>NC_086283.1:33587822-34290027 GCF_021018805.1 Prinia subflava | reverse complement strand
ACCAATTCTCTACAGTTTTGAGCCTGTAAGCAGCCAGCAATCCATTCAAATCCTGTATATAAGCCAGGATTCATGACTGCAACCTCCCCATAGTCACTAACTCATCAGCTTGGCACAAGCACTTACAAGTATGATAAATTTTATCAAAAATTTAGGAGTCAAAATTATAAGAGTCCTTTCACAAAGGGAGGTGAGAGTCAAAAGCATAGAAAGCCTTCCACCACCCTCATGCCCAAATCTGGATGCAAGAAAAAACAGTGGCATGCAGAGAATTCAATCCTTTGTCTGTTTTTTTTTTTTCCTAGAGCACACACTAGCATTGCTACAGAACAGCTGCAAGCTGGAAAGCTAAAATCAGCGCACCCATATTCATCTGCTCCGACAGAAGTCAAGCTAGAAATGTTCACTAATTCCTGGATATTTAAAGGAGCATTAACGCAGTTGGAGAAAAACAAAAACCAGACGTGGGCTTGAGTGTGTGCTGGTTCTCTCTTTATAGAGAGAATGGTAAAATAAATCATTAAACAGTGGATGTGCCAAGCTGAGTTTCAAATAATCTATGGCATCTCTTTGGTGGGGCTTTTATCAAATTTTTCTAGTGTATTTTTTTAATGCTGCAGGCTGCTCTAAAGCCCAAGTAGAGAGCCTTCCTACTAATATGAATGAAATGTGTGGGTTAAATGCAGGGATGTTGTGATTTCTGTATCACAGGAGGGGTACAGGGACAGAATCATCATGAACCTGTACTGTGGAGGATGATGGGAAAGCAATCCACTGGTCACCACATGAAAGTGGACAAGAATCCCAGGCAGGCCCCAACCTATCAGTGTAAGCAGACAACAGAGCCATGCTGTACCTCACCACTGCCTTTCCAATATCCTGTTTTCAGTAAGGACTATGAGAGAGACATCTTAGAAAATCCCATGATAAAACATCAACGAAAAGCTTCTGGTATGTTCCCAAACAGAGAAGTCACAAGTCACGTGTGGCATTCTCAGGATCTCCACAGAAATATCACTTGTATAATCTTTAAGATTTCTCACTACTTACCCCATTGCTACTGCCTATGCACTAGACTTATAAAGTCTAAGCTGTGGGGATTGAGAGACACGGACCATGCTACGCAAGCAAAGCCAGTTTATTACACGAATCACTCATACCTATAGTTCTCCAAGTTCCGTACAAAATTTCCACTGGACCCCTTTGCCCTGTTCCATTAGTAACACAGTCTTTTTGGTTATCAAGTTCCTGTTACATTCTTCTGCACCGGCAGTGTTCTTGTTACATCTTCTCTTGTCAGAAGTGACCAGACATGATGTCTTCACTTTTGCTCTTGCCTTGAGTTTATCTCTCCCATGGTTTCCATTGTACCGGGGCCAAGAAGTCGCCAGCACTCAGCGTCTGTAGCTGTCTGATCTTCTACATAGGCCCAGGCTAGAAACCTAAAACAAGTTTATTTTCCACCTAATGTAGCTCAGTCAGTCTAGCTTAGTACCTTTGAAAGACTTGTAATGTCTAAACTGAAACATAGCCAGCTAAGCTGGTTAGGCTGTGGGTAGGCAAACACAATGAGGATTTTCATATTGTGCTGTTGAGCAAACACAGGGGAAGAACAGCTCAGGTCCTTTTCTGCTGGTTCTATAATATTGTCTTGCTGGCTGTGGAAATCAGATCTCAAGCAGGTAGTCACCAAAAAGCTTCTCAGAAAATCTTAACTCACACGTTAACACCCATGGGCACCCTTCCTGCTTGTGCCCTGGCCAGCATCAGGGGTTACTTGTACCCAGGGAAAGGTTTGGTCACTCTCTCCTGTCTTTCTGCTACAGGCAAAGTCCCAGAACCTGAATTAGTAGTAGAAGAAACCAACAAAATTGCACATAACACTTAGGTTAATTTTGCTATGCAGAGGGAAGGATGCCCAGACACAAAACCGAATGCCCAGACACAAAACTTTCTAAGTGTCTGTTTGCAGGACATGGTGAGATATCATGACCAAAAAGTCATCAATGTTTTCCAGGTAATTCCTGCAAGAAGCTGAAACTGCAAGCAAGAGATACAACAAGGAAATACGTAGGCAGAATTTCCACAGATTTTTGTATTTTCCTCTCATTACCAGTTTCATTACTTTATATTATTTTATCAGTAATGACACTTAGACTACTTTAAAATATTCTGGGATAGACAGACTCAAGTCTAGAGGGTAAACACACTCTTTCCTTATTAACAAAACACTGGTATTTTTCACAAAGTATAGCAAAGAGAAACAGAGAATGGAAAAATGCAAACTATAATCTCTTCATGGTTCAGTTGTCCTGATGCCCTAAGACTGTTAATGCCATTTTCTATGCTCTGTCACATGGGCATCATTGATACACTCCTTGGGAAGAAATATTCATCTTGATTACCTGTTTGCCATAAAATCAGCTTCCCGAAGAGAAACAACTGGTGTTTGGTATCATCCACAGGTATTTCTACAGGGTTCTGGTTAGACTTAGTAAGTGCTACAGTTTTCTCTCTTTGGCTTCATTCTGTTGTCCTAATTGCAAGTATGCAGTGCTCATATTGTTTACATTTTGCTCCCTTACAGACAATTGGTTTTATAATCAATTACAAAAGGACCCGAGTTATATTTGTTATAAAATATTAGGGCTAATTGCGCTCCTCTGTTGCCTGTCACCTTTTATAACTATTGCTTATTCTCAGCTACATCATTTTAACTACTTTGAGGTCATCATTTTGAGACTGATAACAATCACAGTTGTTTGGTTCCTTGAGTGACTCAGCCAATTTCCTAAGAGCACCCACTTCCTCACCTCTGGCTTTGATCCTATCCAAAACTGGCTTCAATTCCACTTTCCTCAATATGGCTCCAATATTACTGAGTTTGCAGGTCAGCTAACTTAATACCTCAGGTGATGTGGAATGCCAAGTTGAATCCTGGATATCAGCACTGTCCCAGTTTGTACTTGGCAAGAAGTCCTGTGGAAGAAACAGAAACTGGAAGATATGACCTGTTACCTGGGATTTAGGCAAGTAGAGGAGTTTAATTAGTGGATTTACTAACAGATTCCCAGTCTGCCTGCATGCATCGCCCTGCCTCAGTAGCACACAGGTGCCTAGGTTCCCTGTATGATGTCCCTTCTCCCTGGGAACCCCATCCTATACATCCACTCTTGACTCTTTTTTGTCAAAGATTGCATTTTTTCACTGAAAAGCATTTTCAGTCTCAAATGGTTTCTTAATATTCAAAAGACACAGGAAGAAGTTTAAGATTGCCAAATGAATCAAAACAGATTACAAGATGCCAGTGCTACAGGTAAGTCTGCATACAGGTACCTCAGTCTTTGCCAGGAAAAAAAAGTATAATGTAGCAAGTCTGCTATATTGTACTGACAAATCACTCTTGTTCCACCAAAGTATCTCTGGTATTAGTAAAATAAATCTGCTTTCCTGTTCCTCCTACAGATGAACACAGGCACAGGTATAAAAACATAATTTTGGCATTAAAAGGTACATGCACCAGAAGAGTTTGTAGCACAGAATCAGCCAAAGATAACATCATCAAGATGTATCTGTTGTATAGACTTATACACAGTTATCTAACTCCTAATCTGGCTAAGAGGCAGCCAAGAAATGAGGTCTAAAAATTAGAGTTGTATCTGCAGAACATTATTAACAGACTGTCTACTTAAAAACCCACCAGCTGTGTGTATGACTTTCTGTGGACTGGAACAGTGAAAATTTCCCAAACATAAAACTATCAGTTAAAAAAAAACAAAATTACACAAACATAACTTCAGATTATTAGTTATACTTCAGATTTACCCCCTTTTTTCCCAGTGAAATCAGACATCTTTAAGCTCTCCCATACTCTGTTTTGTGTTTTATGAGCTGTAGTAGTCATTTTTATCAAAATACTGCTCATAAGTATATTGCTCTGACTTGCAAAATCTAGTTCCTTTGAACAAAGGAAAGAATTATTTTCAATATTAAACTACACTCCTAGGTGTAATTATGCTCTGTTTGGTCTTCAAATGTTGAAGTGATAAATCAAGAGAAGTGGAAAAATAGGGATGAGATAAAATACTGTCCTGGGTAACCTAAAATGTTATTGTATTCCTTATCTATATGTGCTCAAAACTGTTACTGTCTCTTCAAGACCCTGCAGCCAGAAATGAAACTGCAGGGCGGCAGAGGGGGTCCCTTTGAGAAGTCAGAGTCACCCAAGCTGAGTTCTCCTGTTTTCTGGCTTGACTCTAGGCTCTCTCTTGCTTCTTGCCTCTTGGCTCTACTGGCAACAGCAGCAACCCAAGAAGCTGCATTTCACAATCAAAAGCTGTTTCAGAGTGAATTTTGCAGCAGTAGTGGCCAGAAGGCACCATTTTCAGTGCTTGGGGACACTGTTTTTGCCTCTGCAACACACCCATGGGAAGAGCAGCATTGATAACTATGGAGTACAGGAGGAGGTAGCGAGAAGCAGAGTCTGAAATGCCCAAGCTGGCTACTTGCTCTCTGCTGCTGACAGTAGAATGTCATCCCTCCATCAGTTCCAGCCTCTGACAAATATCCAGGTCCTGACTGAGTATCAGCCCCTGATCATGTACCAGTCCCTGAGTGAGTACTGGCCACCAGAGCTTCCAGCCACATTGCAGACAGAGCTTGCTGCCCCCAGAGAGATGAAGGGCGAGGGCAGGGTTGCCTCCATTTCCCTTTGTCTCCCCACAGCAGTCGGCAATGGGATCAGCATACTGGGGGTTGGTCTGTCAACTGGAGGGTTACTGTCCCCGGGGTCAGTGAGATTTCAACACCTTAGTAACTGGTGACAGTTACTTATATTTTCGCCTCTTGCTGTTCTGAGTTTTTTGGTTTTTGTTGTTGTTGTTTGGGCTGGGTTTTTTTGTAAACTGTTATGTTTTTTCACTTACATCTACCCATATTTGCTTCTCCTTATTGATGGAAAGAGATTGGTTAAACTACAGGGGAGGTAATTCACTTTAGACTGTGCACACCCTTAACTTGTCTTAAACCAAGACACACACCTCCTTCAACAAATAGTTTGACTCTTAGGAAAGAAGGGAGAAGACCAGGCTAATGAGGTGATATTCAATTACTGCTTAAAAACTGACCACTTAGGAAAGGTATCTGCTGGCCACGGGATTTCTTTTCAGAAAAAAATAAACAATTCATTTCTCTTACGTGTGTATAGTTGTAACACACTGTAAAGACGGCTTTCTTCAACATGTACACAAGGTCCTTGCACAGCTTTCTTCTGATGGGATTCTGATAACAGAGAAAATATCTTTTGAAAAAAGCACTGTAAATGTTCTGGAAATACCACTACAGTGACCGCGAGGACACATAATTGGATGGATAAGAATGGACTTCAAATTCCACTGAACTGAGAATCCAAAGCTCCAAGAATTCAGTCCAATATGAACACCTTCAGTAAACACTCCCATGGCTACCTAACTTTAAAATCTGCCTTAGTCATAAACTGTGAGATTTAAGAAAAAAATGTGATGTTGAAACTAGAGGATAATAGAAATGTTATCAACAACAGAAGCCCATTACAAAGGATAATGCTAAAAATTAAAAAGTGTTTAAAATAAATAAATTAAGCCCATGTACTGAAAATCTAACAGGATGAAAAATATATACAGGCTGATATACAGCGTCCTGAGATATACTGGTGTCGTGGTTGCACGGGGAGGTGAATTTTTCCAGGGGGATGTGGGCAGGCCAATCAGTGATCAGCTTTTCTGCTGGCACCTGGATTGGTCACTCAGAGGTTTAGACACACCTCTGAGGACACAAAGAGTTAAAAGCAGGACTCCAGGGGAGTTAGGTCTCTTTTTAGATCCTGGCTTCAGCGGGGCAACACCTCCCCTGCCTGGCTTTCAAGGCTGGGTGGGGGAGGGGAACCACGTTGCCGAGCTAGAAGAGAACCATGCAGCCGAGCTGAGGTGAGCTGGAGCCCCCAGCTCCAGGGGGAAGAGAGTGAACAAGCTTTGAGCTGAGCTGGCCCCATCCAGGATGGAGGGGTGGAAAACTGTGGAAGTGCCTTCCGTGTGTGCTCACCCTCCCCCCTCCCCCCTCTGGGAGAAGGTGCCCAGCCACGTGGGAGTTGCCCAGCCTGGGAGTGCCTGAGCCCGCACCCTGCAGAGAGCTAGAAACTGTTAACTCTTTTCTTGGCAGAAAGAAACTTTTCTTAGACATTGATTCTCATGACTGGTAGTTTCAGAAGAGAGAGAGAAACAGCCTGAGACCGAGATGATAAAGGAAGATGAAAAAACCTAGATGGGCAGAGATTGAAGAGGAGTAGCTTTCGAGCTAGACTTTTCTTGCATAATGTTAGCCATAGACTGAACTCAAGCCTCCTTTGAAATAAACTGCATTTGGGTGGATACAGCTGCCTTTGCTTTTGCTGCAGTGACTGGCACTTCACGAGTGGAGTGAGCAGAGAAGAGAGGGGGAGAGTGTGGTGGTGCCCTCTGCCCTCAGGGGAGACCTGCTCTTGCAACCTTCAGCCCTAAGGAGAAAAATGGGGAGAGCTCAGCATGCAAGTATCCTTAAAAGAGGCCTGTATTCAGCTTCAACCTATGGACAGCGATGAGAGCGCTAGACATAGGAAAAAGAGAGTGTCACCCTGGCAGACTTCTCCAGGCAGTGCCACAGGTGACATAGAAACACATAAGGAGTAGACCCATGTTTTCTGAGGAACAGTCTATGGTGCAGGAGAGACTCCCCTCTCCCTTGCTGAATTGAAGATTGGGGTTTTTTTAAGTGGTGATTGTTTAATTTAAAACCCAAAAGTTTAGTCTGTGAAGAGTAATGTGTGGGGGGTAGAAACTGGGGGAAGAGAAGAAATGTTCTGAAAAGTTTTTATTTCTGTCTCTGTGTGTGTTTAAGAGTTTTCTGTCTCTGTTCTTATGTAATGTAATAAAGTTTTGTTTTGGTTTGGTTTGGTTTTTTTGTTTCAAGATTTAAGCCTGCTCTGCTCTGTTCCTGATCACATCCCACAGTAGCTGTTAGGAAAAAAACATATATTCATAAGTACATTAACATCTGGCCAGTGTTAACCCATGACAGCTGGAAAAAGATGCCAAAAAAGAAAACAAATGTCCAAAGAATGAATATTTCCTTAGAGTTCTGCTAATTTATATATTTTCCCAGATTAAGAAATGCTTATAACTGTATTGTGTTGCACTGCATTGCATTGCATTGTATTGTATTACATTGTATTTCATTGCATTGCATTATATTGTACTTTTTGAATGTCTATTTTATTAAAGGACTTTTATAGGGATTTTCAGGCCTATGGTGACTGAGTTTGCAGGACCACTGGTGAGTCTCAATGAATGAAGCCAAAGTGTCTCGGGGTGTATCCCTGGTGTGGCTCATGATAGGCCTGGAAATCTCCCTAAGAATTTCCACAATGAGTGTCAGCTCTCAGTGGAGATTCTCCCTGCCTCTACAGCCTTTAACCTCCAGATTGTGAGGAAAACAAACTAAACTGGCCAATCCCACCTACCAGCACAGTAGAAAAAGTAATAGGATGCCATGGGGAGACATTCATATCAGTAAATGCTTCTAAGGCTGTATGGCTAGAAACAGGTTTAACTGAGTCTCTGAACTAGCATGGCAGGCTGGGCAAATATTTAACAAGGAGGAGTACTGATGTAGTCTCCAAAGGATTAAACAAATGGCAGGGCAGCAAGTGATTCACCATGTGATTCTCCCACTGTCATCACATGTGCTCTTGACCCAGTCTATTAGACAAACATGTTCAAAAGTTAGTACATAAATCCACTTAGGTATTGAGTTGATTTCTAGAAAGGTTCAGTGTAATTCCCACTTTGATCCCAGGACAGCAGGCCCTCTTCATCTCAGGAGAGAAATGCATCTTCTGCTAAGACTGGGGGCTTTATAAAAGAAGCAGCAAATGTAATGAGATCATCAGCAGGAAAAATGTTACATGTTTTAGGTATCAATATTATAGATCAATGTTGCAATTACTGGAATTTTTTTGCATTTGAATTCAGACTAAAATGCAAAGGGGCATGCAGCATTACCTGAAATGGCAAGATACACTGGGATGGGCATCTGTACAGACAGTTCTCCCTGCTGCCATCTCCATTTTCTTCTGTATCGCCACTATTCTATATTCTAGGTAAACACTACCTTTATTCTTTTTAAATAAATTTATAAATGAATCTTTTAGTAAGACTATCAAAGTGACAAGCAGAAGCTAGAAACTGATGCCATCAGGTATCTAGAAATGGGTCAAGAGTGCACAGACAAAGCAATCATCAGGTGCTGAGAAATTAATAAGCAGGTAACATAAAGGCTTGTGGTGACTTTGGAGGGCCATGAAGTAAATGCTTTCTCAGAGTTGCTAATTCTGCATATTTTAGATAGATATAGATATAGATATAGATATAGATATAGATATAGATATAGATATAGATATAGATATAGATATAGATATAGATATAGATATAGGTATAGATATAGGTATAGGTATAGGTATAGGTATAGGTATAGGTATAGGTATAGGTATAGGTATAGGTATAGATAGATATAGGTATAGGTATAGGTATAGGTATAGGTATAGGTATAGGTATAGAGATAGAGATAGAGATAGAGATAGAGATAGAGATAGAGATAGAGATAGAGATAGAGATAGAGATAGAGATAGAGATAGAGATAGAGATAGATAGAGATAGATTAGATATAGATATAGATATAGATGTAGATGTAGATTAGATATAGATATATCACTGCGGGGCCTGACCAGTAGAGAGAGAGACTTGGGAAACAGTTCTGGGTTCAGAGCAGAGCAGGGCAGGAAGCAGGAAGCCCCCCGAGGTTTATTTACAAAACCACTTTTATACATTTCCTATGATGCCCATGGATTGGAGGATGGAATTCCCACCTCCTCACCACACTGGTCAAGCCAACTGTCAATCACCTTTCTCCTCCCAACTAGAAATATGTAAACAATGAAAGACAATTAGCAAAACATGGCCAGTGTTTACATTAACGAGCACGAGAGACTGCACGTCTCTGCTTCAACATGAACGCTCGGCACACCAAGAAAAAGCCTCATGGCAATATATATATATTCTATATCTTTCAAACTACATTCTCAGCAGTGGCACTGTGTTTTTTCCAAACATATCTTAATTCTGGATATGAAACATGAAAATCAAACTACCATATTTGTAATGAAATTACCTGCATTTGTTTGCATTTACAAGGGTTTTAAAATACACTAAGTTACAGAGAGTTTAAAGATTTGCCAAAACAAGAACATGGACAGTTCTGAAAAGATTTTGATGCAAATGGCTTATGAGAGAAACGTTCTTCATGAACATTTTTACATTCACAAATTGAGGAAATGTCATCTGAGGCTGCCACAGCAAGAATACTGAGCTGGCATTCAACAAATCCCTTTGCAGAAGCCCAAACTGGCCACTACATGAAATATGTCATTGTGGAAATCAGACTAACACGCTTCTTGGTTTTCTTGAGTTGCCACATTCCTCTTAAAAGTCACTTACATCAAGATGTTCAAAAGCTTTTAAGAATTTTAGGCAAATGGATCTGTAGGCGTTGTAACTTGGACACCTTGAAGGACACATTAGGGTTCTGTACAGGGTGGAGCTTACAGGAACTTTGCCAAAGCATCTTCTTTAAAGACTGTCTCAGTCTGGCTATGCATCAAACAGCTGGCTTCTCTGCAAATGCATTTCTTTGACCTCTGTGTGAGTTATAGCAGAATTATTAGTGCATACAATGGAGATATTTGAGATTTCTGGTGTGCTTGCAAATCGAGTGATACATACAAATTTGGTGATATCAGTTAATTAAACTTTGCTAATGAGTACCTGTGGTTACAGAGAAGTGTTTTTAAGTCATCTTAAATTGCAGTAGCTGCCATGACGCCCCTTCAGGGACATGCATACACTACAGCACACTGAAATACCCTAACTCCATCTCCCACAGGCCACTGAACATTCAAAAAAATCCAGAAAATAAGCAAGACCTCAGAACCAGATCACTATTTTAGTGAGAAGGAGGGCTTGGATTCCTCACCAAGCAACTTGTGCTGTCTAAAGGTGATATGCTTAACATAATATAAACCAAATTTTCAGTCAGTCCCTATTGTCCCAGAAGAATATTTTAACATAAAACCACCTAAATTTGCAGAAAGAAATTATTTATGTACTTATCCCTTTTTTTCCAGTTTTGCAGGCATATACATATTTGTGGACATCCCTGAGAACTGAACCAAAGTTCAAACAAATTGCTTTTATTTGACAAATTTTATTTTATTTTATTTTATTTTATTTTATTTTATTTTATTTTATTTTATTTTATTTTATTTTAGAGGCAATCTCTCCTCAGAGCAAAGATGTAAAAAAGACAAAGGGTGTATCAGATTGGAAAATCTGCCCTTCTATTTAAATGTATGTCCATCTAAAGCATCTGAATATATTTCTTGTAATGTGTTTATCTTTCTTTGGAATCAAACTGTATTTAATGGTCTTCTTTGATTACAATTTCCTATAGTCACAAATTACATGGACTGTTACATATCCATACATAGCCATGAAATCCAAATAAAACTATAAATAACATATAATACATAATATAAATAATGCTATGGAACAATACAATAATATAAATAACTATTAGAATCAGGGGCTATCAATTGGTTTTCCCACATAAGGTATCTTTCAGTGAGAATTTAGCATAATCCCCACTGCTAAGTTAAGACCTGTTGAAAATGTAAACAGGAAGCAAATTTTCAAAGTCCAGGAGCTCTGAGTAATGCCTCATATTAGCTCTAGTCTTCTGAAGTCAGCAGTACTGTCTTACTCCTTTTACTGAGGAACTTTTTTGTCCTGATATGCGTCAGTTATGCCTTTAAAATCTCATCCTTTAAAATGTTCCATGCTTGTCATAAAATAATTTTGGCTTCTTTACACCCAATATCCTGTAAATCTATTCATTACAATGTTGCTAGTACTGCATGAGTCTCCATATGGCAGCAAATGTAAAGTTTATTCCTTCCTATGTCCTTGACCCAGTCTTAGCTCCAAGGTATAAGAATTCCTTGGTTTCTTTTGTATGGATGATCTAAGCAGCTTAAAAAGGTACATTTCTTTTATGGTTCCACCAATTCATATTCATAATTTTCATTCTCTGAGGAAATTCACTATAGGTTGGTTTTGACCCAGTACTCTAATATTTATGGAGTTCCCACCATATGAAAGTGTTAGGGTACAGGGAAGGGAGATAAGACATTTTTTCTGAGGAAACTGAAAACAGAAATAGTATTATCCTGAAAATTCCTGTATACGAGGAGAGAGTTAAATATATGTTGGGTTTTATTGGGGGGTGGGGGAGGAGGGGTGGAGGGGGAGGGTGTTCTTCCTTAGACCTAATGAGGGCATTCATAGACCACTACTGACAATATCCTACCAAATATTTACATTTCAGTAGTAAGCAAATTATAATTCACACATCCAAATTAGGTCATGTGAAAAACGTGAGATGATTAATTCATGTTCTTATGGTAAATTGGAAAATTATAAAGCTGTATAAATTTATATCAGGTAAAAGTCTATGTTTTAGGAGGTTTCTCCATTCAGAAGGGAACAAAAGACTTTGCAGTTTTCTCAAGTATTGGGAGGGGACCTGTTGAGATGAGCCGGTATCAGCAACTCACACCTCGGGAGCCACTTTCACAGACCATCAAACAATATCACCCATATCTCAGACATTCATCAACTATAAGGATCCATAGAAACTGAACATTAACACATGGACTTGGGAGGGGAGCTCTTTTCAATCCCACCGGAGACGGATTTGGGTTTGAATAGCTAACCAAGAAACAAAGGGAAATATGGGGAAATATTGCCAGAGGCAGAATAAAGAGTATAAAAACCAAGCCTCGAACATGGCAAATTTGTGAACCCAGCTAGAGACACACACGGCCAGGGTCCGTGTCTCTGGGTCACCCTTGGCTCATTTTTCCCAGGAGAAATTCTGTCAAGTAAGTGTCGCTGTTTGTGGGGTTTCGTATTGTTTTGTTTTTTTATTACTTAAAATTCTGTAATTTGATTCCAAATTTTGTGATTTGAATTTTAATAAACCAAATTATTGAATTTGGCAATAAATTGTCCTGGCATTTATAACAGGTCAAAAGAATCCCACTTTGAAAAGACAGAAAAGTGAATTGGTCCAAGTGAAGCTGTAGGGATGTTTTTGTCACACAGAAATCTAAGTAATTGCTGTGTCCTGACAAAATTATCTTTTGTATTACATACATCCTGGTATCAGTCAAAAAAACCTAGTTTACAATTACATCAGTCGCAAGGAAAGTTAATAAGAAAGGCACATTCTGAGCACAGGTAGATCTGGGTAGCTTAGCAGGGTCTGTACAGCTACACAGACTAAGGAATGTTGCCACCACCATGAGCATTATGTGAACAAGGACATTGCTCACCTGTATTGAACAAATAGGTGCTGTAGATTCACCTGCTTTCATATTGCAGCTTCTCTGCTACCTCACCCATCTTTACCAATCAACACTACAGATACAACATCCACCTCCAAATACTCGTCTCTTTTGTGAAAAATTAAAACACATTTGTTGATTCTCCAGGACTGAGAACGGGTCGCGTTTCAGGCTCTCTGTATCACAATGTGTGATCATACCACAAGTACAGCTTGGTCTTTGTTTAGGAGACCACAAGTACAGAGAAATCCAACAAGGCAAATTAAGGCAACGTTTTAATTGTTAGATATGTAAAATAAAGTGCTAGAGTGGGCAGAAATTCCCTGCAGTCTGAATGACCCTACTTGACTCCTACTAAAATTTTTTTTTGTAGGAACAAAAAAAAACCTAGCACAGTTTCGATCAGTGGTCTCCACTGATACATTTGTTGGGGCACAGCAATTACCTGGATTTCTGTGTGACCTAAAAAGATTCCTACAACTTCACTTTTTTGGTGCATCCCTATTAGTAAAGCATTTTGAGGACGCACACCTAGTGTACACGTACTGATTTTATTAGCTGTATATATACATGACTAAAGTTCTAGTATTTTATTCCTGCTGCTCATTATATCATCTTGTGTACCCCATTTTGGACACCATTGATTTAGTACCTAAGTATGTTAAACAACTGCAGTGCTTTGTATGACAGATACATTCAAACATGTGGGCTTCTTCCTTGCAATGTTGCAGAAAAGAGCTGGATGGAGAAATCTGTAATGCCTATAGTAAGATATAGTTTTCTAGTCACAAGTACAGACTAGCAAACTAAGGATTATATTCTGGCATTGATTTTGGTTTTAAAGTAATGCAGTCATTAGAGAAATTAAACTAGTTGTTAAACCAGTCGCTAGGTAATCTGTTGATGCAAAACTATTTAAAGAACTATCAGAAAATGAGATACAAAAGTACTAAAGTATCTTATATTAAAAAGAGATCTTGAGGGTTGAAAATGAGAGATATGAGAGCAGAATGTGAGGATTTGCACCAAAAGAATACTATGTAGAATAGTCCATGAACTGACACGACTTTTGAGAGCACAGTAAACCCTGAAGATTAAAACAAGTCTGGGCAAGACTGATGTGTCATTGGCATAAGGAGAGGAAATTGAGAAGCACTGGCCAGGATCAACACAGCCAGCTTCATTGAGGCACTTGTTCACCACAGTCAACGAGATTATTGTGAAAAACGTGAAATGATTAATTCATGTTCTTATGGTAAATTGGAAAATTATGAAACTGTATAAATTTATATCAGGTAAAAGTCTATGTTTTAGGAGACCTTGCAGCAGATGGTGAAATTAACAACCCTGAAAGGCAGGCACCTCCATTCAGAAAGGAACAAAAGACTTTTCCGGGAGAGTCTGCAGCCTTCTCAAGTACCGGGAGGAGACCTATCCAGATAAGGTGGAAACCTATCAAGATAAGGTGGCATCAGCAACTCACACCTTGGTTGCCACCTTCACAGATCCTCAAGCAACATCATCCTTATCTCAATCATTCATCAACCACAAGGACCTATAGAAATTGGATATTAACATTTCAACCGAGAAAAGAACTCTTTTCTGCTTGGTCGGGGAAACTCCTGAATTTGTATAGCTAGTCGGGAAACAATGGGAAATATGGGGAAATATTGCCGAGGGCAGAATAAAGTGTATAAAAACCAAGCCCCGAACCGGGCGAATCTGCGAACCGTTGGGGGAGATAGCAGGCTGCCAGACCCTGTATCTCACGGTTCACCCTTGGCATTTTCCCGGGAAAGCTCTGTCAAGTTTCTCCGCTGTTGGTGGGTTTTTGAAATTCTGTGATTTGATTTTTATTAATAAACCAAATTATTATTTTAATTGGAATATCATATTGGCATTTATAACAATTAACAACTTAGCATGCCTTAAATTACACCATAGTAATAATAATTCTAATACAATGATATGTATAATTGTAATGATAATTAACTATTATCTTCTTGTACCTCAGAATATGAGTTCATAATACTTTCAGTAGTATACAGAAAAAGAGCATGAAGACCCTGTAGTCTAGTCATCCTCTACATTTCTTTTAGTCCCTACAGTGGAGGTGAGGTACTCAAAAGTCGGCATTACAGAAGAGAGTAGCAGGGAGAAAGCATTGGCGGTCTTCGGCTATCCTTCTCCAGTGAAAGCTTCAAATTATATGCCATGAAGTAGTGCAATGCATTTTAGAGCAGATTTTGTAGGAAAGATGGTCACTCATCCCTCTGTTGGACTGTACACCTTATATGTCCAAAAACAATGTATCTCCACCATAACGTTTTGGGAATGCTACACTTCAAGTTTCTTCAGCGGGCAGATGCCCTTCATCAGGAGGTGAGCTTACAGTCTTTCAAAGGAGTGTCTGGAACCCTGCTCAGATTCCCAAATCACTTATTTCCTGCTCCCCTCATCTGCCAAGTTCAAGGTACCCACATTCTTGAAGAATTCACGACCAGAAACAACAGCTGTAAGACAATGGAAGCAGTATGTTTCTGGTCTACAATGAGTAGGTTCATCAAAGAAAACATCTTTAAAAGTGCGTCCCTCAAACCAGTCACCCATTTCCCCAGAAGGTCGCTTGCTTGTGATGCTGCTAAGCAAACAACAGGAGGTCCCAAATCACCATCGTGATTTTTTGCTCTTTGACATAAAATCCTAGGGTTACCCTGGGAGGGTCCTCCTTTTAT
Source organism: Prinia subflava (assembly GCF_021018805.1). Taxonomy (NCBI): domain Eukaryota; kingdom Metazoa; phylum Chordata; class Aves; order Passeriformes; family Cisticolidae; genus Prinia; species Prinia subflava. Next base: position 34,274,763 of record NC_086283.1, on the reverse strand, counting down.
GGGTCCCTTACATTCCAAACATTACAAGTTAAAAAAGGTCTCCAAGGCATTTTTTGTAAATCTCACAGTATTTTTCAAGGTACTAACCTCTTGGAGGATAAGATTCTGTCTAAAACGGCAGGTAGAATTAGCCCGTTATCATCGGATTAAGTAAAATGTGCAGTTACTTCCTTATTCTTTCTTTTCTGTGAAGCTCTGCTGTTCAGAGCAGTGAAAGGTCTGTGTTATCAGACAACTGGCAATTAAACTTATAACCGGCAATTTAAATTGGAAGTTCTCTTCCGCCTCGCGGCAATGCTTCTCCATTTTTACTTTCCATCACAAGACGGCTGGATCTAGTAGGCAAATTTAGGTCAAATAAAAAGAAAGAAATGCTGTATGTCAAAAGCTGTATGTCAAAGGCAATCTACGTTCTGTTAAGACTCGAAGTGCCGCAGTGTGCCGGCTCTGAGGCACTCCGTCCCCCGGACACCTAGCGGTAAGGAGCCGCTCCGCCAGCGCGGAGCCTCCCACGCTCCATGACGAGGCCCTAAGGGAGAACGGCCGGCACGGCACCGGGACCGCCCCGCCCCAGAGCGGCAACGGGCGGAGCGCCGGGCGGCAGCACGCATGCACCGGCGGGCGGGCAGGGGGAGGAGCCGCGTCCGCCGGATGGGCTGGGCTCCTCCCTCCTCCTCCTCCTCCTTTTCCTCCTCCTCCTCGTCGCCGTCTTCTTCTTCCCCCTCCCCACCAACCCGCCTCCAGCCGTTTCCCGCCGCCCTGCTTCCACGCACGGCGGGTCCCGCCTCGCGCCGCTGCCGACACGGCCGCCGCTGCCGCTGCGGGAACAAAGGAGCGAAGCGGCGGCGGCGCGGCCGCCAGCCCGGCGCCCCCCGCAACCCGCGCTCTCCCCGCGGCCGCCCGGAGCTATCCGTGGCGCCTTCTCCGGCACCCGCCGCGGGGTTTGTGGCCCCCGCCGGGAACAGGTGGGTGAGGGGTGGCAGGCTGGGCTTGGCTCCGCGAGGCCTTCACGCTAGTGGAGTGTGCCCGGGCCTCCTCTTGGGCGGCCTCGTTGCGTTCGGCCTTCGGCGGGCCGGTGCGGGGCAGCGCAGGCGGCAAGACAATGAGTTTCCTGTGTCTGGCGGCAGCGTGGGGCCTGCCGGCGGCGAGGCCGACCGTGACTCAGGCGGTTGCGAGGAGCGGCCCGGCCGGACACCCCTGCCCGCCGCCGCCCCTCAGCCCGGTACTCTCGCGGCTTTTTTGTGTCTGGGAGGCGGAGGGGGTGGCCGACGCAGTTGAGACGCCCGGCACTGCGGGCGCTTGGCAGGAGCCCCCGCTTTGTCTGAGTCAGCCGCCGGACTGCTCCCGCCTGGGCAGCGCCCATTAGCGGTCCGGTTCCCCCGTACCGATACTTTGCTCTGCTGCGGCGGTGAGCGACGAGTGACCCGCTCAGCCCTTGTGCATCCCCCTTTTGTTCTGTTCCTGTGTTTCTCGTGGTTATCGTGATCCCTCTTCGGGAGGAGGATGTTGAGGCAATCCAGTATTTAGGTCAGCGAGCCCGTTGCTAACGCGGTGCCCGGGTTTTGGGGCTGGTTTCAGCGCGCGTTGGGGCCCTCGTTTTTGTCGTTACACCGCCAGTGTGGGATCGCCCGGCGGGACGGCGGCAGCCCGGCCATGGCCTCGGGGCCCAAGGGGTGACTGAGGTGCGTGGCCGGGGACGCTATCGGGATTTACCCTCCCCTTCCTCCGAGCTGGGCTGGTGACGGCGGGGATGCTGGTGGAAGGAGACCCTTTTCCCTCCTATCGAAGAGGAGCGGTTGGGTGTAACCCTCCCCGCCCCGGGTTGCGGGGCGCATTTGTGGAGAGATGGTTCTCCTAGAGCGCCCATCGCGGGACGCGGCGGGCTGGTGATGCCGCATTTTCTGGGCTGCGGGTCAGCACCCGGTCTCACCGCTCCGCCCTGGAGGGGAAGGGCAGTCGGATTTCGCCGGCGCCTCCTCCCGCCGGAGCCGGCGGCCTGCGGGAGATATAAATAGGCACTGACTTCAGCGGGGGCGGCCGGGCGGCCGGGCCCCGTCGCGCTGCCGCCTGACGGGCTGAAGCGCAGGCGCTCGTCCGCCCATGTGACCGACCCACCGCCAGGCGGGCAGCGGCACCGCCGAGTGAGCAGTGCCCCGGCGCGGAGCGGCGGTAAGGGGCGGCCGGGCTGCGAGCGGCGGAGCAGGGGTACCGCTGTCGGGAGGCGCCTTGAAAATGAACGCGGGTGAAACCTCTGCCGCTTCCCGGGGACTGTAAAAGCACGACTTGTTCAGCGTTAGGTAGCAACGACTTGATCGTTCCGTTGAGTGCATGGATTTCAAGTAGTGGAAGGCTCTGCAGACCAAAGGAACTGCCGAGTGTCTCGTTTGTACTAGAATATTAGAGTTGGCACCTAAAGCAACACCTAGTAAGTGGTGAAATTTGTTTTAGCACAGTACCTTGGAAATGAAGCAGGTCAGTTGATGTTGGTAGTGTGTTTCATAGCATGTCGACCTTAACGTGATCAGTAACAAAAGGGCAGAAGCAGTCTTTTTTTTGTGTTGTATAGATATAGGTCTACATCTTGTCAAAGACGACAAGATTTTTTTAGATTTCCTCTACGTTGTTCAGGCGTTTTTCTAGCTCCCTTGACTGGTGTGTTTAGCTGTAAAACTATCAGAATAAGTGTGAAGCCTTGTTGTGGCTAAAAAGAATGCTGTTTATACATAGAAGGTGTTACAAAGCTATAAATAGTACGGCTATTTATACCTGGAAAATTAGTCCCTGTGACCACCAGCAGACAAGATTAATTTTGCTTGTTAATTTTCTCCTGGTTTTTGTTTACTGTGATCCCAGAAGTTAGTTTAGCTAAAGGCACTTGTCAGTTGCAGTTGTAGTACTAGGGAAACATAAGTTTTACTACTTGCAGCGTGAGATCTCCTAATTAGAAGCATTTTTTCTTCACAGTGGAACAAATTCACGTTCGGCATTTTTGACTTACAGCAAGTGTCAGCTGCCAGATATCTCTTACTGTGGCAGTTTCTGAGTAGGAAAACATCAATCCAAAATTTACACTAAAATGTCTTCAGATGCCATATGCACAGCTTCTACTAAATTTAAATTTTTAGTGTAATATGATTACATGTCCTCAATTTGTAGCAAATGCATGATTACTGTGTTCCAGTTTTATTGCCCTAGGGAATCAAGGACTTGGCTGCTATGCAGTTTTCTACTAACCTTGCTTTGCAGAGGTTAACAGGCAATGGAGGTGAAAACTTTATTTCTAAAATGCTTAGCACTGTCTGCCTCTGAGAGGCTTAGAGGTCTTGACACACCTTGATCAGAGAAGGGTTTTTTCCTTTTGTAAATGTGTAAGCTATGTAATGGAATATACTCGACAGTTTGGAGTTGTTATTGTTACCTCCCTTGGAAGACTTTTGTGAGAGTAAGTATTGTTAATTGTGGAATTAGTCTCAAAATGATGTGAGTTCATCATAAAAAAAGTGAGGCTTTTCTGCTGGAGTCTCTTGGACTCCTGAAGTCTAGCAAAAATAAGCTTTGCTAGTTGCCAGAACTGTTTTGCGAGTATGAACTTAGTCCTCTTTATTCTGCACATCCGTATTAGTGCTCAGAAGCTGGTACTTACAGAGGTTTTTTTGGCTGTCAAATTAACCTGCACATACAGTTCAGTGCTCAGCAAGTATATTATTTCTCAGTATTAGTATGATGACACTTCTTCTTGTCTTAAAGGTTCATCGTGATACTACTTAGCAATAAATTAGCAATCGTGAATGGTACATTAACATTCATATAACCCTCTTGAAGAATGGTGATATCACTTGGTGGGGCAGGGTGAGCAGACATACTTAAAATTCTTTTAATTCTTCATACTTTTAACCCTGTAATTGATTTTGGTGCTATGCCAGCTCCTAATGCAGTTTTTGGTTTTATTTACAGCATCGAGATGACTCAGGAGACAAACCAGACCCCAGGGCCTATGCTGTGTAGTACAGGATGCGGATTTTATGGAAATCCTAGGACAAATGGGATGTGTTCTGTTTGCTACAAAGAACATCTTCAGCGACAGCAGAATAGTGGTAGAATCAGCCCAATGGGTAAGGGTGTGGGGAGTTGTTGGGGATTTCTTCATTTCTTTTGAAATAAAATATACAGAGGATTACAAGGAATGCTGAAATATTTTTTAGGAGAACTTCTGAAAGCTAAACTTAAAGAATGCATATTCAAAGAGAATACTACTTTAAAGCACAGTAAAGTTAAAAATAATTTCTGTGTAATGTGTTCTGGTTTGCTTTGCATTCAACCATAAGTTGCTTTCCCACTAAACAACTTCTGTTAGTGTTTTCTTATGCAATCTGTATTTTGGTTATTAAGTAAAACGTGTCTTTAAGTAAAAAGTAATAAGCAGTAGCATTGAAAATTGTATGCAGACAGTTCACAGCTATATAGGAGACTATTTGATTAATGTGTTTTCTACTATTTGTTCATAACTTTTCAAATTCTTGTTACATAGGAACAACCAGCGGTTCAAACAGTCCTACCTCAGACTCTGCATCTGTACAGAGAGCAGACACTAGCCTAAACAACTGTGAAGGTGCTGCTGGCAGCACATCTGAAAAAACAAGGTAAAATTAAGGTTGTACTGTGACAGTTAAATGAGCTGTGCATGTGCAGGAAGGCCTGCAGCAATCCTGCCTTGTTGCAGTGGGTGTCTGCAGAAGAAAAAGGACATGATAGGGCTCTGGATCCACGTAAATTAAAAAAAATCATTCAAATATTTGGTATTGTAGTGCTGCAGTAAAAAGAATGGTTTTTATTTATCTCCAGAACTAATTTGTTACAGGCTTGCGTGTTTTCTTCTAGGCTAACTAAAATACAATAAAGAAATGTGTTTTGAAGATAGTAGAAGCATAGATCAGGATAACATATGAGTAGTAAATGAACTAGTAGTTCATTAATGGGTCTGGACAGTGCAAGCTTTTATTATGAGCATAAAACTGATGTAAATTATGTGTTTCACTGTGCTTGAACAGAAACGTGCCTGTTGCCGCTTTGCCTGTAACACAGCAAATGACAGAAATGAGTATTTCAGGAGAGGAGGAATTAAAACCGAAAACAGAGACTGAGCCAGGTATGTTCTCAGACTGACACTAGGCACAACCAGTGAATTAACATGGGTGGAGGGTTTGTTTACTTTCTGAGCAGCCTTCCCCTGTTATGGTGGTGGTCTTAAGAAGTGTGTTTAAGATGCTTTTCAGTACTGTCTCCCCAGAATCAAGAAAAATGACTAATTCCAGAACAGCTTTAAAATATGTTAATTGTTAGTAAGAGAATTGACACTTGAGGATGTTTTTAGGTCCCTAACATTTGTTTTTACAAGTTAGGCATTTAAAATTGTATTAGGGCAAGGTGTTCGGTTTTGAAGTCAAACTGTTGGGATTCAGTATATTATCTAGCAGAACAATTCCAGCTGACTCATGACAGTCAAAACAGCTTGTATTTGGAGAAGGGTGCTTAATAAATTCCATTCTACAGAGGAGTAAGATTGTGGCGAAACAGAGAATATGTGGTTTAGAAACAACAGAAGTTGCTTAGGGTTCTTGAACTAGGTGACTAACCCACAGATATAACCAGTGCATTGTTTCTGGAATGTAGGGTAATTGCAGCTTCAGTTGCTGTGTGTGAGTTGTTCGTTTAACAGTTTTATTCTCATGTTGGATAGTTGTAGCTGGCATAAAAAACTTCAATGTGTAAACTGTTCCTTAGAGTGAGACAGAGAGGGCAGTCCAGCTAGCTTAACCTAACTAGTGAACAACTGAATCCATACTGGTTTGTTCAAATGGATATCTTAAGGCACTTGTTTCGTACTTCAGCAAATCCAGACTTTTAAATTTAATTTACCAGCTCTGAAACGGTTTTAAAAACTAAAAGCTGATGTATAGTAGGAAGTCTGTTTACACAAGGTGAAGATAAAATGTATTTTTTCAGTTTTGAAGTCATTGAGATGAAAATGGCATCAGATACTACTCAGCACTGTATCAAAGGAATTTTTATCTAGTTCTATCTTGCTAGCAAAGACTGGTCTGACACTTGATGTCCAATTGCTTGGTGTTTGTACAGAGGGTTTTACCATTTTCATAAGTCATGGTAAGTCAAGGTTCTGTGACATGAACTAAAGTACAGTTATACAGTATGTTGGGTTTTTTCATTATATGTGAACTAAAAGGGAATTTTTGCAATTATTAAATTTCTGTAGCTGATGTCATCTGAAGAGGATTTCAATATGTGACTGAAAAGTAATTTCGACTGCAGTAATATTCATTAACCCCTTGTGCCGTGTTTTGAAATACCACTGGACTGTGTCAAGAAGGAAATAGGAATATGTAAAATGATAGTAGTGCAGAAGTAATAGGTGATTTTACTTTTCTTAGAACAGTTATCATTTTGCCAGCTGTAACGAAAGTCGTTAAATATTGTTGATACACAACCTGTTTTTCAGGTACTTTAGGTCAGCTGTATGATAGGTTGCACTGCTCACTGTTGATTAGAATGGAGGAAAAAAATAAAAGCAGGTCAAAGATACTGAGGCATTGTAGTAAACGGTCTTACAGGTTAAAACCAGTAAAAGCTGTCACAGGCTTGTGCAGAGAAGATGGAAATACTACCAGAGAACTTAAATGCCTCTGGAAAAAAATTAAAGAGCTAAACTTCCTCCTGAGAAAACATACCTGTAAATTCATGAGGCAGCCTCAGCTGCTCTAATGCCCAAGTTCCCTTTTAAGTATTACTGTTTGGCACAGATCCTAGGCAGCATAAGAAAATGTTCTTATATACTGTTCTTAGGGTTTGTTGGACATCTTAAATTAACGGTGTTGGCTACATTTAGTGGTGCATTACTCTGTCTTGCAGGCAAGAGAAACTAGACTAGACTTTATCAAAAAATTCCTGGTGTGTCTGGACTAGGCAGATTTTATCATTCTTTTTTCCACTAGCATCCATTATGTGTTGGTCTGTCAAGGATAAAGTGGAACAATGATAAATAATTTGCATCACCAAATAGCAACAAAAGTTAATACTTTCTTTGAGGTGTGATTCTCTGAGATGATGCAGTCATGGCATTGTTCATGAAGCACAGTGTATCTGTAAGCATAGCCTGATGCTAGGGATAATTTCATAACCAGATGGTAATAGATCATGAACTGTATCTTCAACAGTGACATTCTATTCTGCCAGATGTTCATTAGCAGAAGAAATTTTGTATGCATCCCTTATAAATCAGAAAGTTTAAAAGAAGAATTTCTGGTAAGCTATATTTTTTTCAGTCTTGTAGCATAAAATTATACTTTTTTGCTTTTGGAATTGAAACAACTGACTAGAAGGTGAAGTTGAGAAAAAAACTATGAAGTTTGAGAAGCTTGTTTCTCTTGATTTTGTTGGTATTTCAGATTTTTTCTTTGTTCAGGTTGAGGTTGCAACCTAGATTCACCTTCAGAGCAAACCTGGTGCTAAGACAATTAATTATATTTTAAGATGTGAAGAAAGGTATGGTGGATGTAACTCGGTTGTAACTCAACGTGGTTGTTACCTTGTAAATTCTTGTAGTGGGTGAGTCTGACTGGATGCCCAGAGACCCACCAAAGTGATACCTCTGTATCACTCCCCTCCACAGCTGGGCAGGGGAGAGAAAATAAAATGAGGGATTAATGAGCTAAGATAAGGATGAGGAAAGATCACTCACCAAATACCATCACAGGCAAAATAGACTTGAATCAGAGGTACGGAGTTTATCATTAACAACATCGGAGCAGGATAGTGAGAAGTAAAAACAGATCTTAAAAACACCTCCCCTTGACCCCCTCTTTGCACACCTCCCATCTCCTCTGTCCCTCCTACCCCAGCGGTTCCAGTAGCTGGGGGATGAATGGGGGTTATGGTTAGTGCATCACCTGGGGCTCCTCCTAGTCAGGGAGAGGAGTCATTCTCTTGCTGCACTGATGGGTCCCTCCCACTGAAGAGAGTTCTCCATGAACTTCTCCAGCATGAGTCTATGTCAAAAGCAGCAGCTCCCTGAGAAATGCTGCTGCATAGGTCCATCCCATGGGCAATGGCACCCTTCAAACTGCCACAGTGTGGATCCCTTTTCCATGGGGTTCAGTCTTTCAAGGACGGGCTGCTCCAGTGTGAGCTCCTTTCTCCAAAGGTCTCCCATGGGGTCACAGCCTCCCTTCAGGCATCCCCCAGCTCTGGTATGGGGCTCCTCCCTGGGATGTGGGTGGATCTCTGCATCCACATGGACCTCCATGGCTGCAGGGGCACAGGTCTGCACCATGGCCTGCCTCCAATGCCTGGAGTACTTTCTGCCCCTCCTTCATTGACCGTGGTGTCTGCAGAGTTGTTCTTCTCACTTGTTCTCACTCTACTCTTCTCTGGCTGAAATTACAACTGTGCAACAACTTCTGTTTTTCTTTCTACTTAAATATGTTAACGCAGAGGTGTTACCACAATTTCTGATTGGCCACAAAGCAGCACATCCCACTTTGAAACTACCAGGATTGGCTCTGCCGGACGTAGAAGAGGCTTCTACCATCTTCTGATAGAAGCCACCTCTGTAGTCTCCTGCTACCAAAACCAGACCATGCAAAACCAATAGACCTCTAAAAATAAACTATTTTGAAAACAAGTTTATTTAAATAATTATTGTTTTAACGCACAGCATATTTTTAGCATTTTTGTACACTTTAGTAAGTGATTACTGTGCTGAATGATCAGCCTCTGGTCAGGTCTGTCAGTGTTCCCAGACACAGTATCAGCACTAACTGAAGGCTCTAGTACTTCTTGTGGTTGTTTTTTGTTGTTGTTATTTAGAGTTTTTTTTGTTTGGGCAGTAACGCTCTGATTTAGGGAGTAGTGTTAAATGCAAGTAGTATTGCTTAAAAAAAATTGAACCATATGCTGAAACCAGCAATACCATCAATGGCATTGTGTAAATTACATATTTTAAAAATACCCATATACTGTTAACTTCCATCCATGCTGTAACTTACCTTTTCGTTCAGTAACAGCAGTGTTGGAGACAGCAGGCGATGGTGGTTGGCAAGCCACTTTGCTTTCTATCAAGCCGTTTGGGTTAGAGCTATTTTACACCTGTTCCGCATTGAGGTTGAGAGACACTGTAATGGGTTACCCTTGTTAGCTGTGTTGTAGAGCCAGTGTGTTGCAGGTGATATTGTGAGTAAGATGTAAGTAAGGTAGCTTATGAGATCTGATAAGATCAGGATGTAAGCACATGATGTTCCTTAAATCTGGTTGTAATGGTTGTAATGTAATCCGGTCTTCTTAGTTATGGTTTGTTTTCACACATGATGGTAGTAGTTTCACCATGTTGCTCTCTGTAAACAGTTCTGTTGTATTAGTAACATGGTCTGATATAATCTGTATTATGTTGAAAGTAATTAGCTTTTCTTCATGTTTCCCATGTCTGCTGTAGCTTTGGTAAATGTTCCTGATTGAAAAATTTCTGAAATGAAATCTCTTGTAAGCCCTAAAGCTGTTCACTGCATACGAAGACGCTGAGGACCTAACTGCTGGTGCTGTGCATGTTGGTGATAGCACGTTAGTGTTCTAAAAGTGATACACCACACACATCAAGTCTTAATGATAACCAAATTAAACTGTGTTTCTGTATAATGCTGAAACTGGAGAATTTCATGTTGTATTAATGTGGCATATTAAATTAAGATACTAAATATGCAAATACACAAGAGCTGGGCATGCAGAAAGAGACTTTTTCCTGCAGAGCATTTTCCTGCTCTTCAACATGAAAATAAACATGTTGGAGGTTTGTTCTGCTGTCCTTCATCCCAGGCAACTAGATTGGCATAGCAGTTTTTCTTGAGCAAAAGCTTGATAAAGCATAATAGGTACTGCCCATCTTTCAAAACTAAAATTGTATGTACAAGCACTTTGTTGTCTTAGATTAATGCCAGTTGGCAGCTAAGTACTATGCAGCCACTCAGTTCTTGCTCCCCAGATGTGAGGACAAATGTGGGGGGAAAAGCTAAACCTGTGGGTTAAGATAAAAACAGATTATTAATTAAAACAAAGTAAAATAAGCAGTACTGATGATAATAACAATATAATTGTAACAAAAATAGGGGAAAAAAGAATAAACTCCAAAAACTTCACAAGTGATGCATACTACATTTGGTCACCACCTGCTGACCAATGCCCAACTCATCCCCCAGCAGTGACTGACAGCTCCCAATCAACAGCAGCCCACTCCCCCCCCATTTCTATATGCGGAAGGGTGTTCTGTTGAGTGGAATATTCCTTTGGCTAATTAATTCAGGTCAGCTGTCCCAGTGATTCTCCCTCCTGGCCTATTGTGTGTGACCTGCTTGCTTGTGAAGCACATGAAACTGAAAAGTCTTTGTTTTAAAGTATAAGCACTATTTAGCAACAATTAAAACATTTGTTTTATTTATATTACCAGCATTATTCTCATACTGAATCCAAAATACAGCACTGTGTTAGCTACTGAGAATAAAACAACTCTATCCCAGCTGAAACCAGGACAATTTTGCTAATATAGAGTATAAGAATTGTATTGTTTCTAGTACTTCTACTATTGTTTCAACTCCAGAGTTGCAGAAATGCATCTAATGTTTTTTGGATAACTTCTGACTTTACCTTTTCTCTTTCGTGTTTTATTTTTTCCATTTCTTCGGTGGTGAGGGAGTTGGTAGTTAGCTTCATCAAGTTGTGGTCCTGAAATCAGTTTTTTTCCCTGTGCTTTCAAGAATTTGTGCCACTGTTATCCTTGAAGTTTAAGGTGTATAGATCTTATTTTGGTGAATTTTCCTTCAGTCAGAGAAGCTTCTAAAAACTTTATTCTGTTGGCTTTTATATCCCTTTCTGATCACTTGATATGGGGAATGTTAGAAAATAGTACTGATAATTTTCAACGTGTTTTCTTCAACTGAAACATCAGATTCATTCCTTTCCAGTGTGAAATCTCTGTAATATTGATAAGATACATGCTTTTTCTTAAACAGCCATACTGTTTTATGTAAGAAAAACTACTGACAGCTTTGAACATTCTTTTCTTAGAGTGATTTTTAATTTTGAGTGGCACTCCCATGGGTCTAAGAAGAACTTTATTTCCCCAGTTTGTAGCACCTTTTTGCATGTAGATTGAGTAGTTGTACTTTGTCATGTGGCTAACTGGTTCTATCAGTGGCCTTGTTGCTCCTCTTGTAAAGATGCATCTTACGTTTAGGCTGCATTTGAAGGAAATTTTCCCAAATTCATTATGAAACGCCTGTATCTGTGTAGACTTTTTCAGGCACCCACCTCCAGTATAGGATGATGTTAGTCTTTATCATTAATTTGCTAGGATAATAGTCATCATTGGGCGCGATGGTAAACGCATCTTTATAGTGCCTGTAGGCAATCATTTAATACTAAAATAGTAGTTAATAAAAGTCTACCCAATTCTTAAAATCAGTTGTTCCTAAAGTTTTTGCCATTGTAGTAGGAGAACTGATCTAGTAAAATTCAAGTGAAGTAAATCTTTGCAGGTCTTGAGGCAGAGACAGGAAGGGACATGACCAAAGTGATGGAGAGGGCTACACAGAACCACAGAACCATTTGGGTTGGAAAGGACTGGATAGATCATCTAGTTCCAACCCCTCTGTTCCCCTCTGTTCCATTACTCTCGGAGTTAAGAATTTCTGCCTAACATGTAATACAATTCTCTTGTAATTCAAAAATGTTTCCCCTGGTCCTATCACTGTCTGCCTCTGTAAAACAGTCTATCCCTGTTTTATAAGCCCTCTAAGCTTGGAAAGGCTTGAGTAAGGTATTCATGGAGCCTTGTCATCTCCATGCTGAGCAACCCCATCTCTCTCAGCCTGACTTCATAGGAGAGGTGCTTCAGCCCGCTGATCACTTTTGTGGCTCTCCTGTGGTGTTAACCCAGCAGATTCACATCTTTCCTGTGCTGAGAATCCCAGAGCTGGATTCAGCACTCCAGGTGGAGTCTACAGTAGCAGAGTAGATGGACAGGTCTTGAGCCCATATATGAAGTTTGTTCAGATCTCCCTGTCTGGCATCCCCTCCTTCATACTGAGGGCACACTTAATCCCACTGTCTGTGTGACTAGTTAAGATATTCAAGAGCAGGGATCCCAAGATAGAGCCCAGAGGTACACCACTCATCACCAGTCTCCACCTGGACACAGAGCCATTGACTACACCTCACTGGCTGTGTCCATCCAGTCAATTCCTTATCCACCACATAGTCCATCCTTCAAATCCATGTTTCTCTGGTTCGGATGAGACAGTGCATGCATGCCAGTAAGAGCTCTTTTACGGCGGTGAGGAGGTTTAGTGGCAAGGAGTTTACTTCATCTGAACGCTGTTACTGAGGAAGTAGGCTGACCGGTACCAGTAACCACTATTTTCCAGCTTTTAGCATTTTTTCAGCTACCTGTTCTGTGATGATACATAAATCATTTAGAGCCCTTTGATGAACACTGTGATTTCTGGCATGAATTTAGTTTTATATCTTGAGGACTGGAATTGTACTTGCCCAGTTGGAGTTGTCTTTTGTGTTAAAGGAAGCCTTTTGTGACAAGCAACTGTAAGAATAGTATTTTGATTTAGGTAGGCTCCTGATGTCATGGCAGAACAACTACAGTTTTCAGTATTTTTCATCTACAGGTTGATGAGAAAGCAGTTTTTGTTCTGAACTTTAGGGGACAGGGTAGGCAACTTTTTCTTCTCACCATTACTCACAAGCACATTTATGAACATTTAACATTAGAAAAGCCAATCAGACTCAAGTCTGCTGGCATAATATAATAGGAGAATCCTTTATTCCTGGAGAGTAATAAAGTAACAATTTTAGTTTGGATTAATTAGCTGTGTCCTCTTTTGTCTTGGTATCTTTTAGTGATCATTGCTGCAAATTGTGTACTGATTTTCCTTCTTGGAAGATGTTTTAGTTAGGGGATCCTGTTCAGCAGCACTTTCAGGAAATGTGCTGCTGCAGTTTCTTAGGATCACTTTCATCACTTTACATGTTGTGGGCTGCCATTGTTGCTGTTTCTTGATGCGAAGATGGAATTATACCTTTAGTAATTGGTAACGTTTTCCAGGGATGAGTTTGTTGTCAGAGGCTTTGTTTTGTGGTAGAGTTAGCTACAAAGCTGTCTTTTTGCCTTAGTCATTCCTGGGAAATACCTGCTTTCAGTTTTGCGTCCTTTTTGACAAGTGACATAAGGTTCTCTCTATAGGCAGTGATATAAATGGTTCTCATTTTCATTTTCTCTTAGTGTATGTTGTGAGTGACTTTATGTCACTGTTCATTTGCCCCCTCTACATTTTCTTTTGCATACAGCAGAACAAAATATTGAAACAGCATGCAAGAACAAGAAATTTTTTAATTGGTTCTGATGTAAATGAAGCTTTCCCTTAGCTAACTACACACCAAATTGCAGTGTACATGTTTCTGGTTGCTCTTATTCATCTGTCTTGGCTTCCAATTAGCATTTCATTTTGAAACAAACTAGCAGTATAACAAATCTTTTTTAAAGGAATTTGACTATGCTTTTGAGGAGGTGTTTAGTCTTTAGGTTTTTTTAAGGCCATAGCTGATGGCTGTTAGCCAAGGTGCATAACATCCAATAGGCACACTGTGATGTTGCTGGCTGTTGAGCCAGGTTTTGGTCACAGGCTCTCTCGTAGACAAACTGGTAGTGAACACTGATTTTCTTAGGATTTAAAGAAAAATTCAGAATGTCAAATTTGTTCATCTAGAGAATCTTAAACAAAACAAATTGTTTTCACAAAAAAAAGTTATAAAATATCTGCGATGTGACAAAAAAAAAGGTTGAAAATGACCTTGGTTGTTCGTTAGGACTCTTGCTATGACATAGAAGTATAAGAAGATATTAGTAGTCATTGTTTTGCTGCATGATATTCTTTGGTGATGAGCACTGAAGGTTCTTTGTTACTTCAGAGAGTTTGTTGTTTATAAGTCTTGTTTAGATTGTAAAGTCTTGCCAGCGGCCTTTCTTGTATGGTGAATTGTGAAGTTTTCTATGACAATGCAAACACAATTTTAAAAAGTAAGTACTATCCAAAAGAATCTCATCTAACAAACAATGTTTGAATGAAGTTGATTACAGATACGTCCTTGAGGCATATATACTCCATTTATTATGAAATGCATTATGTAGTTAATAGGCATTATGATAGATGTTATTATACACTGGGAGTGTTTAGCAAACTTGTACCAAGAGCAGGTATCACAGTTGTGTATAAGTGCATCTCCCAGCCTTCCTTAATTCCAGTTTTGCATATAAAGAGGATATCAATTAAAATAACTAAATTTTTGGGAAAAAACACTTTTCAATAAAACAGACGTGCCTAAAGATGTCTAAAGAGGCAGTTGAGAAAGTATTCATTTTGACTATATATGATTGAACCCTGAAACTGAATAAATTACAAAAATACAGATATGCAAATCTGTACTATCTTATTTAAATGAGGACTCTTTTGAACTGTGTATTTTGTAGCTGTGTTCTGGATCTGTCAAAAAATTAACAGCTTCCTAGCTGCTATCCTGATGAGGTGCTTTAGATACCTGACTTTACTGCAGAAGTGGCAAAAAAACCCAGTACTGTAGCAGGAACACATTACTGAATTTCATTTTCTTCTAAAATACGTTCCTGTTACGTTTCCCACAGAGGTATCTGTGTTCAGCAACTTTAGCTGTGACAGTATCATTACTGGTTTAGATTGTTACTTGTTCATATGATTTATTTAAATATAAAATGTATACATGGAATTTCTGTCATGCCTTTTAAGCCTGTATGGGTATAATGAATAAGTGCCATATATTTTGTAGCTGGTTGAAATGTGAGGAAAAATATGAGTGTCTCAAGTAGAGTTGGAAGGGATGAATAAAGTACCTAAAAATCCTTATTTCTGATTCACATTTTTAGACTAGTCTGTGTAGTACTTTAGGCAACAGATGTCAGGGTCTTAGTGGGTGAACTAATCCTTAATGTATGCATACTAGTGGATACCTGGTGAAGTCAAGAAAAGCAAATTTAACCCTTAGTTCCTTTGTGTGCGTTAACAGTTGTTACTCAACCAAGCCCATCAGTTTCTCAGCCTGGTACTTCAGAGAGTGAAGAGAGAGCTCCTGAACTGCCGAAACCAAAGAAGAACAGATGTTTCATGTGCAGGAAGAAGGTTGGTCTTACAGGTACGAGAATGCTGTCAGTTTTAAACAAATTTGCATTAGTTACCTCTTGCTAGATTAAACTTGACAAAATATATGTTCTATTAAATTTATCAGCTTCTTCACAATTCACACAATTTAGCAAATCCATTTATTTTTTTTACTCTGTATGTTATAGTAGACAAACATATACCCTTTGTGGTGACTGCGCTCTTAATTAAGACCTTAATTAAAAGCTAATCTTCCTAGTAATGTTGCTTCTTTTTCTGTGTACAGGATTTGACTGCCGATGTGGAAACCTATTTTGTGGACTTCACCGTTATTCTGACAAGCATAACTGCCCATATGATTACAAAGCAGAAGCTGCAGCAAAAATCAGAAAAGAGAATCCAGTTGTGGTAGCTGAAAAAATTCAGAGAATATAAATTAATCTGCTTGTGAAAAGACTGACTGACTTTTTGTGGGGCTTTTTTTTCAATACATCCTAAAAAACATGATAAGAGCAGGTGCATGGTCATTTTCCTTTGTTTTCCAAAGTTTTCTTCTAGTCCTGTCTAAATGATACTTCAAATGTTTGGGTGTTTGTTACAGGCAGAATTGGATAGATACAGCCATTGAAAATATATATGCCCTCCGCAGAGTAGATGGATGATCAGAAGCCTGCACAGGAATATACATGCGCAGAGACAGATACTAGTTCACATGTGCCAAACAGATGTATACAATCTGCATGTGTGCAGCAGCTCTGCCTTTTGAGATGTGCATGAGATATTTAATGTTCGGCTAGTGTTATATGCCTGTTTTGGAGAAGGATACATCAAAACAGTTGGCAGTCTACTTCCATCATTTAAAATCTCATTCTACTTTTAGTTGCCACACTCCATTTTAGTTTTCCAGCAGAATGCAAGCTGTGTAGAGGGGTCTACCATCCCAGTAAGATGAGTGTTGGTGCCATATTTGAGTCACTTAACAACTGCACTGAGAAAAATAAATCATATACTGAGAAGAAAATTGTTTTATAAAAGATCACATTATCTTTAAAATCTCGGAAAAAAGTTCCCAAAGGAAACGTCTCATTAGGAGCTTATGAACTGACCTGCAACAGAGTTGTCTGCTTTTCCTTGCCTAGCTAAAAGTGTTGTGTAGCACAATATTGTAAGATTGGTTTTCAAAAAACAGTTACAAATGTTTCTAGAGGTATCACAGCATCTCTATCAAGCAATACAGGTTTAAATAAGTTGCTGAAACACTAGAGCAGTTTATTATTCATGTACTACTTATGTTCTGTGTGTTCCAAGTTCAGAAGAATATTAGGAATTCATTTTTCTAGTTTTAAATGTAACAGTTGCACTGTTCTGCATGGAAAACCATACCTAACATGGCTGCTGTAGACTTAAATGGTAGCTGGAACCACTCTTGGAGGGCTGCTTTATCATTTTTAATTGTACTTGGGTATAGGACTGTAGTGTTCTTGGGTGTATTGCATGGGCTGCGTTATCTACGGCATTGTACAATAACAACTCTAGAAAAGGCAGTATTCTTCACTGATGCTTGTCTGGTAATATATATCACTTCTGTGTTATAATGGAAGGGGTTTTTGTGATGTATGAAATTTGGTTTTTTATATAAACAAATACGGTTTAGACTAGTGTTGTGGTAATGCCTGTTGTCATTTGTAAATAGTTACATACTTACACAAGGCACTACTTCTGACCTGATTTTTGTTGACAGTGTTAAGTCTTGGTTTTTACTTCACTATTAAAAGCGTCAGGTTTTCGCTTCTAACTTTGTTCTTCTGAGTTACTAGATATGCAAACATGTACAGATAGTTCATATTTATGTATTGCACATAAGCTACCCAGCATCTATGCTATATCGTATTATGTAAATAATGTACAGAAGGAAATACTTCCTTTTATGATAGTTCATTGGTTGTAGTTCTTGCTGTAATGAGAATGTAACCTTGTAGAGACTGAAGTGCAAAGCTTAATATAAGTTCTTACTGATGTTGTCTTATGCATAAGCTTCCTATGTCTTTATTTGGGTATATGAGGTTTTTTTGAGGCAAATTGCATGAGCAACTGGAATACAGGTAACTACTTGATGACCGGATGAAAATGCCAGCAAACAACAATGTGCTTTAAAGGGAGAAAAGGAAAGTATTAGCAGTGAACCTACTAACTTTCTTCCAGTGGATCTGTCGTGATAGAGCCAGTACACTGACTGAATTGTTTTGTCCACGTCCTCACCAGCAGACTTTGGCAGAGTTACTGTCAGCGTCTTCAACCAAATATAGGTGTATTTGTTGGTACTTCATTAAAAGTACCTGGTTTGTCTTTTCCAGTGGGAAGGAAAAGGATGCAGTACACAGCACATGTTGCAATGAAGGAAGACGTCTTCAATACCGGATGGTTGTAAAAATTGCTTGTATCAGAAGTGGATAATGTGTATCCCACCAGTCAGTTGGTAGTCAACGTGATAAGCTAAAAATCCAGCCACTGTGTGTACCTCCAGTAAGGGAACACAGCCATGCTCTGGGACTTCATCATGGAACTGCTTTAAAACACCAAAATTAAAGTATTTCTACCTTTTGTATTAAATCAACATCGGCAACTCGACTACAGCATAAAAGTGTTGAATTTTTTTTTTTTTTTTTTTTTTTTTTTTTTTTTTTTTTTTAAAAGCCTGAGAATGCCATATTGTAGCTGGATGTTTGAGGAACTGGTTTTGATACTTTTTTTTGGCTAGAGTGGTTTAGGACTGGTACTAGTACTCATATTGTTAGTTAATGATTATGGTGGTCTCAATCACAGTCTGATTTTTTTCTGTGCAAAGGTTGAAATATTTGATCTTTGCACATCCATACAGGAAAGTATGGAACAAAAAATCCCTCTTTTTCCTGTAAAATTGTGAACTGTGTCGTAAATTACACTAAAGTGGGGTATGAGCCTGTCCTCAAGTCTGCAAGCTGGCCAGAGCTTTGTTCTTTTAACAATGTATCTAGTATGTATAATCACTCCTGAGCACTGATTCTGTTGAGGCTCCCTAAATGAAGGAGGGGAAGGTTGTTTGAAAAGAGCAGGTACTGACAAAGTATGTGAATGGGGATACTACTTAGACTTAAATGCAGGCTCTGCTACATCTTCCTAGAAAGAGACATAATTGCTTCACGTATCACTGATCTCCATTTAAATTTTGCCTGTTAGAGTAACATCTTTTTAACTCATGCATAAACACAGTGTTTTGAGAGGAGTCTCACTGTTTTAAACAATGGTGGTGATTTTTTTGATGGTGACTATGGACAAAAAGGACCATATAAACTCATGAGTAGATGAAAACACCTGGGTCATGATTTCATAATCTTCAATCTGTGAAATGCTTGCTTAGCCCCAAGTGTTATGGCTGTGCATTACTGTGTTCCACAGGATTCTGGACAAACTTAGTGACAGCTATTAATGTTAAACCTGAAATCTGGAATGTAAGGATGGCCTTTCTGTGATGGTTCCAATGCTGATGAGCTGCCATATGCTTTTGTTGGTTGTTGGTTGTGATGCATAAGGATGCCATGGGGTCAGGAACCCCTGACTATCTTCATGGTACTTAGCTCTTTGAAACCATACTGTTGATCAGTGGTTACATTCCTTTGGAAGGTGATTGTTCACAAGTGTAACTGTATCCTGGCTTCTAGTCACTGAAGGTATTTAAGGATTTGACACAGGTCTGGTGTCCCTGATGAGTCAAAATAGATGTCATTTTTCCTCTGTTCTGAGCTGCTGTACAGGATCATCTGATGCGTCTGCTTGAAGGAGGAAATGTACAGTGGATGAAGAATCAGTTTATTTCAGGTATCCAGGTGTGTTAAGTAGCTATGACTTGGTCACAAATGGAACTTGGCTCTCTGTGCAGATTTTTCTGCTCATTTCATTAGTTTTTCTGTGAACCAGAAATAAGAATATGTTTTCTCAAAAAATAACATATTACTGGCTTACTTGATTTTTTTTTTCTTGTTGTAATTAAACACCCAGAATGTTTAATGGACTGCTTTCTGATTAAGAGACACAAAGAGCTTTGGCAATGCATCTGAAGGTATCTGGATAGCACTGGAATTGACATGTGACAAACCTGAACGGTTCAAAAATTTCAATTGGAAAAATAATTAGTGACTATGTCAAAATATAGTGCAGGAACAAAGTTCTGTCTGTGAGTGCAGTGAGAGTTATCACCACAGAGTGTTTTAAATATCATTTTGCAAACCTGAATTGTCACTTAATCTACTGTAATCACTTAGCAGAAAGTGCTTCAGCCTTTAAGTTGCCTCTTTTAGAAGTAATTTAGTGAGGGCCAAAGAAGCAGGTTGGAGTTTGGGGGTTTTTTTAACCGAAGAAAATACAGAGGCTGTTTCTGCTTGAAAAGGCATATCAACCTAAAATAGCCTAATATAGCAGAACCAAAGACTGGGTCACTCATGAAGAATTGAGTTCTGTAGGATGCAAATTAGCGGAATATCAGCAGTCTGTGATTTGATGTAAAAAAGGGTAAAGATGGGACTACTGAAATAAATGCAAGAATCAACACCTACAATAGCAACCAAAACCACTGACTTGACTTCTTTTTTTTTGTGTAGGTAACATCTATTCAAAAAAAGTTGATAACTGAAATTACTAGTGTCATAGCTTCCTGAAGAAACTGTCTCGTACTTGTCTTTTGTACTAGATGGGATGCAGATGAGAAATGCTTTTTTTTAATGCCTGTTTCATTTCAGTGTGTGTTTCTGTTGTAAGCTCATGGACAGCATTGTAGCAGTGTTGGAAAATGTGTGAGGGAGTGTTACTTTGGCTCAAACTGCCTAAGTGAGATATGTGTCTTCATTAAACCTCCTTGTGGTGCTCTTTATTTCCTCTCTGTATCTACAGCCAGTTCATCTGCATTCATTTCCAAGCAGCAGTGAGCCTGCTTATCACAATCTGAGGTTTATTCACTATGTAAGGAAAACAAAAAATAAATGGGATAATTATATCTACTCTTGCACCTAAGTACAAGGCAATGCAGGTTAGACTAGGAGTTGGACTTTGATAATCCTTGTGAATCCCTTCAGAATATTCAGTGATTCTCTTAAGTATTTATGAGTCCTGGTCCAAGGCCTCACTCAGCTGACACAGCATCTAGGAGGGTTGCAGGGTGAAGTAGGCTTTTTACAAGTTAGTCATGACCTATGTCAAGAGAAGGGACTTCCAGAACCTTCCTCCTTTCAAAATCCCATTAGGATGCCTGTAAGTGCTAAATTACTACCATTGCTCTGTGATGCTATTTTTGATCCATGCACAGGTGACATTTCTCAGTTATCTTACTGGGAGGATTATGTGTGTTTTGGATTTTTTAAAAAAATTTCGGGGGGGGGGGGGGTTTGCTAGTGCAGCATGATCTTCTCTATTGATAGACCAGAGCCATATTTTCTAATTTATCACCAAGACTGGCATGTTTCATGAAAAATGTTGAAATCGAAGGAAGAGGTTAAGAGTCACTGCTTAGTAGCCAAATGTACTTGCTGAATTGGACTCAAGGCACCTTAGCTGGCCACTGAACCACTAGCTAAGCTGCTGTACAATGTGGCTGTGTCTGAACTGATTTTACCCTCCTTGATATCCAGCAATCTTCCCCATGGTTTGGTTTGAGCAAGGAAACATCACTACTTTTTAAATGCTTTGTTTGGAGATGAACCAGGAGTTCATTTTGATAGTGCAGTGAGCATTACAGGTGGGAAGTCACTTTTAGCCTTTTCCTGGTCCATGTGTTTCTAGGTTCTTCCTATTGCTCCTAGATGCTACAATAATAATATCAAAAGATAAACTGAAGCCATGATTCAGTATGGGGCCCTGCTCACTGCAGAGCTTTTGTCAGCTTTGTGTTTCCACTGCAGTCATATCTCTCAGTGCCTTTATGAAAGGTGTCATTAAATGTTAACTAGGCCCATTTAGAGATGATTATTTGGACTTCTTTTTATTAGTTTACTTTCAGATTTCACTGCTAGCAGTCTTGACTGGTATTTATTTTGTTGTCTGAAAGCTTTTTGGTAGAGATGTTTGTTACCTTGTCAGCATAATCTTGTGAAAGCTGTTAGTAAGCATGTAGATGAAGAAATGCTATTTACCACTCTGACCTTTCACTTTTGGAGACTTACAATGCCCGTGTCTAATATTTTTGCCTGTTTAATATTAATTTTCAAATATAGCAAAAGAGAATGAACAAAAGATATTCCCACTGTGAAGCAGCACTTGGTAGTGAGATTGTAGCACAGATCTGAGGAAAAGGAAATCAATTCACTATCTCTCATTCTTGTTCATCTACTGTTTACCATAGTGCATATATATTTATATATATATATATTGTTTAAAACCCACCCAGCCTGTGTCATTTTTTGTTTAGGGTTTTCCTTGAGTGGAAAACATTTTTAGATTTGATTGAATTTTCTGTAGTGGATCAGCGACAAGTTCGGTGCATGATGACTGTACACTGAGTTCCCTCCCAATAAAGCCTGTGAAACAGTTTGTGCACAGTTTGTGCCTTTGATAGTGCTTCTGGGAGACCAGGTCAGATTGGGTTTAAAGAGGATTAGGCTAAAGTAGATTTTCCTTAGTTGTATTTTAAGTAGCATGGGATTTAATGAGGGGAAAGTAGATTTATGACCCTGGAAAAATCTTGATCCCTTTCAGTCTTGTTTCAGTATTCAGAGTGAGACTGAGCTGGTTCCTTTGATTGCTGGGTTTGTATGATGGATAATACCCATACTGATTTGTGTATTTCTGTTAGAATTCCTGACTGACCTTGTATGACCACAGTCTTGGGTGTTTTGTTGTCAATTCAGGCACCACAGCAGCTTGTGGGAAGTTCACTGAGTACTGGGTCTAGTGTAAGGATGATAGGCAGGCAGGGAGGTGAGACCACTACACACAGATTTGCACACACTGCTGAGGAGCTGCAGTTTTGGTCTCCGTGCTGAAAGAGTTTGGCTGGTAGCTTCAGGCATAGCAGTGATGCAAAGATTAACATTTGCCGTTGCGACTTCAAGGTTTGCTAGTGGAGTGTGAGGCAGTCACCTGCGGGTTGTGGAAACAGCTTTACATTTAAGGGGATACTTCTACTGAAAGTAGTTAGTAGTTACATATCTGGACCTGCCGATAGATAAAGATCCCACAGTAGTAGCAGTTCACTGGCTTCTCAGCAACATTTTCTAAGCTAGTGTTTGGAAATTGTACTATGTTAGGAAATTGGCCTTGAGATTCAAGTTAATTTACTCCTCATTTCATCTAGGTAGGGTTGTGTTTGTCATCTGCTGAGGCTGAATCACAGTTCAGCGCAGTCTTTTCTCAATGTTGGCCTGCCTTCAGTAAATAGAGGCATGTAACACTCACTCTGCAAATAGCTGCTGAAGGCCAAAGGTTGTATCTGAATAGTAACATCAGGACTTCTACTGACTCTGCTTCTTTGTTTCACAGAGCCCCTCATGCTGATGGTTAAGGGTTGCCGTCCCCTGTGCACAGAGGGGCGGACAAAGCACGGAAGGGGTCAGTGAGGACATGGTCCTGCAGTTCTGGCTCCAGCTATGTCATATTACCAGCTACTGCCACCAGCTGCTTTACTGTCTTACAGCACTAGTTTTACCCTAAATTGTGCAGTTGCTTCCTGATTTGTTTTTGGTCAAGTGATTCAATTTAAAAAGCCTCATTTTAAAGAGCCATGTCAGAGATCTCAGAGAGGGTCAGTGAGTTACACTACCAGAAGCAGAGGTATATCTAGGAATGCCCCAAGTGCCAACTAATGCCATTTTTCAGTAAGGGAGGTGCAACATCTGAATTCTGAACTGCCATGTTCTTTACCTAGCTCTTCTTGCTTCTTTAAGTGTTGCTGTGGCATTATCTGATTTCCTCAAGCTCCAGAGTGGTATGAGGGAGGGCCAGGAGAGGAGCAGCATCCCCTTGGCTTAAAAAAATCTTGAAAAGGCACTACTCAAGACACAGCTCCACCATATCATTGGTGGGTAAAACCAGATGAAGCCTAGAGTTGCCATTTCTATATTTACCTTACAGCAAAGACTGCCCCAAAAGATCTGTGAACTCCAGTATGCTTCTCTGGAGGCTAAAATCCACCCAGCACAACACCTGGTACTCATCAGGCTATTAAAATTCTTCAGTCACTGGCACTTCAGCTCAGGAAGCAATTGTCACACCAATGCCAAACAAGCACCAATAGGCAAGAATACCCATACACTTCTGCTGCCTTACCCTTACTCTGTAACTTAACTCCTGCACGAGGTTTGACTGGCCTTTTCTCTTTCATTTCATCCCCACTCGTGATAGCACTTTAACAGTCTGAAGTAAACATGTCTGATTTTCTTAAAGCAGTTCACATAATTTGAAAAGCTGATCTCTGTGTGTGTGTGTGTTGTTTTTTAACTGTGGTAAAAGGTTGTGCTGAAAACCTATCTTTGCAGACCTTATTGGTACTGAAGGAAGTAAGTTAATATATGCACAGCCTGCAGTATAAGTAGTATGCTGGTTTGGGCTACAAATAGAGAACTTTTTTTAGAAAAGCTGAAAGCAAGAATACCACTATGGAATGCAAGTCCTGAGCAGTCAGGGTAACTTCCACTTCTTTTTCTGCTAAATACGCTTCTTTTTAGGGAATGTTTTACTAACATCTAACTAACTAACAGTGAAGTTGCTAACTTATGTTTGGGTTGTTTTTAACTAAATACAGTTTAGTTAGGTGGAGTACAGACAAAGAGTACTGTTTAAAATCTGTTTTCCCAAATCTGGTCATTGTGTTTTTAAAAAGTCTGCTGTTCAAACACACCTGCTTGCTGCCCAGATCTGTGTGAGAGCTGCATCTGAAAATCCCTGTCCCTCACTCTTCCAAATCAGTCATCTGAAAGCTGTGTGTAGAGAAGCAAAGCCTCGTGTTCAGAGATCAGATATATGCTTCTGTGTTTCAAAACCTTTTGTGTGCACAGGTTTACAGCCCTGAGCACACTTTATAGTTTTTTTTCTTTCCTACTTCAAGGAAAGAGCCATTTGCAGCCCACAGATGTAGAAACTCAATCAACTCATGAGTTTGATTCAGCTTAATATAACTGCAGATGGTTAGCAGATGCTAACCACAGTCTTCACTGTGCCTCAGTTTCCCTCTGGCACGTCTGAAAGTGAATCACAAAAATCACGGGTGATTTCACAGCCCATCAGGGTCTCCCTGCTGTGGGTTGAGCCCTGACACCCCCATCCCCACCTGAGGGGGAGCTCCAGCTGTCATGCCTCTCAAGAGGCATGTTGGGGCCACCTGTGTCACTGCAACGGTGCCAGGCTGGCTGTCAGGGCTGCGGGGCTCCCAGCCATACTCCTGCAGTGCCAGCCCCAGCCACACTGTCCAGGCAACGCATCCTCACACCACTGCAAACCTCTCTCTTCAGTGACTCAGCAGCCGAATAAGAGCCTTTTGTTTTCCTCCTCCCCGGGTACTTACAAGGAATTTCAGTATGAGGAAAGTGCTTTTAGAAAAATACTAAAGTAAACTAACTGATGTCTTCAGGCTCCCCTTTCCCAAGGCTAAAAACCAAGGGTAAAACGACCCCACTTTTTCAATTAAAGAAATTGTCAGTCACTCTGGCTAGTCCCAGAACAAAGTTCTAGGAACAAGTAAATACTTTAGGCAGGTGTGTTTGTTTTATCTGTGCTGATAGTGCCAAGCCGTGGCACAATCAGATTACTTTGACCTTATACTGCTAAGCACCAGAGCTCAGAAGGACTTTGAATAGGCCAAAAGGGCAGGGCATGGGGCCCGGGGGCTGTCTATGCCACATCACTACTGCAATGATGGATCTGATCTCCATCTGATGATGGAGTTTCAGCAATATGTGGATGAAGTCAGCTGCCAGGCCCTGCCAAGGGCACCATGGAGGGGTGTGTATTTATGCCCAAAATATTGCCTCTGCTGGTCCCCAAGATGCTGGGACAAGGGGCTATCAGACAGAGAAAATGCTGAGCCAGGCAGAGCTGAGCCTGCAAGAGGGGAGGACAACACTTCCTCCACCATCATTGCTCCAGCATGAGTGGTCTCATACCCCACATTCATTGCAAATGGCAGGGAAGACTGAGTTGCAACAAGACATACTGGCTTCAGTTTACCTGTGCTCAGAGCCAAGACACAACAGTGCCACAAAAGCTTGCACAAGGCCCTGCAAGCAGCCATGTGGATCCTCCAGTGAGCTTGTTTTGTGCTTCAAGTCCCTTTTTTGATTTTCAAACACTTTTCCTTTAATAACAAGAAAGGCTTAATGCCTACAGTAAGATTGTTCTTTATAGGGCCTCCACGTGAATTTTTCTGTATGTGATCTGACTTGTGAGAAAAGGGGGAGTACTTTTTTTCCTGTTTTATTATTTTATAAAGATTTGCAACAGGGAATTTTATGTTGTGATTTTAGGTGAATTGTCATGCAAATACCTGTAATAGGAGATAAGAGTGTTTGTTCTGTTTTTATGATGATATGATAAAATGTTAAAATCAGGGTCTCCAAGTCCAGAAGATAGGACGTGGAGGATGTGGTTGCTTCAAGGTGCTCACACCCAGCTTGATGAGTAGACCAAGCAAAATGCAGAGAGAAGTGTGGGAGCTATTAATGTCAGTGAGAGACACCACACAATTCATTCTCATACTTAATTTTGTCTAATAATTAGTATGGATTTTTGTAGGGAGTGGAATAATCTGCTTATCAAATACCACTTTGAAATACATTAGCTCTGCCTTGTTCTGAAGTTAAACATGTAGAGATTTAGTCAGCTCAGTGAGTCACAATTCCAGTAAATGCAAAAGATAGCTCAGTGCATTTAGCACTAATATCACAATTAACACTTCAGAAGCCTGCCTAAGTAACAGAACCACCCAAAAAAAATTATATAGACATTTTTAGTAACCAGGGTGTACTGTTTACTGAACAGGCAAGAATCCTCTCTATATAAATCTTCACATGCTGTTTAGACTGGAAGTGGTTGGTTAAATTATGCCTGTAAGGTTTAATGCTTCAAAAGCAGCACAGTTATTACAGAGGGGAGCAATATGATGCGATCTTTCAATGTCTATCAGAGCAAGTTGCTTAGACCTTTACAAGCAGTCAGCATTGCCTTGCCTTTGCTCCAGAGAGGGGCAGAGCTGGCAGGTGAATCCTCAAGGCCAAGGGAGGTGCTCATCATTGTACCTCCTATCTTGGCAGAGAAGCCACAGTGTCCAGCTGGTCTCTCCTGGGCTCTGCAAAAGACATAAGGAAGCAGTGGGGCCATGCTGTCATTTTTGCCTTCTAGAGTAAAAGGATGAGTAAGTGTTTTTAAAAGGCTGTTGTGATTATCATGAAGTAATTCTTTTTAATGTCTAATACCTTGGGTTTGTGACCTTATTCCAAGAGAAGGCTAGCTGAAATTTTCGTGGTCTTTGCATCTATGAGGATGTTGAAGTTGCATGGTAATCTTGGGTTTACAACTCACAAATTCTTATCCTTGCTATTAGTAATATTATGTAGTTCATCCACTCACCCCACATTTGTCACCACAGTATCTGAGTTTTATCAGGAGAATTAAAAAAGTGGTTCTGAGTGCTCATGTGAATAACAGAAGTGAGTATGAGTCATGATCCAAAGGGCTATTTTGCACCTTGTGAATCCAGTTGCAGCAAGCTTTAAATTCACTGAGGTCAGAGCTCAAGTATGTCTGTAGTTTGTATGCAGATTTTTAAAGTTGTCCCAGAACATAAAGTTCTGGTAGTGCTTACAGAATGTACATCATCAGGAACACACAAAACATCCAAAAGGAGACGGCACGCCCAGGGCAACACCACTGCCAGCTATACTGCCAGTTCCTCTCATGTCTTTACTAGAAGTGCAACATTCCATATTCTGATTGTACTCTTTTTTTGTCAGAAAGGGTCTATTTAAAGAATTAGGTTTTACATACACAAGGGCCAGTGGGGAGAAGGAAATACCCTTCTTTCTTTCCCCTCCTTCTATGCCCTGTCATAGAGTTTTTACTATCCTCTTCATAGTAGCTCTCATAGGACACAGCACATTTGTAGAGGAAGGAGGAAAAGGTGGAAATCTGATGCTGTAAATCAGTCTTGGATCAAGGGAAGGATGTTAGCCGCACAATATTTCTTTTGAAGTCTGGTGAACTCCAAATCTGACACCATCTTCCAGCAATTCCCAGCTCATCAGGTCTATCAGCCTTAGCAAGGAGAAACAAGATATTTTAATGGCTTCAGGGAAATGCCAGCCTGTTTGGCCCTTGCAAAACGTGCAAAATTCTACTGCTTCCAGGTCTATGAAATAGTTTTTTTGGGAGATAGGCAGTACTGGCAGCTCCTCCTTGTTTTCTGAGAAACCAGTCCAGTCTCCTTCACATGTAATTTACTGTCCAGCCCTAATATTCCTGTGTCAAACTAAATTACAAAATAAATACATGAACATACCCATTTAGTAAATGAAACAAAAAATATAAGAAGAACAAAAGATTCTTAGTCTTCCTTGAAATCATTTTTTAAGGACTGTGATGATACTAATCAAAAAGGTGACACTATACTGTTCACTAGAGCTTGCAGTCTGGGAAGCAGGGATGTGTTTAGGCAGTCAGTAAAACAAACAGAAGAAAGGACTGTGCCACCCAACAGAAAATGAACAGATGGGATTCCCAGTTGCTGGATTTTGCAAAGAGCAAAAAATATGAATGTATTAGAAAGGGTCTAGATAAACTAAAGAGCTAAAACAAACTTCTCTAATGCAGTGTTGACTTAAATGTATACGATTGGCTGGCTGAAAGCAGGGAATTCTGCAGGGGAACGCTTGTTCTGTGTCCTGCTTTCCTCCTGCACATCGTTATTATTCATCAGTCTTACTAGAAACATGACAGTTTTGCTAGATAGACCTTTGGTCTGACCCAGCTCGGTGCCTTTCACATCCTTGCCTAATGAATTATGCAGTTAGCCCTGCAGAGGACACACAGTGAAGAGGGGGTGGTGTGACATAGAGATGTACCTGCTGTCTATGTGAAGAATATAATACTGTTAACAACTTTGGCATTCATGTGCCCACTCCCTTTGCTGTTTTGTTTTGTTGGGGTTTTTTTTCCAATTATTTTTCATACATAAGAAAGTTATGGGGTTTTTTGGTCTGAAGATAGAAGGGCCAGGGTCATCAATGGCTGAAGGCTTCTGTGAAACCGCAGAATGGGTTTTATGTAGGAGAAAGAGTTGCTCAAGCCAGCTTGATGCCTATTAAGTCCCACAACACTTTAATATTCCCATCAGAATTTACAGATAACATTTGCAAGGAGAATTTTTGTTTGTTTTTTGGGGGTTTTTTGCAATGGGTGCAATTTTACTTTTTCTTGGGTGGCTCTAAGAACTTTAGAAGACATAAGTGAAGCAGTTGAGGCAGTGGGGTAGCACTGTTTGTGAGGGATTGTTTAGATTAGATTGAAACCCATGATGATGATGACAGGTTGAGTGGGTAAAGAGCAAGGGAAGGTCAGCAGAGTGGATGTCCTGGTAGGAGTCTGTTACAGACCACCTAGCCTGGATGAATAGACAGGTGATTCACTCTACAGGAGGTTGAGACAAATCTCACAAGTGCCACCCTTGCACTCATGAGGGATTTCAACTTGACAGACATCTGCTGGTAGTCTAGAAAATGAGGGAGCCCATCCTGAATCTCATAACTAAGAAGGTAGGTCTCCCCTTTTGCGTCCTTACCTGTTTTACATCTCCTAGTAAGTAATTCTGAATCAATTCTTATCTGATTTTACTTTGTGTGTTTCATCTCTGTAGAATGTAATGCAAAGAATCTTGCCATTGAGCTTTGTTAAACTGTGCTTCTGGAAATTTATATTAAAATTGCTTTTTTAATACTTTTGACAGTGATTCCTCAAGTGATCTAAACCACTCATTTGTGACAACTGTGTACTTCTTTTTTCATCACCTTCAAAGTACATCTACTTTCTTCTCACTCAGAAGCAAAACCTTGTTTCCTTTCTGGAAAAAGGTTACCAGGCACTTTAAATTAAATCAAATCACATTTTGCAGGAACGACCTAGAAAATAATGGAGAGGGTTAGCTGCAAG
Organism: Prinia subflava; assembly: GCF_021018805.1. Taxonomy (NCBI): domain Eukaryota; kingdom Metazoa; phylum Chordata; class Aves; order Passeriformes; family Cisticolidae; genus Prinia; species Prinia subflava. Next base: position 34,245,349 of record NC_086283.1, on the reverse strand, counting down.
CACAAGCACGCTCGTATCCACAGCTTCCTGCCCTGGAAGAGGCAATTGTGAAGCCTGGCACTGATCCTGCAGCCACATGGGATGTGCTGTCACACACTCATATGTGACTGGGACAAGGTAAGGTGCTGTGAGATGGTACCATGGCCCACCTTCATTTCATGCTTCCGCAGGCTGTAGCCCTCAGCATTGCAGCCTGTGTAACACCTGCACTGTGGACAAAACCACCAGGTAGCTCCACAGATCCTGGAGGGTCTATGTTGCTGGGGGTTTTGTTACTGTTGCAGTGATTTTATAAATGAAATTTCATGGCCTAAACAACAAGGTGTTTCTTTGGGCAGGTTATGTCCTCTTCTCCAGTGCAGATTTCAGTACTACAAGAAGTCTGGAGGACTTTTTTAATGGCAGGTCTATGTGGCATTGAAGGTCATATAGTACAAAATGATAGTAATAGTACATATTGTAGGGCAACAACTGCAACTTGCATGCAAGCAGTTGCTTCTCTAGGTGATGGACTGTGCTTCAGAGGTGTGAAGGGCTCACAAAAAGTGATGAAACATGATACTTTGAAGGGGCATTCTCAGAGGGCTGTGATTTACCAGGGGACTAGGATGACTGTAGATGTCCTGGCAGGCAGCCTCCAGAAGAAGCTGCAGAAGGCCTGTGCAGCGATAGGGAAGAGCAGCACAGGAGATATTACCCTCCACCCACCTCCCTGAGCTGCTTCCACTGGTATGAAACACCTCTGTAAGATAAAGCCTAGGAAATAGTGTAGGAAAAAGCTGAATACATTTTTTTTCCCCTCCTTCTCTCCTTCTCATTATTCCTTTTGCACTTTCTTTCCTTTTTCTCTCTTATTTTCATATCTTTTCTTTCTCCTTTAAGTCCTCACAGAATTTTACAGAGGAGGCCAAGCCCTGCTCATTTTAAAGAGAGGAAAGACTGAAGTGCAGGAGTTTATGAAGGTAGCTCATGACACCACGTCATGCTGCCTCACCTGGTCTCAGTTTCACATCAGCACCTACAGCCAGAAGTGGCAGCTGCTACAAGACAGCTGCTGCAGCTCCCAAAACAGGCAGGGGTGCAGCTGAGAGCTGACTGTGCACATGAACTGCATTGAGATCACTTTTGTATCAGAAGAAGTGCAAATGCAACAATTTGAATTTGGTTTGACAGTTTGTGATGTCATTGAGATGTGGTTGCCACGGTGATGGGGTCTCCCTGCTGTCCAACAGGGCTCCAGAGAGAGTCTGGGCTGCCTCTGTAGGCTGGCTGAGCAACAGCGTGTCCAAGCAGCCTCCCAAACTGTTAGCACAGGGTTCGTCTTACGCTTAAGGGAACAAGACCTGTTATAAGTTGAGGTTCTGGGTGCTTAGCACATGCACAGTGTCACACTGCTCTTACGTACTGTGTCTGAAACAACTCTAATCCTGGTCATCCACTCTGTGTGTGTTTCACTGAGACATTCAGCCCCACGGGTGGATACGTGGTGAAGACATGAGACCTGGCCTCATGGGTGCCTCAGCCACCCCTCTCTGACCTGGAAAGGTCAGACCGGAGGATTGCAACTCATCAATTCTTTGTAGGTTTATACTTACAAAATCTGTGAATCTCTCTTTCTGTAACAGCATCTGCTGCACGGAGTTCAAACTCCTCACTTCTTCCTGTTAGCCCTCGAAGCAAGTGAGTTTTGTATAACAGTGCTGGAAATGCCCAGATGAAGCCCCTCAGCTGAGGTAGGGAGGATTGCTCAGCACTTGCTGCTGTGTCCTGCAAGGCAGTGCAGATCTCACGTGGCAAATCTGTTTGCTGTTTCACAAGTCATAAAAATGCAACAATGGGGATTCTTTCTCAAAAATAAAAGGCCAGGGAGTCATTTTTAGAGCACTGAGAGAGTACAGTGAGCATTAATGCTGCCCTGATCTAGCTGAAATTGGTATTTTTATGAATTATCAGAGAATTTGGGTTTCTGACACCTGTGAACTTTCACCAGTGTGAAAGGGGGGTGAGATTGGTTCAAGCAGAGGCTGAGATGACAATGTACCTACTGCTTAATACTTCCAGTTTCTACAAAGAAAAACACTTCCATATTTTAAGATGTTGCAAATAACACCAATTATGAAAGGAAGAGTCATTGCTCATATTTCAGCTTGATTTCATGGCCCTTATACCATATTTTTAAGGTAATTCCTAAAGGCCATATTTAATTAAAAATAATGCAAGAATGCAGCCACATGCTTTGAAAGGAAGACAGCTGATTACAGAGTACAAGTATAGGGCAAACAACCTGCATTTTGCATTTTAACTATGCTCTTCAGTCATGAACTGCAAACCAATTAAGCTGAAATATAAGTGATCCAGTATCTGATCTCAAACCAAGAGAATTTTTTGTTGTCTGCTTTACAGTCATGGGAGAAAACTGATAAATTTGCATTGATAAAGTGTTCAGGATTATTCAGTGACTTTTTGGGGGGACTGCAAACTGTTTTCACCTGTACAGACTGTGCCTGCATCAACTCATTGTAGTGAAACATTCTTATATACTGAGACTTACTGAAAGCATACCAAAGGCTCTCAGATCATCAAATTGACTTGGAAACCTTATACACCTTAAGAACTCCGCTAGCATCTGGGGCTCATATTGCTTTAGACAGGTAAGTCTCAACAGAGTACTCAAGTGAAATATTGCAAAAGCATTTCTTAATGGTGTTTTTCAAAAGTAAAATGTCAAGCAGCAGAATTCCCATGTAGAAAGCTTAAATGGGCCCTCCTGTTAAGAACAGTAGTCTATACAGAAGTTTTCTTCCACTTTCTCTTCTCTGCTGGTTGATGAAAATACAGAACAGCTTTATTTCTTTGTGCACAAAATTTTGAGCAAGTTGGTAACAGTTCGCACATAATTCTCATATTTCAGTATACAAATCCTCAAGGGTGTAATTTGTGGTCCTCTAATGGCAGTTTTTATTTTGGTGATTTTCAGAGCTGCTTAGACTGGGGACATTTTTATGTCTAGGCTTTGAAAAGTAAGAAAGTAAAGCAACACACATCAAAGGAGATGTGACTCTTTTGTTAAGCAGAAGAAGCAAGCATTTCAGGACAGTATACTTCAACAAAAAAAAAATAGAGTGGTTACTGAAGCACTGGCTTTTATTTATAAAGCAAAAAATCTGGTAATAAAGATACATAAAAACCTGTAAGAGCTTTGTATCTGAAAAAAGACCCCTAAAATAGCATTGTACATATTAAGCAGAGTTTGCAAACTCCTATGATGGGGGGTTGCCCAGGTTTCTCAGAGAATAGGGAATGTTGCTGTGAATTATGACCTTCATTGTTTATTAGTCAGCATGTCAGCTTTCTCTCTCTTCTCAAAAGTCAAATACAGAAAGAGACTAGGGTTCATGTAAACACAAGGTCTCTTTATTTTGATTCAACATTACATTACTTTCTATTTAGCATGACCAAAACCAAGCAGAACAGTGGAAATCGTGGTGGACATACCAGTTTCTCCTAATATATTTTCCTTCCTTGAAACTGCACAAGTACAAAAGGAAGGATAAATTCAACAACATTAACTCCAGTTAGGCATTTTCACATGAACCAGAGCTTATACACAACAGGTGACAAGCAGACAAATTAGCATCAGAAAAACTTACTCCAGCAAGATGTGAATTCTCCTTTGGGGAAAGAAAATTTGTCTAGATGCAAGGGATGCAAACACCCTCAGCACATGCTAATGCTTTCTAAAAGCTTCATCAGTAAAAGTTGTTAGAGGAGTACACAACCCAGCTCCAAAGCCACAAGGCCAGATAGGATGCAGTTTTCACTTGTCACCAAAACTGGCTCCTTCTTCTGCAGGCTTATTTTTAAGGATTTTTTTTGTATCTAAATATGCCTAGGACTCCTTGGCTAAGGTGGCTCAAATGTAGATCAAGGTAAAATGTTTTTACATGCTTGTCAATTGCTCACAGTTTATGTCCTAGCCTTGACTGAGTTTGTTATGAGTTGACTCAAGTCATTAAGCCAAATCATTGAGTCTAAGAGCTGTGCAAATGTAACATCTACCGGTGGGACAAATGTTTTGTATTGAAGCACTAGGCAGGCTGGCTAAAGATTGCTCTATATCCTTATCCTTCTCCCAGCTCCACTCCTTTAGCATAGTTATTTTCAAACTAAGACTAAGTCTGTGAGAAACCACAAACTGATGTCAGAATTAAGCTAATACACGCTTCTGAGTTATGACAGGGTAAAGAAGTCAGGTCTAGGCATGACTAATGCATTCACTTCTGCAGAAGTGACTGCCTCTGCAGAAGCAACAAGAGACCTTTTGGTCGGAGCACACTGATTCTGGGCATTTTCTAAGAAAGAATATCCATTGAAGTTTCCAGGAAACTGCCTCCCAAAAACATTGCTCAGCCTTTCCACATAAACTAATAGTTCTATTAACTTTAAAAAACAGATTGTTCTTTATGTTGCTGATATCCTTTTGGCTTCCCAAGGATGGTATTTGTTGATTTTGTTGTTACATTTCTTCATACCTTGTGGGTGTCATTTGCTGGTTGCTCTGTTGAGAGGAGCATGAGTTGTTGCACTTGTGGTGCAAGGGCTTAAAAACCTCACAACTTTAAGCCAAAGTTCTAGTATCTAGAAGTTCAGTACTAGATATATGATTGCGTAATTTAAAATGTGCTGTGGTCCCAGAAATGAGCTTAATTTCTAAACAATCTGATATTTAAAACAGTTTGTGTTCTGTGACTTCAGTCACACCAGACTCTTTGTCCTGTGCTGAACTCAGTTATCACTGCAGCAGCAAGCACATGACAGGGAATGATGTCTGGGGCATGCAGGAACAGAAATTCTTCACTGGGACCAGACTAATTCAGCCTGTGTCCTGGCCAGTGCTAAATGTTTCACAGGACAGGTGTAGATAAAATGTAATGTCTTAATGTTTCTTCTGGAGCCATTACAGGTAATTTTGATTTAAATCTTAGAGCAGAGGTCTAGAAGTTGTGAAGAGTTACATAATTATGCCATGAGGAGGTATTTGGGCTTGTATGTTTAAGCATATAAGCATCTGCTTTGGAAACCTGGTCAGGTTTTGGACCTCAATGACTTTTAGAAGAAATGACATCCATGATCTAATAGAACATTACCTGCGAATCCTTTCTTCTCAGCATTTCACACTGAAAATTTCACTGATATGTCATCTTCTTTTTAAAAGTTCCTCCGATCTATCTCCTTTCTACTTTGCCGTATTTTGTATTCTGCTACCAGTCTTTTCAAATATCTTCTACAATTCATTTTTTTCCTGTCCTTGGGGATGGTGTTATGTAGGGCCAGGAGCTGGACATGATGATCCTTGAGGATCCCTTCCAACTCAGCTTATTCTGTGACTCTACACTATAATTTAACAGGTGACTGACTCCTAACACATACTGCAAATAAAGCAGCATGGTTTATTCATGAAATTCCAGAACTTTAAAAGATGTTCACGTTATCATCTGTTATGGATTGTTCCTGGAAATGATCAAAATAGTATTTTTAAGCAGCTTGTCTGAATCATGACATTAGTATCCTTTCCTTTTAAAACTGGGATATTTTTTGAAAGAACTTGTGCTTTTTGTTTTTCAAGGCTTAAGTATTTTTTTAAAAGGAATAATCAAGAATAACTATGTTCTCTTTTGCTCAATAGAACTGTAGATATTCAACAATAACATATTTTTCTAACTTGCATTGTATTATCATAATTAGATTTGAAAAAAATTTATTTATCTGCACTTCTTTTTACATTAAATATTACTATTCAAGTTCACAAAACCATTATAATTTTTTCCATTCATGAGTGTATTATCAGGCACAGACTTTTAGACAGGGTAATTTTAAAGTTCCCTTTTCTAAAAGAAAGCAGACTTACTGAAAAATTCAGTACAGTGAAAAAATACACATTTTTCCCCTACAAAACCTTAGGATTGCACAAAAATACATCATAAATATAATCATTAGGCCAAGACAACATTTTAAAGTGCAGAACTCCACTTGCCACGCAGGAATAATTCAAATAATGCTGCATAATGCATAGGCAATTCTTACTAGTATATCAAAACCTAAAGTGACACAATGAGATCAAAATATAACAGTAATCCAAATACATTCTATTTATAGTAAATAAGTGCTTATCTGACCATAGAACACAGTAAGCATATTGTCCCAACAAGCAAGCTCTACACAAATACCCTTTTTTTTCCTTTGTCTGAATAATGTGCTACCATTGAACATAAAGACATATTAAGAAAGAAAGATCTCATCCACCATCTGGTAAAAGAACTTGTGGGGAGAGACATCTGGAATCTGTTGCATGTACATTTTTCCAGAGGTTTTATCTTTAATCAGTCAATTTACACTGTCATATGTGTCAATTTATACTGACTGAAAATTATTCCTTTATTTTCTTCCACATACTCATATTCCCTTAATGTTCAGTTGTTTAATTTCAGGGCTTGGGGTTTTTTGGTTGGTTGTTTTTGGGGGGACGGGGCCGAGGTGGTATTGGGGAAAACTGAGGAAGGTGGAAGAAGGTTGCTTCAATTAATATTCAGCTACTAAGTTCTGTGACAGGATGAGGACAGAGGGGGAATAGTTCAAGTTCTAGCCTCCATTAGCATTTTTGGTTGGAGACAATAGTGCTGTTCTAAATTGCTAATCATCCTCCCTTGTTGAACCTTAGTTCAGTTTGCAGGGTGGCTTCAGTATACAAGAATTAAGCTTATTTTGGAGGAAACTACACTGGAGGCTCAGCTGCCTTCCAAATATACTCCAGTCTCTAAAAGAGACACTAAGAATCTGAGCCCATTACTTGGCCTGCTTCAAAGTGCATATGCAGTAGGGACATCTGTGCAAGGAAGCAGAATATATGTAGCCTTGAGCTGCATACAGTGTAGATATGCAAGTCTCAGCAGTAAGTGCTATTATCCACTGATCCTTGCCCCACCGAAACAAACATCTTGGCAATCTACACACAGGCACAGAGCCTCAAGGGCCAAGACTTTGCAGTGGAATCCTTAGTGATCCTTAGTGAGTAATTTTCCCTAAATTACTTCAGAGAATTCTGACTACTACATTCTTTGTATGACCTAAAACCTTAACATTTTTGTGCATAAGTCATCTTCCACTGAACAAGCTTTTGGGACTGCCTCAGATGACCCCACATAACTTCTCTGGCAGCACATCTTTTCTCCATTCACTTCTACTTAAATGTACCTGTCAAAAACCTCTCAGTTTATTTGTTATATTAATTCCTCCACTAACATGCTCCTCAGACATAAAATTCAGACTTATTTCCTTTACCCCTAAACACCTCAGCATTTAATATAGTGCTATCCACCTTGGGACTCCTGGTCTTGGGCATTGCAGAGTACTGCAGGCAGCCCATGGCACTACCTGCAGACAGAGTTCCTCCTCCAGCTGTGGTCTTAAAAAGCTGATTTTCCATTGCTATATCTGGGTAATGTCTGAATAATAGACACTTTAAAAAAAAAAAAACATAATCAAAAAGTGAGTTCTTACCTTGTCCCTGAATTTAACAAGAGTCAAAATGGTCATGACCCAGTAAAAATTCAAATACAAAGCTCACTGGCAGCAGTTATCCTAGACAGTCCCTTTGTAACTGCACCAGCAATGTAGTCCTGAACTTGTTAAAGTTTTAGTGTGTTCTCAAATTGTAAATAAGCAACCTGTCCACCCCCAAAAGTATTTTAAGAAGAAATGCTGAATCCCTTTCTTAAAAACACCACAAAATAATGGAAAAACAATTAAGTCAGAGACAGTTAAGACTACTACTGAAATAAAAGCACTGATTTAATTCATGGCTCTGGAGGCAAAGAAGTAGGGCACTAGCATACATTGTACACAAGGCTGTGTGATCTTTCTCTGCCACAGGAAAGCCAAAGCTGAAAACCATGTGATTCCCTAAAAATGGTTTCAAACAGTAACTGGGAGGATTAAAACATGTGTCTCACAGTTCTTTGGTTTTGAAATGTGAAATTTGGTCAATTAAATTCATGTCAAAATTCATGACAAAAAATGTCCCTGAATCAGGAAAGCAAGTTAAAGAGCTGAAGGCTGTTATTTGCTGAGCAAGTGTGCTACTGTGATTGGGACACATGAAAAACATAATGATTGAGAAAACACCCTGATGGAATATGTGAATCATAATCCTTATATCCTGACTCCTACGGCCTTAGAAGTCTTTGAATATAATGGGTGGGAAGGCTGTACCTCGGCAAGCAGCGGCATAGTGCAGCAACCTGGAAGATACCTGAGCAAACTCTCAGCGAATGGCTGCACCCAGGTGATGTCTTCAAGACACCTTCTGGTTTTTCCCTGCTGTTTGGTATGGCCCCTCAGCTTTGGCAAGAAAACCACATTGGACAGACTGTACTGCTTTAAGTGCCCAAATCAGCTGTTACACTTCCCCTTGATGCTATGCTGTCTCATGAAGGTGTCATTATAACAATGCATAAGCTCTGAAAACGCTTTAAAATCAGAACATGAGTGTCATTGGGCCAAGCACTCTCTCTGAAGTAGACATGAAGTGAAACTTTGGTGCAGTGACCTCCCTTGTTTTGTGAACAGAGGTAAGTCCTATATCCCCAGGCAGTGAGATAAAAGTGCAGAACAAGGCTTAGTGAAATCAAAGTGTGAAGCAGGCCTTAAAACTATATTCAATACATGTTTACAGTATCTAAATACAATATTGGTCTCTGATGACCCTGAAATTAAAGCTTACATTCTTTGTGTTGCAAGAACACAATAGAGAAACAAGAAGAAATCCCCTCATCAAACAAATCTCACAAAAACAAATCTCACAAAAACAAAAACCAAAACAAAATACAAAATAAAACAAAAACAAAAACAAAAACAAAAACAAAAACAAGGCACAGGGAAATATGCCTTTTTAGGAAAGGAAGTCAGATAGATTTCCAAAACAAAAAGGGCATATTTTTTACTTGGAATCCAAGAATTGTACAGGGATGGAATCATGGCTGCCACATTGAAAACCGCAGAGAGCACAGTAAAGCTGAGCTACTTTTTTCAGTGATGATTTTCACCTCAAGTCAAAGGTGGTAATGGCCAGAAAGAGACCGTTTCTCTTGGAAATGTTTCAAATCCACTCAGTTCCCTTACAGAAAGAAGAAGGGACATCATATAATCCTGTCTGAACAGTCAGGAGCAAATGAGTTTGGGAAGATTCTACAGGATGCTGAACTAAATGAAGCACTCTTCTAGTCCAGAAAACCCTCTTAAATTGTTTGCCAATGTGTGGCCTGCAGAGATGTCTTAGTGCCTGCTTCTAATTTAATGGAAGTTTCATTCAGCCATCACTCAGATCAAGGTAATTCAGTGGAGTGTCTGACTACAAATGACAAGTCTAAACTCTTTGATAAGGACCCTTATTTATTTATAAACACACACTTCTTTCTTAACTCCTCTTAAAAATAATGTTTTAAATTAAATTTTTTTTTTAAAATGCTCCTAGGAAAAAAATGAAAATTACATTCTCCAAAATTACACTGATTTTCCATACTTGATGATAATATCATGGAAATTGTATTCTCCCGTGATATTCATTACCTGCAAAATCAATTTACAAGCACTGGGGTTTTTTTTTCATTCCTATAGACAATGAGCATCTCATTGTTCCACATAATGTTTCCTATACTATAACTAAACAGAGCAGCAGATGTCCTCTTTAAATACGGTATTTATCAAATCCCCAATCAATGCCCAAATATTATTTTTACAAAGAAAATTAAATAGCCATTCCCTCTAGAACTATGAAAATTTCAGTAAAGTAAGTCTTGAAAGGTCTATTTTCAGTGTTTGCAAGTTTTATAACATTATCCCTAAGTGAGGTTTCATTCCTGTTGATCAGGCACTGTGTTTAATCGATCTTTTCCAAATCAGATGCAAAATGATCAGTAGAGTATTTTGCAAAAGGAGAATGGATTTATACAGAGCTTGAAAAAGGAACCACTTGCTTTCCAGCCACATAAACTTCAGATATATTCCGATCATCACCTGAAATAACATGATCCAAACAGAAATTTGCACATAAATACAAACACTGATTTAATTAATGAAAATTATGCAGTCCACAAAAACAGTTTTGGAACACATTATTTGCAGCTATCAGCGGCTGCAATACTGTATTGGATTCTCTGTGTATTCAGTAGATCCAAACCCTGAAAACATAATGTATCTGACAGAAAATGATTTGTTGCACAGAATCTGAACTGTCTTGGGAACCAGCCAGCTGGTATGGCCTAGACAGCTCCTCAGAAAGGCAAAAGTCTCATTAGAGCATGACACAGCTGTGGCCAGAGCTGGCACCAGGCACCTTAACATCACAACAGAGCAGCCCCAGTCCTGACACTGCCCAGATATATTTACAAATAATTATAAACCAGTTTTTATTTATTAATCTAAAATATTAATACTAATTATTAGGGACAGGTTACTGTTCGCATAAGAGTTGAATAAACATATTAAATTACTGAAAACAAATGTATACTTAATTATACAAAAATAAATATACTATTAACCCCAACTTTAATTTAGACAACATTTGATGTAGGAAAAGAGAATTCAGCTTGAACTGAAAAGCAAAACATACCTAGATACAGGAACTTCTGGAGACTGTCCTATTAAAAAAAATGGGAGAAAACAAATTCAGAAAGCAATATCTGCTGTCCTAGATCACAATCATTTGAAGCTTGAAAGAACTGATGAAAATAGTTCTCCAAAATATTCCTAAATATTACAGTGAAATCAAAACCTAACATACATAATTTACTTTTTGAAATTAAGTGTTTCAAATTTAAATGTTTGTAAAGTGCTAAGGACCAATAATTTAGCTTAAAAGGTTTAGATTTAGCTTTAAAATAATACTTTTTACAGAATTGGAATTACTTCCAGGCAGTCTGGCCACATCTATAAATGCAAGTAAGAGCTCTTAATTATCTTATTTAGTTAGAGAAGGTTTTTGAATGAGAAGGGGTTTCCATAATATAAAACCAATACGGCCTTAATTTTAAGAGGAAAATTGTGCTTTTAACTCAAATTAGCCATCTTGAGTACTTGCTTCATTTTATAATAAAAATGTAGAAGAGGAAACCTAACCTTTCTCTGGGAACAGGTTGCCATTTTTCAGTCTGAACTCTAAGTATTGACTATATTGCTTTTTCTTGGCTGCCATTTGTCACTGCAAATAGATAACTGTAATTGCCATCTTGGGCTAATAAAACATGCATTAAAAATACTACATGCATTTTTGCTCATAGTGTTATGGCACTGTCCCTGGGGCCAGCAAGATTCTGAAGAAAAAACAAATATGAAACTCTAGGCTGAAGCACAGACAGCAGGGGTGTAGTGCACCCAAGTCCTGTCACCAGAATCAAGAAACGTTTTCGGTCTCTATCATGGACCTTCCCCACATCATTTCCATTAATTTTTTGAGCATCAATCCTGTTCTGATTACCTCAAAATCATCAGCAGAGAACAAGTCAAAAGGGCTATCTGAAGCCTTCGTGTTGATTAGCAGTGCATCAAATTCTTTTCCCACCTCAAAGTTTCCAATCACATCATCTAGTCCTAGAGCTGAGGAAGAAAATAAGCTCATAAACACATCTTTGGGACCAGCCTCCTTTCACCTTGTAGAATTATCTGGCAACCTACTTGAAATATTCATAAGACAAATAAAAATTTAGATGATGAGGAGGAAAAACCCAAAACCAATTTGAATAGTGAGTCCTTTAAGAGCACTTGAGCTCTTAAAATACTTAAGAAACAATAGGTTATATTGCAAAAAGATTCAAAGTCCAAATAGGGCAAAGAAATTAAATTCGAAATTTGCATGATGTCAGAGAAACAGTAAAGCATATAATAACACTAATCTTGCTAAGGCAGTATTAGACTGCAGTTTCTAAAAAAGTTTAAGCAATTTTGAAGGGTTGTATAGGCCTGTTGAAATAGTAATATATAGTAATATGATAATAAAAGAAGTGTCCAGTGAGTAATTGCAATTAGCAGGAACAAAGAATAATAGGGTGTGGAAAAATAATCACAGCCGGTCTGAAGGTCTCATACCTACCTGGAAGGCTTGGCTTGTGGTCTTGTGGTCTATAATTTAACTTTATTTTTTCAATGTTTCATAGGTACTACAGGTTCTCAGGTCCACATGCCCTGAAAACTTACATATTAATCTTCAGGGACTGGGTGCTTGCAAGTGCTTAAAATACCTAAAGAGAAGCCTTTGTGCCTCTTTAGAAATAATTTAGGACCGTTTGAAGTTGTAGAAAGTATCTGTGAATTAAATAAATTTTTCCAATACTCTGAAATTAAGTTTTCAAGAAGCATAACATCTGCAAATAATTTGTTCATTGGTTTTCAGATTGCTCTGATGGAAGAACTTCAGTCTTCACTGAACTTTGTGAGTGGCAGGAATATTACAATATCTCAAGGACATTTAAACTCCTACAAATTATGAAATATTTTGATTATCTATTAGTTTCAACTAAAATGATCTCATGTTCCTTCAGGATTTTGAGCAGAATGCAATTTTTAGATTAAACACAAGAGGGTGACAAGTCTTTAGGAGTCCTAACAAAGCAAATTATTTCAATGAAATAATCACTCATTTAAATTTCTGCTACTGAAATTTTCCTTTTCAGTATCCAGGCTACTGAAAGCTTGTAGAAATAATTTATGTTCTACCCTTAAAAGTGATTCAGTAAAGATAGAACAGCTTAAAATCAATATTAAAAATTAACACTTTACTAAGGAAATCTAATATAAAAAAAGCACAAGAGTAGCTGGGAAGGGAAACCACATATGGGTTTGGGATTTTAATGAGTCTTCCTTATTGTGTCTCAGTTAGTTTATTCTCACACTTTGTAGAACAGTATATATTGCAGGAAAAAGAACACTTTTTGTTTCCTGCTCATCTTCTGTCTTCTCTATTTCCCCCATTTCACTCTCCAGAAATACACAGTCCTGAAAAGACCTGAGTGTTTGATGACATTTTCACTTCCTCTTTTATACTTCCTTTAATAATCGCCAGTAGAGTTTTTTGGCAGCTACAGACATGTTATACTGAGAAGACTTGGGACCAGTGCTTTAGAAGGTAGTGAGCTCATTTCTACTAACTGAAACAATAATAGGTTTTTACTTATGCGTGGATTTCCTCTTTGCTAAATCATATCAGTTCCACTAAAACTTTTTTAATTGTATCTATTTTTATGTGGACACTGATCACAACAAAACTGATTCTCCAAAACTGGATAACTCATACACTGTATGACTGCATTCTGCAAATGCAACTGTGTTTTGAACAACCATGGTGGAAAGCCTGTTTAAATTTTCTGCTTTTCCCTGAGTGAGAAGTGATTTGCATGATGTTTTGATTTGCAAAAAACTGCCTCGCTGACAGCTCAAAAAGCACAAGCAAAATTAGAAACTGATGACAAATAGAATGCATGATTTTAAAGTAATTGCAGTTTTTCTTTTAGGTGATGGTTGCTGAGAACAAATTTCCAGCTGGTACAATAAGTAGACAAGTACTTATAGCCTTATGACTAAGAAGTCTTAGGATCTTTGCAAAGCAAATGTACAAGCCTGAAAAGCCATTAAGATTTTGTTAATAAAGTCTCAGCATTAATAAAGCACTCCTCTTTGAAAAGCTTAGTATGGGTATGAGAAACTGAAGGATTATCTCTGCCCACCAGTTAGATTTCACTCTGCCATCAGAAAATCTGTGAATCTCTCATGAAGACAGGGAGACATATAATCAAAAAATCTGTATCTCTCTGAGTGCACACTAAAGAATTTTCTTCTTACCTTGGCTTCCTCCCAGAGTGGCAAGCTGAAAAGCTTCTTCAAGAGTTAGTCCTGTTTCATTCACTTTATTGATCTGAAGGCTATTAGATGCCACCATTGTTTTCCTTATAGCATCAAGCATAGAAGCTGAATATCCACCAGCAACGTCTAGAAGAGATCAAACTCTTAGAAACAAGATTTGGGTATAATTTTCTATGTTAAATTTCTATAAGCTTTAATTCAAAGTTATGAAGAGACGTATGGGGTAAACCCAACAAGTTCTACTGCTAGGCACTGTCTCTGAAGCCATAATTCCCAATAAAAGTGCTCTCACACTCAGTCAGGTGAATAGAACACAAAACAAAAACAGGAACCTGAAAAGTCGTCATTCAAGCCCTGTTTAAGCTTACAACAACAACAAAACTGTTCATTAATTTTTTGTTTTCTTTGAAAACAGTTTTGGACCAACCCTAGATTTCAATAGTTTAGACTCCCTTACTCCAGTGAAGAAAACATAGGAGGACCAAAATTTGGAGACATGCTGATTTTTAAATATGAACAGGTGAATGTTTTTGTATCTCCCAGTGGTTTCCAGAAGAAACCATTTTCACAGCAAACTACTAACCTGTGCCAAGACCAAGCTTCACATTGTGCTCGAGAACCTTTCGCACATTTAAGACACCACTGCGCAACCTGGATTGGAGGAAGAAATGTTCTGTGTGCTACATGCAGAAAAAATCTCAGGAAAAGAAGGGCTGTAGAGTCATTTTATGATGAAGACTCTCCCTTACTCTGTGCAAGGCTTGGTTTATTATTTATTCTGGCTGGATAGCGTGCAGCATCTCATCTCTGCTCAATAGAAAGAGGACTTTACAGTCCATTCCCCAAAGACATTATCACACTTCAGGGGGAAGGGAGATACCTTGATTCTGCCACTGACAGAACAGCAAAAAGAAACAATTTTTTAGAAAATAAATATTTACACATATATGGATACAGATGCAATAACTAAACTGAAAGGCCACAAATCAGTCCAGAGCACTCTATGCAGAAGGGGATGATGAATGGGCATGTTCAATCCGATATATCATTTATGGTTTACTGAGTTATCATATAAACAGCTTTGCAATGATAGCATCAACTCAGGGTGCTATACAAACAACAGCTTTATTTAATTATACATGATTTCTATTTTCTTTTTTTTTAACTTACGAAAAGTTAGAATTAGGGCAATGTGAAATTGCTGCTCCACGAAGACTAAAAAGTTTCAGCTCTTCTTCAGAAAGATGACAGGCATGAGCCATCACTGTCTAAAGAAAAAGAGAATCACCAATTTACTCAATATTTCATTTACTTCTGTTGCTGTGAGGATTGCTGCCCTGCTTTAAATAGCCAAAAAGGACACATGTTACCATCTTGTGAAATAAATGCGCTTCTTGAATGAAGCTCTTAAAACCCACAAGGGGTTAAAACTCTTAAAACTGATTAACTTCAGTGTGCCTGACATATCATTCCTTCAGGTTTTTTGCATTTTTTAAAATATAAGAATACAAGGTGCTTGCTCTTGAAATGACTGCTGTGACCAAAGACAGAAATGAGAACTTCCCAGCTGTCCTAGTGCTGTAACAAGTTTGCAATTTATATTTTGTAGCTAACACAGAGATTAAGCTCTGGGGTTAGGAATACATCAGATAAAATGGAAGACGTATGTACTCTAAGCATGTTCCTATTGGCTCTCCAATGATTTGCAGCAGGGAGAGAGAGAGACATTAAATATTCTTTAAGTAAAATAATCTAATTTTTTATGCAACTGATAAATTACTTTTATTTCTTAGCCTACATAACTGACTTTAAAAATAGTTCACAAGAAAAAGCCACAGAAGTATAGGATAGGATAGGATAATTTAATAGTGCATAAACCAATTATTCCCATACAAATCTAATTGGCATTACCTCATATACCAAATGCCCACTGAAAGAGAAGAGCAAGAGCTCTGTCAGGTCTTGCAATCTGCACATAAAATTGAGCATGGCACCGAGACTGTTTCCAGTGAGCACTGGCACTAATGGCACTAATTTCCTAATGGCACTATAGCCCTCCCATCTCTACTCATCAAGTTCAATGTAGCTGAAAACACAAGGAGAATAGCCATGTCTTCAGATAAGGACCTACATATGGTAGCTACTGAAGCATAACCCTGCCAATCTGTACGGTTTTTAAAAAGAAAGAAACATTTCAGGAACAGTTCCAAAAAAAACCCCTGCTTTTAAAACACTTCAAAAATTATTTGGTGTCTTACTTCGAGTGGATGGGGAGACAATATCTGAGGTTCTGATACTATGCTTGTGTTTAATAGAATGCTTTCCAAATATCAATAAGCCCAACTCCAAAAGGCACCAGTAATCACGATTTTTCATTACCATTTTCACTTGTGTGCATACAGGTCACAGAACTAAGACCCGTGCTTTTGCAGCACAAATATGCTCTTTAGAACACTCGCACATCAAATCAGCATGCAAAGGACCATGTGAGAAAACAAAGGTTTATTCTGTGTATGTACTTCTGTAATCCATATTGATTTCTCAAGCAAAAAGGACAGTAAACAAGTAATTTACTGGGATACAATTTCAAACACAGAAATGGGAGTTCAACAGCTAATTCCCAGGGAGATTCCAGATGCCCTTTCTGCATCTGAAAATTCTCTCCTAAATTTTTAAACTAACCTGGCTGATGTGTAAGTACTCTGACTGTAGTTGGGTTGTTTGTATTCATTTTGCATGGGCAGTCCACTATTTAATTAGGTGTGCCCTAGCTCTCCAACCTGTAATTACAGTGGGCAGGTATATCACATTTATCTCAACAACATAAAGATGTAATGAATTTTAGTTCTTCAGGCTAGTGTGTCTCTCAAAGCTTGGTAAAATCAGCTGGCAAAATGAGATGAGAGTGCTTTTGGATAGTCAGAGCAGTAACGTGCACTTGTCTGCAAGCAAGGTTGATGTTTAGAATTCAACAGGCCGGGCTGCTTCTCCACAGGAGGAAAATGAAGTTGGTCCTAATGTAACAGAGCAAAAGAAATCCTCAGGCAAACCAGCGTGCAAAAACTGGATAATATCCTTGGAATATAGGGATAACTAGGTACTGTCCAAGAATTACCAGTTCCTACAATACCAGCTTTATCTAGCTTCCTTCTAATCCCGTTGCCTCCATTCTCTTTGGAGCCTTTGGAAAATGAATCAAGGAGCATAAAACATGTTTCTTTTTTGCCTCCTCTAAAATACTTAGGAACAGTGTGGGCTTGTTTAAAGATCCAACACATCAACAGAGAACATTAAACAAATTTACTTTTCCCCAGATGTCACTGACCTTGACAGAACAATACAAGATTTCCAGGTAAATACAGTAAAGCATCATATTCTCTACATGGATTAATACAAGTTATGTTGAGAAAGTTTTTATGTGGCTACCTTGCTGGTTAGCAGCTTGTTTTTGTCATACAGCTCAGTGTAATTCTGGTAGGCAGGAAACATGTTCTCCACAAGTTTGACTTCTTCTTCATTCTCACTTATGTGACTCTGCAATAAGAAAATGCATAGAGGGAGTCCCTTAAACAGCATTGAATCTGACACCACAAACTTCTGAGCAATCTACTGGTGCTAAACATACATTCATAAAAAATTGTGTTTGTAAAGCCTATAGTTAGATCTAGTCCTTGCATTTCTTTTTTCATCGGACTTGAAGAAGTTTTCATAGGACCTAGAGAAGTAGCTCCATTTGTTCCTTTAAAAGTGGTATGAGACGGTACCCCTGTCCATCCCTGCAGTGTGGTGACACAATGGACCCACTTCCAGTTTTTGGAAGATGTTAAAATAATAGGTAAAATAATACACGACGTGTATTATGTGAAGTAAAAGAGAGAACAAGCCTACAACAGAGTGGATTCTGAGATCAGGATAGCAGACATGTATCTCCTCCCAAAGGTACCCTGAGATGGTGAGCATGCTGTCTGTCCACACCATTTAAATGGCACACAGAGCTCTCAGAGCTTACCTGCACATGGAGACTGTGGGTTTGTGCTAAATCCCCAAGGGCACTCAGCAAGTCCTCTGTGCAGGAGGGGCCAAAGCGGGGGGTTACTATAGGCTGTACTCTGGGATACTGAAAATAATAGAAGACAGGGTTTGTATTCTACATATATATTTGAGAAACTATAGGTAAGACTAGTATTTACATGGCAATTACATCTTGTACTGATTGCTTATTGCTTACTGCAACCTTGCCAACTAAAATTAAGCTGTATAATCATTTCCTTGCTTTCATTAGACATTTCATTGCAGAAACAGAGACTGAAAGTGGGGGATTTCTTACAACAATTTTAACGAACTTTATTGAAGAATTTGTTTTCATTAGAACTCTCATCAAGTCACTGAAATTTTACCAGTCTTCAGTAGCATTGGATACTTTTTCATATTTGCTGACCAACTATATGCATGATGAGAAATAAGTCAGTTGAATGACCAGATATTTTTCAGTCCCACTTCTGGGATCACTGAAGACATAATGATGCAAAACTGTAAGCTTCTGCAAAACCAAAGCCATTTTCGTGTTCAGTCTTCTTTACTTATAACAGCCACAAACCCCTAAACTCCCTAGATAGGAAGAATACCAGTATAATCAGATATAGAGTAGGAAACAGTGGAGAAGACACCAAGAACTACAGAGATTTACACCTCGCATCTCTAGATTAAAATTTTCCAAGAAAAATATTCAGCAGGATTAGTTTTATCATCAGTCAAAGGTAAGAGTTTTTCACAAGCCAGTAAGTGATGACTTGGACTGTAGTTCCTTGTATTATCTCCCACAAAAAAGGACCTCAGGTCTCTGCAAATTAGCCAGCTTACTCTAATAATACATAATTTAGGCATTACTCTAGCGATATATATGGTTTAGGCATTAAACTCCAGGCAACTCCTCTTGAATATTTTAAAATGGGATGTCAAAAGAAGCCACTGAAAACTAAAGGCTGATAAAAGTACTGCTGTATATAATATTGGAGTGTAAACTTCTATCTTTACCACAGGAGTGTAAGCATTAATTTCTTAGAAACACACTTTAAGACATGTGCTGATCCAAAACATTAATTTTATAGCAGATTAGTAACTTTACTGACAAAAACAATGATTTCTGCTGGTGAGAATTCCTTCAATTAGCCTGTCTACTTGTATACCACAGAGTGATAAACTGAATTCCACCTTTCTTAAACTGAAAATTGTCCTGTCTAGGAAGCCAGGTATTTCAAACTCGGTAGAGAAACAAACATGTCATTGCTTTGCTCTGAGCACAGAAAACTGATTATACACTGTTATAGTTGTACATTTCTTAACATGACTAGCAGAAAATCTTTCAGAGTGTTGATATCTGTCTATTACACAGAAAGATGTATATTTATTGATTTGTCACTAAGACAATAGATTTGGGTAGGAGGATTAATTATTTCGTGTGTTCACACAGCATCTTCTGAATACAGAAATGAATTTTAAAAGATTACTTACTTGTTTTTCCAGTAGTTCTTTAACAAACCTGGAAAAGGGTAGAAATAAAGTTGCTATAAATCTGTCCTCTATGTTACAAATTATGAAAAATATAAAAAATAAATACTTGGATACCCTGTTAAATGTTTCAGACAAATAATTTTTTTTACAAAATGCTGAGTCAGATTTTCAGATTAAATAAAACAAGGGAACATAATAAAGCAGGATAGTGGCACCAAATTATGCTAGTTTTAAATTTGACTCTGAACATGCAGACTATTGTTTTTTCATTGAAATGGTGAACATTAGACAAGCAGTAATTATTGTGAGTTCTCCCTGAAAACCAAACACATGCTACATTAAATGAATTGAAAACCTACAGCTGCAATATTGAGAAAGAAAAAATAAACCAAACTTAAATTTGTCTGTCCACAAATTCAAATTGCAGTGTTTAAACCTTTCAAATCCAAATTTTAAAAGATTCAGCAATGTCTTATACCTTACAGTAGACGCATAGTCCTTGTTCACTTAAAGAAGCCTTGATTTTTTGGAAATGCTTATATTAAAGCTAACCTACCTTCCAGAAAATAAAGATTTACTTACTCTGTCAAATAAAATGCTACCTCAGACCTCTACGAAAAAACCCCAAGCACTCACTACAGAGAGTGCAGATGAGCAAACTAAACTTCCTTCTAGTTTGGAAGGAGGAAATTCTCTGAAAGTCTATTTGTTCATTGTAAGTGACTTCTGAAAAACAGTTTGAGATGCTTTCTGGACAGGATCTCTGTGAATTTTTGAGTCACAGTTCATAGTAAGAAAACTGTGTCATTTTGATCACAACACATGTTGTACCAATTTTATCAAATATCTTCAGAGGGAAAAGAAAATTATGCTAGAGGCTATATTCACAGCCCTGAAGCTTGTGCTAAATCACCAGATGGAAGTGAGAGACCTGAGTTTGACTTCTGCAATCACCAAAGGAGTTTGAGCCCACCATTGTCTAACTTTGGGAGCCAAAATGAAAAGTGAATTAGCTATCATCTGCCTGCCTCTGCTCTTCCTGATTAACCTGACACAATAAAATACTCACTTGAGCAGAAGCTCTAACAGAAGTATAATGCCCAGGTAACAAGCTGAAATTTCAATATGGCTGCTTTCATGCTTTCTCACATTCTTTGGACAGTGTGAGCTATTTCAAAACTGATGAAATGTGATGAAATATGTATATTTTGCAAATATACCCTATAGTTTGTTGGCTTATGTACTTCTCTATGGGGAAAGAAGCTCAGCTTCAAATCACTGTCTTCTGTAGCAGGACAGATTCGAACATAGGTTCTCATCTTTACAGCTGACTATAACTAATAGTACCATAGATGGCAATCAGAGTTCAATTCCCTAACTTTTTAATAAATCATCTTTTACAAAGAACTGTAGTTTCAAACCTTTATGAATTTAAATTTAATATATTAAGCACTTGGAATTGTATCTTCTTTCCATGCATGCAATACAAATATTTCTGGATGTTAACTCTAAGTAACTGAAATGAGTGTAGTCAATTTTCTGACAGTGTGACAGATCACATTTCTTAGATTCTTGAAAAACCAAACAACAAAAACCCAACTGACATGTTGCCCCCTTAATGAAACAGTCTTTTCATTCTTCTGCAATTGTATTGCTGTGATTCAGGTAAGTTCTGCAGAACCAAGCAAAGAAGCACACAGCTCTCTTCCCTAGACAGCTATGTAGCACTTGTGGCAACCTCTCACCCAAAGCTGAGGAAAAAAGTTGAGTTTCTTATCACACAACCAAAAAGAAATGCAGATACAATACAAATATTTAAAAGAAAGTTACATAGTTGTTTAGTTATAAAGTTATTTAGATGCTTCTGAAGCTTTTAAAACTATCAGAACTATTGGTTCTGCTTCTTTCAGGCCCATTTGAAAGGACTTGTTACGGATGGTGAGGATTTACATAGAGGAAAACAAATGTTAGAAGAGTGAAGGTAACTAATATTACCTTTTTAAAATGTTATTTTAGTTTTAAAAATGTCTTTAAATGTAAAGACCATTAGAAATACATGACCATTTCTAACTTTTATTGTCATGCTTTAGCATGATTTGTAAAAACAAGGGAGAGACCTAACACAAGCGCCATTAAGATATTTATATTACTCTTAGGGGTTTTCTCTTTCAGCATGACATTTGAAACATTCATATAAGTAAATAAATAGTTCCACGAGAAGTGTTGTATGTCTGCTTGACTGTTTTCTGACCATGGATGTGAAAGACAAGAGAAACATATGACAGTAAGCTGCCGTACTCCAGTCTTGGTTCTCCTCCACTATAAAAAATGTCTTCATCTGATGCTCTTTCAGTCTCTCACCTGCATGTTGGAGTAGTTTGATTGGTGCTTTGAGGGAGAAAAGATGTTTAAAATGCCGTGTATGAAAGCTGAGTTCTACAACTTGAGTCAAAGCCTTAACCTAAATGGTGCAAGGAAATAGCTCAGAAGTTAATGCGGGCAAAGGAACTGGCTGCCACCTCACCATCATATGTCAGGTCCCATGACCTCCACACACAGCTCTGAAAAGCAAAAGAGGCAGCAGAAAACACACATATCGTCTCAAACTCTAGATCTGTTCTGCTTCTCTTTGGAAAAGCCAGGGGATATGCCGCTTGGGCTGTGCAGCAACTGGATATGCAGGAATTGCTAGGACTGCAGGGGACGGTACTGTTGGAAGAAAAAAACCTGTTGCAAATAAATTCACACCTGCAAGCTCTTAGAGAGATTCACATTCACTTTTCAGATTTATGAAAAACCTTATTTTAAAAGTTTATGCCATCAATTTTATCATTTTACCTTTCTGTTTCTTCGACAGAGTCAGCAGTAGTCTCTCTGTATTGTGGCACACTCTCATTCATATCCATGCAGACTTTTCCAACAAATGCTCGTTGACCAAATTTATCTGTTGAGATGCATTAGAATATAAATCTCAGAATCGCCGGTTCTCAGAAACCATTACCAAAGCTTGTACTGAAATAAAAAACTGAAGTCCACCCCACCCAGCTTCATTTAAGATGATCAGAATTTATGCTCATCTTGTCTCTAAGTTAGGATCATTCACATGACTTTCAAGTATAAAAAGAAAAGAGGAGATAAGGAAACAAACAACACTAAATAGGAGCTGTCTTCCACATGAACACCCAACTTCATAAACAAGAACTAGATTACACTAGATACAACCAGAATTCTTAATGGTAGTATATAAAGATGGCTGTGACACAAAAATGAGAAACACAAGCATCAAAGTACAGTAACTGCAGTAGATGACTACCATGCATATAATATCCAATTCTAGGCTGTCAAATTTGTTTCTAAATCAGATACCTTTGTCCATACTATTTGAGTTGTTTAATGTAATGGTTTCAAAATTTTCCCACTAAGTCAGAAAGACTAGGTAATTTTTGATTAAATCTGAGGTTCTTATTAAATTTCTCTACTTTACAAGCTGTTTGAGCCTTGAGAAATCCTGCAAGAACTACAATATTTTCAAACAGCAGGCATTTGCAGCTGTGAACAGAAGGAAAGGATAAGATTGATACAACTTTCACTTCTCTGATTTCAGAGGGTGTGTGAAGTTTTTTGGCATTGCTTATCAGCTGAAACCTCAGAGTATCAAGAAATTATCGCACTGATTAGGCTCCCTGTCATTCAGTTCTTTTAAACCTCAGATAACAAAAGGTTAGAAAGAGCAGAGAGCTGCAACTGGAGAACAAGTCCAGCAGACCTAATTCAAACTCAGTGTCCTGGTTTGAGGGGCAAGTGAGTTTTCCAGGAAGTTGTGGGCAAACTAATCAGTGGTCAGGTTTTATGCTGGCACCTGGAGTAGCCACTGAGAGGTTGGACACACCTCTAAGAACACAAGGAGTTAAAAGTAAGGACTTCAGAGGGATTGCCCTCTTACTGGGTTCCGGTTAAGGTGAGCACACATCTCTCCCCTTGCCCCCAGCTTGTGGGGCTGGGTGGGGGAGGGGAAGAGCCATGTGGAGCCTCTTCAAGACAGAAGGGTGGAAGACTGTGGACCTGCCCTCTGTCCCCGTTCTCCTCCCTTCTCCCCAAGGGAGAGAGACTGCTGCTTTGGAGCTTCGGAATTGATACTGGCAGCAGCCGGCAGTGAAGAAAGAGTGGGGGGGCAGAAAAGGTTCTCGGCTGTGTAGGGATATGCCAAGCCTGCGATCCTGCCGGGAGCCAGAGAGACTTTTAACTCTTTCTTGGCAGAAGAAAACTTTTTCTAGACATTGATTCTCGTGTATAGTATTTTGTGAGAAGAGAGAGAGAGACAGCCTAGGACTGAGATGACAAAAGAAAATGAAAAGAATCCCAGATGGGCAGTGATGAAGAGGAGTGGCTTTCTGGGCTGGACTTTTCTTGCATAATGTTAGCCATAGACTGAACCTGAGTCCTTTTGAACACAGACTGTATTTTGGGTGGATGCAGTCGGCTCAACTTTGCTACAGTGACTGGCACTGTAAGAGTGGAGCGAACAGAGAAGAGAGGGAGAGCGTGTGGTGGTGCCCTCTGCCCTCAGGGAAGGTCTGTTCTTGGAACCCTCAGCCCCAGGGGAAAGAGGGAGAGAGCCCGGCATGCAAGCATCCTTAAAAGAGCCCTGTATGCAGCTTTGGCCCATGGACAGTGGTGAGAGCACTGGACATGGAAAAGAGAGTGTCACCCTGGCAGACTTCTCCGGGTGGTCCCTTGGGTTACATGGAAACACTGAAGGGTGGATCTGTGTTTTCTGGGGTGCAATCTATGGTGAGAGAGAGACTCCTCTCTCCCTTACTGAATTGAAGATTAGTTTTGTCTGAGTGGTGATTGTTTTGATTAAGAACCCAGAGTTTTGGTTTATGAAAGGTAACGTGTAAAGGGTGAAAATTGAAGGAGGAGAAGAAAATGTTCTGGGAGGTTTTCATTTTTGTTTTTGTGTGTTTAGAGGTTTTTTTCTGTTCTATTTCTGTTCTTATGTAGTTTAATAAAGTTTTCTTTCTATTTTCAAGTTTTAGGCCTGCTTTGCTCTGTTCTTGATCACATCCCATAGTAGTTGTTAGGAAAAACATATATTCATAAGTGTGTTAGTATCTGGCCAGTGCCAACCCATGACACTCAGCCAGCAGCAGATTTGAGGCTGAGGAGACAAGGAGTAGCAACAGTAGGATAGAGGTGCTTAAGTGAATGTGGGTAATAGATGGGGTTTGGGGACATAGTGTGACAGGTACAATGAATTTAAAAAAATTAGGAGAAAGACAGATCCCTAGCTAGTCTAAAACTCCTAAACATTGTTTCCTTTAACTAACATGATCGACACAATATCCTTCAAAAATCGCTGTCAGGCTTACCTGCAATTTCAGCAAGAAGAAGGGAGCTATCGGTGTGAATAGTTGCAAAGTAGCAAGCTGTAGTCGTGCCATTCTTTAGAGTTCGCCTCTAAAAAAAGAAATCAGTTTCAACTGTCTGGAAAAAAAATCAGTAAAGCTGCCAAAATGCAGAACAGGCAGTCTCATTCCAAACTACAAGAACATATAGTTATTGTGAAATTTTGCAGTGAAGTGGGAAGGTAAAAATACAGATTTTTAATTTCATAAAAGCTTTTTTAAGTCTGAGGGTTAATAAATACAAAAAATTCCTCAGAATTTTTGTAATGGCTAAACCCATAGAAACCAGTCTATATTCCTTCCCCCAAACTGGAAATACTCTAACTTATATTTAGAAATAAAACCAACTAGTCATTTTTGTTATTTCCTAGCTTAATGTTATAAAGGGCTCTCCAATTTTCATGGTGAAGCCCTGTCTATCTAATGTTAGAAAAGCAAGGCTTTTGGGGAACATTCTTTTAGCAACCTGATTTAGCTGGAAAAACAAGTCAGATTTTCATGTATCAAAAATCTTTGTTGTCCCCAAATACAAAATAACAAACGCAACTGTAAAAGTAAACTGAGCACAACTGCTCAGACTATGACCTAATTTATCTAATATACCATTTGAAATGAAATGGAGGTTGATACCTCTTCATATTACTTTTGGGGAACATAATAATAAATGATCAGGAATTTTAGTTACATTAATTCATGATGAAATGTGTAGCTTCTCTTGTCCTTGGGACTGACGTAAACTATGTTGGCCACTTATCCAACATACAGGCTTAAACTGTACTTTTGGGTTCTGGCCGCCAAGTAATTTGAGAATTTTTTTTTTCCTTAATGAGATGGAAGGTGGTATACCCAACAGAATGTTTGGAGGAAGGCTAGAGGTAATTATTTGACAAACATGAATTCAAGCTCTGTTTTTTCCTTACAATATTCAAATGAAAATCTTTAAGAGTCACCAAAAAGTCTCAAAACTCACAATATGATTACTGACACAAGTTACCTTTGTCTCTCCTAGCTTTTAAAATTCATAACGTTCTACTTCTGAAATCCTAACAACATTGTTAAATTAAATCTAAAAACATTCTGTTTTAAAATCATCAGCACAAAGAGGAGGTTCCAGCTAAAAGCAGTAAAATTTCACCTACATTTTTTCTTTTGGCGAGTATAGAAAATGTATGTTGAAAACAGGATTTTGATTTGCAAAATCCACGGTGTTTTCACTGCAGCTTCAAAAGCACAATGATACTTATGAAAGAAGATGTGCTCCATGACAGTTTAGTCCTTTTTCTAACAGGGGAAGGTTGTTATTGGCCCCATCAATCACTGCAGAGTGATTGGTATTCTGTACCTTCTGTGGGTGAAGACATTTTCCTGACCCTGTTCTGTTCGATTAGGGAGAGCCCAACTGTGGTGTTCAGGCTCCCACAACTGACTTCCATCTCTCTCTGGCGGCTGTTTTCCAGATGCTCTTGTGACACCCCTTGCAGGGTGAGGTCTCTAGAGGTGCTGGGGTACACTCAGCCTGCGCTGTATTTGGCACACAACTCAAATGTGAGGTCCCCTCTACGTTTTAAGCAGTTGAGGCATGTGTGCTTGTCACTAGAGCTTATGACCAAGCTGCTTCTACATGTTTTTGTCATGGCAGATGGCAGAAAGCAATTTCTTCTTAAATTTGTGTGGCAAGGAACAGCATAACTATTTATTTAAGATTTGTTATTATGATGATGACAATAGATGCTGTCACAGTAACAGACAAATGCAAGGCAAATTATGCTGGCCAAATAATTTAATCTGTTGAAGATGCTTCAGTCCACATTTTAAAGGATAAATTTCAGTTGTAGGACAGAACTGGTACTCGGCAATATGACCTAGCTGGTTATTGTCTATCCAGTGGATCTTAAAAACTTTATAATACTCAGAACCAGTCTAGCTCAAACACAGTTTTTTTTGTCCCACAATACCACTGAGAGACTCCATCTAAGGACCCTGCAGTGAAAGACATTCCCAATATAATGACTTTAGCAGCAGCAATGTCTTCCTTTACTACTCCAGAAGACTCCAGATTTGTCACCTATGAAAAGTATCTTCTCTTTCATGTGATTTTTGCAGATGGGGAGCTCATAATAGAGGATTTTTGTGTAGAAAAGGAAACCCTGAATTTTAGTGGGTTTTTTATTATTCTTGTTTATTGCTGCATTGTTGTCTGCACCTGCTGGCTGTACTAATTCTGAGAGTAGATTAAATGTTGGTCATTGTATTCAGAAAAGATGATAAGCAGTTCATTGTTAACCTTGAGATTAAATGAACTCTATTGCCAGCAACAAGAGAACAAACCTGGAGCTAGTAACAGACAATCTTGGGTAGCAATTAGAACAGTGGAAATCTTGGCTTTATCTGGTTTCCATGACAGTAAAACAGTCTCTACTATTTCTGCTTCTGGAAACATACCTATATTACGCAAAAATGAATGTTGTCAAGTAGGTAAATGTTGTTTGCAGAACTTACAACAACTCTGGTATACACTTCTTCTGCAAAACCACTGTCCTGGTATTTGGCTTCTGTTGGGAACGTGTAGGAAGTCAACCACTGCAAAAGAGGCAGGTCTACTCTTGTACCAGTAAATGAGTACTGAGGGGCGTGAATATGTGTATCAACCAATCCCGGCATGAGGAATTCACTAAGGAAAGAAAATAAAATTGTAATGGAACCCCAAAATACTACATCCAAAAATGCCTGAGAATTCTTCATGGTAGTTAGCCTTGTTTTAAAGAATATATTGAGTAAAATCCACCAGAATAAACAGCAAGTACAGATTAACGTGTCTTTTCCAGCACCAGCCTATAAACTTCTGTTGTACCTCTACTCATACCCATCTTTTGGTATGCAGCAGTTGAGTAATATCATTTACACAGCAAAATACATATATCTAACTGTAAGAAAAACAGTATAAGAGCACAGTTGATCTAATTATCTCTAATATTGACCCACCCCAAATGCCAACAAAAAAAAAGGGGAACTGACTCCACAATAACTAAAATTATTCCACTGTAAAATCCACCTGGAAAAGAGGTTTGTACACAGTCTGGTTTCCTAGTATGAATATAGATGGAAAGCCTCTAGCTTCCAGACCATTATATCTACAAAATGTGACCTTCTATATGTTAGTTTTCCTCTATGTAATTTACATGTCTATATAGATATATAAAAACAACTAATTTCAAGGCTTAATGGAAGAACAGACACTGTGTCTAAAAATGCAGACACAGACACAGATGAAAAAAACTCTGCTCAGTATCTTGACAGGAAAAGCATATTTACAAAGTAATTGTAAATCTGTATGTTGTCATGTCATGTTCCTTCAATAACAGGGATGAGAATTTCAACATTACTAGGAAGTTGCTATGGCTAATTTGTTTTGTGCTGAAACTCCTAACTGCATAACATTTCTCTCACTCCTCTTTCCTTCTCCCTGACTACTGAATGAACTGAATTTTGTCTCTTTTTAGCTCCTCTTCTTTCTGTTTTCTTGCAGGCTATAAATGCTGAAAAGTCTTCCTCAATCTGATCCGTATTCTCAGCATCTTCCATTTCCCTCAGGCTACTTCAAGTGAAGAAAATATCTGATTACTTATATATACTGTATGATTAGCCCTTCAGCAAAGCATACATTTTTTTAACAATTGATTACTAGTGGGATCCTGCAGCTCTCAGTTCTAAGCCACAAGTCATTGACAGTGTTCCTACATGAAAAGAGTAGTAGAGTCCAAAACATTTTCATTTCACCATAAAGTCAGGGGATTTTGGATGAAGAAAAAAGAAATGCTCCAGCTGCAGTTTAGTGAGAAATCAATATCTCTGTCTTTAGAAGGTTTAAATCTTCTAATTGTATTGTTTTTTGTTATGAAATGTGTCAAAGTCCAAGCAAATGAGTTTCATATCTGCAGTATCAGTGTTACCTGCATTTACTATGTCTGGACTTTCATGTTAGGCACAGCCCACTGCTAACAAAAATGGATATAAAATGCAATCTCAAGAAACAATGGCATTTACTTCTTTGAGCACAGAAGTGATTATGCCTGAAAATTAAATATGCCCTTTTGTTCTGTGCAGTATGCTTCAGCAGCACAATTCAGCCACATCTGCAATCCCAAACCAAGGAATGCAAAAAGAACACGAACTCTCCACCCTCTGACTCACATCCATAACACAGGCACCTTTGGTAAAGTGCTCTCACTGCACTCAAATGGAATTTTGCCCATTGATCATATGGATTTAAAGTGCTGCCTGTCAAAATGTATTCCAAAGACTCACTTTACCTCACTCAAAGAACAAACTGCATTTGCTGAAGCTAATCTTAACAAAACACATACTGTTTACTCAGTTGTCTTATGTCAGATGTTTTGAACTCCCATGTCTTAGCCAGTTTCTCTAGCTGATCAACTTGTTCCACAAACACAATCTAAAAAAAAAGAAAACATAGTTAAGTACTTTAAATGTGCATCCCACATCAGCTTTAGGTGAAGGCAAAACAAGTTATATCTTAAAACCAACTTTACACACTTACTGCAAAGGTGTTAGGTTTGCATTGAGACACTTGTTCTTCCTGACTATCAAGCATGATTTTGAAATAGCTTCTCATAATCCAGTGAATAACCACACCCATCTTATAACTTGTAATAAAAACAATTAATTCCTTCTCAGGTAATACACAGGCAGAACAGCACAGACCTTAGTGTCCTATAATATAAGATCGTGCTAGCAGTACAGTCACTTGCTGAGGAGGTGTACAACAGCCTTACAGGAATGCAGGCACAGTATTCACAACCAGAGGGGTCAAATTACCTGCTTTGCCTATGAATGACTGACATCAAGCTAAGCATTTTCTAATTTTCTGCTTGTGTTGGGTTTTTAAATTTTTTTTCAGTGCTTAGGAGAAAATAAATTGAGGGGGAAAATGTGGATAATATTTCCATTTTACAGAATGGGCTAAAAGGATGCTGAAATCTTTGTTTATTTAAAAATAAAACCCTACAATCTGGAGCCAAACTCAACCCCATTTGACTCCTAGTGAACATAGACTCTACTGATGATGAGTTGCTATTGCCTAGTCAGAATTTTAGCACATTTCCAATTTATTTTTAAATTCCATGGTATTTTAATCCACAACATGACTCTCAGCAGCTGAATTCTCAACTTTTTGATTCTCTGATCTGTCCCTGACAGGCATGATAGCTCCCCAGGAAACAGAGATTGAGGAGCCTAGGAAGTACAATGCCCACGACAAGCTCCAGGTGGGATCCCAGTTTCCTCAACATTTGACAGTTTAGAGGACTTGGAAATCTCCCCTGGCCTAAGACTGCCTATCTGAGCTGACAGAGAGATTCTTGCCTCTAACCATAGCTTCTGCTAGAAACCAATTCATGGTCTTCTAACTCCCTTGGTGTAAGAGTTCATTCCCCTAAGTTGAAGGGAATACTCTTCCTGTTACCCGTATCCTTCTACTCCTGGGATGATGTCCACACTGAAGGCCTGTATCACCCTCATGACAGCAGTTTCTAGGGCAACAGTTAAAATGGAAAAAAAAAAAATTAAAAATGCAAGACTTAGTATTTGTAAAATGGCAATAAGAAGAAACTTAGGAGGAAGAGCAAGCGGACTAAAAAAGCATTGTTCAGCAGTTATTTGCATGCCATTTTTTATGTGTATTTTTTTTTGCATAGAAATTTACCATTTTCTGGTTTTTTCCATAGACAAAAATAAGTAAAACCGCTAAACTATAAAGGCTGCTAAACTGTAGACAAGAAGTTATTGGCTGCCTAGTCTTTTAAATTAATCATGCCTGATATGATTTATATTGTCTAAAGAGCAGATATTTTACATTTTCAGTCAGAAAATATTTAAATAATGCCATATAAATAAATACCACACTAGAAAAATTGCAAGATTATAGTATTCCATTAATAGTTCACAAGAAGTAGTATTGTCCTCCTGCAAAGAGGAATACTTAACTGTATAACTGCAGAAGGCTTGGAATACAGACCTACTGAAATATTTGTTGTGCAATAAAGAAAATGTCATTCAGATACTGAAGTCAAAATGCAGAATGAGCAATGTTTGGGCTGCTGGGGGGTAGATGGGTGAAGAGGGAGGGAAAAAAAGAGAGAAACATGAAACACCAGATGACAAATTCTGGAAACAGGCGTTGCCATGGAAAAGCAGTGGCTGTTATGTACTCTTAGGGTGCAGAAAAATACAATACTTAAATCACGGAAAAATGAAGAAAATATGTTTCAAGGAAGCTGGATACGTTAAATCAATTCTAAACCTGACACCTGACCTATTATGGTTGAATTAGACTATGGGTAAATTAGTAAGACATCTACATTTTTTTCGAACAAAATTCCCAGTGGAATTCCTTAGTCAGCCAAGAGTTTTTTCCCATTGCTTTAGGATGCATTTTTAATGCTGAAAGCTTTAAGCCCTTCAGGATCCTATGCTTGGATATTTGCTCCACTATTTGCTTATGCATTCAAGGTAACCACCTGGATGCACAGTTCTTTAAATTAGTTCTGCACCTCAATACTGTAGAAGCAAGAAGAAATTCTAAAGCTGAGTCACTACGGAACAAGGCAAGTGCACAAGACTTGACAAGAACTTCAGCTTTAAAGAAGGAAGTCAAGGAGAATAACTGGCACTGGCAATAATAATTGGGAAAGGTATATCACATAAAGCAGAACCAGTGGCTGCTAACACCATTGTCCAAACACTTCCATAAGTTTTCCCATGCTACTCATGTAACGGGGCTAAAGCATCCAAAGATCAGGGGTAAAGATCTCCCTACACTTGTGATTAACTCAGGCCTTTTATATACCAAGTGATGCCCAAAGCTCTTCCATTAAAGCATAACTGGTCAACTAAATCATGCATCAACCCTGGTAGCCAATTCTGGGTGCCTTCAAGCACCACAGCACTAATATTTTGCTAACAAGAGAATGGTAAGTGAATGATACTGGCTGAAGGAACGTGGTTGGTTTGGATCCAGCAGTGCCTGTTTATTTTGTTTCTGTGTATGACATTCTTATGAAAACATGAGAAGGGGTCTATCCCTCTTTTCCCTCCCACAAGCTGTCTTCCCTGCCTATCCCCACAGTTATTAAATGACTTTTGTAATTAGAGACATGATGCCTAATGTTTGCCTAGTTCCCAAAACTGGAACGTGAGGCTAAACGAGAGACAAGAATCCTTGCTAGACTCAGCTGCTAAAGGAACTGCCCAGCCTGTGAGAAAGGCGAAGCAATGAGCCCCAGATGGATGTTGGTGCCTTGGTACCTTCCTCCTTGTACAGCTGACTTGTGTCCATTCACTGTCCAACTGGCTTAAATCAAACCTTGTGCTTAAAATCCTTATTCCACAACTCTTGCTCTTTCTGTGACTTCCATGAGGGCTTTTAGCTTAATTTCTTTTTCTATTTGCTTATTTAGTTTATTTATTCTACTCACCTAGGATAATTACACCAACATTTCAATAGCAGCTCACATTTTGCACTTATGTCTGTTTTCTTTACCTTGAGGAATGTTGGTGTTTCTCTTTGCTGTTCCTCAAGAAAGACACTACACTGCTCTGCAAACCACTCAGTCAAACATGGTCCTTACTTTGCTAACTTGGTGATAATTTGGAGTTTTATACCTGAAAGAAATGTTTTTCTTCATAAAATTTCCTTTTCATCTGGGGCAAAGCAGAGAGAGATGACATTTTACCTCCCTTGGAGGCCATGCAGGGACTCACACTGCAAAACAGTACCCAGTTATTCATAGAAGGTCTTATACACTGTCAGAGACCATGCAAAATTTTTATGTGATGGAGTTAGCAACATGAGGCATAAGGATACCTGTTTAGTTAAATTTTACATCTTTGGGAGGAAAATGGAAGAAGTTTTGCTGAAAATTAGAATAAGTAAGTAATTTTTTAAACACTAGGTCTTTCTGGAAAAGCCAACTCTTCTGTGATTCCAGTGGTTGTTTTGCATGAGGGTGCAATATGAGTAATAGGGAGAGAAGAGAGCATATGGGATACTCACTTTATCAGCTCCTGGAATATTAAAATGTTGACAATTTGTAATAAAAAGAGAATAAAATAAAAGTGCTTGTCACTGTGTTCTGGTGGGA
The DNA here is from genome assembly GCF_021018805.1 of Prinia subflava. NCBI lineage: Eukaryota > Metazoa > Chordata > Aves > Passeriformes > Cisticolidae > Prinia > Prinia subflava. The sequence continues at coordinate 34,212,363 of NC_086283.1, read as the reverse complement.
ATTTTATTTTAGGAAGACAGTGTTTTAATGGATTAAAAAAACCCCAACCTTCTGCCAATTTAGGCAAGGAAAACATTCACAAATATTGTGAATGCTTGTTCCCTAGAAGAAGGAGAGAGAGTAAGTGAGAGCACAGATCCCTACATGTAGCTTACTAATGTACCACTTCTTCAGGAAAATCACTAAAAAATCTTGATTACAAATGGGTGCTGTGTAGAGACACTTTCCCAGAAATTTACATTAAAGAGAGTGGGATGGGGTATGAATTTCCATCCTCTGCACTTGAGTTACACCAGCCAAACCTTTTTTCATTCAAATCTCTTGTTTTAGTGAACACTACCCAATACATAACTATGCAAGTTTTTACTCCCTTTCTGTTCATCAAAATACAGCTCCTCACAGACTTCGAGACACCTTGCATCAGACTCCTCAACAGCTATAAAAGGGCTGTTTTGAAACAGGCCCTGATGAACCCAAACAGAGAATAGAGAAAATAAACACTGTCAGGGCTCAAAATGTGCTTTGCACAAATTTGAAATGGTTCTGAAGCTTCACAATCTGAAACCTGTTATTTAGCCACAAGAAAGAAAATTACCTTTTTTTTTTTTTTTTTAATTACCTATTTTACTTAGGGTGCCCATGTATGTTATTGAGTCTACAAGAAATCACCATTCTACTTATGCAGCCTGCACTATGACACTGAGCTTCAAGTGTGATACTGTTAAGGAAATGATATTGCTTCCTTGTCAGACTCTCTCCTGCATTATCAGTAAGTGCAGTGCTTGTGTTAAGCTTGGATCATACTACTGAAATGCCCAACATCACCATCTTTCTAACTATTAATGGGTATAAGCCATGGGTTTTGGGGGGGGGGGGGGGGGGGGCGGGCGGGGGGGGGGGGGTTGGGTTGGGTATTTTTGGTTTTTTGTGACAAGACAAAAAATCCTTATTTCAGACGGCTGAGCAGTGGGTACACAGCTGTTATTCACCATCACTGTTTAGACACCTTCAGAATAAAAAAACCGCTTGTGAAACTGAAAGAAAACAGAGAATCTGAAAATGCCAATTCTAGGCACGCTGCTGTTCTGGGAGCACTCAGCACACCTCAAAAGCAGATTCACGCCAGGCACCGACCGGTGCCGAGGAGACGCTCTATCCCGGTTACCTCCAGCTCCCCCAAGTGCGAAATCCCTTCTCCGCGGCGCCTGCCCCGACAGAAGGAGCGCGAATACTTTCCGCTTTCCCCTCGCAGACCGGCGGGGCGGGCCCTGCCCCGGCCAGCCCCGGACCGGGCTCGGGGCTGCGGCATCCCCGCACTGGCAGCGCCCCCGCGCATCGCCCGCGCCGGGCCACCCCCGCCGAGCCCGAACTCACTGTCCCGTTATCGTCCACCCCCAGAAGGTGTCCGTGCAGGATCTCCATGGGGACAGAGGCGCTGGAGTGCACGAAAGTCCCCTTGAAGACGTGGGCGAGCGGCGAGCGCTGCGGGGAGCCCATGGCGGCGGCGGGCTCGGCGGGCGCGGACTGGGAGCTGCCACCCCGCGGGCTGCCTTCCCTCGGTGTCTCACGGTGCCGCCGGCGGCTTCCTGGAGCTGTCACCATTTCCCCACCCCCTGGTGACTTTCTTTACGGGGAGTGGTTTCGGCGCAAGGAGGGCGGGAGGCCGCGCCGCACCCTTCGCCTTCCCCCGGGTGCGCGGCGGACGGAGGTGTCCGGGCGGTGCCACCCCAACCCTCGGCCCCCCGCCGCTGCTGCTCCCACCGCAGGGATGTGTGCAAGAAGCGCGAACAACAGGAGAAATGCCCCCTGGGTTCCCCCCTTCCCCCTAGGAAGCAGTGAGAGATCCTTCAAGGTGTCTGGTAGTGTTTTGGGAGAGTCTGGCAACTCACTTTAGCAGCCAACCTGCGGGTTGTAGCCACTTGCAGAAGTTTAATTTACAGTAGAATTTGTAGGTTGGAAAAGAACTTTAAGAACTTCAAATGTCAGACTGTCTCATCAGGCCTCCGTACTGGACATTAGAAGAGTGTAGCAGTAGAGCACAGATGCCAGCTGAGGTACCAGAACTTCCAGAAACAGGCAGCCTCATTCAACGAAGATGGTATACAAAAAAAGAGAAAACAACCTCAGGAAAATGAAAGGCAGAGAAAAATTAATTCTGTTAACTCAGAGAAATGTGTCTGCAGAACAACATTCTGCTCCAACAACCTGAGTCAAAATACAAAATGAACACATCCTAAGACAATCACTATTGAGAATGTTGGAATAAGACTCCACAAAGGCAGAATTATGTGTATGAATGATAACACTCTGAATTCATGTTTGAAGTCTTCTTTATTCATCAACTTGTCAAGTGAGAAATGAACTTGGCACCAAGGGCACTGACACTACCGTTCTCAAGGCTGCATTGCAAAGTTTGTCATTACATGGTTTATCATTAAAAGACCTTTGCACTCTCCATTGTGCTGACACTATACAAATGCGTTGCAGGTTATCTTTCCTACAAGCTGTCCAGACTAATGGTGGGAGAAAAGAGAAACACAGCAGGAAAGTGCAGAATAAATTTAATTTTAATCTGCTAGGGGCAAGCCATCAGCCTCTCTTTTGCCTTCTTTGCATAAGAATGTGTTATGTTATGAGAATGAACTCAAAACAATATTGGATTTACTGATGACCATGGGATGTTCTTACATGGATTTTGAGATCAGCTCAGTCAGGCAATAAAGTGTCTAAAAAAAGAAAAAAATGACATATGAAAGTGACTTTTACTTACTTATATTTGCAAGTCTTGTGAGAGGTCTTGCAGGTCTTTCTTTAAGAAAACTCACAATGTCATAAAATTGGGTATTTAAGACACATTGCAGTTTTTCATTGTATTTCTAGCATGTCGGACGTAAGAAAACAGTACACAAAACAGATTACAAGTCTTGCAGATTAATCTTGTTTGGAGATGAAACTGACATAAAAATCTTTCATGTCGTTCAGACTGTTTAAAACACAATAACACTTTTTGTTTCTTTAAAGAGCAGAGTTGTTTTTTTGGGTTTTTTTTATAGCACCAGAAGACTTCTCAATTTCTACTTGCAAAAATCCTTCTTCCAAAGTTGTTTCTCAGGGTGATGTTGTTGTGGTCATCACGGCTGCAACTGAAATGAGCTGTTTTACAAGCTATTACTGCAGACAAGGAAAATTGGCTTTTGCAGCAGGAAGGATAAGGAGTGGGAGAAAGGCTGGTTTTGATACTGAAAAATAAAGGGAACGGAGGTGAGAAATAGGGTGAAAGGACCAAGCCGTGCAGCAGTAAATTCACTTGCTCCTCCTGTGAAGAAAGGAGTGAAAACACCTTTTCCCAGCAGCAGCTGCTGGTCCTGACGAGTTGCCTTTGCCCTGGTGGCAGCACAAGGGCTCGGATTTGGTGCCAAAAGCTGTAATAGCCTGATTTGCATTAAGTGAAGCACAGAGCTGTCCCAGGGCAGCACACTGGAGAGGTAAATCAAGAGAACTGCTGCTACCAAATTCATTTACACTGATGTTCAAAATAATACTCAGCAGAGCTCGGTGTTCCTGAGGAACTTTTTGGTTGTGTCTGGTGAGGAAGGAGGCAGCTCCTGAGAATCTCTGACTGCTTCAACCCTGGTTTTCCATTACAAACCTCATGGATTGCCTCCAGCTTCCTTACAAAATGGAATGCAGTGATTGCAGTATTTGTGTAAGGGAAGAAAACCAAAAATATGGGCAGTCCCTTTCATTAGCACTTTTAGGGAGAAATGTCAATATCAAACACTGCTTATGATTGGGTTTTTTTGATTTTTTGGTTTTTTGGTGTTTTGTGGGGGGGGGTTGTTTTGGTTTTTGGTTTTTGGTTTTGGGGTTTTTTTGGCATTTTTTTTGTTGTTGGTGGTGGTGGTGGTGGTGGTTGGTTGGTTGGTTGGTTGGTTGGTTGGTTGGTTGGGTTTTTTTTGCTTCATTGTGTTCCAAACACTCTGAAGTTGTACAATTTCCTTGTCAAAAGAACTGTCAAAAAGAGGTATTTTCTGCTTTTTCCAGCTGTCACATGGGAAAGCATGGGAGTTGTGGAAAACTGCTGGTGGAAGAATGGTTAACACCCTTTCCTCCTCCCAGAATTTTTTGGTTTTTAGTTTGCAACCAGTTACATATGCATGCCCTAGATACTTGCATGAGTCAAGGTGAGACTTGAGTAACTGAGTCATTCTAAAATGTTGTAAGACTGAAGTATGTTTAGTTTTTCTGGGATAAACTGGGCTAGGCACTTTAACATCTGGAAGGGAAGTGTTATGCTCAGTTGTGACTGTTACATGGTAATTAACTTTTAAGTCAAAAAGTAGCTCTTTTCTTTTTCTCCTTCCCCAAAATACTTGATGGTCTGGAGAGAGATATTTAACTTCTTTTAAATGATTAACAAGTAAACGAGTGTTCTTTTAGAAGCATTTAATATTATCATATATGTGTTAGTACACTTAATAATTAATACTGTGTACTTTGATCTAGTCCTGTTTTTTTAAAAAATTCTGTCTCATTATTCAGTAGCTTATCAGACGTTCTATGTCTTCTAAAATATTTACTTCTAGGCAATTATAGGAATGAGTCTTTAGGGGAGAGCTGAAGATAAACATACTCAGGATTAGAAGAATAACCAGCCAATGTAATTCTAGGAGCACAAGGACAGACTTTAACAGAATAAGAGTCTATTCTCCTTAAGAGAGTTTATAGGAGTCTATTCTCCTTAACACTTTCACTTTCTGATCTTGTCTTCACTTGTCACACTGTACCAAGGAAGAATTCAATTACTTGATCCAAAGCATCTAAGCTGATTTGGCAACATCTGAGATATAAGAAACCTGCTTCTCCCCACTGCTTTCAAAAAATAGTTGGTTTGGTACTTGCCACCAACAAGAAACTCCTCTGTCATGAGCCTGTTGAGGTCAGTGCCTGTGCAGCCTGAGTGCCAGGATATGAGAATTATTACTCTGATCTGGCAATGAATGTTATTATAGCATTTATTGTCAAAATGGACCTTGTCCATAATTTGTAACATAGCAACTGGTAAGTGGAGAGAGAAAAAAAATACAGTTGATTTATCTGCCAATAATTGATTTTTTTTCCTGTATAAGGAAGAGCTGATTATGCAGCTACTCAATCCTTGGAGGAAAAAGAAAAAAAAAAAAGGGGGGGGGGGAAGAAAGGAAAAAAAAAAGAAAGGCATGATAAATAACTACTCTGAAGTGAAAAATTAAATTGGGAGCTAGATTTTAATCCAGCACTGGCTACTTCATACACCTCATTTTCCCACCAAAAAATTATATAATTTGAACATGTTACCTTTCTTAACTTTTCCAACTCCATCTAAAAGCAAAAAATTACCCATTTCAAAAAGAATATGAAGAAATGACCATAAGCACAATCTCTTTGTCATTTACTACCATGAGTATTCACTCTGCAGGTCCCAGCTAGAGGTTTCAGCCTTTGGTACCCAAGTCCACAGAGGCTTGGGAAGGCAAGGCTCAGACACTTCCAGAAGGTGCTGGAGTTTGACTATTCCTGTCTCTTAAAGAGACCAGTACTGGCATAATACTGTCATAAAATATCCCAACATTAGAACTTAAAAATGGCACATTCTGTTTGCTCACAGATGTATAATTAACTGAGGAGCAGATTGGCTGATGTTAGCTCTTACATTCATGAAGTTTGTTTTTTTTTTACTGACAAGGCTTGCTCATAACAGGGATTGTATTAACTAAGCCAGAACAGTTCTTAAGAAGAGACAGGAAATGCTACACAAATATTAGTAAAATTCATTGCTCACTAGAAGTACAAGCATGAATGGGTGAAATACGTCAAAAGATGCTGTTGACAAATTTGTTTGTATTTTCCACAAGACAGAGAGGATGAATCAATTTTCCTGTTGGACTTTACTTCTGATCATGTTAAAAGAGAATACAATATAATTTGGGTGTCTGCTGCTGTTAACAGAGGCTTATGGGAAAAAAAAAGTGGATATGACTTGCTGTTATTGCCTGACAACTTTAACTGATAAACTTTTTCTGTGGAATTACATTGTGTGGTGGAGCCAACACACATTTTAGAAGGGGATTTCTCATTTCTGGTCATGGCAATATCATAAACCACTGTAAGTAACTGTTCAAAGAAGACTGTTTTGCTACTCTCATTTTCACACTTAAAACTAATAAAACCAGATAATAATCTCCAACATACTATCAGTGATGATTTACCTAACTCTGCATTGTTAACAGAAGATAAAACACTTTAGACATGTAATCACAATTAAATTGTCATAATGAATTAAAGCAAGATGTTACAATTTACTTCTGCTATATTGCTATTCACACATTAACACTTTTCCTGCTTTACCAAAGAGCAAATTTCACTGATGCTGGAATTTCCTTTTTTAGGGATTTTTGAACTCTGAACCATGATGAATAATCTCATTCACAGATGTAATTTATAGTCTGTGTATCCAAACCTACTCCTGTAAAATCACTTAATAATTGCAATGTATTGACCAGCAGTTGCGTTTCTAAGCTGTTTGAAGAATCCCTTCTAGTGTGGCAGTGTTCAGTAAAGTAGCAAAATCATCATGAAAAGTTTTGTGATCAGGCTTAAGGAATACTATTAGAAATATGAAAATAATATCACAATATTTTTAGTTCATCATTTAATTCCAGAAGACAGTAAAACATAAATATATAAACTGTGAGAATTTAAAAACTAACCAAACACTTACTGAATTCCATTTGTAATAGTAATGTATTTACACTGAATTAACTAACTTACTTATTCACAGGTACGTAGTTTTACGGGTTAACAGTTCTGGAATTGAAAAGGAATTTATTTCTATGACTTCTTGACAGAAACTTCCTGCATTGCATCCAAAACGGGATTTTGAAGCCATCTAAAAATGGTAGTCTCTAACTTAGGGTATACAATATTTTGAACTTCTCAACAGTTCCTCTTAAAGAAGGAGAGAGAATGGAAGGAAGGAAGAAAGATGAGAGAAAAGAAGTTATATTTTGTAGATGTACATATTCATCCACATTCAATCTAAAAAGCTGCTAAAAATCCTCTTACTTCCCCAAAAGGCAAATACATCTGAGAAATAGAAAAAAGTGGAGTTTTCATCACTTAAAAGCTGATCATAATGTTCATTTTTCACTAACACTTCCCAGCCTCACCCTTTCCTAACAGGGCTTTGTGGGATGTTGTTCACCTAGTTAGAAGCATTATGGTCAGTACTACTACTACTGTCAGTACCCTCTGTAGAGACCACATGACTGCCTACAGCTGGAAAGTGACAGATGTGTATGCACCTCAATCTTCTCTGTATTCATTTCCCCAGTCCTTATTTTTGTCTACATTTTGCTTAGTTTTTCAGAGGATTTTTGATAGTGTAGGTCTTTTTCATAATACCACTGCTTTTTCTGCCTTGCTGACTCTTCAGCACTCAATCATATAAGCTAAAAGTAGTACCAGCATGTGTCATCTAGAAACCAAATATATGTGTATATGTTGACAGTTTGAGCAGATTGAGCTGCACATTCAAATTCCTTTTCCAAGCTGTGTTTGTTTTTTTGGTTGTAGATGTGTCTTTTATCTACATTTCAAGTAACACATTGTCTATTGGTGAGAACCATTTGTGTGCTTGACATGGTTTTCCTCTTGGTTGAAGGGAACTAATGATGACTACATGCAGGAAACCACAAAAAGATTCTCCTTCTGAACTCCATTTGCAAGGTCCTCCAGTAGTTTTCTTTTTATACTTGCACAGTTTTCTCTTGGTATAGACTAGGAAATCTGCAATATTTCTACAAAAGTCTGATTTCACATGTGATCTGTAAACTTATTCATGCAGGAATCATGAATACACATGGACATATAAGGTATGTGGTGTTAGGTGTGGACACATTAGGCATGGACACACAGTGCATTTGATGACCATCAGCTAGCATCAAATCATTTGCTGGTGAACACAACTTGGATATGCAATTCTAGAGCTACAACAGAGAGCACCAAATTAAGCTTCTATCACAGGATCAGTAACTGCTGTAATAAATAAGCAAGTGGAACTCCATTTTCTCATGCAGAAAAGCCCCATCTGTATTCACAAAGCTCATATTTATAGGAAATATCAGAAGGCACTGTGTTAAACCTAATTGGTCAGCAATACAGTGAAACTCAGTTCATTGGTGGGTAAGGACTATTGCATACTTCTATCAAATTTTCTCTCTCTAGATATGTTTACATATTTTCTTCATTGATTCTCATGGGACAGATCCATTGTTTATGCAGGTGCAAACTTATTTTTTCCTCTAAGAATAGGTTGTTGTGCTCATTCTTATAATTTGTCTTTATGGGAACTAACAAGCTACTTCTAGTTTAGCTAGGGTAGCACAACCTAAACCATATTTTATAAGGCCTTTCTTTTATAATATCTCTACCTGTCTGCAACAAGTTACATTGGAAAAGATCTCTGGGATCAGAGTCCAACCTGTGACCAAGCATTACCATGTCAAACAGGCCATGGCACTGAGTGCCACACCCACTCCGTCCTTAAACACCTCCAGGAATGGTGACTCCGCCACCTCCCTTGGCAGTTCATTCCAATGTCCAATCACCCTTTCTGTGAAGAAATTCTTCCTAACATCCGATCTAACCCTTCCCTGGTGCAGTTTAAGACTGTGTCTTCTTGTCCTGCTGCTGGTAGCCTGGGAGAAAAGGCTGACCCCCATCATGCTACTCTTTCTGAGTAGTTGTGGAGAATGATAAGATCTTGCCTCTGTCTCCTTTCATCCAGACTAAACACTCCCAGCTCCCTCAACTGCTCCTCATAGGATTTGTGCTCCATAACTTTCACCCATTTCTTTGCCCTTCTCTGGACCTGTTCCAACACCTCAAAGTCCTTCCTTAATTGAGTGGCTCAGAACTGAACATAGGATTTGAGGTGCAGCCTTATCAGTATCAAGTACTGATAAGGAGGAAATCACTTCCCTAGTCCTGTTCACCACCACAACGATACACACCTGGATGCCCTTGGCCTTTCTGGCCACCTGGACACACTCTGGCTCCTGCCCAGCTGGCTGTTGACCAGCACCCCCAGGGGCTTTTCCCTGGGCCACTCTCCAGCCACCTTGTCCCCTGACTGAAGGGCTGCATAGGATTGTTGTCACCACAGTGTCAGATCTGGCACTTGGCCTTGTTGAACCTCATGCTGCCGGTCTTAGCCTGTCCCTTCTAAAGGGCCTTCCTACCCTCCAGCAGATCAACACATTGAATCTTGGCAATAAGTAAGGTGTAACCTTAAGCCATTGAGGGTACTGGTTCTTGCAACATCCTTGTTGATAAATTAGGGGGATGTCCTTCACTGGTGGACTACTAAATGGATAAAAAACTGGCTGGAGGACTGTATCCAAGGATTTGCTATTAATGCCTCAGTATCCAAGGGAGATCCCTAACAAGTGGTGCCCCTCGGGGACCTGTATTGGCATTGGTAAGGTCATGTCTTTAGTAATGACAGAAACAGTGGATTGAGTGCATTCTCAGCAAGCTTGCAGATGACACTAAGGTGAGTGGAGCAGCTGCTGTGCTGAAAGGACAGGATGCCATCTAGAGGGACCTTGACAAGCTTGAAGACTGAGACAATGTGAACCTCATGAAGTTCAACCACGTCCAATTGATCTAAGCAGTCACCAGCATCAGCAGAAGCTGTGAACTGAGACCAACCCTGCATGACTTGGGCATATTGGTAGATGAAAATTTAGACATGAATCTTCTGCATGCATTTTTTTCAGCCCTGAAAGCCAGTTGTATGCTGGGCTGCACAAAAACCAGTGTGGCCAGCAGGGTGAGGGAGAGGATTCTGTCCCTTTACTCTGCTCTTGTGAGACTCCACCTGCAGTACTGCATCCAGCTCTTGGGTTCCCAGCACAGCAGGACTTGTTAAAGGAAGGTGATGACAATTTTGAGTAGCCTCAAGCACCTCTCCTATGAAGACAGAGATTTGAGTTTGTTTACCCTGGAGAAGAAAATACTTCAGTAGAGATTTTATTGTGCCTTTTCAACTCATATTTTTCTTACATGGATCTTGTAAATAATTATTTCTTATAAGAAAGACTTTTTCCTTGGCCTTTAGTAGAGGTAGCAATTTAATATTGAAAGACTGTCAATTGAGATTGGCCATAAGAAATTTTGTACTGTAGTGGTGGTGAGACACTGGAATGGATTCCTAGAGAAGCTGTGGATGCTCCATCTCTGGAGGTGTTCAAGACCAGGTTGGATGGGGTTTTGAGTAACTTGGACTAGTGGAAAGTGTCCCTGCCTGTGATAGAGGGTTTAGTCTAGATGAGTTTAAATGTCAAAAACACCTAAACTATGCTGTGTATCTTCCTTCTTCTGAAAATATCCTTTTTTTTTTTCCCCCAAAGGTAAAGGTAATAACAGAATTTTATAGTGCGCTTTTCTTCTTGAATCTCAGGACATGAGGGACACATATCGAGTCACATACCCATGCTCTTGTTGACACCTTCAGAAGAGAATCCCAACAGGATTCACAAAATCCTCACGGTGCTACTCCAAAAGGCAATGCCAAGGCAATGTTTTTCTGCTGGAAATGCGTCTGCAGGAGATCTGGACAAACTTTGCTGACGGGAGCATTATGAGCACAGACAACATACTACCACAAAGCAGAGCACCAAGACAAAAAGAAATGTTGCAGAGGCCATGAATGAAAGTTAAGAAGCATTGGATCACTTGTCTTTTTTAGCCAAGAGTTGTCCAAGAACATTGTTTCATCATGCTTGGCATTCTTTTCTTCCTCAATTTATTGACTGGATTGTAACTAACAGCACTTTTTCAGTTCTATTTTTGTGTGACTCCTCTTCGTGCTGTAGTCTTTCTCCTGCATATCATGCACAGAATCTTTTACACTGGAAAATACCTCTAAGACCATTGAGTCCAACCTTTGACTGATCATCACCTTGTCAACTAGACCATAGAACCAAGTGCCACATCCAGTCATTTCTTGAACACCTCCATAGATGATGACTTCACCCTGGGCAGTCTGTTTCAATGTTTAACAACCTTTTCCTTGAAGAAATTCTTCCTGATGTCCAACCTGAAACTTCCATGGTGAAGCTTCTTCCTACAAGAAGAAGGCTCTGTACTCTTGTCCTGTCTCTGGTAACCTGGGAGAAGAACCCAGCCCCATGTTGCTACACGCTCCTTTCAGGCAGCTGTAGAGAGCCATAAGGTCTTCCCTGAGTCTCTCCAGACTACACAAGCCCAGCCCCCTCAGCTACCTCTCATCAAACTTGTGCTCCAGACCCTTTCCCAGCTCAGTTGCCCTTCTCTGGATGACCTTCATCACCTCAGTGCCTTTCTTGTAGTGAAGAGCCCAGAACTGGACACCAGACTTGGGGTATGGCCTCACCAGTGCCCAGTACAGGGAGGCAATTCTTGCCCTGGTCCTGCTGGCCACACTGTTGCTGATTCAGACCAGCATGATACTGCCTTTCTGACCACTGGGCACACACTGGCCAGAAGTTCATGTTCAGCAGCATCCCCAGGCCCTTTCCTGCTATCAGTTTTGCCCCACCTTATAGCACTGCAGGGGACTGTTCTGACCCAGGGGACAGGACTCAGAACTTGGCCTTTTTGAGCCTCACATAGCTGGCCTCAGCCTAAGTGAATGGATGAATACTATCACATTCAAATTTGTTCTCAGACGTATTTTGTTGCCTTGCAGTATTCAAATATTGTTATGGTTTACACCAACTTTTCTTCAGATTTCCTTAAAATTTCCTGTGAATTTTCCATTTTTAAATTTGCTTTTCAGTTTTTCACATTAGTGACATGAAGAGATGACCTTTTCCATTCCGGTTTTAAGCTGAGACACTAAACACAAGGCTGTTAAACTGATATGTTCCATCGCTGCTCCCTTCATTCATATAGGTAGCTAAATTTTGTATAAACAAGAGACAACTGTGATCTTATAGTCTGAGGATCTGTGTAATATGTGCCACTGACAACACCTGAGTTTGTGTGTGTTTATTCAAATATCTCTAGAAAGACCCTGATTAATAATTTTCCAGTAATAGAGAATTCATTATGGCCTTCAATAAGAGGTACCAAACTATTTTCATTGATAAGTACCTTTCCTAGGAAAAAAAAAAAAAAAGAAATTTTACTTATAATTTTTGTTCACATTGGATTCCCAAACACAAAATATTTCTATATTGATTAGGAAAACTCTTTATGAAAGTTGTGCTTTCACTGGCACCAAGCATATCCCTTTACTCTCTGCTTGACAAGTTAAATGGATTACATTCTTTTGTCCTTCAAGATACAGACTATTTTCCCTGCTTAAACGTTCTTTATGTCTTTTTCTGATTCTGTCTGATTTCAGTGTCTGTCATGGACATTGAGAACTGAATGCCATATGCTAGAAACAATCATGGCAAGGCCAAATGAAGAGGTTATGTAATGTCCTTATTTACACAGCTAAAACCAGCATGTTTGCCTTTTTGTTTGTACTGTTTCACTGACAAGTCACATTGCCTTATAGATCAGTCAGTCCTATGTCTCAGTTACCTGCAGAATAAATGCAATATACATTAGTCACTCATCTGCATGTAACTTATATTTGTTTCTGTCTATGTATGCACAATTTTATTGAGACAGGCCAGTCAAGATGTCCAGATCACAGAAGTGGATTCTATTATTTGTTACTCTTCCTATCTGTGTCTTTTGCAGCATGTACCAATGACAATTTGTATTTTTTTTTTCAAATGGCTGGTAAGAAGAATTTAGAGCACATCATCAGTATCTTCATAATTCTAGTGGAGATACCATAATATACTTTCACATGAATAGTGTGGCTAGAGGTCTGTCATTCTCATATGAGTTGGTGGGATGGCCAACAACAGACAGTGTATGGTACTCCATCTTGTGTCATTTCTGATAAAACAGATCAGCTAAATATTCAGAGTGAAGTTTTTTAAAATTTTCAATATTGCTTTTTAGAATTTTACCACTCCACTATAGCAGAAAATCTAATTTAAGGGAAAAAAGCACCTAAAATCATTGAGGTAAATAATTCCCGTCCTTTTTTTCTTTCATCATTTCTTTCAAGGCTTGTGGGAAAGAGCAGTGGTATCTCTACTCCAAAGCATCTGTGTGCATCAGCTGGCACACATTAGTAAAACTTTGCTCTGCAATTCTTTAAAAATCGTTAAATTAAAAATACGAAGCAACTTGTCAAGGTTTCCCAGATGAGGCATATTGAATGACAGCTCATCAAGGATCTAGGGACTGAGCTATGCACTGAAACCCTCACTTCCCCCAGCATTAGCTCCGAGTTATCAACCTCAGTCTGCAGCAGGGAGGTCTCTGCTGACCCAGTGTTGTCCGGCAGAATGTCACATAGACTCCTGCTGTGCCACCTCTGGCAGTTACCTCTCTTGTGTGTTGCTGGCTAAGAATGCTGGGCATCTCCTGGTACTCATCTTCACTCAGCCCTCTGATCTCCAGAGTCTTCCTTCACTTCCTGGAAGCTGTCTTTTTTTTACCCACTGTTTTCCAGGCTCAAGCTTTCCTAACCTGAATAGTCTATGTGCAGAAGCAGAATATGTGATCAGTCTCTTAAATGATCTCTTACATCCCTTCAAGAGTTGGAAAATGCTGGACATGCCATCTATATTTAAGCCAGGTATTATCAGTATTTACAGGTCCACCCCATGACCCTTGCAACTATCAAGTAGCAGGCTGCTTGCTGGGAATGAAGAAGTTCTATTCCAGACATCTACTCTCATACACACAGGTATTCAATTATCTCCTGCCTGCTAGCATTCACAGTGAAGCTATTTTTTCATCCATGGCACAAGCAAGACTTTTTGTGATTCAGAAGTTCTGTCGTGACTCACAGGCTCTTTTGATATGCAAGTATGATGCTTTAAATAGTACACCATGACAGAAAGACAGAGCAGGCAAAGTGGATTGTCTGCTTTGAGAATCTTGGTCCCTGGTAAGTCACACTCATTCACACACTTTCAGTGTTAGAACACTGTAATTTGGGGTTTTTTTTCTATTAGATACAACAGGAGGGAAAAGAAACCCCCACAACTAAGCCTTTGTAAAAGGCAGTTAATTTATGCAAATCAAATAGGCTCCTTTTTCTCAGTCCTCCACATAGAGCTGCAGAAAAACAGCTGAGAAACCTACCACAGTTTCTCAGTGAGTGCTTCACTGTCATGGGGAAGAGCTGTTTTATCCTATTGCTCTGTCTGGACAACCAGGTAAGTACCAGCCAAAAATACTGTTTCTGCTCTGGCTGTCTTTTGAGAAAGGGAACTTCTACACTGTAACTCTACAACCACATGAGTTTTGCTGTGTCCCAAACAGCCAACCCTACACCTTTCAAGGCAAATACAGGCAGAAACACCTGCTGGGTCTTGGGAAAAGAAATTCCCTTACATGACCAAGACAAGTTCTATAACTCCCACAGTTATCAACCGGATTTCTAATTTTATTCTCAAAAATAAATGTTATAGAAAATGTTTTACTCTGTTTTTTTTTTCTTTTAAAATGCTTTATATACAAGAGATTTAAGTAAAACATTACCTCCTGAAAAGGGTAAGTGCTAGTCAGAGGCTTTACAGCTGTACTTGGACCAATTACAGACCTCCCAACCCTGCAAGATTAGAGATCATGTATGTGTGCCATCCCTCAGTGGAGGCTCTGGGTAGGTGGATTCCATGATAAAGCTAGACAGATTTTGGAACTGTCATATCCAGCATTGCAATAATGACTATCAAGAAGGAAGGCTATCCTCACTGTGCAGAAGGGGATTGCCAACACCCAGGGACAATCCCCAGTAGGATTAGCATCGGTTGATCGCCCAGGTGGTGATCTGGATACAAGAGACATATGGCAACTTCTGGTTTCTAGGAAACACATGGTTGCTCCAGAGGCATTTGCACAGCACAGCCAGTGGCCAGGGGACACTGGGAAACTAACAAAGCTGGGTGTCTGGGGTATTGCAGAGCCCCATGCTAGCAAAACCTAGACCACTTTAAACAATAATTAACCATGTTCCAGTGATGCCAGGTCTGGTGTGTCACACCAGGGAAATCATGCAGAAATGTAAAATATCCAAGCAAGTTTCTGACTGAAAAATGTCATGGACCTCTCAGTTACCCCTGCTGATTTCCTGATATGAGTGGTGATGCTTCTCAAACACTGACCTCAAAGTTCTGCTGTTGCAAAATTTAAATCCCCTGTATGTTTAGAAATCTTGAATCACACTGGAACTAACTGGAACTGAAATAACAGGCAGTGATTTGAAATGGTTGTCGTTAGGCTTTCTGATTTTATCTCATCTATATAATCACAAAATTGATTTAAAGAAAAAGGTGTCAAATTATAAGGAAGGCTGATCTGCAGAGAATGCCTCATTTGCATCTTTCACTCATCAACTGAGCAGTTGTTTGAACTGAAAAAGCCAGAATATTTTGACACAGTCAAACTACAAAAGAAAAAGTGGGCAATTGTGTTTTACATCACAAAATGAAACTGGTTTATACTTGCTTATACTTTTGGTAGTAAAATACAGCAGAAACACAAGATTTTGTGTATATTCAAATTTTATTTCATTTCTGTTAGGGATCCATTTCTTTCTCCACGGAGAGAGAATGTTCATATTGTGAAACAACTTTGTACAGTAAAGGAGTTAATCAGAAAAGCCAGATTGTAGTTCATTTTCTAGGCAACCTAATTGAACTAGTTTAGGGACTGAGTATATAGCTTTTCTAATACCCTGTAATGGTTAAAAACAAATCAATTGATTAGTTGAAGGTTGTATTAATACTAACACAACTCAGTGTTCCTTAAACAAAAATAGCAACACCCACCAGAATTTGTTAACTTCTCAGTGCCGAAAACTTCATTCACTTCCCACTTGCAACCACCCACTTTGTTGATAATTCATTCTTTTAAATCATGCTCAGATGAACCTGATTGAAGATGGTCTTGAGGGGTTTTTTAAGACTGTTTACATATTAGAAGCTTTTGCAGTGAAAGCGTGCCTGCTAAGACAATATCTATTTCACAAGCAGTATAGATAAGCTTGTATGTGCAAGCCTTATCAGTGCTTCTGGGCCTGGTTTTTTCCCTTTTTTCTGACTGAAGCTTCTGAAATTATATGTTTCACTTAGCAGCAATTCTTTCTGTTGTGACTGTCCAATCTCCATTGGGTGCTTGCTTGCACAGCCAAAAAAGAATTTTTTCATAGCTTTCTGCTTAACAGATCTCTAACTGAGGTATAAAAAGTTTCAGAGAGGCGGTTTCAATGTGGAGGATGTGAAACAGCTTATTATACTAGCCCTGAAACTCCTACTCCCAAAGTATTTTCTTAAAGGGCTTCTGAGATTTCTACTTGAAAATTTGGAAGTTTAATTTTTCCTCAAGGGGAGATCTCGAGGACAGTGTGAAGAGACAGAACTGAGGTCAGCCTGTCTCTTATAATGAAGTGGCCTCTACAAGTAGTTGTTCTGTCAGGTTGTTCTTTCAGGTAATAAGTTGTTCTTTCATAATTAGAGTGGCTGCAGGTCATATACCTGTTCTCTAAGCCATTTCAAATGCCCCAGTTACAACAGACTGTGACTGGACAGACTTTAGATGAAGAATCTGGGAACTCAGTAACAGGACAAAAAAGGAAGGGAGAAAATAAAAATATGTTAATTTATTTCATATCTGTCCTGATTCCAGCCAGGACAGGGTTATTTTTTGCAGTAGCCAGGATGGGCATGGCCAGAACCCAGAGGTTATTCTATACCCCCTCAATTCATTGCCAGGAGTGGGGGAAGGGAGTCTCCTCCAGGGAGAAGGGCTCTCTTCTGGTCAGTTTTAGGTGAGCACTTTACCTGTGAACCTCTCTCTTTTGTACTTTATGTCACTGGTATAGTTGCTGTTTCTGTTAATTTTCTTATCTCATTCCTGTTTCCAGTAAATTTGTTTTTATCTCAAACAGTGGTCTTTGCCTTTTGTGCCCCCAACTCCCCTCTCTTGAGCAGGGCAAGTTTTTAATGGGAGCACAAAGCTGGAGAATACCATTCCTAAACAATAACACAACAAACTAATTTCCTTATTTCCCACTAGAAGTTCCATAAGAGGAGGCTGCAATAAGACTTGTACCTGCTATGGGCTCAAATTATGTATCACTACAGGTGCAGTAGTGAGGGGAGAGTAAGACTGCATTTGTAACATTTGTGATGAGTATTGTGAATAGCATAATAAAGAAGGACCCAATAAACAAGTTGATGATTTTATTCTGGAAAAAAAAATTAGTCCATTGTTTCTAATAAAACTGAAGGGAATTTTTCCCTTTTATAATTGCCTTCTTTCTGTCTTGGGACACTGGGTAAAACTGTTTCTTCGATATTTCTAATATTACTTCTATGGCTGCTTTGGCAAATACTTGAGAAACTGGTTGGTTTTACATTTGAAAGACAGGGCTTGAAAGATCAGTTGCTGCTTTCTACATTAAGGAAATTCTGTAGAATTACTGAATAAATCATATATGTTTCTATAATATTCCTCTTCTTCAGACATCATTTTCAGTGTGGGGTTTTTTTATTTATGAGCAAAGTATTTGAGAAGTGTGATAAAATTTTATTTCTGTTCTTAATAACAGGGAAGACCTTCTCTCATGTCTCATACCAGCTCATAAAAATACAAGAATTCCATGACTAAACTGAATTTTCTTTTCAAGATTTTCAGTGCTGTGTTTATACTGAGCCTGACACACAGAGGCCACCTTGCCTAATAGATTGGTCCTTAATGGAGCTGAGCTGACTTCCACTGGTTTAAAATCAGGCTTTGTACAGTCAGTCATCCTGAAGATTCAATGAACACTAAAGGAGGAACATATATTCAGGAATCTAAAATATTTTTACAGGTCCTTTTGAATCTTTCTCTACCCGAACAAAAAATGTGGTTTTTTGAATCATATCTTTTCAGCTCTTGTGCAATAGGAGAAATAAAGGAAAGCAGTTTGCATTCTATTTTCTGACACTATGTAGAAATGAGAGTGTCTAGAGCTGCTACTAGGATGGTACATATTGACTCTTCCATAGAAGAATCATTCATTTTATTCAGGAAAACTTGATGGATAGAAAGCAGCAAAAGAGACATTCTGCAGATTATGATCCCTAGGAATTTGTTTATTATATACAAATTTCAGCATCCTGCAAAATACAGCCACCACACAAAAAGACAAAATGCAGCAAAAGTAGAATCTTTTTTCTGTTGAATTAACACATCAGGTGATCTTCCATCTAGCCTTGGGAGTTACAAGGCTTTGGCACTGGCTCCCACTTTCCAACTCCCCAACCTCTAAAAAAGTAAGCATTTCACATCTGAAGAAAACATCATGTAGCTCACTTTGTGTTTACTTCAGATGAATACCTCATTTATTTCTGCAAATTCTTTGGATTAAGAATTTTACTGCAGGGAATCTTTCTCCAGCAGCAACTTTGGTAAATTCTTGCTGACTGCTCCACATCACTGCCTTCTCTCTCAGGTGTCCAGGTGTGGGCTCCAGGATGTCTCCCTCCTTGATTGTACCCCAGACTGATGGTCAGCCAACAGGCGTGCAGTTCCTCAAGGCGGCTTTTGCCTTTTTTGAAGGCAGCTGTGACACTTCACTTTTTCCAGTTGTTGGTGTTCTCCCTGGTATCTGCAGCCTTGGAAAGCTGATGGAAATTGGTTGTGCAAGTACATCAGCTACCTCCCTCAGCACACTGGTGTAGCAGGGCAGGTCTCAGAATGTTAAGTGCTCCTGAATGATCCCTGACTTGATCATTAAACTAGGCTTGTTGCCATGAATTTTCCTAGTTTGCTGAGTGTTCATATTAAAGGAGAAGTGTGCAGCTTCTCACACTCGTGAATGTAAACACAAGACCATGTTTTAAAAATATTGTCATTGTTATGAATTCCTTCTCCAAGAGAAGGGGAGGTTGAATGACAGCCTCCTTGACCAATGTGGTGGAGAGGTGGGGATACCATTCTCCAATCCATGGTCACCTTGCCACAGGTATATATTAGGAAAATAAACTAAGGGGCAAGTCTTCTGCCCTGCATGCTCTGTCTACCCAGACCTGTCTCTCCAAGTCTCATTTTCTGGTAGGCCTCGCGGTGATACTAGGCTGGTAGGTCCTCTCCTCCTTCACTGAGTGCAGAGGCCTGGCAGGCTTTGCTGATGACAACAAGAAGGATGGTGAAGACCTGCCTTATCCATATCTGCTGCCACTGAATCACCAACCCCATCCTGCAATAGTAGAAGCATCCACTGCCCATGACAGTTCTTGCAAGCCAGTGGGATTTTGGCTTCCCTTATTCTGACTCTACATGCCTTGGCAGTGTTTATTTATTTCTTCTATGTATCCTGCCCCTGTCCTCCACCTGTATTTACATTTTTTTGAGAAAGATGTGTCACAGCTTTCTTGCTTCATCAACCTGGCCTCCTGATATGTCTCTTTGTTCTCATGAGAGTGGACCATTCTCATACTTGGAGAATGCTGTCTCTGAAGGCCAACAAGGTTTCAGGAATTCTTTCCCCTTCAGAGATACCTCCTATGAGATACCACCTACAAGTTCTCTGAAAAAGGCAAAGATGTTGTGCTTGAAGTCCAAGATCTGTTCTCTGATGTCCTCCAGCCACCCCTCCCAAGTCCAGAACACAAGATTTAGGAATCAGGAGAATAAAATCCTTAGGTCCACCAAAGGAGAAGATCAGTGTCAAGACCACCTAAGGAACCTGAATGTGTACAGGTCCATGGGACCCAATGAGATCCATCTACACACCCTGAGGGAGTTGGCAGATGAAGTTGCTAAGCCACTATTCGTATTTTTTAAAAATCATGGCAGTCAGGTGAAGTCCCTGATGACTGGAAAAAAGGAAATATAACATGCATTTTTTTAAAAAAGGAAAAAAGATCCAGGGAATTAAAGACTGGTCAGGTTCACTTTAGTGACAAACAAGATCATTAAAAAATTCTGCTGGAAACTTTGCTAAGGCAAATGGAAAAGGAAGAGGTGATTAATAACAGATAATATGCCTTTACAAAGGGAAAATCATACCTGACAAATTTTGTGACTTTCTAGGATGGGGCTATAGCACTGGATAGGGGCAGAGAAACCCCTTAACATTCTGTGATCACCTTCACTTATATGGAAAAAAATGTTCTCTTCATGTTCAACTAGTTTGTCAGCCACAAATACTCCCTGGTCCTTCTCTACATAGCTGCTCTCCAGCAAGTCTGCCCCATCCTGTGCTGGTACTTGGGGTTATTCCTTGCCAGGTGCAGCACCCTACACTTACACTTGTTTAACCTCATTAGGATTCTCTCCACTCAAATCTGCAGCCTATCAAGGTCCCACTGAATGTCAGCACTGCCTTCAGGTGGATCAGCCACTCCCCCCAGTTTCCTATGGTCAACAAACTTGCTGAGGGTACATTCTATCCCTGCATCCAGGTGACAGAATCACAGAATAAGCTGAGTTGGAAAGGACCCACAAGGATCACAGAGTCCAGTTCTTGGCCCTGCACAGCACCATTCCCAAGAGTCACACCAGGTGCGTCAGAGTATTGTCCAAATGCTTCTTTGAACTCTGTCAGGCTTGGTGCTGTGACCACTTCCCTGAGGAGCCTTTTCCAGTGCCCAGCCACCATCCAGGTTAGGAATGTAGGAACCTCTTCCTGATGTCCAGCCTAAACCTCTCCTAACACAACTTCAGCCCATTTTATCAGATCCTGTCACTGGTCACTGCAGAGACAAGATCAGTGCCTGCCCCTCTGCTTCCCCTAATG
This sequence comes from Prinia subflava, assembly GCF_021018805.1. Lineage (NCBI taxonomy): Eukaryota > Metazoa > Chordata > Aves > Passeriformes > Cisticolidae > Prinia > Prinia subflava. Next base: position 34,191,470 of record NC_086283.1, on the reverse strand, counting down.
AAGATTTTGAAGACTGTGATGAAGTCTCCCCTCAGTCTCCTCTTCTCCAGGCTGAATAAACCAAGAGATCTCAGCTGCTCCTCACAAGGCTCCCCCTCTAGGCCCTTCACCATCTTCGTGGTCCTCCTTTGGACACTCTCTAACAGCTTAAGATCTTGTTTTTATAAATCCTCATTCCATCAATAACCTTTGAGGAGTGACAACTCCCTTTCTCCTTCCTCCCAAGAGTTTCAGGAATAAGCATGCTCCTAGAAGCACTTGGTGGTTGGCTTTTTTAGGGTAGAAATGGCAGTAATGGCATCTTTCCCCATTTCCACGGTGGCTCAGGGCAGCTAACAGGGGCTCAGACATGTCACACTTACTCTTTGTATTGAATTTGCAAGACCATGGGCCAGAAGCTTGTCAGTCTTGTTGGCTGAATTTTTATTGACTTGAAGGTTTCTTGTTATTGTCTCAGCAATATTGTCTCTGTGAAAGCAATTCCTCTAATTGAACAGGTGCTGGTGATGAATCTGTTTTACTTGTGTGTAGTACAAACCACATTTTTTTACAGATAACAGTAACAAGCAGTCATTCTATGCAGAATGGGATGATTGCACCTCTGACACAATGACATAAGGCAGAGAAACCCAGGTCTGGTGCAAAAGCAGAGGCTTTGAAAAGCAGAGATGCACAGTATGATGCAGAGGAGTACAGGCATGGGGGGATAAAAGGTGGGGAACAAGCTTGGCACTAGATAGAGTCTCTGCAGCTATAAACAAATCTCCTGTGATCAGTTAAAGAAACGCAGACCCAGAGCTGGCCAGAACTGGTTTTAAAGGTAACAAAGAGAACAAAAAAATGACAGCTGCCATATGTAGAGAGCCCCATATACAGTAAATTTGGGTGCAGCATAATGTTACCTGCCACTGAAGAAAAAGGAAAATGTAAAAAAAATCATGTTAGCAAACATGCAAGTGGCCTCAAGTGGCTCCTGGGGAGACAAAGAAGAAACCAATGATATCAGTATCTTTTTCCTCTTGAATGATTCATGAGGCTGACAGCTTCTGACACTACTCTCTTTAGGGGCCCAAATCTGCCAACTTCAACATGCAGGAGAGCAGTAGGCAGATGAGCTCTAGAAAAACAGGGATAAAAACTACAGAATGGGGATGTTCCAATTTTAATTTTATTGTTACCTAAACTTTTCCATATAGAATTGATTTGACTGAAATACTGTTAATTCATCTTCTGTAATAATTAGATCTAGATCACAGAATCATAGGTCGTTAAGATTATAAAAGACCTTCAAGATCACTGAGTCCAACCTTTGACTGAACACCACCACGTCAACTAGACCATAGCACTAAGTGTAAGTCTGGTCATGTCTTGAACACTTTCACTGAGCAGACTGTTCAGTGCTTGACAACACTTTTAGTAAAGAAATTCTTCCTGTTGTCCAGCCTGAACCTCCCCTGGCACAACTTGAGGCTATTTCCTCTTGTCCTGTCACTTGATGTCTGGGCGAAGAGACCAACCCCACCAGGCTATAACCTCATTTCATGTAGTTGTAGAGAGTGATGAGGTTCCTCTGAACTTCCTTTTCTCCAGACTAAACAATTAAACAACTAAACAACTAAACAACTAAACAACTAAACAACTAAACAACTAAACAACTAAACAACTAAACAACTAAACAACTAAACAATTCCAGCTCCATCAGCCATTCCTCATATGAGTTACTCTGTAGACCAGCTCCATTGCCCTGAGAAATTTTTATTAAAAGAAGAAAGCCACTGGCAGACTGCTGCATGCAGCTTCTCTTTTGGATGTGTCTTCAGCATTGGATGCTTGACTACCTTACATTCATCTACAAAGGGACTTTGAGTTTACTAAGAGCTTCCAGCAGGGGAGCACAGCTACCACACACCCTTGACCAGTGAACAATACCGTGTCTACTGGGGAAGCTGTCCTCATTAACTGAGTACACAGCATCACAAGGAACATACATGGATTGTCAAGGAAGAAAGCAAACACCTGCCTAAGCTAACCAGATCAGTCAGATCAACTCATGCATATCAGATCTCACAGCCAGATTACCCTCATATCCAACAGATGATTAAAGATTCATGAGTTAGTCTTTTAAGATTTCCATCATCCTAACAATACATTTCTAACTTTACTTGTACATAAGTTATGATTCCTTTGTCTCATAAGGAGGATTTTGAGTATAATGCTGCAACAGCTCCCAGGTCATAGTAAATGAAGCCATCATAGAGGGAGAGGGTGCTGTCTGCAGCAGGGCCTCTAATCTTTGATGAAGGCTATGCTATGATGATGATGAGGGGGGGCTCCTGTCAGAGATAAAGTAAATTTTGATATTTTCTAGTTTTTGAAAGCACAGACAGAAGAAGTTTGTCCTACTAAATTGGTTTACTGTACAAGGCTGAGACATAGATACGGTCTAATTAATCAGAAAATGGTACAGTTAGACCTCATGGACAGGTTACCTGCTCTGCTAAAACCAGTTTTGAAACTGGTTTTTGAAATGACAGTTTTTGACACCAGAGTTTTTGAAGGCCATCTGCAAGGTTAAATTGTGATGATAATGTAACCATTGTTCTTACAAAAGTATTTACATTTTCTGAGGTCTGTGAAGGATTTGATTAGCATGCATAACACTGTAAAATAGATTTATAAGGGCAGCTAACATGTACTTGTAAAAAAGATTATTTGTGAGAAAAATTTACTCCTCAGATGTTCCCTGCAGTAGTGTTTATCTTGTCTCCCTAGTGTATTAAAGCATAAAGACCATTGTGAGGACATAAACAGAAGTACATTTTAATAGTGTTGCAGCTGTTTTGTTAGGCATCTGTGGATTGCTGTGATGGGAGCAGCCAAACCTCAAAAATTATGTATGGTTTTTACTTATATTCAGACTAGGCAAATGCTTATCAATTAGAAATTTATCATCATTAGTCAGGCCTTATGTGTATCATACTGCATGTCTGAAACAAGAGCCTTTCTGGCTCTTGATGTTCACCAGGGCTGACTGGCTTTAGATCTCTGAGGTCAGGACCACTGTTGTTATAAACGTGTAATGGTTAATTCATGTTCTTATGATAAATTAGAAATTTATAAAATTGTATAAAGTGATATCAGGTAAAAGTTTATGTTTTAAGAGATTTTGCAGCAGATGGTGAAACTGACCGCCCTGAGACAGCCGGTGCCTCCATTCAGAAAAGAACAAAGGAGTTTTCCGGGAAAGCTCACAGCTGCCCAAGCACCGGGAGGGGACCCCGGAGATAAGCTGGCACCAGCAACTCACACCTTGGGTACCAGCTTCACGAACCATCAAGCCACATCTTCGATATCTCGACCACTCATCAACTATAAGGACCTATAGAAATTGGACATTAACATTTGAACCGAGAAAAGAACTCTTTTCTGCTTGGTCGGGGAAACTCCCGAATTTGTATTGTTGGTGGGGAAACAATGGGAAATATGGGGAAATATTGCCGAATAAAGTGTATAAAAACCAAGCCCCAAACCGGGCAAATTTGTGAACCGTTGGGGGAGATAGCAGGCTGCCAGCCCCTGTATCTCACGGTTCACCCTTGGCATTTCCCGGGAAAACTCTGTCAAGTTTCTCCGCTGTTGGTGGGTTATCGAAATTCTGTGATTTGATTTGTTATTAATAAACCAAATTATTATTAAAAATTGGAATATCTGATTGGCATTTATAACAATACGGTGCCCTAAGCGGGGCCAGTTTTGGAAAATCTGCGGACCCCCGTATCTGACTGGGAGGTGCCCCGCTGTAAAAAGCGGCCCGGCAGATCGGGACAAGTCCAGCAGAACCTACTGGCTAAGCGAACCCAAAAATACCACCACAGCGGAGGGCAAAATAGGACAAGCTAGCTTGGGTGGGCTCAGGAACTCAGCAGGGAAGTATCCCTGGTAACCGCGGCTTTAGTTCACTCGTAAAAATCTACGTGCACGAAGAATCCACGCAAGAAAACCGGATCGTAAGTATTGCGAGGTTGAGTGGGGGTGACCTAGCGAATGATAAAGTGTGTGTGAGTGTGTGTGTGTGAAAGAGACGTGATATTATCACGAAGCGAGAGCGGACCTCGAGATCGCGTTTCTGTCGTCCCGCGAGGGGCACGGCCGATCAACAGGGAAGCGAGTGGGTTTGTGAAATTTGTGTGAGTGTCTCCCGACGGGGAGGTTGGTGGTCACCGGGAGTCTGGAAGGAAAGGAGATGTCCCAGTAGAGTTCGGGGAAGAGTAAACCTTCTTGACTGCGACCGTAGGGTCTATTAATTTTTTCGGTGGCGGTGGTCGAGCCCGCTGTTAAACGAACCTCCCCAGATCGATCCTCTGGTGGACAACTATGTTAACGGCTCCAAGGTCACAACAGACCCGGGATTTAATTTTTGTGTAAACCCATCATAACTTCTGAGCCACGGGAAGGATGGGGTTGAATCTTGAGGATTCTGTAAGAAAAAACCCCAGCGGGAGCCTTTCCAGAAATACCCCAGAAAAGTCCGCTGGGAGAAATATTGCAGGGATGGCAACAATGCCCAATTAGGAGATGGGCATCTAAACAACATATGATTAATCTGTGTATGAATTTTTGGGGAAAGAAGGAAATAGAGAAACTTGTGATTTGGCCGATGTTTGGTACATTTGATTCATGGACTTGTCAGGCTTTGTGTAAGTATGTAAGGAATAAGGAATTGAGAGAAGTAGACGAGTCAGAATATACACTACTGATTATTGGCAAAGAAGAGGCTTGCAGGAATTATTAAGGGAAGCTCAAAAGGTGTATATGTGGCAAAAGACGCAGGCATGGGTGTTGGTAAGCACCCGTGCAGGAAATCCAGAGTAAGGGACCACCCCAAAGACCCGAATGATTAGAAAAGAAGGGTGGCATTAGAGAGAAATCGGGACAGTCACCCCCGAGCCAAAGGAAAGTATATAAATTTAAGGAAGCTTTTCGGTGTTTTTACTGTGGGAAAAGGAGAAAAATTGGAGGAATTAACATATGTCTTGTTGTGGTACTGGGTACGGGTGAAACTGTATTCTAACAAAAGGGAAATACTGGATAAGTTGGACTAAGGAAAAGCCTCTCTCGCGGCTCAGTGGCCAAAAGCGCTGTCTCCCAACCCCGCCTCCTCATCGGCCTCCTCGGTGACGGTGACGTCATCCTGAGACCATGCGGAACCACGAGCTCCGCGGCCGCCCCCCTCCTCCTCTCGCCCGAGGGGATTCCCGAGAGGAATCCCGGTCCCCGTTTCAGGTTCCGACATCGAACCCCGGCCACCGACGCCAAATTACCGAGAGAAGGGAAAGAAGGGTAAGAAAAAGGAAGGGGGAAGGTATAATTTAGACAATTATACACCAGGTAGAGCCCAGACTGAGACCTGGATCCTCGAGGGCGATAATTGTTGCAGCGGCGGGAGTAATCCGAGAAAATTTAAAAGGAATCTCGCTAACTCTTTGGTAATGGTAGATCTTTTTTGGGCTGGGCACTTTTTAGAAGTTCCCTAGGAATTGTGCAGGGTTTTTTAGGTGGAGTTTCTCAGTTTCTTCTTCGTTAACATGAGAAAGGAAACAAAACCCCCCAGCGGTGAGGCGAGTGCGGTTGCTAGGAGACAGAAGCAGCAGGGTTTTTTTCTCTGCAGCTGAGGGACAGACAGCAATCCTCTGTCCAGGACGGTATGAAACAATCCAGGACAGGAGTGAGGACCCAAAATGAGAAGAATAAAGTTAGAATGAATTAAAGATTGGGAAAAGGGAATCAAGACTAAAACTGAGTTGCTAGAAAGGGCATTAGTGTTTTCTTTTTGCTGGATATTTCGTGAATATTTCTATTTTGCCGTGATCTGACAGAAAAATTTAAAAAGGGTTTCTTTTTCCTCTGGGTTTTTTCTCTTTCTCCTTTTACCTCTTTCTCTTTTCTGCCTCTGAGTTAATTAGAGGATAGAAGGTGCAGAATGCCTGAATAAAAAAATTAAAAAGAAGTTAGGAAACTAGTATAATTAACATAAGTAAATTTTGGGGGGTTTTTTTTGGAACCAAAGTAAATAAGCAATTCACAGCGGCTAAATTACTGAATTTTTGGGCTTTACAGAAAAATAGGGGAAGGTCATATTGGTTTTTTAAGATACAAGAAATACTTTTGAATATAGGTATGAAAGCTTGCCTTATGGGAAGGAAGTTGTATTTATGTGTGAAAGATGTCCACGTGTCTAGTGAAGTTTTTTATATATTCCTCAATTACCTGTTTGCTATAAAATAGGTTTTTAGTGTGACAAAACGTGACTCGTAGGTTTGAAATGATTGCTGCTGTTTGAAATCAAGTGGTGTTCAGATTGGAGCTGCTTGTTACAATCAGGAGGTTAAAAGTCAGAACTATAGTAGTAAAATCTGTGATTTAGAGCTTAGATAAAAGTGGTGGCGTGGACATGATAACTAATCACCATTACGTGTACTGGATAGGAGCTGAGAATTAAGGTGGTTTTTTTTCTTCTTCTTCTTTCCTTCCTCTCGAGTATTAGTCTCTGTAGAGGGAGACGGACTTCAAAGTTTTTTTCCAGGTCATATCTGGGCATGGGAGATTTTTGCTTGGTTGAACTAGCTGTGATTTTTCTGCAATCTTTATCTTTGTGTGTTTGTTTGATAGAAACAGGGATTTTTCTTTCTAATAGCTAATCTCTTGGAGGAGATGATTGATGTTATCCTTTTGGTGTTGTGTCTTTTTTTGTTTGTCCCTGGGTTTGGAGGATGCAGGCCTCAGAGCTATTCTAGTGCTTGTATTACTGAATGGTGAATGATTGTGTAGATTTATTTCTTCCTTAATGTTTGTCAGCTGAGGAATAGCTAAGCTGTGGATTAACTTCTGTGATATTCCTCAGGAAGTTTTGTGTTCTCTGAATGTTGTTAGCAGTACATGCAGGGAAAAATTTATACTAAAAATAACTGATGTGTGTGAGGACATTTGTGTTTGGTAGATACAACAGAAAAAAACAACAAACAAACCACTGTTTGCCTGGGTTTCAACTATTTGAATAGTCAGTGTTTTGATGGGTAAATATTTATACACTGAAGGTATCATTGAATTGTTTATTAATTTGATTTCAAAAGGAAAAAGTAATTTAAAAATGGACTAGTCTAGATTTAAAAAACAAATGAAAAGCTAATTTTGTAAAAGCTCTTTGTGACAGACAGTAGTGCCTGTGTATTGGTTTCTGTATTGCGAATCTGTATTGGGAAAGGCTGTACCTTCAGTAAGGTTACTGCTCCAGTGTCCCTTGTCTATATGTATCCTAAAAGTGTTCTGTAGGTAGTGAAGGAATAAGTTCTGTTCTTTGTGGTATCAGTTTTTTCTATTTAGTGTGCCTTGTTTTTTTTGTTTTGTGTCTTGTCGGGGTACTCCCCCGGGATTGTGGGGGAGGTTTTGGGGGTTTTTTTTCTCTCTTAGTTTGTATTAGGAACAGGTGTTGTTTAGGGTTATCCTTCATGGAGTTATGCCGCTCAATTGATTGTTTAGATCGGCTCCCTGGCAAGCTGGGGAAGTCACTTCAGCTACTACGGCGGGATTGTATCTTGCCACGCTGAAATAGGGGTCGGCAGCTGATCCTGCATGTGAGAAATGGTTTGTAGGCAGATCTGCACAGTTGGCTGATGGAACTGCCCTGGTACATTACCTGGGGGTTCCAGCTTTGAATGGATGTTAGCAATCACACAGCATACAGAGTTCTTACACGGGAGTGGGCAGAAGCCATGAAACCAGTAGGTTTCAGAATTATTAAGATCTGGTTAGCCGATGATGGTTCACATGTTTAACAGGCAATTGTGGCCGTTGTTTTGAAGGTAGAAGAAGCAGAGAAAGTAACTTTCAGTGCCCCTTTGGTGGTGTATACCCCTCACGATGTGAGGAGTATATTGCAACAAAACACAAATAATTAGCTATTACAATATGAGGCAATTCTGGTAAATTCCCCCTAATTAAAACTCCGTACTGCTACGGCTTGAAACCCCGCCCAGTTTCTGGTCGGAGAAGGATTGTCCCGAGGCAATGAAATTACAAACCAAAGTAAGAGGTGTCGTCATTAGACTAACAGCAGAACTGCCAGAGCAGGTTGATTAGTAGGTGTGGCTGAAGAAAGGGTGAGAAGCTGTTGTCAGGGAAAATGTTTTTTTTGGAGGCTGAGTGAGAATTGGCCACGGCTAGAAGCACATCTAAAAATAGAAATGGAAGATGGTTCAATTGTCTCGCTAGAATTTGCTTTTTTCTTTTGGCTATGTGGCTCTGAAAATAGGCTTAATAGGGATCCGAAATAAGAATTGGTAATGCAGTTAAGTAGCAGTGGTGCAAACTCATCGCACTGGAACTGCAGAAACTAAATGAGAATGTGGGTAACCTTAACAACTAATTGTCCTGGAAACTGCTGTGATTACTTAGCTTTGTAAGATGTTAGATTTCATGAGTGTTTGTCAGTATATCTACTCACTCTGAATGTGCTGAGTTCGATTCTGGAAATAAGTCTGAATTGTTTGTGTCTTTCTATGATTTTTTTTAACTAAGAATTTTCTTTGAAAGAACTGAAACCTGTATTAATGCTGTAGGATTTGGAATTGTCTTATTGTTTGTTGTTTACTTGCTGTGTGCTCAGTGGATGGTGTCAGAAGTATAAGTGGAACCTAAGAGGAACTGTTTGTCTGTTTTAGTATACACCTCGTTCAATAGGAGGTAGAATTTTTTGTTAATTTTATTTTTTTAACAGGATAAAAGAAGACTCCTGAATGTAGCATTGAATTATTTAAAATCTAGATAAAGAATTGAATCATTCATACATGAAAGAGAGATTTTGAGTTGTATGAAGAATTGTGTAGTGAATTGTTTTGTAATTATTTTGGTATAGAAATGATGAGTGACTTAGGAACTAGCAAAAACCCATTCAAATTATTCAGATTGTCTGAATAACAGTGAAAGCTAAATTTCCTCCTAAAAAGTAATCCTGAAGATTTTTTCTTTCAAAAGTAATATCCAAATTTAAATTTGCATTATACCTAGATCTTAATTGAAAAGTTTAAACAGAAGCAAACTATGATAAAATTTCAAGGCGTTGATTTATACAATCAGAAAAATTTCGGATAAGGAAGCCTTTCATAAGAAAGGCATAATCTGTGCTAACCCCTCAGTTGGAGGGTTCCCCTGTTTTTGTTTTTAACAGGTGCTAGTGCGAAAGAACATCAAGAAAGGTGAATCCGGGGCTCCAGAAATTAAAGGAGAAGGAATTCCACCCCCAGGAGATCAGAAACAAATGGCAGAAGAAATATCCATTCGCTGCTCTGAACCTGGATGACCCTGCAATCCATATATCCATTTCAAATGCAATTATTGTCTTGAAATTTGGGTGGTGCACTGCAAGTGGGGGTGGAGACCGCTGGGGTTATGCTACAGGTGTTCTGAGGAAGAACAGATTCTGACCATGTTATTCTTAGACTGTGCTACACGCTTGGGATTGATAGAACCAAATTATCCTGGGTGGTATTCAATATACAAAAAGGGGTTAAAGGGAAAATTGGATGTAAAGGCCCAAGTGTTAGCCACTGAGTGCCGTCAAACTATTAAAGTGCCCTGTGTGGCAGAACCAGTAAAGCTGTCTCGGTGGGGAGCTTTCAAAAGGAGGTGTGCCGTCCGAACCACCCCGAGGGTCCGAGCAGAGAGCCCCTGCTGTCTCGAAGATGGACTCCCCCGTTGTTCGGTTGCAACCCGACAGATGCTGGGTCAGACAGAGGGAAGCTCCTGCGGATCACTCTAGAGAGTGTGAGCCAGGCTGTGCACTCGGTGAAGGGCCAGCCCTGTGACAGGTGGCTCCTCCCAAAGGTTACACCTGTGAAGACACAAGTAACTGATGGGCACTCAAAGGCACTCAGGAACAAGGGAATTGGAAAGATCAGAGGAAAAAGCATGAAAGGTAAACATGGTTCAGGAATCGCTAGCCAAGTGTTTCTCCAAGGAACAAGAAACGCAAAAGAGGAATTTTAAGCAGATTTAAAGAAAAATCTACAAATGATGACGATGCGAACACAAATAGTTAATAAAAGAAAAAATGGGGGAATTGTTATAAACATGGAATGGTTAATTCATGTTCTTATGATAAATTAGAAATTTATAAAATTGTATAAAGTGATATCAGGTAAAAGTTTATGTTTTAAGAGATTTTGCAGCAGATGGTGAAACTGACCGCCCTGAGACAGCCGGGGCCTCCATTCAGAAAAGAACAAAGGAGTTTTCCGGGAAAGCTCACAGCTGTCCCAAGCACCGGGAGGGGACCCCGGAGATAAGCTGGCACCAGCAACTCACACCTTGGATGCCACCTTCACGAACCATCAAGCCACATCTTCGATATCCCGACCACTCATCAACTATAAGGACCTATAGAAATTGGACATTAACATTTGAACTAAGAAAAGGACTCTTTTCTGCTTGGTCAAGGAGACTCCCGAATTTGTATAGTTAGTCGGGAAACAATGGGAAATATGGGGAAATATTGCCGAGGGCGGAATAAAGTGTATAAAAACCAAGCCCCGAACCGGGCGAATCTGCGAACCGTTGGGGGAGATAGCAGGCTGCCAGACCCTGTATCTCATGGTTCACCCTTGGCATTTCCCGGGAAAACTCTGTCAAGTTTCTCCGCTGTTGGTGGGTTATTGAAATTCCATGATTTGATCTGTTATTAATAAACCAAATTATTACTTAAAATTAGAATATCTGATTGGCATTTATAACAACTGTGATAAAAGAAAAAGGAAACAAATTTGGCAGGTTTGGCCCAAAGTACTATTTCCTCCTTTTGTAGGTCAAAAGGAGCATTCTATTGTGGCCTTTCCAGATATGTGTTACTGATATTCTAGAAGAGCATTGCCTGTTAGGTGACTGCTATCTGATTCCTTCTAATAGTTGCACACCAGATATCACCGTCTTAGTTCTACTGTTTTTATGCAACAAACTTCACAAAATCTGTAGCTTCTGACATCACTCGGTCTCTTGACATATGTGGCACGCACACAGAACAAAATAACTAATGGGTCTGACACCTGGGGTAGGTAAGAGAGGGTAAGAGGAAAGAGAGGCAATACTTTTAATTTTATTTAATAAAGCATGTTAAGCAATGCACAGGTTTTGGCTGCAGCAACACTGTGACTTATTTCACAGAAATAAGAATAATATAAAAGAATTTCAAGCTACTCTAAATCAAACCTCAGAAAAGACACAGCTCTGTCTGATTTGATGGTCAAGAGATTCCACAGAAAGAGAAAGAACAGAAATCCTCTCTTTCACCAAATACCTCCACCCCCCACAATCTCTTACACCCCAGTATCAGAAGAGTTTGGTGAAACTTTGGGCAGAACAGAAACATGAAACCTGTCCTCAGAATCTAGCACATGTTTTCTGAATTCATGTATTTTGTTCTCTGACTCATCCCTTTAAATCCCCTTTCATTAATCAAATTCATCCATGCACGTTTGGTAGAGAAACACATGACATCATTAATTCAAAGACCAACATAATTATTTAAAATTTTTGGGGCCCAGTTAAATACATTTTTTTTAATTGTAGATCAGGGAGTATGGAAAAAAAAAAAAAAAAAAAAAAAAAAAAAAAAAAAAAAGGAGGTTACTGCTTCTTAGAAAGAGGTCTTATCATACATCTCAAAATTACTTTATCATTGTTCAAATGGAAGAGGAATATATCAGTCTTGAGTTTCCACACAGAATAACTGGAATACCTAGAGTCTACAGGATTTAAAATGCTGAGTATTTTTAATTATTGCAGGGTTTTTTATTACAAGTATCATTTGAGTTGTCTTTTGTCAGATATCACATCACAGAAATACTAAAGGGCATGTATATCATGCATTGCATTCCATTTGTGAACTGCAAGGATTAAAACAACTTTATAATCGCCAAAGAAGTTTCCACTATACACAAAAAAAAAGAAAGAAATGGATTTTCAGGTGGATGGCGTGTCTCACCTGGTAATTTAATTTAACTTCTGGGAAAGATCAATGATAACGGTGTCAGGGAACAGCTCAGGCAAAATCAAGACGTAAATGACCAGGCAGCAAGTATTTCTAGAGATAATCCTATCTTGGGGCTGGTAGGGTTTGACATACTTCCAAAAGAATGAGACTTCAGTTTAAATCCCTTATTTTTATCCAGGCTCATGCATCTCCAGTCTTACTCCACACCAATTTTGGGTGTAGACAAGGAGAGGTGGTCATCAGCTTGTCCCCCCAAACCAGCACTCTGCTCACAACACATATTGGGAAGAAAGAAATCTTCTTTATCCTGACTGGAGATCAAAAGCCTCCTTGTATCCCTCAAAGTCACACTGAGCTCCCCACCATGTTTTCTTCTTTCTGCTACAAAATTCAGTTTACATTTACCAGCAATGAAGGAAGGAAAATTTAATATATTTTTATTACTAGAACAACAAAATACAACTTTTATCAACAGTCCAGAGAATTCCTATAATACTGTGGGTGTGATTTACTGCATCTTCAGGAAAAGACCTTATAGCTAGCAGCAGCATCCCTCTGTTTCTCACTCTCCACCAAAATACACTACTCTAGCACTATGTCCAGTTCTGCTTTTAATACTGTCACAGCCCTGCAGAAATGAGCACCTTCAGTTTTAAAACTAGATCTGAATTACAGAAGTAGACAGCATCAATTTCCATTTTACAGTCACAGTCCAGCAGACAATTAAAATGTAAGTTTTCTCCTCAGCTGAGACTTTGCTCCATGAAGTATAGTTGAGTGAACTTTTGTTCTTTCTAAAGGGAGCTGTACTAAAACAGTTCAAAGAATTGTGCTGAATAGATACACAACTATGGGATCTTAGTTCCAACCTTGCTCCAAGTGTTTTCTCATTTTTTCAGAATGGTTGTATACCAAAAGTAGTTAAAGATCTTGAGGCTTCTTTGCAAAGTGATTTTGTAAAATGGTGCCCTGTCTATCTTGATATTTGAGTTTCTTCTTTTTGACAAGGCTTTATAAGACATATCTTATCTTGAAACTGAAGAACTAAGAGAATGTATGGTGTTGAGTATAAACACATGCCTAAGTGCCTTCTTTACACTTCCAAAAAGTACACAATATATAGAAAGAAGGAAAAGAAAAAAAAGGAAGATACTTTCTCAAAGGTTGATCTCAGCCATCATAATGATCCTAGACCAGCTAATCAGGTGGAACTGTTGCTGCTCCAGTTTTGTCAGACAGAGGTCCATGAAGTGATATATCTGAGTGCACTTCCTGTAAGCAGAGGACTTCACTAGCAGACATCCCTATATGATAAGAATGATTTATGGACATATGCATTTTAAGGTATTACAGGTCACCTACTGAAGAGATATACCCATCTTTATGCATTTATAATAGGACAAAAGTTCTGGAGAACAATCCATGATTTTTCATGGCGTGACCATGCACAGTCCAGGTTGATGTACATGCTGTAAATATCAGGCCTGCAGAAGAACAACTCTTGGGGGATTAGTTGTCACTGTTAGGGTGACAGCTCACTGGTCAAGAAGGCCCACTGTGCAGCCCCAAATGAAGAGATATGTGACCCTTGCTGGGCAGCGGCTGCTCAGGGTTGTTGTTGGTGATGGCAGTGTTACAGCTTGATAGAGCTGGGGGCAAGGGACTGCTTTCACCACCAGAAATCCCATTCTGTCTCCGTCTGGGCATTGACTCCCTTCTGGTCTTTCCAAACTGGACTTCCCAGCACAGTGGTGATCCTGGAGACATTTCTCAGGTTGGGTATAAACCTGCTGAATGCTGGCTGGCCCTGTACCAGCTGTGTGAGCTGCACAGGGCCCAAAAGTGAGCTTCTTGTGTCAAGGAGTCAGCACAGACCAGGCTCCCCAGCCACAGGGGTGGTTTTGAAGGTCTTATCTTTCATATGGAGACTGTCCTTTGGACTTGTTTGGTCAGCTTTTTTTTTTTCCCCCAGTTTGTCATCAAAACTGCCCTGTAGATACGAGATTGGAGATAACCTGCTGTGTGATACAACAACAGCAGTTTGGAGCTAGGCTGAATTGCAAGAAGATTTTCTATCAGCATTACTTTATGAAGAAATGAAGTTATTTTGGCAAGGTAATTCTTTGGGGGGGTTAAGAAGGGAATAAAGCTATGAAAGGTGACAATCTCAGAATCTGTGCAGAAGTTAAGCTTTTCTAGTCTCCATGGTTACTTGCTTCTAAGCCAGAAACAGGGAGGGAATGTATAATTTATATCTTTAAGCCGGCCCGCCTTATTGAAACTATATTGTGTTCTGATTTGGACCCAATTCAGTAAAACTGTTCAAAGAAACAGGTATGCATTTGATGTGAAATACCATAGACATTAATCAGAGTAATTAATTCCTGCACTCTGCAAACAGCAATTGTAAAAAATGAACTGACCAAGCTAGAGTTAAAGTGGGTTTGTTGGGGTTTTTTTAAGGTGATTTCATATTTTTCATGAAACCAGATTTCATATTTTTCATGAAGTGAATTAAGACTCCAGTTGTTTGCCAGCACAAGGCCATGAGGACTATTTAAGCTCTTAAGGAAGTGTTTTGTGGTGCATGGAATATTTTCTAGGTCATTCTGCATTGTGTTTGACCTTGTAGCTGTTTTTGCATCAGGAAAAAAGTTGCTAATAAAAATTGCTAATAGTTGCTAAAATATGATTAGGAAAATGTTATTGAAAACAGTATTTCTGCTCTTGATTTCTACCTACTGGGTAAAGAAAGGACATAATTTCTCTATTCTTGTCCATTTGTTCAAAATCTCATCCACTCCTAATTAGGAGAGAAAAGAGCTGGTAGTTCTGGGAGAGGAAGGTGTCCCTGCCCATATTACAGGGCTTGTAACCAGATGATTTTTAAGGTCCCTTCCAAACCCAAATCATTCTGTGTTTCTGTGTTACTTTATATACACAAGCAAGAGCTTTCAGAAAGAGATTTTCCAATGTAACATCCAAGTCCTAAAATGTTATCTTACATCTCTTTACAAAACATATCTTGTTCCATATCCATGCGCTTTGCTTTGTTCCTTATACAATTTACTTACATGATGGTCTGTACCTTTTACTGCAGAGCTTTTTGCAATTCAGGAAACACTGTGGATTAAATTCAAATATTCCTCAGAAAAAAAAACACTTTCATATTTTAATAGAGACCCAGTCACTACCTTATCCATTTCAAAAAGAACTAAGGATATGCCTATTTTGATCAGGTATCAAGAACACCTAGATTTTTCCTGTGATAATGAATATTAATTTTACCTCATTTAACTCAATATTAGTACTGTCACTATGTGAGAACAGTATTGTGAAAGCTGTAACTTTCAAGCGTGTTTTCCTTTCATGCTGTTGATTTGGTCTTTAATTATAAATGCTCTGCTCACATTGTAATTCATGATTAAACCATGGTGAAGTCATCAGTTATGATTGTGACCAGACATTTGATTTTGACACTTTTATAATTTGCATTTTGTAAAGGAAGAGTTCCTGACACCTGAACACTGGTGGTGCAGCTAAGCCAGTCACCACATTTAGTGCAGCCAAGCCAAGTGATTAATTAGCTAAACTGCGAACAAAAACAAACGTTTTGACTGTTGTGTCTTCCCTAGAAAGTAAAACAACAAAAATACATCATTTGTTTTACACAAATCTTAGACTTTACCTATGGTGGTTCAATTGCAAATATCTTTCAGCAGAGAAGAGCACTGGTGCCCACCCACAATGTGATGTTATAAATTTAGAAACACTCTTCTGCTGTTACCATAGAAATCATTTAAGTTTGCAACAAAAAATTATGGAGGAATTTCGGGAAGGTTTAACAAATGCTGTTAAATTTCATCTATTTTGTTTCCAATGTATAAAATACCCTCAGAGTCAAAACCCAGTCAAGTAAACAGAGGAGAGATGTTTGAAATCTTTAGCTCTGCCTGAGAAAAGTCTAGAAAAAACAGAATTATTGCTGGTAGCTGTCTTATCTAACTCCTCTGTGTCCACTTGTCTTGCACCATTGGAAGATGAATCCTCCAGCTCCCAAGATTTGGGTCAGAGAATTTACTTTTGGGATGAACAGGAATCACTTATTTGATGGGGTGAAAAGAGTTTTACCTCCAAATCTACCTTATTTGAGACTTAAAACCTCCTTAGGTACAATGGCCTTTCTAGCAAGAAAAATTCACATCACAAATATAAACTTCTATAACAGCTTTTCAAAACAGCTTCTGTGTGACTAAGTTGGATAAACAAGCATTTGTGGATATGAGTATGAATCATCTCATTACGGTGAGATTCCATGTGAACCACAAGGTCTTCTCAGCAGGAGCAAGATTTGATCTGGGTGCAGAATGCAGAAGGGTTTGCGTTCAAAACTACCTTTAGCAGAGTAGAGATTTGAAAATGTCAGATCCAGACACCATTAGATTTAGTACTGACATTCCCACTGATTTTTATCCAGTCTGGATTTGATGCAGTGCTTACACAGCACTAGGCCCTTTTCTTTTTCTCACTTCACTCAACAAGAGAGGAGGCAGGGGAAAGGGAAAGGACACTGCCAAGACAGCTGATATCAGCTGACCAAAGGGATATTCCACACCATATGGCAGCATGCTGAGTATATAAAGTGGAGGCAGAAAGGGGAAGTGAGACCATTTGCATGGCTTTTTCTTCCCAAGTTACCATCACCTCTAATGGGGCCCTGGTCTGCTGGAGAGAGATGAGCACCTGCTTGCCCATAGGAAGCAGTAAACTAATTCCTTGTTTTTCTTTGCTGTGTGTGTGGTTTTTGCTTTACCTTTACCTCTTCCCGTACATTTTATACTGTCTTTATCTCTATCCATGTGTTTTCTATTTAACTCCGATTTTTTTCCCTTGTCCCACCAGAAAGTAAAGAAGAAAGAGGAGAAGTGGGAAGAGCAGAATGAGCCAGTCTCTGTTGCGAGTTTAGTTGCTGGCTTTTACCAAACCCTTTAAACTCTTCTGTCTTTCAAAAACATAAATCCAAACCACTGCACTGTACCAACTACTAGGAAGAAAACTAACCTTAATCCATCCAAACAAACATTACAGCTGAGATAAATGAACAATTCTATGTGTCTCAGAAAGTCCCTTAGTACTTCAGAAGGAAACTTGGTGCAGTGCTGTTCTATAAAGCTGCTCTATAGTGATACACACCTTTAAGACTAAATAAAACAATGTGCTAGCATGGATTTGAATGTTCTCATGCACATGGTTATCTGCTAGAGATCACCAGTCAAAGTCTGAAATTAATTGTGAAAGAAATAAGAAGGAGCTCTGAAAACTACTGAGGGGGAGTGCCCAATAAATAGTTTTCAGATCTCTATTCCTAAGCACTTATGATTGCACCTTGTCTGTCTCATGACCACACTCAAACCAATGATCTCCAGAACACACACACACACATTCATGGAGGGAAGGGATTGAGGAACCTCCAGAAGAGAAAAAGACAAACCACAAACTCAAATGCTGCTGCTGTTCTCAAACTCAAATGATTCCAAATAACCCAATCCTAGCTATTCAGCACCTTAGAGGTATTTTTTGTTGACAGTCTTATAATTGCTGACAATGAAGAAGACATTAATCCTTTTTAAAATACATGTTCAAACCTTTCTTTCAAGGAAAGAACTGCCAATCATGCATTATACCCCTTAATGGACACAGTGACTTACTTTTAGTGAGAGGCAAACATTTCATTAGATTGGTACATACAGATCCCCATCAACAGTATGCTGATACTGTTTCTTACAAATTTGTTCAGTATGTGTCAACAAATGTTTGCACTGGAAGTTTTACAATAATTTACATTTTCGGCACTCAGAGCTGAGTTTGCCGTGACACTGAAACAATTCAGAAAGCACATTCAGGACAGAAATTGGGTCTGGCTGACATGGAGCTGACTTTCTCCATGGCAGCCCACAGGTGTTACTCATGGCAAAGCCCTGCTCTTCTGATAGCAACTGCTACCTGAACACCTCCTGGAAGTGGCAAGTGATTTTCTTTTTTTTGATTTGCACTGCCCCATTTTTTACTTTATGTTTTACTTTCAGGGTTAGGACTAAGGTTAGGGTTTGGTCTCAATTTGCTGTCTTTATTAAGCTGTAATTATCTTACAAGTCTCCTTCCGTTTCTTCTTCCTTTTCCCATGTTGCAGAGAAGGAAGTTAGCAAGCAGCTGTGTGAGCATTTGGCTCTCTATTATGGCTGGCTTACCATGATAAATGAGCAAGTGATATTTGAGAAGGAATTCATCACAGGAAGGCAGACTGTTTTCTACGTATATATATATATATATATATATATATATATATATATTTTAACTAGAGAAAATATTAAAAATTGTGTTGGTCCTGACACACATCTCCATGTCCTCTCAGCTACCAGTTCAGGGGTGCTCCTGAGAAGCTGCTGTAGAAAATGAGAGTTCTCAGTTAAATGTCATTTTCTGGCAACACTTTTTAATTTCTAGGCTTCTCTCCCTGTCAACAACTCTACAACAGATTATCCAAGATTTCTGGGGAAATGAATGAGTTGAATTTAATCTAAGTATGTGTAATCCTTTCCTTTGTGTAATTTATTGTGTTTGTATGGTGTTCACTTGGTTGGTTGGTTTGGGTTTTATTTTTATTTATGTGCATTGTTCTAATTAATTAAATATTCACATTACAAGAGGCCAGCATAGACTATGAGTTTGGTAGCTCTTACTTTTCGAAACTCAGCACTTGCC
The DNA here is from genome assembly GCF_021018805.1 of Prinia subflava. Classification (NCBI taxonomy): domain Eukaryota; kingdom Metazoa; phylum Chordata; class Aves; order Passeriformes; family Cisticolidae; genus Prinia; species Prinia subflava. Next base: position 34,172,668 of record NC_086283.1, on the reverse strand, counting down.
TACTTGTGCTGCTGCAGCTGCAGGTGTGTTAGCCAGGCTGGGAAGTACAGCCTTTTAAGCTTTCCCTAAAAACAAACTTCACATTAAAAGCAGGATTTCCAGTTCAGGTATCTGCCCTTGATCCCAACATCTTCCCCTCAGAAGCTTGCTAGAAGTGTATGTGATCTGGGTCGCAGCTCAGTGCACAGATCAAGAGGAGCCGCATCCCTGTGAATTAAAAGCTGGCCAGCCAGCTCAAGGGAATGAAAACAAAGCCCTTTCGAGATTCCCAGCCTGATGTACCACCGAGCAGTGTGAAGATAACTTGCAAGCAGGCTTTTTCACTTTGTTACAGTGACACCTGGTGTCGCAAAGTAGGTTTTTTGCGAGCGAAACATGCGGACGGACATAGGTAAAAGCAGCAACAGGAAGGCTTGTACTTCGGCACCGACAAACAAACGTTCAAATTTGCCAAGGTGTTTTTGTTGTTGTTGTAGGTTGTTGGGGTTGTTGGGGTTTTTTCGGGGTTTTTTATGGTGTTTTGTTTTTTGGTTTTTTGCGGTTTTTTCCCAGCATTACTTTCTTCGTTCCACACTTACCAAGTGGGAAAGAAAGAAAAAAAAAAAAAAAAAAAAAAAAAAAAAAAAAAAAAAAAAAAAAAAAAAAAAAAAGAAAGAAGAAGAAGAAAAAAAAAAAGACAAGAAAAAAAGAGAGAGGAAAAAAAAAGTAGGTTCTGTGACCTCGTGCATCTACTCTAGATGATTTATGTATGCATTATACTCTGGAGCAACAACTGTCACAGACTTGGGGGCCTTCTCTACAATGAGACGGCAAAGCAGTCCTCTAAACATAAATGAAAAAACTTGAAGCCAATTCTTTATTAAAGTATGTCAAACATGAAGACAGGGCTAGCTTGATGTCAAACCAACTAGGGAAAATACATTTATCTACCAGTACAGTTTACTCAAGATCAGTAAATCAAGCTCCTTTGTAAAATCACTTACCTTTAAGAAAGGGCACAGCATTCTGTTCTGGTTTCAGCTGGGGTAGAGTTAATTTTCTTTACAGTAGCTGCCATTAGGCTGTGTTGGGTTTGTGCTGAACAGAGGGTTCATAATACCAAGATGATTGTTATTTCTGAGCAGAGGTTACACAGAGCCAAGGCCTTTCCTACTCTTGGTGCTGCCACAGCGGTAAGGTATGGGTGCATGGGAGACTGGGAGGAAACAGAGTCAGAACACGTGACCCAACTTGACCAAAGAGATATTCCAGATCATCATGCTCAGTATATAACATGAGGGGAAGGAGAAGGAAGGGGGTACATTTGGATTGATGGCATTTGTCTTCCCATGTCAATATCATGTGGGACACTGAGAGGCCATGCTCTCATGGAGATGGCTGAATGCCTGCCTGCCTGTGGGGAGAAGTCAATTAATTCCTTACTTGGAATTAAGTAATTGTGTGTGTGAATTTTGCTTTCCCTATCAAATTGTTTCTATCTCACCCCACGAGTTTTCTAGCCTTTCCCTGTCTCTCTCCAATCCTGTGGGTGGGGCAGTGAGTAAGTGCGTGCCTGGGGCTTGACTGCTGGCTTGAATTGAGCCACAGCACATTCCCCAGCTGCAGACTAACAAAACTCAGAGCTACGGTTATTAAGCAGTAGCTCTGTGAAGAAAAGATCTACACTTAACAGGGTCACTAATGGTAAAATTCTTTAATATTACAAAAAACTGAAACAGCCCCTGAACCCCCCCAAAAACCACAAACAAAAATCCAAACAAAATCTCACTAAAAAGTTTATCAGATTACCAAGGCAAAGTAGTGATAACTGTGTTTTGTCACTGTGAAGGTCTGGCTTCAGTTCTATGAGTGGGATTCTTAATCTGAATCACTGTTTTTTTAGATAATTTTCCATTTAGGCAAGAAGTACCAAACAATAATTACTGTCTATTGTAATGCCTCCTTTGAATTGCTTTCATTTCAACAAAAGTTAAGCTATCTCAAACAGCAGCTAGGTATTTTATTCCTTGGAAGTTGCCAAAAACCTCAGTTGACAGGCTGGGAGGCAAGAAACACAACTTATTGTCAGGCTAATTACAAGAAAGCTCTAGGTTTATTATTTGGATTAATTTCCATGCACATTACAGTGACAGCTGAAGACTGCAGAGTTGAAGAGAGGGCAGGTGCAGGCTGTGTGAACTTCTGTACTTTCACATTTATAAGTTGTTTCCTGCCACATTCTCTTCCCCTTCTTCCCACCTTCCCCCCGCCCTCTACCTCTAAATGGCATTTTAGACAAACTTGGCTGGACAACACTGCTTGGCACCATCAGATATTTGACAGAGGCTCTTCTCTCCATTTAAAGACTAAAGCATATGCATTACCCTTCCTTTAGAACCACAAACTCTGTTCTCATTAATGGCACACATTAGTGGCAAGGGACAAGAATGCCCAACAGGATTCATTCTGAGAGTGTCCTGGGTAAGTGCAACAGCAGGGGAGAGGGGATGTTATTGTTACTGTTTTGCTTGATTGTTTTTAGGTTTGTTTGGTTTTGTTTGGATTTTTTGTCTTGTTTTTGGATTTCATTTTGTTTCATTTAGAGATTTTTTGTTTTGTTTCTCTTTTTGGGAGGGGGGAGGCGGCTCACAACCAGTTAGCCACTAATGAGATTTTTTGAACATAGCCATAGTAACATACAGCCACTACCTATACTTGGTCTCCACAGACCTTAGGTGCAGTCATGAGGATGAGAAAGAAGCACCTAGTTAGATGTGGTGATCCAAAATACAATTCTTTCTTAAAAGGAGAGTTCATAATATCAGAACTACTAATACCCAAATTTAACTAAAGATAGTATAAAAACTGGAAATAAAGGAGAACTTCTCACTGAAACACAGTAAAAACCATAGCTCTGAGGTTCTGGTTGCTGCATAGTTTTGAGGTGGCTTAAACCTTAAGGCAACAATTTCCTAAAATGGGAAGACGATAGCAATACAGCTTGAGTCTTTCTAGACATTTTTTAGGCAAATTCCTTATGATCTTTTAAAAGCATAAGATTAGTTTTATAACATAAAGAGTCTATTATGACTTTTGTCTAACTAATACAGGCATAAGCTTGTTCCATCCTGGAACATTCCATCACAAACTTACTGTCAGAAAGAATAATGTTATAAATGCCAATACGATATTCCAATTAAAATAATAATTTGGTTTATTAATAACAGATCAAATCATGGAATTTCAATAACCCACCAACAGCAGAGAAACTTGACAGAGTTTTCCCAGGAAATGCCAAGGGTGAACCATGAGATACAGGGTCTGGCAGCCTGCTATCTCCCCCAATGGTTCACAAATTTGCCCGGTTTGGGGCTTGGTTTTTATACACTTTATTCTGCCCTCGGCAATATTTCCCCATATTTCCCATTGTTTCCCGACTAACTATACAAATTCAGGAGTTTCCCCGACCAAGCAGAAAAGAGTTTCTCTCTCCGTTCAAATGTTAATGTCCAGTTTCTATGGATCCTTATGGTCAATAAAGGATCGAGATATGGATGATGTCACTTGATGGTCTGTGAAGGCAACAGCCAAGGTGTGAGTTGCTGGTGCCAGCTTATCTCCGGAGGTCCCCTCCCGGTGCTAGAGACGGCTGCAAGCTTTCCCGGAAAAGTCCTTTGCTCCTCTCTGAATGGAGGCGCCTGCTTTTTCAGGGCTGATTGTTTTCACCATCTGCTGCAAAAATCTCTGAAAACATAAACTTTTACCTGATACAACTTTATACAGTTTTATAAATTTCCAATTTACCATAAGAACATGAATTAATCATTTCACGTTTATAACAACTAAGCTGCTACTGAAGAATTATTTTCTTTGGAGAATGAGATATGAGCCATTTCCATAGAGACTTTAAAAATGTTTGTCATGTAGGCAATAGCATATCTGCTGTTGCTTTAAAGGAATAGAAGTCCAGTTTTATGGGGCTTATTTTTTCTTGGATATGGAAGGTTTGGGATTGTTCTCTATTTCTCCAGTACTAAAAAACATATTGTAGGGCCTTTTCATTTTTTCCCTCAAGGCCCATGGCTTTATTTCATTTCACACACATCTCACAAGCATTTCCACTTTGTATTGCCTTTGCATGGCAAGGTTGTGGTAGTGGGGGTTATGTGTTATGTGTTATGGGGTTGTTCTTTTGGAGAGCTGATCTACCAGCTTTGCCTGTGTCTGATGAAACTCATACAGTCCATCTCCGAGGTGGACCCACAAAGCAGAACAGTTGTTTTACAGTTCTGGCAATCTTCTACTGGGAATAATCTGGAGCGATACATTGTTGCTGACAGTCAGAGGCTGTATCAGCTCACATGCCGGCTAGAAACTTTCAGAGTGTAGCGGCTGTAGTGGAAAGGATACGAAACAACCCTAAAAGGAACATAATCGTCAGGAGACAAGACCAGATGAGGACAAAAAAATCAAACTGTAAAAAAAAAATCAAAATCAAATACGTAGCTTTGCTAATGTGTACTCAAAAAATGCTACAAGTTTCACTACTGATACATTTAGTAGTAATTACGCAATGAATACTTTTCATAGTTTTGACACATGGTGTCATGCTTGCTCATATAAGATTAGGCAAGCTGAAAGTCAAGTGCAAGAAGAGGTATTACAGTCTTGAGGCTCCAAAATGCAAGATGTCCTAAAAAGACAGATTTCAAGTGAGTGGTGCCATTCTGTAACAGGCATAAACTCTTTTTCTGTTTTGTTTTGTTTTTGTATAAAAACATGGTCTTCTCTGTTGCCATTTAAAAACAAATTAAAGTATTTGGTGCTGTTTTTGAAGCACTTATAAGAATACATTTGATCCCTTCAATTTGGGTTTCTGAAGTTGCATCAGAGGCAAATGCAAGGAAAGATTCAGGTAAAATCTCAATGCCTTTGGCTCCCGTTTTCAAGTCTTCAAATTCAAGCTTATTGTTGATGACTGAATTATGGGTATTAACCTTATTACAAATAAGTGTTTTCTCACTGACTTCAGGAAAAAAAATGATAACTTTTATGTGATTTCATCTGAACTATTTTAGGGGCTCCAACAAAAAAGTTTACAACATGAAATAAGCCAAATATTTTATATCTAGTCTGTTACAGGTAATTTGTCTGCGAATGTGTTATCAAGTCATAGAAAGAACTCACTTCAACTCTTTCAAAGTTTAGGAACTCTGCTTTACAAACTCACTGTATGTGATGGGCATGTATGCAGAGTTCATACCTTCTTTTTCACCAAGAGTTTTGAATTGTATTAGCTATCATATGAAAGGTAGGCAGGAATATTGAGATGCTGTCAGTTTTTGTGAGCAGCTCCCTAAACATCTGATAATCAAAGGCATCTCTCTGTGTCACTTACAAAGCTTTCCTCATTAACTCTGTAAGTCAGACGGATGCTTCCCATAAGTACTTTTGCATTTTCCCATAAGTTTTGCATTTTCTACCAGCATACATTTACTTGTGAGAACCCCTAAACAAAGAAAACATAGATAATTATAGGGATAGAGGTTTACAAGGTGGCTCACATTTGATGACCTGCTACATTTTCTTCTATTTTCCTTCCATAGCTAATGCTATGATTTATGCCTCAACATCGAAGTACAGGCCCATTATAGGGAGAAAGCAAGCTGTACTTTTCTTAATTAACCCGTAGTCTTTTAAACCCTCACAGTATTTTAGAGGAATACAGATTAACCAGTAGTCAAAACAAGAATAGAAGAGCCCAGCCCATGCAAAACGTGCGGCAATGTTTTTTGCATTACCTGATCCTCCAGAACATTTGATGATAGGATGTCTCAGAGATGTGCTTGAACTTTGGCAGAAGATTGTTAAGGGACTATGCTAAGAGGTAGCACTGTGTCCATATCAGACTCTCCTCATACTGCAATGAATCCAGGTTGTCTTAAGAAATCCATATACATAGCAATTTGACTTCCTGAAAAGTGTACGAGTCAACCATCCTGAAGTCTGGCAGCTCCAGCCTATGATGAGCATTTCCCATAGTGGAGTAAATCATCTGGCATGCCTGCCTCACACATAACAGCAGTTCATGATCTAATTAATTACTTCTGTTTGAGTCATGCCAAATGATACTCCTAAGGGCAAGCTGATAACAGGAACTCAACTGTCAGCAACATCACTGCATCACTAGTGATGCATCAAGTATTCTTCAGATGACTAACGTTTATAATTTTCGTCTTCAGTAATGGATTTGGAGAGGCACTGCAAGGTCCAGACATATTCTGAAACCCTCGATCAGTCATACTGTTTAAATTGCACCTCATTACCCTGCAGGCACTGTGGTATTTTTATTTCCTTTAACATTTATAGACAAAACCTCATTATTATTAGTGAAAGAAGAGGTAGAATGGTTTCAAAATCTCAATTAAAAACTCTAAAAATCATTCCATTTATATGACTATCCTAAAGATCTCAAAAATCTTTGATGACTTTTGATCTCCTTTCTTTTTAAAAAATATTCTCAATTCTGTATGATTTTACTGAAGATCAGCATTTAAAGGGGTCCTACTCCTTCATTATCCTCCGTTCAGTAAGTTCCTCAGAGACTTCCAAATCCCTGATATCTGGAACTCTTATAGTATGAGTTATAATAGCTTAATGCACTTCCAAATATATCCTAATCTTCAGTCAAAATTAAACAAAATTACAATTGTTCTTTTACTCGTGTTAGAAGTGTCTTCAGTAAAAAGCAAACTCTTTTTCCCTTGTGAAGCTTCCATTTTGTAAGCTGACTCACAACCACCATGTTAAACAGTGCTGCAGAAATTATTTCTAGCAGTATATCCTTTAGCCACAATTACAACCAAAGACAGAAGGCTTGTCAGAACCAAAAATTGTCTTCAGGTAGGCTGGACTAACATCAGTCAGTCCCCACTGCAACTGTGCTCACCAACAACAAGGTTTCATCAGCTCTAGTGCCAGCTTCCAACAGAGCATCAGGAGTGTGACATGAAGACTTCAGAGGACTTTCCCTCTGTACAAACATTTTTGCATTGTATTGCAACACATCATTTATCTCTGTCGCTCTGCTCACTCCTGGTACTGACAGGTTGTGTCACCAGTGTGAGAAGAGAATTCTTCCCCTTATTTTCTCATTATACAGCTCCTGCCAGTTCCATCATGTTTTCCTATCATTCCAGAATTTCCTCTCACCCTTCGACAAAGTACAAGGCCATTATAGATTTTTCCAAGTGGAAGAACATTTCCCATTCATATGTCACTTTCAAAAGCCAAATTCACTTTTGGTGACAGTCACGGTTTCCCCTTCAGAGAGACCCCTTCTGACGTAAAACCCAGATTGCTCATTAATTTCCTTCCTCGCACTCTCCTACATGGTCATCTGCAGCATGTGCATGGGATACTCCTTGTTTACTCTGCCCTTGTTGATGTCATCTGGCAGGACAACAGACATGACACTAAGTCAGATGTCACTGCTGTCTCCTTGGGAGGACTTATCTGTCAGTGAAATAAGACCTTCAGATCCAGCACTTCTGAACACACCTGACAACCTCCTATTCTGCCACTGAACACCTCTTTGGTGTTTTCCAGCTTCACAGGAGAGACACGGGGTGCCTGTCTGCACCCAAAGGATTAAGTTTCAGTATTTCCTTCATTCCAGTGCAGGGATGGGCAACAATCTCAGAGCTGAATTTCCTCACAGAGCACTTGAAAAACATAGTTTGAGAATTAAGTTTTTCCATGCCCACTACTGAAAATCAGGCAAAGCCCTAAAGCTGATATGGCACAGTATATTGTCATAGGTTAATGTATATACAGTGTCAGTTAAATGAAAAGAGCAAAAAGACAGTATAGAAGAAATCAAATCATCCTGAATCCTGTAAAGACAGTTACTGCAACTTCAGTTAAGTTCTTTGTATAGCTTAAACAACAGTGGAGTAGAAACTGGGAAGGGAGTAACTCTATAAGCATCACTCCACTATGCAAGTCTTTTTGTATCAGAGAGAACTACATCAGATGCAGATGAATCTCTGAATTCTGAGAATGAAAAGAAAGCGTGACACCAGTTATGAGGAATTCTAAAGTCTGCAGGTTTTTTCTTTACAAAACAACATCTTGTTTGGTAGCAACAAGATCACAAATCTGTAATGCATATTTACACATGGTAAATAAGCATTAACTGTTCATGAACTGTATTGGTGATGGCATTAAAACATTTGTTTCTTTTTTGTGGAAAAAAAACCCCAAAACAACAAAACTCTCCAGGCATAAGGGTAAGACTCCATTCGAAAACTCAGTGACAGAATGTTGCAAGTTCTTCCTTCAGAAAACCATTGCAGCTGCTTTAGCTCTTCCTATCTGTGTTTATTCTAGTCTTCCATGTAGATTTCCAGGTGACAATAATACTTCCAACGGCCACATAATATTGAATTTCAAACAATTACACGAAGAGGCTTTATTCCACAAAAACAGAAAGTTGTTACATGTATGAAATAAATAACTATGCTTACAGATAGAATTTCTGAATATTTTCAAAGCAATCTGTTCCTAATACACAGAAATGTGTATTAATACAAATCCCCACATGTGTCATCATGTCACATTGTCAACACAATTCAACATTTTCATACAAGGATCTTAGATGTCAAATCAGGGCTTGAAGCAGTTTAAGGCAAGCATTGCTTTTCCATATTTAATTGCATATAATCTCTTGTGTAAACACAACCTTTTAGATCTCTGTTGTTTAAAAATTCATACTTTTAAATTGTTCTTCAAGCACTTCAGAATCTTCATCACTGTCTGCACTACCAAAATTTGTACCAAAATCCAGCTCATCCTTCGATTTACTGGTGTCTTGACCATTTTTAGAAGTCTCACTCTCAGTTCTGTCTTGTCCTTTATCAATACTGTAGAAAGCAAAAGGGATGTTATCATCACCCATTTCTGGAATTAAAACAAGAATGAGATGGAGAATAGAATATCCTCCTGGCATTCCATCCCATTATAGAATGGAAAATGGCAGGAGGTGGGAAGATGGAGGAGAGGAGCAATAAAAGACCCTAAAGTTACTTTATACCAAATAGAAAGGATATAAAACACAGGAAAGTATGCATAAAAAACTACTGAGTACAGAAGAGACTGTAAAGAAAGAAAAATAAATATTTGAACAGCTTGACCAAGTAAGCAACTGCTGGACTGTTGTCATAAACTAGTGAATTAATATTTTATGTATCATGCTCAATAAAGAGAGAATGCTAGTAAAAATGCCCAAAGCCTGCTAAACTTACTGTGGTAACTGTACTTAATATTAGTTCCTGTTTATTTCTGTTCACTAGTAACTGAATCAAGTGGCAGACAAAATGCAAACAGCAAAGTGGTTTGTGCATATTTTATGATGCTTTACACCAAAACCTGTTTTGAAGTGCTTTGCTCTTAAGATATACAATTTATCTGTTGGTGTTAAAAAGTCTTATCCAAGTAAGGCATTTTTTGGCTTAGGCCCACTAACATCAATAAGCATTTCACCCCCAGTTTCATCTGAAGAAAGTGAAGAAAATGACTCCTACTGACTGATGTTTGGATTATTGAAAATATGGCAAAATGTACAACAGCTTCCTGACAGTTTCCAAACAAGGCTTATTACAAGGGGAATTATCAGTTCAGGACTGAAACTATATACCCTATGAACGACTTACGGAATTACTATTTCTTCTTGTTTCCCACACTTAGCACAAATTTCTAGTTTTCCAGCACATGGTCGACAAATAATATGATAAGGATCTTTGACAGTCTTCTGGAGGCACTTCACACTGTGAAGAGAAAGAAAACATGATCAAAAGATATTGTGGACACTTACTAAAGATTCTGTGTTCAAATACAATACTCAAAAGAGGAACAAACGCTCCACATAAGTAGAACAACACATTTAGGCCGGTTTCAAATGAAACACTTGGTGTTTTATCAAATAGCACTATCAAAATCATTGCCATTCCCTTACTTTTCTCAGTGCTGAAACAAATGCTGAAAAAGAAAGATTAAATCAAGAATTTTATATTTAAGTTGACAAAATAAACATTTCCATTCATTTCAGTAGGTAGTTTTTACTTTAAAAGTTGCATAACTTCTGATTTAATGATAAAAATAGTATATGGCATAAAAAAGTACATGGACTGTGTGGGTGATAGCTAGGGACAGGCGCTCGGAAGATCACGTGATGTCACGGGAAGATAAGGACCCTCCCCCCGTCCCTTCGGTGGTGGCCCCTCCTAGCCCCATTAGCTTCCCACCAACCACTGACCTTTAGATCCTTTGCCCTCCCACTGACATAGTAGAAGACCCTTTAGACTATTTAACCCCATGTGTAATACAATAAACCGCCATTTGCCGTCCACCACATTGGTGTCAGCGTGTCAGATGGCCCGAGTAGCTCGAGGACGTCGAGCTGCCGTGCTGACTCTTTGAAACCAGGTCGCCATTGCCTCATATCGAAGGCAACATTCTGGTGCCGAAACCCGGGAACAAGAAAAACGCTCGGGAGTCGGGATTTTTCGCCTGGACAGGAGCAGCGGCCGGGGCAGGCCAAAGGAACTGACCCTCGGCGGGGGAGACGTCCCCGGACCAGCGAGACTCATGGAGGCAATCGCGAAGGTTGTAAGTGTAATTCACAGACAGTGGGGGATTGAGTGCAAGCCCAGAGATTTACAACTTGCTTTGGCAAGATTACTGGAGCTTGGGGTGATAGAGCACCCAGTAGAAATCCTCCATTCGGAGGTATGGGGGAGGTGTACACTCGCGCTGGCCGAAGATACGGAATCCACAGGGAGCGGGAAACACCTTAAAGCATGGGGGAGGGTCAAGCAAAGTTTACGGAAAGCGCTGGAAGAACAAGAGACCTGGAGTGCCGCCCGTGTGTGTTTGCTGGCCACTCCTAAGCTGGGAGTGGGGGCCACCACGCAAACGGCGTCTGAAAATGATTTATCCGAGTGCGAGAAGCCGCGGGAGCCAAGCACGCTTCCCCCCTCCCGGAGCCCGAGCCCAAAGCCCCCGGTGCCCTCAGGGAACCCCCCGACCCCCACCCCGAGCCCGTCGGCTTCCCCCCCGCCCGCGGAGCCTTCCCGGGCATCCGGAGGTCCCTCCTCAGTCCCCTTGCCGTCGATCGGTAGTTCGGTACCCGAGGCGCAGCAGCGCGTGCGATTTTTCTGGCAAGGACTGGCCGAAGAGGCCAGAGACGCCGAGCACGTGGCTCAGGAGAGCACGCGGCCGGCACCGCCACCGTACGGGTTTGAAAATGGCGCCGGCGGCAGCGGGGAGGGGCGGGGTCTGAACGTTTGTGGTGGGGAGAGCCCGGAGCCGTGGGTGTGCGCCAGTGCGCACGCGCAGGGGAAAGCCGGGGAAGAGGGAGAGGAATGCGTGCTCGGACGGGAGCCGCGGGCTTCTGCTGGCGCGTGCGCGCAGCAGGAGGGGAGGGGGTGCATGTTCGGAGCGGCGCCGCGAGTTCCCGCGGGCGCGTGCACACGAGAGAGCGGCGGGGAAAGCGCGCCCGGCCCGGTGCCGTGGGCTTCCGCGGGCGCGTGCGCGCCGGGAAGCGGTGGGGAAAGCACGTTCGGGGAGGCGCCGCCGTTCCCCGCGGACGTGCACACGCGGGAAAGCCGCGGAGAGCGCCCGCGTGGTTCGGAGCCGTGGTTTTCCGCAGACCCGCATGCGCGGGACAGCGGCGAGGAGCGCGTGCGCGCCTCGGGGCCGCGGTTTCCCGCAGGCACGCACGTGCGGGAGGGGCGCGAGGAGCACGTGTCCCGTCGGGAGCTGCGTTCAGCACTGCCAGCATTTAGGGGAGAGACCTCGCCCCGCAGGAGGCAGGGCAAGCCCAGGGGGCGGGAGCGGAGCCACCCCCGAGAGGGGGGGCGGGAGCGGAGCCACCCCCGAGAGGGGGGGCGGGAGCGGAGCCACCCCCGAGAGGGGGGGCGGGAGCGGAGCCACCCCCGAGAGGGGGGGCGGGAGCGGAGCCACCCCCGAGAGGGGGGGCGGGAGCGGAGCCACCCCCGAGAGGGGGGGCGGGGCCGGAGCCGCACTGAACGACACTCAAACCCAGAAGTGAGCTGGCAGTGTGCCTCTGACTCCTTGTCAGACAGTACCGGCAGAAGCAGCTCCGGAGAGCAGACAGACAGTGATTGGGATTCAGAAACAAAGAGAGCAGAACCAACACGATTTAAAATGAAACCTAATAAAACTTTCAGCCACTCCAAAAAGAGTTTACAACATGAGCCAGCCCAGGTCACTGACTGGGGAAAAATAAAAATAGCCTGTGCTGAGTGGACACCGGCTTCCACAGTGAAAGCATTCCCAGTAAGGGTTACTAGAATAGGGGACAACCAACAAAAAATATACACGCCAGTAAATCCCAAAGACATACAAACAATTGTAAAAGCGATTCCAGAGAAAAGGAACGAACCGAGAGCACCCAAGTGTCCCACGCCGGTGAGACCCAGGCAACAACGATGCTTTTGTATGATTTTGCTATTGGGGCTGGTTGCCAGAATGCAAGCCAGCCCAGACTATTATCCTCATCAACCATTCAGGTGGGTCATGAAACACCTTTCAAATGACAAGGTGCTCAAAGAAATCACCACACCGGGCACCCCATCCTTTGTGTTCCACATCACCGATCTGTTCCCGGGGCGACCAAAGATAGACCGCCACGCCCCACACCTCATGCACATGTACATGGCCTACTGGTGCCCAGCCTCCAACACAGGGAAAAGGTACTGCAACTACCCGGGGTGGGGCCACTGTGGTTACTGGGGCTGTGAAACCATTGTTACAGATGCCAGACCATCAGGATATGGGTGGGACCCACAGGAACCCGATAAATTCTTACAGTTCTCCTGGGCACCCACCGGCTGTAACAAACCCTTCTTCAGGTCAGGGTTCTATCGAAACTATTATCAGGACCCTACACGCCGGACATGCACTGATTATAACATGACTGTTTTACAACCAGATCACCCTAGCTGGGCCACAGGCAGGACGTGGACAGTAGTCCTCCAGTCACCAAAAGAATGGGTGAATGTACAGATTATCAGACTCCAGCCGCCAGTGCCCCAGGCGGTCGGACCCAAAGAAATTATTAGAGACTCACAAAAAAGGAAAAGCACAATCCACCCCAAATCTTTGCCCACAAAAGTCACCAATACCCCGACCAGCTATGCAGATGCCTTTCAGATAGACCACTTAGCCGTGTCTGACCCGAATCCCATTTTCCGCATGCTAGAAGCTACCTTTTCATCTCTGAATGAATCCAACCCAAACCTAACCAATCCATGCTGGCTCTGTTACGATGTTAAACCTCCTTTCTATGAAGGAGTTGCTCTAAACATCCCATTCAGTTATTCCACAGCTGATGTCCCCCACCAGTGCAGGTGGGACACTCCCCGCAGAGGAATCACCTTGAGTCAAGTCACGGGTCAGGGAAAATGCTTTGGCAGTGCAACTTTAGCCAAGCAGAAGGGAAAGGTTTGCACCGAAGTTGTCAAACCTGACAAGAAGATCAATAAGTGGGTGATCCCAGCTGCATCCGGAATGTGGGTTTGTCAACGGTCTGGGGTGAGTCCTTGTGTGTCCCTGGCCAAATTCAATGACTCTGATGATTTTTGTATCCAAGTTCTGATTGTTCCTAGGGTCTTGTACCGCTCAGACGAGGAGGTGTGTCAACTTTCCGAAGAACCGGGCCGGCTCCACAAGCGAGAGATAATAACCGGGGTAACCATCGCGATGCTGCTCAGCCTGGGAGCAGCCGGCACGGCCACAGGTGTCTCAGCCCTCGTGACCCAACACCAAGGACTTTCTCAATTACAAATGACTATCGACGAGGACTTGCAGAGGATCGAGAAATCCATCTCCTTCCTGGAGAAATCGGTTTCCTCACTTTCAGAAGTCGTCCTGCAGAACAGGCGGGGACTGGACCTCCTGTTCATGCAACAAGGAGGCCTGTGTGCCGCCTTGAAAGAAGAATGTTGCTTTTATGCTGATCATACAGGAGTCGTTAGAGACTCCATGGCAGAACTCCGAGATAGACTGGCTCAGAGAAAGAAAGACAGGGAAGCCCAACAGGGCTGGTTCGAGTCCTGGTTCAATCAATCGCCATGGCTCACCACCCTAATTTCCACATTGATAGGTCCATTGGCAATGTTACTCGTAGCTCTCGCCATTGGACCATGCCTGTTAAACAAGCTGGTCACATTTATTCAAACACGCCTAGAACGGGCCAACATTCTATTTGTAGGACAGCAACAATTGTTGTAAACCAAACTGTGAACACTGCCAGTTGCAAAGTTCTGCCTAGTCAGCTTCGCAGAATTTACTCAAGTTTTCCAAACCCCTTCTTTTTTTTATCAAGTTACTACCTTGTACCCCTTTTCTCCAATGCCTCTAACTACCTCTTTTTTTTTTTTGTGAAAAGGGGGGGGGAGATGTGTGGGTGATAGCTAGGGACAGGCGCTCGGAAGATCACGTGATGTCACGGGAAGATAAGGACCCTCCCCCCGTCCCTTCGGTGGTGGCCCCTCCTAGCCCCATTAGCTTCCCACCAACCACTGACCTTTAGATCCTTTGCCCTCCCACTGACATAGTAGAAGACCCTTTAGACTATTTAACCCCATGTGTAATACAATAAACCGCCATTTGCCGTCCACCAAATTGGTGTAAGCGTGTCAGATGGCCCGAGTAGCTCGAGGACGTCGAGCTGCCGTGCTGACTCTTTGAAACCAGGTCGCCATTGCCTCATATCGAAGGCAACAATGGACTTTACAAATAAAAAGCCTTTAGTTCAAACACTGCAATGACTTCCTCTTGAACTTCTCAGGAGTATACACTGAATCAGTGCTAGACTTTGTTTTCTGTGAACACAAGCCTTTATGGAACAGTATTCTCAACAAACCCAACCTAATAAGCTAGAGAGCTTGGGCTATTCTTTTTCAAAATATAAAATTCTGTAGACTTAGCAATTTCCAAAATTCAGATGACACTTCTAAAGCCGTATATCTGGAGAACATAACCCAGAACAATATACCCATGTAATGCTGCTGTCTTCAAAGTAATTTTTGTGGTTCTCAAGCCCTCAAAAGTTCTTCCTAGACATGTCATACTAAACAGGGGCGCTACCAATAGAAGGCAAATCTATGTATTTTTTTTTTAAATAGTTTAACTTCTAATAATTAAGTACTCAAAATAGAAGTAAAGTAGGGAAAACTTGTGGTTATGCTAACACTCACAATTTAAAAGATGTTACAAAACTAAAATAAGTTGAGATACAGAGAAGTCCTCCATTCTCAGTTTTTGCAATAAAAAATTATTTTACTCTTTTTTTTTTTTTTTTCGTCACATTTTTAATGTCTATTATGCTTTTACTTTACCCAGAAGCTTATCTGTTGAAAATGTTCATAGTCTTGTCATTCCAAAACAGTGGCTCACCCAGCCATGTATTGCTGGCCTAGAAATCATCATCTGTAAAGCTAGAATACTCTGAAGCACAACTTCCTTGTTCAAAAATATGAGGGAGAACATCACATGTTCTGTTATAAGCTGCTGTTCTACAATGCCACTTTTTCTGCGTCCAATGCTTCCATGATTTACATGGGTTTTTTGCCTGCTTTCTTCCCTTTGGGAAAAAAAAAAAAAACAACCCACAACAGGATGCACATAGTTATTTGAGTAAGAGTTTAAAAACCACAAAACTCAATTTCCGTCTGTGGTGCACAGAAACAGAACGCTTATTTTTTACTCAGCAAGCCTTCTACCTAATACTTTATTTTTTACACAAAAGGGCGAAACTGATTACTAATACCACAATACAAGCTACTGTGGCAAACCTGGCTATACTGTGCACCACAGCCCAGCTGTGGTTTCTCTGAGCTTCATTGCTGAAACACTGGCTGTGTCTGCCACCACAGGAGGTAAGGACCTCTGCAACTGAGCAAATAAGAAGCAAGCAGAGAGCATCTCCTTCAGAAAACTAACATAATTTACATGTTTGTAATAGGTTAAAATATTTATCATCTTTTTAATAAAGTTATACAAAAACAAGTAATAAAAAACTCTATGCAAACAGTGCCACCATTCAGGACGTAGGACCATAGTTTCTTACAGAAAAGGAGCAAACGTGCTAAGAGGTAATGAAATGCGTGTACTGCAAATGTCAGCAAAGTACAGAAGTCAAGAGATGTGCAGATCCCTCTAATACAGATGTAAAATGAGACTTTAGAAAATTGTTTTACAACAGGTTCAGGTTTGACTTTTTGTTCAGGAGGACACACTGATGATCTTGGAAACTTACAGGTCTACAGTTCAGCCAGTTTTAACACAACTACAGGATCAACAATTAACAAAAAGTGTCTTCACTCACCATTTTTTAGGTTTTGTCAGTAGTTTGTACTTCCTGAACTTTACTCGCCACTCCAAGATACCTTTGCAATGCTGACACACTCCATCATGAAGCTTAGCATTTATTTTCTGAATAAGTAAAAAAAAAAAAAAAGCACAAAAATATTGAGAACTTTCTGCTGTAATGCATATTATCTTGCTTAGAAAGCATTTTTGCCCATCATATGATTGACACTACTATAAATATGCTTGCTTGATATTAACCTCAAGCCTTTCATATACATTTGTCTAGAAATTTTCTGCAATGGAAAGAGTACCTTGAGATTAAAGACAAGATTGTTACCATGATGATGATGTTCTTAATAGTTGTACTTTTTGTTATTATATTGTTGATAATTGATTACTGTAGGTATTGTATTCTTTTCATCTCTAGAAATTTTACAAAATGGATTTAAGAAGAAATAAGCCCTGAAATCCACAGTTTTTGTCCAAAGAAGACAACTTACAAGACTTAGCATTTAATTTACTATTGCTCAAGCTATCACTATACTACATAGTTTATATAGCCTCAGGATTTTTCCTCAGATAACAATAAAGTAGAATCCACACATTATTTGCAGTCAAATTATTCAATCTCTCTCTAATTCTAGTCTTCCTTTATGAAAAACATTTTTGCTCTCTACACTTAAGATAAACTCTTTAAAACAACAATTTAAACCGTGACATATTTTCAAGACAATGAAAAAAACACCTTAACATCTCCTACAACATTGTGGAATTGCATTTTATTGAAATGGTTTGCTCTGGCTCACCCCTGGAAAATGTATGGTTTATCCCAAGTCTATACCCTCCCTGCAGTATCCTGTATCTGTAACCTCATTGGCTGGAGAATGTTACCGCGCCCCTTTGAACCTCTGTGATAAGAGTGCTAAGGCAAGGGGTCTCGCCTTCTTTGCCCCTCTTCCCCTGGAGTTCTCCAGACGCTCCCTTTCCCTCTCCCCCTTCCCCTTCCCCTTCCCCCTTCCCTTCCCCTCTCCCTCAGTGAATAAACCCTCATCTCATCAGCACCCCACCGGCGTCTGAGTCTCTTTGCCTGCCAGCACGGGAACAACCACGACCTGAGGACCCAGGGGTCTCCCGGGGGACTCCCCCCAGGGACCCCCCAAAAATTTAAACTACAACAGATGACGCACCAACGTTGGGCAACAGCACCAACGACCCTGGGACAACGATGGACCATGGTAACACTGTTTCGGTGCCGTCTCCAGCGGAGCGGCTGTCCCGGGCCATTGCAGCCCGGGGCGGCCCCTCCCCCACCGTGCAGAGACCTCGTGAGCCACCATGCCGCTGTTCCACCACCGCCGACCAGCCCGGCGCGGGCCCGGGTCCCAGCCCCTTGGGGCCCCAGCCCGCCTCGGCGCTGCGTGGGCTGCGCAGCCCCCTGGGCAGCGCGGGCGGCACGGCTCTGCCGCGGCGAGGCTCTGGTGTGAGCCGCGGCGCGGCGGGACCGCTGCTGCAGAGCGTGGCCACGGCGCGGGCCCGGCCCAGCGTGGCCCCACTGCATGCGCTGGCCCGGCAAGACCGGCGCGGGCCCGAGTGCCGGCGTGGCAAGGCTCCGGTGCGAGTCCCGGCGTGGCGGGACCCCCCGCCGCAGCGCGTGCCCGAGAGCCGGCGGCGGAGCGGCCCCGGCCCGGCGCGGCCCCGGCGGCGGAGCGGCCCGGCCCCGCCGCAGCGTGCATGCGGGCCCCAGCACCGGGAGAAGCCGCGCAGAGAACAGGCGGCCTCCCCCCGCCCGGCAGCAGCAACGAGAAGGGCCCCGCACACTGTCGATTGAGCCCGAGCAGCCAACGCCCCTGGACAGCAGCGAAAAGAACTCAGCGAGACAGCAATCAGAGAAGGAAAAAGCAGTCTTCAACTCTGCCCAAGCCCCACACCTTCCAAAACTCCGTTTTGTAAATTCTGTAACCTCCTTCCTCACCTTTACTCCCTCCTTCCCTCAGTGCTCCTTCTCCCTAACCCCCTTTCCCTTAACAAACCCCCAAGAGTTAACCCCTTCCTGCTAAACCTGGCACGGCATGGCTAGTGCCATGTGTGCTGTGACCACATGGCCACCATGGCCACGTACCCTCAGTCCCATCTTCCGCTTTCCAAGTGCCACAAGGTAAACGCTAAAGAACCAAACCCCAAAGCTAAAGTGAATTTGTAATACCAGTTTTACAGCCTTGTATAATTGTTAATTCTATTTTCCCCATGAAGTAGTTTTTACAATTATGCCTTTCTAGTTTTTGTGTGTGTGAATATTGTAGATTCCCCTGTTTTCTGTTTTAGAAAGCCTTTAGAAAGCCTTCTGTTTAGAAAGCCTTTTCAGGTCACAAGGGTAGATCCAAGGGAAGCAGTTTTTGAATTGTCTTCTTGTAAGGCGCGATTCAGTGGTAGACTATTGAATCGGTAACGCTTTTGGGTTTATGCTGTCCTCAGTTAGTTCTGAGGGTGACTGATAACCTGATATAGTGTCTGAGAAAGTATTTGACAGTTTTTGTAGTTTTTTCTTTTGTTTTTCTTTTGATGACCTAAAACTGGGGGTCTTTTGTTAGGTCTCTGACACTTCTGGTGCAAATATGGACGAAAAAAATCCCCAATGGGTACATATGGACGAATGTAAACAATTGCATGCAGAGTGTAGGTCCTTTTGGTTGAACCAGTTGGAAAGTGAAAGGAGTGATTTGGCTCAGATCCGTGAGTGTTGGTGACTTGCTGTTCAGGCCTTATGGGAATCCCATGGCAGATCAGTGGCAGCTTGAGTTGATTTAAATTCCTCACTGCCCCTGCCTGGCCCCAATGGGGGAACTGCAGCAGGCCACCTGGAGAATCTGAGGCCGTGTGTGGAGCCCGGGGAACTCCACGTGTTTTCCTGTCCCTAGAGTGGGAGCAGAAGTCAGCGCCACAGCCTAGAACTGGGGGCTGTGGTGGTCTGAAAAGCCAGTTGGAAAAGGCTAGACACTATTAGGCCAGTCACGCTGAAAAGGCTCAAACAAATTTGTTAATTTGTTTCAAATCTTGCAATATAAACCCACATAATCAGTTTACTGCAATTACAAGGTCAGATAAAAGTTCACAGTATAACGTAATCCTTACTGCAATTGTATTTGCTTTTATGCTGCAAAACTGTGTAATTACTGTTTCATTTTTAAATTGTTAATTGTCATATGTCATATTTCTCTTCTCACATTTTAAGGAAAAAAAGGGTGAATTGTGGAAATGCATTTTATGGAAATGGTTTGCTCTTGTTCACCCCTGGAAAATGTATGGTTTATCCCAAGTCTGTACCCTCCCTGCAGTATCAAGTTATCTGTAACCTCATTGGCTGGAGACTGTTACTGCACCCCTTTGAACCTCTGTGATAAGAATGCTAACACAAGGGGTCTTGCCTCTCTTTGCCCCTCTTCCCCTGGAGGGCTCCAGACGCTCCCCTTCCCTCTCCCCCTTCCCTTCCCCTCTTCCTCAGTGAATAAACCCTCACCTCATCAGCACCCCACCGGCGTCTGAGTCTCTTTGCCTGCCAGCACGGGAACAACCCCGACCTCTGTTGCTTGGAACGCCATAATCAACAACATGGAGGTAGAGTCTTCAGTGAAAGCTGCTCCTCACCGAGAAAAGAGGGGTTAGCTTGTTTATTCTTTTCTTTTTATAATCTTGTGGGTCTGGGAGCACATTGGCTCCTGGGGTTACTACCCTTTCACTTCACTGGCTAGACCAGCTGTCAACTAACATTATTTTCAGGCTGGAAATATGTAAGCAAAGGACAGTGAACAAAAACAAGAAGGGTTGTTTATGTTCTAAAGCATGAGAAAGTAAAAGACTGACTCTTAATATCGCAATAGTAGCTAAAGAACTGACTCCATCTTACAAGCAAGTAGAAGGCTTTAAAAAATCTCAGAAAAACCAAGGCAACAGACCCCTAGGACCCCGGGGGTCTCCCGGGGGACGCCCCCCAGGAGCCCCCCAAAATTTAAACTACAACACAACATTTTGTGTTTAGCTTTCTCAGAAATATAAAATATCAACTGGCCAGTAGTATTTGCACAAGAGAAGTTATTCTGAGATGGGAAACAGCACCAAACCACACTTTTACCTTAAATAACAAGCTATATCCTTGTATGCTCAATCTAATTTTATTTCTTCTCTATTTAAGAATGCCAGCAGTAATGTTGTCTATCACATGGGTATTTATATTCATTCAGAAATTTAAAAATAGAAATTTCATGGTTAAAAAATATAACGATTTTTATTATATAATTTATTCTATAATAAAAATACATATAACAAAAAATGTATTTTTAGGATAGTTTAAAAATGGCTACCATATGAACATTGCATCAATAAAACGGTTTAAACCGTATCTACTTCTTAGCATACCTAAAAGGAGTTATTCTGTATTAATCTGGATTACAATTTATGTTATTCTTTCACAAATAAACTGAAAAAAAAGAGTTATTCTATCAGTACAGCATCTTCTGAAGTAATTTCCTGCTTCGTGACCCACAAGAGTTTCTTACTACTCCACAAAGCTCTACTTTAATACATAAGACAAAAAAAAAAGTGCCAAGCTTTAAAAATACAGTATCTTATTCTATTCCAAAAAATGTATATGGTAGAGAGGATGCTTCTCTCAAGTGAAACTGTACTCTGGGACTTATATTCCATTGTGTCCTTTTTTATTAAACTTACACATCTAGTATGAGCTTTCCTATGGTGTGGATAACTGAATGTGTGGTACTTTCTGGCTGCTTCAGTTAAAATAAAATTATTTTCTAAATGATCAAATACAAACTTGGCATATTAAGAAGCCAGCCAAACAAGGTTTTGCATACTGCTTGAATATAGAATACAGAAAGCTGTGGTTCTGATGCATTACAAATGTATTTTCCAAAAAATACAAACAATTGCTTAATGTGCAAAATTTCTGAGAGGAGAAAATAATCAGTAAGTTCCCAGCAGACATCTGCTAAAGACAATTCAGTATCTTGCAATTCAAACTGCTGTGAGCAGTGCCGTGCTGTCTTTCAAAACTCATGCAATTCAAAGACAAGCCTTGTTTTCAGCACTTGACCAGCACAAAGTAAGGCTCCAAGCGCTATAGCCCACACAAGCTTCCAACAATCTGCAAATTAGCCTGAGCATTAGTGAGTGCTCCCCCTCACTCCCGACTTGCATTAATTGGTAATGCAGGAGGGCAGTAAGATACAAACATTGTCATTTATTTCTCCACGTAGGGATACATTTATTGATCCCAGCTATTTCTAGTTTTGCTGCAGCAGAACCCAGTGAATAAGAAAAGACTGCAGTAGCTTAAGCTGAAGGTAGATGGTTGTCTTTACAAAGAAGTAGTTAGCTTCATGGACAAAAATGACATTGTTTCCCTTAACTCATCCTGACAGGCTGGCAGTGGGGTCAGGAGCCATGCCACGGAGTGATGCAGGGGCAGGCTCAGCAAAGCCTAAGGCATCTGGAATGCGAGAGCCTGTGCCCAGGACTGCACACCACAAAGAATGAAACAGAAACTCCTTCAGAAACCTCTAATCTGGAGCAAATCCAAAGTTCATCACCAGGCAGCCTATTACAAATTCTGCTAAATATTTGCTATGGAACCAGAAAATATGTATAGTTATTATTCATGGAGCTTTACAACGCTCTTCCTCACCCCAGTACCCTTATAATCTTGCTCTAGAATACACAACAATAACAGAGTGATGCATTCAATTTTTCTTTTTTTCCTTTTTCCAGTCAAACTAAAACACTGACCATCACAAAAGCTGAAGATGCTAAAGATGAAGGGGCAGTATGGCAGGGCACAGGCAACCAAACAGGTTCCTAGCGTACATTGATGACAACTGCCTTCTCTAAGTGACAGAAGAATCAACAAGGAGAGGTACTGTGCTGAACTTTGTTCTCCCCAACAAGGAGGGGCGTGAAGTTCAAGGGTAGCCTGGGCTGCAGTGATCATCAAGCAGCTGATTTTGAGGTCCTTGGGGCAGTGAGGAGTGTGGGAAGTACATTACCCTGGACTACAAGAGAGCAGACTTTGGCATCTTAAAGGATCTCCCTAGCAGAGTGCCATGGAATAGAACTGTGCAGGCAAGAGCAGTCCAAGAGGACTGGATGATATCAAAGAGTTGTCTCCTTCAGGTTCAAGTGCAATGCATCCCTACAAAGAGGAAATCAAGAAAGAAAACAAATGGACAAAGAGCTCCTGGAGAAACTTAAACATGTAGCTTACAGAGGGTGTAAGCAGGAAAAAGTAGTCTAGGAGGAATACACAGAAATTGTCCAAAGACCTAGTGAGATGGTTAGGAAAACTAAAGTATGGGCAGAAATAAATCTGGCAAAGGACATTAAGGGAAAAAAAAAAAAAAAGTTCTTTAAGTATGTCAGCGATCAAAGACAGACTCAGGAAAATATGGGTCCTTTCAGGAGGCATACAGGATACAGAAGACCTGGTCACCCAGGACATGGAAAAGGCATTTAGACAGTGGGATTGAGTGTACCCTCAGCAAGTTTGCAATGACATGAACCTGCATGACATGATCAACACACTGGAGGGAAGGGATGCCATACAGGGGGACCTGGACAGGTCTGAGAGGTGAACCAATACAAATCTCATGAAGTTCAACAAGGCCAAGTGCAAGGTCCTGCACCTAGGTTGTGGCAATCCCAAGCTCAAATACGAAGTAGGTGGAGAATGGACAAAGAGTACTCTACAGAAAAGGACGTTGTGGGTGTTGGTGGATGAAAAGTTCAACATGAGCTGGCAATGCTTGCAGCCCATAAATCTGGCCAGCAGGGCAAGTGAGGGGATTTTGCTCTTGTGAGACACCACATAAGCATTCAGCTCTGGGACCCCCAACACAAGAAAGACTTGTCAGAACAAGTCCACAGGAGGGCCACTAAGTAGATCACAGGACTAGAGCACCTCTCAGCTGCAGGCTGAGAACTGCGGCTGTTCAGTCTGGAGAAAAGAAGGCTCTGAGGAGACTTTAGAGCACCTCCCAGTACCAGAAAGGGGCTACAAGGGAGCCAGAGAGGAACTTTAACAAGAGGATGTAGTCACACGCCAAGGGGGTGGGGCTTCAAACTGAAAGACTGTAGGTTTAGATCAGATCTTAGGAAAAAATTCTTTACTGTGAGAGTGGTGAGGCACTGGAACAGGTTCTCCAGTAAAGCTGTGGATGCCCCACCCTTGGCAGTGTTCAAGGCCAGCCTGAAAGTGGCTCTGAGCAACCTGCTCTAGAGGGAAGTGTCTCTGCTTATGAGATGGGGTTTAGAACTAGATCTTTAAGATCCCGTCCAACCCAAACCATTATATGATTCTATCATCACATTTATGTGTGTCAAAAATCACTTCAACCATCCTGATCCAGGCATAAAGACGCCTGGACTTTTCAACATGATAAGACCACAAATCTTACACAACTACTGATAAAGAAATCACATCGCATCTGCTTAGAAGGTCAGAAACTGGAAGAACGACAAAAGCCTTGAAGTTCTAGTTTCCTCCTTCTAAGAGGCACACATACAGCATCTTTCTCCTCTTCAGCAATTTCCTGTATTTTTTACTCAATTTTGATAACTCAAGTATGGGGTGTTGTAATTAATCATTGGCTCAGCACATGTGAATACGTGAGACACTAAGACTCTACAACCCTACCAGGCAGTTGGTTTAAACAGTCAATAGAGAATAATGGGTTGATGTAAAGTAAGCAGTTAGAAAGTTTAACTTGCTAATTTACTGTGGCTTTTTACACTTAATTCAGTATCTCCTCTGACCAAAAAAGCCCATAATACACCACTTTCAAAAGCAATGCAGACCTTAAGAAGAAAGCTGTTGCTAATGAAAGATTTGAATAGTCTGTTTTTGCATATTTTTGGAATTGCTAAAAAAATATGTGAGAGAAGTTCTCATAATAAACCAGAGGATAATTTTTTCTTGTTTATCAGTTCCCAGTCAGAATGGGGAAGTCACCAGTAAAATCAAATAAACCCCTCTGGTGCTTATTTTTCCTATTAATATTTACTTTTTAATATATTTTGTATATTGTTTAAACTTTCACAAGCTTATATTTTCTTCCTTTAGCCATTCAATAGCTTGCTTTCCTTTAAGGATATTAAAAAAAACAACAACCCACACAAAGCCCTGAAAAATTCATTATTCTTTTTCAACTTTTCTACCCAGGCTTTATCCAGGTAGTCAGGCCCTCATACACAAATAGGAGGTAGTGCTTGAAATTAATTTCTTGGTGTGAAATTAATTTCTTGGTGTGAAAACTACTCCAACATGTTATATTATGTTTCTGTGCAGTAGTTTCTCTAGGGTTTTCTTTATGCTCATTCCTGTTTTAGTCAACAGCTCTCTCTTTTCTTTAGTGTACTCTGCTCCAAGGACACGTGCAACTCACCCAGTGCTTACAGTTTGTCTATACATTATCCAGGGAAATTACAGTTATGCAATACAGACATACCTAAGCAGTCTTAAGGTATGAGGCCACAAAATATTCCATGTGCACACTATATGCACAGTCAGTTGCACATTAGTGTACCAACATCGCCTGCTCATGTAACCTAATATTAAATCACCTAACAACCTGCCAAAAGCAGTTCAGAATGTATTAAACAAATGCACCTACACCTACTAACTTGGCACACAAATTAATCCCTAGCTAAAACTAGCATTAAAGCTCTCACAGGTAAGATGCAATGACAGGGCTTCAAAGAAGCTTCACCATCTGTTTGTAAGCTTCTAATTACGAGTGAACCTATGGGTGTTTTGATTTCTTCTACTGAAAGCAGATTCCTGCTACTGAGCACATATCAGTGGTCTATTCTGTTGTAAATGAGTGTAAATGTTAATGCCAGCCATAAACTTCCTTATCAGAAACGTGGGTGACACTGCTTCAATCAGCAAGGACAAATGCAGCAGAAGGACAAAGGCTGCACATGGATGAATGCAGGATTACTGAACAAATTAACTTCTCAGAAAAACAAAACTCCACAGGACCTCCACTGCATGACTGTAAAGCAGTTAGGAGTAGGTCAGTGTAGACTGACAAATGGAAAACTGACACCAGATTTCAGGGTTCAAATACACATTACACAGGCTGAAATTGTCCCCCACAGAGCTTCACTTGCTCACGTATTGTATCAGCATTACTTGGAACTCCTTTTTCCACAGATATTTTCTCATCAAGTGTATTTCAAAATTTAAGCAACTTATGGATATAGCATTTAAGAGAGCACTGGAAGGACTCTCACCATCTCCCCCAGAAACAACGGAAAATACACAAAGATACATAAACAAACACACCAGACACATCTCCTGCACCTACCCACACATTCTTTCTCTCTCTCTCTCTGTCCCACCTCCAGAGCTGGGTTAGAGTCCAGAGCAGATGTTATACTTGCTCCAGTTCTCCCTGCATGAAAGGCTACAACCCAAGACAGAATGTACTTCAGAATTCTAAGTAACAGGAATGGCTAGATAGTACACTTCAGCCTATCAAGCTACTCTACTTTGCAACAAGAACATTATCTAAAAAACTGAAATAGGGCTATCTAACATTTCCAGTCAGCCACTGGTTTATCTCTATCTCCCTTCTGTGCTTCAAAATACCATTACCGACTCAGCATTTAAGCTCTGTATTCAGCTGTTCTCTTCCTAGTGCTTTCCTGCAGTCTCAACCAGTGTTTCCACTAAAACAAGTGATTTATCCATGCACCCAGCTCAAAATGTAACTGACATTAACACTGTGGTAAAGCTGAGGTTCAGAGGTAATAACCATTGAAATTTAGGGAAATGTGGATTATCATCTTGGATGTACTTAATGAAAGGGAAGAAACAGAGAAACAAATCAGTCATTTGAGTGTAAATATGAATCACTTCATGGTTTACCATCTTACTACAATGGAATTCTAAGTATTCTCGTTAAATTATATTTGCTTCCATTTCTAGAACTACTGCAGCCTCCATGATGAGTTACATAATACGCTTTACATAAAATATATATTCATATAACATAATGTGTATTCCTCAGCACGCTGCTGAGAAGAGCTATTCAGGATTATACCATGTAATGCAAACACCCATAAACAAATTCCAACATTCAATAACTAATAAGACAGTGTCTTACCCTGTCCTGGCTCGTACTTCTTCAGGTCATCCTAAGATGCAAACTTTTTCAGCACTGCAGGCTGTTGCCCAAATACAGTAGAGAGGCAGTGTACTTTGTTGCAAGGATGTTTCACCTCAACAAGCCTATCTCAGAGCAATGCTGTAGTAATGCTGTAGTAAAGACTGATCATTAGAAGAAAGACAGATGGATCTTCTAGCATGTTCTCAAGTATCAGATCTATAGCTTTTAAGCTTAGAAAATGGATGACACAGTCAGTGTCCAACAAAGAGCACAAAACATTTCAAAAAGTGACAAAACAACTGGACAATGACTGCCAGCAAAGTCAAAATAGTGCTAGATCAATTTCCTCTGCAGATACTGCTTCACTGAGATAAATAGCAATAAAGCCATCATTAACTACCTCAACTCCACCCACTGTACAACCTGAAGCTATTGTAATAAATATTCAACATTGTTAATGCAGTGCACAAGTGCAGCAGGATTCAAATTTTCAGCTGATAAGCATTTTGCAGCCTTTCAAGATAGTATTGCACTGGACAGCGTACAACAGTAGGCTAAATACAAAACCTCTGACACATTTAACAGTGATTTACAGGAGATCCACTCTCCTTGAGGATCTTTAAGCATTGTTTTGATCTGAGGTAAGGAGAGGTAGAAAAGAGTAAGCCTCACTCATATATCAGAACCTGTGATAGAATTTCTGATTTCTTATTTTCGTCAACACACATTGAACATCCATGACACATCTGATCATCCAGGATTACAAAACACAGAGATGCAAAACTGCCATCATTCAGCACAGTCCATATCTAAATTATGACATTAACCACTGTTGGAGTCCATTTTTCCATAGATCTTCTGCAGAGAGTGAGAAGTGCAGGAATTGAATTAAAACCTTTAGAAAAATTAAAATATATAAAGCCACACACACATAGAGATTTAAGCTTCAGCTTTAAGCGTCACACAATTAAGCACTCTAAGTGTAAAAGCTTCAGGCTTAGTGATAGAGTTTAGACATAACAAAAATAAAGCAGGGTACTGTTTATAAATTTTGGTATGAATTTTGCACAAATAAGATAAAGTTTCTCACATATGCTAAAATAGAGGTTTTACGCACAATAAGATAGAATTTTTACATTAGCAAGATAGAGTTTTTTTGCACTAATAGATATGCTATGTGCATAGGCTTTTGACACTGCTTTTCATAGTTTTTCATAGTTTTACAAACTTAAGACAATTGAGACTAGATTGAATAGTGTAGATAAAGGTATGAATATGCATTTGTACCATACAGATAAAAAGCTTCTGGGTTGAAGGTGGAGGTATTGATCGATCTGATCTATTGATCCAACCTCCACCTTCTGCAGCCTGGGGAAAGAGCCCTGCCAGGGAGCTGAAATGAGATGTTAGAAGTACTATCTATTGTAGCCTTTGTCGCTCAAGATCAGGGCCCCGGGGTCCCTTTCTTTTTCCCTCTTGCGGCGCCCGTTGCCAGAGCTCTGGTTGGGGCCGCCGTTGGAAGTCTGCGCGGGTTCGGGA
Source organism: Prinia subflava (assembly GCF_021018805.1). Taxonomy (NCBI): domain Eukaryota; kingdom Metazoa; phylum Chordata; class Aves; order Passeriformes; family Cisticolidae; genus Prinia; species Prinia subflava. The sequence goes on along the minus strand of NC_086283.1, from coordinate 34,144,574 downwards.
CCCCGGGACCCCCTTTCTGCCATCATGGCCCTGTGGCTGGGAACTCTGCACAGGTTCTGAACCTCGGGATCCCTCTTCTTGTCCTTGCGACTCTGCGGCTGGGAACCCTGTCTAGAATTCATGATCTCGAGACCTCTTCCTGCTACTGTGACTCTGCGGCCAGGAACCCTGTTTAGGATTTGTGATCCCGGGACCCTTTCTTGCCACTGCGACCCTGCAGCCAGGAACCCTGCTTGAGATTCAGGACCTCAGAGCTCCTTCCTGCTACTGTGACCCTGCAGCTGGGAACCCTGTTTGCGATTCGGGATCTCAAGACCCTCTTCCTGCCATTGCGACCCTGCGGCCGGGAACCCTGCTTGGGGTCTGAAATTGGAAGTTATTTTACCTGGAAGCTGTGATGCTGTGCTAAATCCTGTGCTCAGACTGTTACTTTACTAGTATTTTATTTCTAAGACTTTATGCTCATAACCAATTGTAAGAATGCTCATTTAGGACTCTCGCACCTTCAGATATATGTTTTCATGTAATAAACAACTTTGTATAAGACTTTAAAATGTTCTTGGACCTTTAAGATCTATTAGTTTGTAGAGACGGCCTCGGCAAATGGTGCCCCTCGTTTTATGAGCAGCGTACGTTGCTATACATAAGCATCAGCCAGGCCTCTCCAGATGACTGCTTGACTTTGCTAGTCTAACTTCCTTAAAATTTCACAAACAGCAGAAATGGGGCTAGTCATCATTATAATGAACCCTGTGTATCACTGCCCTGGTTCTGGCCAAGTCAGGGTTAATTTTCTAAGCTAGGACACTAAGATTATTCTATACTACCTCACATCATTTTCCAGGAATGTCAGGAGGGGTCTGTTTCAGGTCACATAGCATGTTGTGGTCAGGTACTGCCAGGGGACCCACACAGCAAATGCTTGTGTGTGGATGATCTCTTCTACACTATTGCTGTTAGTGTTTGTTTTCTTATTTCATTTACTGTTTCCAGTAAATTGTCCTTATCTGAACCTGTGACCTTTGCCTTTTGTGCCTCTAATTCTCCGGGCTATGAAGGGAGAGACCAAATGGGAGGGGGGAGTGAGTGAGTGAATGAATGGTGCAAGGTTTAGGGTGTTTCAGTTGGAACACTAAACTGGGGAATGTAATTCCTAAAACATGGCAATATCTCAGGACTTGAATTTGTACATGACAGTATGCCCTAAAAAAAGGAATGCATCCTTTCCCCTTACCAAAGGGGAAATTTTCTATATATCCTGTTATGTCACCCCAGAATAGGAAGCACATTCTTCAGGATGGTACTTCCATACACTCAGCCCTTTCCAGGAAACAGCAGGTAAAGAGGGAAAATAAATAATTTGCTTGAAATGGAAAGAAAAAAGAGACAATCTGATGTCCACAGTAAATCTTGGCTACATTAAAAAAAATATATATTTATTTGAGTGCATGATGTTGTGCAGCCAGTTCTACAGGATATAAATTATTTTCAAAGGGAAGAAAATCAGAAAAACAGCCATGTGAGTATTATGGTGATTATTTCAGTTACAAAACTGATACCAGAATTAAGTTACTTTTTGAAAACCTTTTTGATAGACCAGTTCTCTACTTTATTTTTTGTGTGTGTGTTTGTACCCAGAAAATATTCTCCTATCAGAGGTCATGCAGTGACTCACACAACAAATAATACTGCTTAGAATCTCGGGAAAGCAGCCTGTTCAACTTGCAGAACCAGTCCCCCCAAAAAAATTCTCAAAACCCAACCAAAACAAACTCACAAAAACCCCAAACCTCTCTCTTTGGCATCAAGGTTTTAACTTAATACTTTGTTCCCCTCCTCCCAGCTCTTTTTGACAACCCAGGCAGGTTCACTTAAAGGGATATTGATATGACAGCAACTGCACCAGATAAACTCTCCTAGATTATTCAAACTCTCTTTTGTCTTAGTCACCCTCTCGGTTTAGCCTGCAAGATGAAACATCGCACCTTGGTAGTGTTACTGCTCAGACACACCAGGTGTTCTTCAGCCCCTTCCGCATATTACGTAGTAACCAAAGCTACAAGCTTTGTGTACAAGCCGAGTGCATATTTCAATAATGTATTGTAGACTATTTCCCTTGGCCTGCTCACAACCAAAAAAGTCAAAACGGTCTTCTGAAACAATAGAGTGAAGATGATAACTTTTGTAGCAAAAGTGCTGATAGATTAGCTGAAGACACCTTTCTATCTAACTGATCAGAAGAGACCCCCTTTAAAAAAAAAAAAAGAAATTAAAGTACAATGAAAGTTTTCTTAAAAGTATGTAGATCGAAGCTGAGTATTTACGTGTGATGGGGGAAAGTTGTTCAACCTAAGGTCTCAAAACATGAAGACTCTTGAGTTATGACCACATGGTCATAAGCCTTGAGACGACAAAACACCTTTCAAGAAGTCATATGGATAACGCGCCATGGAACATTCAATTACTACACACACTGCACAAATGTAAGCACTTTGTCTCAGTTTTCCTCTTAGTAATTCTTTGGCTTAGCTAGGTCCTTTCAGGTCATAAGTATGATTCAAATATCACACTACACATTTTCTTACAGCGACAATTGTCTGAAACGCCTTGTTACTTTTCTCTCTTGGCAGCAGCGTGCTCGGTGTGGGCGGATCCGGGCCAGAGGTATCTCCATCACTACAACGGTGCCTCGGCATCCACTGCGCCGTGACTTGTTTGTCATCTCGAAGCCTTTCAGGACCTGGCACCGGACCTCACAGGGACAGGGCATGGCTTCAGAGGCCATAGGGGCACCTGCCCACGCTTTCGGCAAGAAACCCTTCCCCTTGGGGCTCCGGCCCCAAGCGCCGCGTAGCCTGCAGAGGGGCGGCTTGTGGCGCCGGGACAGCTCCGGGCCCCCGGGTCCCCCGCCTACCTTGCGCCGGGCGCTGCTATCGTACTTGTCGTTCTTGAAGGCGCGCGCGTTCTGGTGGCGCTGGGGCCGCGTGCGCGACACGTTCCCCCGCTCCGAGCTCATCCCGGCCGGCACCGCCTGCCCCGGAACCGCTCCGCGGGCCCGCCCGAGCTGGGCGGTGCCGCCGCGCCCCCATTGGCGCTGCGGCCCGCGGGGTCCCGCCCCGGCCTCCCCCGCGCCGGTGCAGTCTGCGGGCGAGGCGGGGCTGGCGCCGCTCCGGAGGCTGCGCGGGGCGGGCTCAGCGCTGCTAGGGCCGCGCGTTCTCCGCTCGGGGCCGGGGTGGTGACGGCCGCCTCCCCCCGCCTCCCCCCGCCTCCCCCCGCCTCCCCCCGCCTCCCCCCGCCTCCCCCCGCCTCCCCCCGCCTCCCCCCGCCTCCCCCCGCCTCCCCCCGCCTCCCCCCGCCTCCCCCCGCCTCCCCCGTTACTCGGCACAACGGGCGTCCCCACACCTCACCGACCCGGCAGTCGGGAGAGCGCGGGGCCGCCGAGCGGAGTGCCAGCTGCAGGTAGGGGCTGTCCTCCGCCGGCGTTGCGGGGATGGATGGTGTGCGGGTGATCCGCTGCCGCGGTGTGTGGGCGAGCTGTTTCCTCCTCGCAGGTCCGTCCGTGTCTCTTCCGCCGCTCGGACCCGCGGCCCGTCCGCGCCGCCTGGCGCAGGCGTGTGTCGGCCCCTGGGGCGAGCGGAAGGGCCCGCGGCAGCCCCGACGTTTCCTCAGAGAGGCGGGCGGCGCGGCTTTGGTGTCCGGCAAGAACCGCCGGGGAGCTCCCGGCCCCGGCCGCCTTCCTGCCCGCCTGCCTGTGTCGCTGGGCTCAGAAGTCTCTGGCGGTGTCGCCTGCCTCAGGGTGCCTGGGTGTTGGGGGTGGTGTGTCCCGGTGCTCCCGTCTCCGCGATCTTGCCCGGACTCCTTTGTTGGAAACGGGCGCCCTGACTTGTGACACGCTTGTTAAAGTCTGGCTTTTCTCGGCTCCACACAGTGTCTTTGAGTCACTGCTAAGGACTTCGGCGGAACCCTTTTCAAATGCGGACACCTGAGGAGTTAATTTAGTTCCCGCCAGCCTGGTTGAACCTATTCATTCAGCTTCTGCTGTTGAGGCTGGGAGTGACGCTGGCCTCAACATTGCTCTCAGGTATTACAGATATAAAAATTTAAAGTATTTGTTCGGTAATTGACTAGGAAACTTCACGGCTGCGGAAATCGGAGTAGAACCACCTGAAGGCAGAGCGGTGTTAAGGGCGGAGCTCCGTGTCGGTGGCCGGCCGGCCTGCGCCCTGGGACACCGGGGCTTCGGCGCCGGGCGGCCGCCGGTGGCTTTAGCAGGGCAGGTCTGGGGTGCGGAGTCTTGCTCGGAGCATGCAAGGCATTGTGTAATCGACTTAATCCCGCAGTTTTCTATCTGGAACCTTTAGATGTTTAGTTTGTTCTTCTTTGGGTGATAAAGAATGTCTGGATTTTTCAGTTAGTGTTTCCTCTATTCCCTTTCTATTTTCAACTGTGCCGTTATGTTTTGATAAAAAGTAACCACCAGAAGATAAAATAATGTCTCTCTATATACGCTGTTATAGCTAGAATTTGTAAGACTAGCAGGGGTGTTTATTTGTTTAGAATCAAATTGACCAGAGTAAGGTTTTGGTTCTGACACGCTTCTCTGTTTTCATGTACTATGCTTTGTCCTTTTAAAAATATCTTAAATAGTTACTTCTCTTTATTTCTTAGTGTAGCTTTTTCATAATTGAATAGATTTCCTTTGTGTTGTTTTCTGGACTTGCTGTGTAATCTTTCTTAATATTCTCTTAATCCTTCTGTGTGGTACTTAATCAGACACTAATGATTTCTTTCTCACTGAACATTTTGTTGTTCTAACTGTTGGACTAGTTAAAGGATGCTCATATGTTTCTGTTCTATTCTTAATATAGCACAGGTGTTGAAGTAAATATTAGTCCTGGCTTGAACTCAAATTTTCATTGTATTGTGTTCAATGAAAATGTGAGGGGAAATACTTTAGAATTTCTTGTTTCAGCAGTATATAATGAACAGTAAAGATGTAAAAAAACCCAATCAAACAACAAACGCATAACCAAACAAAAAAACCTCAACGATTTTTATATCTTGCTCTTTATGGTTTGAACAACACTTAAAGTTCCAAGCCAGCAGCTGTATTTATGTTTGGCTTTGTTCTTGTGAATAGTTCATATGAAATAGGCAATCTAATTTAAATAAACAATTAGAATAATTTATATTTAATGTAAATATAAGATTTCTAGATAAGTGTTTGCAAGGGTTGGGCTGCTTTTGAGGCTAATACTTAGTGAAGTATTCAAATATGTGAATAATAGGTTCCACTTTCTTGTTGTTATGTACAGAGATAGGAGGATAGGAAGAATTGCTTATATGAAAAAACTACATTTGTTTTGTCCTAGGAATCTCAAGATAAATACTTGAGGTGTTCTTTAAGATTAAATAGACACTTTCCTCCTTCTGTTAGCCTTTATGAGAAGGCTAATTGCCACAAAATTAATTGAAATCACTGCATGTGGGCAATTTTGCATTTGTAATTTTATATGTTAGGTCTTTATTCATAAGAGAGTTAAAGAGATGAAATTGATAAGATGCTCTGGTTCTCCTTTTAAAAGCTACCCCAGAAGGGGTGATACAGCTTGGTCTGTTTTATTTCTTAGCTTCTATTGCTGCAATAGAAGAGTTTTCTGCAGTTTCTTCCACAGAATTTTCTTATGTAATTTCTATGAAAAATGCAGTATAATTTTAAAGAGGATGTATATTTTTTATTGTATTCTGTGAGGTGTTGTGTTGTTAGAATATTGTACCAACTGCAGGAATTGTGTTTGCAGAACAGCACTGGCATTTTTATTGCTACTGAAATGTCAAATAGAAGGTAAGGTAGTTGTGTTGTTGAGATGTGTTGATCTCAGAATCTGATGATACTGTAATAAGCACAGAGGTTTACATCATACATGCTCAGAACGTGTTAGACCTTAGGTATTCACAACATATCTTAGTCAAATGAGTCCCATTAAAGTTACTCATCTGTACTTGTGGAACCATATGCTTAAAGTAATCTAGTCAGAGTTGTTTTTGCCTCAGCTTGGCTAAGAATCCAGATAAAACACGTATCCAGCTTATTCACACTCTCATGTGAATACAATCCATCACAGTGAATGACAAATCAGTTCCAGTATAATAGAAACATTGTTTGCATTTAGTTGGGACTATTCTCCTGTGGAAGTTCAGTAGGTGTTTTGTGTCAAACTGGTTCAGTTAGTGACCTGCTGTTTTTCTTGGGTCTTCTCAGTGGAGAAAGTAGCATGTATTTGTTTTAAAGAAAATTGTTGTTAGCCATGATTTAGTTGGAGAATGACTCTGGAATCAGAACATTTTGTTTCAGTATGCATATGTTTCATTGCAATAAAAGATCAATGTATAAAGCCTGTGTTAGTCTAGCACAGGGGAGGAATAATACATCATCTGTGGTCTTCAGCATGTCATTTGCCATATCTGGTGACAGCCCATTTTTAGCACATTTAAGCTATCTTGGGGGACAGTACTACCATATCAGCTGATTCACTGTGGTTTACTGCAGTACTGCCCTGTGCATGAATCCCGTGGGCCAGGTTCCAGTCTTCTGAAATTACTTTGGCAAATAGCAAATATTTTCTGAATGAGATCATATTTGTGGTGTTTCTGGGCTGTTTGTACTTATAAATAATGTAAACTCCTGTTCTAATTTTTTCTGACAAGTGGATTTGGAAGAAATAAGAAATTCTGTAGCTATTGTTGTATGCTGGTGTAGAATGCAATCTGCTGTTCCTTGGCAGAACAAACTATTTATATCTCACCTTTGGAGATACAAATTCCATTAAATTTTTCCCAAAAAATAATAATCAGGTCTTATAATAAAGTATAATATCTAACTTCACCTTCAGTGTTTCTGTAAAGGTGGGAAAACTCACTTGGAACAGATCCATTTAGTAGTTTCTGAGTGAAATAGAGGCGGTTATGAGTATTGGGTCATAAATACTTGGGGGGAAAAGCATGTTGAGGCATCACAGGAGCTTTTCTGGATGGTGAAGATGAACTCATTAGTAGAGGTGAAAGAAGTTGCTTCTTTGGTGCCCATAACTGTAAGAGAAGTAAAGAAAGAACAAATACACGCAACCACCACCATGGCCCCCCTGCCAAACAGTAGGGTTTTTACTTTGAATGAGACAGTCCAAACCTTTTGTGAATACTTAGAATTCCTCCGTAGACTTCTTCCACTTAACCTGACTTTTGACTATAACTGAAACTTAGTGGTCACATAATCTCATCTGATGGGGATGAGTTATTCCACATTTGAGTGACTAATTGTGCTAATTCACAAGGTGATTGTTACTTCAGCTGGCAGGAATATGGACTTTTATTCAGGATCTTCTTTAAGAGCCTATCTACCTTCATATGGGAGCTTCCTGCCGTATCCTCTAAACTCGTAGTGTTGATGTCCCATGTCTAACATACGTGATTTCCCTCCGTTTTGAAGAAAATTAGAGACCTGGGGTGAAAACTCTTAGCTGTGGCAGTCTCTTTTTTTGTGCACTCTTTTTCCGTAGTATTCCAGGAATGGTCATGCTGTTTGTCAGACTGTCTCTTTGTGCCTGTTTTTGTTGCTCTAAAAGTAGGCTCCATGTAACATTGTTTGCAGTATGCTTTCATACTGTACCACCAGGAAGAGACCATTCACACATCCAAAAATATGGGTAGTTGTTCTGTAATATATGTTAAAGTCTATTTGCAACACTGCCCTTGAAGCTTTTTTAGAAAGAAATTTACACATGAAAACTATGCTTCTGTGCAAATTTAAGGATAAAATTTGAAATATCTAAATATTGTTAGGTGTCACAGTTAGCAGTAAGATTTTACTGCTGGAGGACCCAAATACTTCTGGAACAGCATGGTACTGTAGACAACTGAAATCTGGTTGTTTGAAATCTGTTTGAAATCTGCTTCAAGCCTGAGTCAAAGACAGTACGTGAAACTGTAAGTGCTTATGTTCACAAGGAACTGTCAGGAGATGAACTTGAGACCTGTAGATAGATTTGGTATGAACAAGTTGTTTACATTAAGATGAAATGTCAGATGCTTTAACACAAGGAAAGCAGGGTAAATGCTTATCTTTTGTGTGCTGATTTCCAGCATGGTACTTGTCAAATTTCATTGCTTTTCTTATCTCTTAGAAAAAGTATTGCTTCGACAAAGGATTTTCCTCCCTTCTCACTGCTCTAAGTTAGGAGAACACAATGTCTCCACAATGTTAAGGGCAACTGTATCTTTACCTGTCTTGCTTTAGGTATAGTGTATTTACTTGTTTTTTCCTCCACCCTTCCCCACCGTTAAAACCAAGGCTTTGAATTGGTACTATAGATTATATTGCTTAACAAATATCTGTGATAGAGCATTTAGTTTGGGATGTGTTTCTTAAAGCATGAAAAAAAACCCCAATTGTGTAATTTATACAATCCCAATTCCTATGTGCAAAGAGCTAAGAATTTCTTTGAAGGTTTTCAAAACATTTAGATCAGCAAGTATGAAGTGCAAAGATAAGTTTATGGCTACATTTTCATGTAACAAAACTCTACAATGTTTGCTAAACCAGAAGCATCATCTTGTTTTGTCTTCTACGTTTTGACCTTCATGCAATCTTCATACTTCTGATAGTGCTTGCAGGAGCCCATACCTCATGATTGCAATACGCATTCTTTGTATTTAGGAAATGCTGTCATAATTTTTAGCTGCAGAAATCTGCATTACCTTAGTATGCTGCAACTCTGCAACATATTTTAATTCTTCTTTATGACATATGTATTTTTCAAGGGGAAGAACACTTTCTGTAACATCTTAATATAAGGAACTTCATTTCCTCCAAAGGAACTCCAAAACTCATGCTTGCTCTTTCCCTGGGTAATCATGTTTTGCTTTTGATGTTTTGCAGGGCTTTAGAGTTATCACTTCCCTTTAATAATATACTCATTGTGAAGCAACTAATATTATCAAATTAGATATTATATGGAAATATGCATATGTATATCTAAGTCTTTGTTTTGTTAAATGTTCAAAAGTTATGCATTATTTTCTAGAGACATTGTTTACGTTTTTTAAGTTGGGTTTTTTTAATGTCAGATTGTACCTGGAAACTGATATATTCTCTCTTTCCATTTCAGACTAGAAGATGAATAATCTTTCCTTTAGTGAACTGTGTTGCCTGTTCTGTTGTCCACCATGCCCAGGGAAAATTGCCTCCAAGCTGGCATTCTTACCTCCTGATCCCACATACACACTGATGTGTGATGAGAGTGGTAGTCGCTGGACTTTACATCTCTCAGAGCGAGCAGACTGGCAATATTCTTCTAGAGAAAAAGATGCCATTGAGTGCTTCATGACTAGAACATGTAAAGGCAACAGGATTGCCTGTATGTTTGTGCGTTGCTCACCTAACGCCAAGTACACTTTGCTCTTCTCACATGGAAATGCTGTCGACCTGGGTCAGATGAGCAGCTTTTATATAGGACTGGGCTCACGGATTAATTGCAATATATTCTCCTATGATTATTCTGGATATGGTGCAAGTTCTGGGAAGCCAACAGAGAAGAATCTGTATGCTGACATTGATGCTGCTTGGGTGGCTCTTAGAACAAGGTAAGACATTAGTTGCCATTTTTCTTTTACAGGATCCTTGTCAAATGGTTTTATTTCACATGCATTAGCAGTTGAAACAGCAGTGCTGTGATTTAGAATTAGTGGATTCCAAGCTGTCTGGTGGTGCCTGGTGCTGAAGGCATTGTCAGTATTAAGTAGGATCAGCATACATTACTTACGTGCTGGAAAACTTAAGAATGGAATTAAATTTATTAAGCTGTGGTTTAGTCTTTAACCATTAGAGGATCATCCTTATTGTCATAGTTTTGAATCTTCTCAACTGCAAAAATTAAAAAGGTCAGAAAAATCCATTAGAGTTGATACCCCACTGTTGGGGTGTGGATGTGAGAAAATGCAGGTTGTTTCTTCAGATAATTTCCGTGACACACTTTTTTTGTAGGGAGGGGCAGAGTAAAAGCTGGTACAAGAGAACTTGTTGAGACTTTGTTTCTGTATGGTGTTGAGATCACCTTTGTTTCAGAATTCTGACTAGCAGCTACAGTATTTTCAAAGTGAGAAACATCTTTTGCTTTATACAGAAAGCTATCTTCACAAAATATAATGTGTGGGAGAAGTTGTAATGGATCTGGGTAAATATCTTATGATGGGAACAAAAAAAGAGCAATTTGGAGCAGTGGTGTTAAGCAGAATAAGAAGGTCAAGAAAAAAAATTGCAAATGGAAAGATGTTATTTTAGGAATTTCTGTGTTCTAAGCCTCTGGTTTTGTGAGAGATAAAATAACAAGATGAAAGATTCTGAACACATTCACTGATACAGGTGAGACTCCTAGACAGTCCTGCACCAAATAAGTGCAGCTTCTCTAATTTGAGCAAATTTCTCCATAATTTTTCCATTTAGGTCAATATTCCTCTCATTTTACAAATACCCGGACTACAAAAACTATTTTTTAAAATAGTATGCAATCGTAAGAGTAGCTGCTCACCAGAAACTCCCACCACACTTTGTATTTTGCACCAAAAGGGTAAAAAAATCCTGAAGTGTGTTGTTATGGCTTGGTCATTGCAACTTGAGCATCCTGTTTAGTAATTATAGTATCAAGGATATGACTTAGTGTAAGGGCATGTGGATTTTGAATCCTGGATCCTGGTAATTGTCACAGTGAGTTTAGAACTTCATCAGTGTAGTATTAATGAGCAGGTTACCCTTTTGAGTGTTTTAAATATACCTTTAGTCTTGCATTCCTTTTACATTTTAACAACAGTATGATACTTCTTTTCAAAAAAGCATATGTTATCCATGTAATAAACAGGGGAAAAGCTTATTATCATAAGCTCCATTCAACCACAGGGGTTTTCAGCTTCATCTATTCAAAAACATGCATACTAGGTTGTTAGATTAACTTTCAGTTTTTATTTTTATTACAGTGGAAAGTTGAGATATGCCTGTTCCATAAGCCAAGAGCTGCAACAAATTCACTGTTGACTATGTTTTGTAGCTGGTAGGTGAATCTGGACATTAGCTGCTCAGTGAAATAGCCGGTAATGTTTACCAAAAATATGATGTGATTTGTGAACAATGTGGAAGACAGAATTATTTAAATGTAACAGAAAATACAAGAGAACTAGATGGTGAAACATAATACTTTGTCAGTATACAGGCTCTGTTTTATAAATAATTTGTAATTATTGTCTCTTCTTCCTCATAACAAATGTCTGAATAGAAGACCTGCAAGGAAATGTGATTGCAATTTGAATTCACACCTCGATTCTTAAGCAATGAAATATACTTTCTCTGAACAAATAAGATTGTTCACAATTGATAGGACATAATTGAAAGGCTAGTGACTTTAAACTGAAAGAGAGTAGATTGAGATTAGATATAAGAAAGAAATTATTTTCTGTGAGTGTGATGAAGCACTGGAATAGGTTGCCCAGAGCAGTTGCCAAGAGAAGAACTGGTTGCTCAGAGAAATTGTAGGCAAGTTCCCTATCCCTGGAAGTGTTCAAGACCAAGTTGAATGGAACTTTGAGCAGATTGGTCTTGTGGAAAGTATCCCTGCCCATGGCAGATAAAGTGGGATTACAGGATCTTTAAAGGTCCTTTCCAACCCAAACTATTCTATGATTGTAATGTCCCATCTAAGTGTACTCTTTCATGAGCAGACATGGCTGAGGAGACCTCTAAATATATCTTATAAGATATTCTTATGTTTCAGAATGATCTCACCTTAGTCCCTTTTTTCGTCTGCCTTTTTTATTATTATTTCCCCTCCAGTAGAAATTAGGTAATTCTGTAGAGTGTAGAAAGTTTACATTTGTCTGCCCAACTTGTGAATTTCACACATGTGAACTGAATTTGGTCTACTACTGAAAAAGAGGTTGGTGTTTCCGGTTAGATCTGTAGTACTTAGAACAGCTTTCCAACTGGGTGACCTGGTCTCACCCTTCTATCTGAATGCTGGATGTATCACGGGGAAGTTCAGCTCATGACTTTGGATATACAGGCTCACAGTTTGATTATCCAGCAATGGTATTCTCTTGAGTCCTGAGACAGTGCTCAGCTGTGTTAAAATACTCAATGAATAATCTGGACCAGAACGAAGCCTTTGAGCATTTGCTGCAATCTTGATTCATTTTCATGGCATAGCCCTTGCTGTCTGTTTCACACTGGTACCATCTTTAACATTTATAACTAATTCTGCAAAAACAAATTATTTTGACAGATTGTTTGCAGGATAAATATGTGTATAGCTATAACTCCTTGGAAATTCTTGTTGATGAGATAAGAAAGGGACCTTAGAATTTTAAACTGTGCCTCACAGTTCGTGATGTGATGAAGAAAAGAATGGAGAAGTTACCTTTAGAGATTGACCACAGTTACCCATAGCTCCCTGCATTCCCTTTTATGAAAAATGGAATCATAGAACGCAGCACTATAAGGTGTTTCTGGGGTAATTGAAATGCTGGTGTGGGCTTAATTCTGCAGTCAAGACAACCACTTGTGGTAAAGACTTGCTAGAATCTTAAGTTTTGCGTCTTGGAAAGACAATTCTCATACTCACCTGTAAATCAGCAAAGCTGTCCAGTGTGGACTGGACACCTGGGATGAAATAGTCTGGAACTTGTACTGAGGGTGATGATGAGATTTTGCTGTGAATATTAATATTCTTGTAAATGAATACAGAAAACTAGTTTGGCAGCCTATCAGAATGGGTAAACAGCAGATGTAGATGCTTAGTTATGTCCCTATTCTTTACCTTGAATATATTAATAGGAAGCAGTAGCTACCTATGTAGATGACAGCCATGAAAGAAGATGGTGTGATTCCCTGCCTTCATCAGGTTTGGAAAAGTTGTATATTGTTGCATATTCATGTGCAATGTGAATATTACTATGGAACTATATAAAAGCTGCAAGCGAGGACATTCTTTCTCCAGCTGTCACAGCTACCAAGTGCTGAAATACCAGGAGTCATTTTGGGATACGCCTATTTTCTGCTGTTCTGGTCTCTGAAGGCCTTTGATGACACCCTAGCAAGGGTGGAAAGGTTTAACCAGCCCCAGGCAAGTGCAGGGCAAGTGGAGCTCCTTCAGAAACCTCTGAAAACATGCCAGAATTGCCTCATGACCAGATTTACCTGTAAGAAGCCAAACATCCCTTTCATTGTTGCTTATCATGGACCACATAATAATTGAAAAATTGAAGGGTAAACCTCACTATCAGATGATGTGTCAAAGTGGACAGAATGTCCATAAATTGAACAGTCGGGTATAGGAATAATACTGAATCTCTTCAGATGCTGGCCAAAAGTGTTCATTTGACAATTGACAAATTATTGGTTTTTTCATGCAGAAGTAGAAGCGGGTGAGGGAGTTCAGCTAGAAGTTGAGGTACTGTAACTTTGTACATTTGGAGAGAAATTGAGGTTTTATTTAAATTAATAGGGAAAAGTAGCTCAAATATCATGGAAGAGAAATCTTGACAATAGAACAAATGTATCGGTAGCATTTTAAAGTTTAGAAAGGGTCAAACTGTCATGAGAGAGGCAGAAAAGATGCAGTTTGTTGATTACAATGTGGACAATGAGCTTGCCTCTCATAAAACATAGGTCCTTTTTTCTTGTCCCAATGGAAAATACTGTATGCACAAGAAGGGGAATGCGCACATCAGTTGAGGAAGAGCAGGAATGCTCCTGAATTTTATTTATGGCCTGGAATGTTGATACTTACAGGTGTGCATAATGTTCATGCCCTTCATGTTATGCAACTTGCAACTGTAATTTCATGTGTTATGTCCATGATGACAGAAGATTTTGAATGTGCATTGAAAATTCCCTCAGGATGTTCCCCCTTGTTCCATGTGCCCCAAGTGCTGTGTTGGTTTTCTAAATGTGTGTGTTGCAATATCTTCACAAACTGTAGCTTCTCTAGAGCTAGTGTAAACCTAAAGAGGTACTATGGAAAATTGATCCTTCTAAGCTTGATCTTATCAATATTTCACTTCATTATTGTAAAGTGATCGAGTCTTCTAGATTAAGAGCGGTCGTTCAGAAATAAGTATAAATTAGTCTCCTTTATGTATATCCAGATCAAAATGGCAGATATTTTTATTAAAAACAAAAAACAAAGGAAAAAAAAACCTAAATAAACAAAAAAAACTCTACCTACCTTGTCACAGCCAGACAGATATGCATCTTGTAGTTTGTTTATTGCGCATCATGGTAATATGATACATACCCAGTGAAAATATAAAGTAAGGTCAATATCCAATGTAAGTGATGTACATCCCATTAAAGTGTTCAAAGAAAGGTCAGACAGCACTTTGAACAGATTGATTCAGTGAAATACTACCTCCCTGTGGGAGGGGCCTGGACTATATCACATTCCAAGCTAACTGTTCTATGATTCCACAAAGAGAAAAAAAGAGGAAGGCGGGGCAGAGAAAAGGTGGACTACCAGTAAGGTTTTTAGTAAAGTGCAGAAAAGATCTTGTTGCTAAGACAGAAACACCAAGGAAATAGTGGAAGAGTTTCTGCTAAATCACATGAAATTCATCACAAAGGGAAAGAAAAAAGAATATTTCATTCCTGTTTAGCAGTTCTTTTCCTACCAGAAGCTGACACAATCAGGCCAGGAGTGTTTAGGGTTGCCTCTTTTATGGGACACCATCTATCTCTGTCAGCATATATAGGGCCACAGAAGAGGATACTGGCTTCATTAGTGTTATCTTGGGCCCTGGTTCGAGGCAGTGGAACAGTTGGGACCATTACAGCTTATTGGCTTGCTCCTTCCTCAGTCCACCAGTGGCATGCTTTTTCCTGCCTGTCGCTGAACACAGGCAGCACAAAGGAGCACAAAAGCAATTGCTCCACTACTCCCAAACAAGATTTATTTAGTTCCTTTCACTAGCTGTTAAAACCTAATGAGAGGGGAACACTTTGCTGAAGCTGAAAATAGGAGAGTGGTTCTTTTCTCTTTGGCAATAGCTTAGCTTTGTAGTGACATTAACCGATGCCTTTAGCATGGTGATGAAGCAGAAGTTTGTGAGCGCTCAGACACTCTGTGAGGATGTCAGGAGGCTTACGTGAAAACAGGTTCTCTGTCAAAAATGCTCTTTACATTCCATTTTCTTTCCAGGCAGGTAACATTTAAGTATGTGAACATAAAGGATGAATTTGGTGTTGTAAGGAATTGGAATCTCAGTTGCTCTGGGAAAGAGAAAGATGTTGCAGTCAGCCTTTAAACTGCAGAAAATATCTGTCAAGTTTTGTACCAGATTCTGCCCTGAATAACTTGTCCATGAGGAATAGTGCTTTCTCTGAGAAGGTACATCTGTGCATAGCTACTTTTAAGGTTTTCTTCCAAGGTCCTTTTTGGTGATTATGGCTTCAAAACTATCGCCAAACCTAAAAACACTCTGCATTACCTTCACCCCCACACTGAAGGTCTGTCTATGCTGACACAAGTTATCTGAGATTACTTGAGTGGACAACAGTGTTTACATTAGTCCTATTATCGACATAATGAGCTTTCAAAGATAGCAACAGTCTTTACAGCGTGTCTTTGACCTCCTGTAACCAGAGGAACTACTTAAAACATATGGCTTTGTAAATGTCATGTTCCCCTTCTTCACAATGGCCTGTATTTATAAGGCACTGATTAGGAGAACAATGCAACTTTTTCTTTTGATCTGACACTCCTCCTGTGGGAGACCAGGTATGTAGTCATCTGATAATTTGACATGAAACTTCTTGGAGTTTGACAGATTATGAGTCTATCAAGAGAAGTAAACAATTTTTATGTTTATATTTTATTTTATTTCATTTTTTACCCTTTAACTTTAAACCAGTTACCTTTTCAAGAAATTATCTGTTTTAGATTGTGAAGTGATACTTTTGAGAAACAGCAACAGAAGAACAGTTAGGCTTTCTTTTTTTCCAAACATTTCGGAAGCCTGTTGTATTGGGCTTGCATGGCCAATCTTTGGTAGCAGGAGACTACAGAGGCTTCTTCCATGTCTGGCATAACCAATCTCTGTTAGCTCCAAAGATGGATGTGTCAAGGCTGGGCCAATTAGAAATGATGGTAGTGCCTCTGGGATAACATACTTAAGACAAAGAGAGGAAAAAAATATCATTGCCCACTGTAATTTCAGCAAGAAAAGAATGAAGTGAGAACATGTGATGGGAACAGGCCTCCAGACACCTGGGTCAGTGGGGAAGCAGGGGCATGAGGTGCTCCAGGTGTTGGGGCTGAGATTCCTCTGCAGCCCCTGGTGCAGACCATGGTGAAGCAACTGTGCCCCTGCAGCCATGGAGGTCCATGTGGCTGAAGAGATCCACCCACATCCCAGGGAGGAGCCCCATACCAGGGCAGGGAGATGCCTGAGGGGAGGCTGAGACCCCATGGGAGACCTTTGGAGAGAGGAGCTCACACTGGAGCAGCCTGTCCTTGAAAGACTGCACCCCTTGGAAGAGTGACCCGCACTGCAGCAATTTAAGGGGACTGTTGCCTGTGGGACAGACTCACATCTGAGAAGTTCATGGAGAGCTGTTCCTGTGAGAGGAACAGCTCTCCATGAACATGCCATGGTGAGCATGGGAAGAATTCCTTGCCCTGAGCAGCGAGAGAAACAACACGTGATGAACTGACCATAACCCCCATTCGCAGTCTCCCTGCACTGCTGTGGTAGCCAGTGGAGCTGGGAAGGAGAGGGGGTGGAGGGAAGGTGTTTTTAAGGTCTGTTTTCCTCTCATTATCCTGCTCTGCTTTTGTTAGTAATAAATTCAATTAATATCTCTACTTCTAGCTGGTTTTGCCCATGATGGTGTTTGATGAGGGGTATCTCCCAGTCCTTATCTCTGCCCACAAGCCCTTTGTTAAATTTACTCTCCCCTGTCCAGCTGTGGAGCAGTGACAGAGCTGCTTTGGTGGGTGCCTGCCATCCAGCCAGGGGCAGTCCACTAAACCTTTTCAAGAAGAAAGGGAAGACTGGAATGAGCAGATATAATCTCTGTTTTCCAGCTGCTTGGAGTTTGTTGTTTGGGAGGCAGGGGTTGATTATTTAGGTTTTCATCCTCTTAAAGCCAGAATATTCAGAAGTCTATCACCACTTCTGGTTATTGACATCTTTATTTTAGTTTACAGATTGCAAAGCGTGTAGTTTCTGGTAGGCACTGTGGGACAATCTGTTTGACTATGGTGGAGTAAGGATTACTTTAATCCAGATATCATAAATGCTTCTCTTGGCTTCTTTTTTTTTGTAGCCATTATTTATCTATCTTCAGGCTTAAGGAATTTGATAAAAAAATAGGGGAAAGAATAATGAGAAAATGAGAATATATATTCCAAAACATACTTTTTAAGTTGTTGTCCTAGAGTGACCCCTAAACCTAAAGTTGTGCTTTAAATTCTTGTGTAATGTCCTGTATCTTGTAAAACTCAACATCCAAGAAAACACAAGTGCAGTAATTGGCAAGGTTTATTATTTGTAAACTGTTTTATCATAATGTGCTGTGCAAACTGCATGCCATACTAGGGATGCAATATGTCAGGTATTAGTGCAAGTTTTCTTCAGATTGTGGGAAGGAGAAAGGCCGTACTGTACTTTCAGAATGGACAAATGTGACGTGAATTGGGAGATGAATTGTAAAAGGATAGGTGCTAAGATACTCTTAGATGTTTCAGAAGAGATGCAGAAATAGTGAAGACCTTTAGATTTGGGGTTTGTTTCAAAGCTTTAATTTGTTGTATTTGTGTGCTGGAATTTTCAGAAAATCTTGTTGATGCTTGAAATTGCTTATTTGAGAACTGTAGTGGGGTGAAGGGCCTGCTACTTCCAGGCTGATGATGAAGACTTAGAGTTCTAGAAGTCTTAATTTCATTATGATCTGATTATGACTAGAAACTCTTTCTAGGAAACACTAATAGTAATTAAGTAGTCATGATGCACCAAGATTCCTGTGTCACAGAGCCTGCCTCTGTGCTAATACTTTAAAGGCTTTTACATTTCAGTCTATCAGAACACAATTTAAATAAAGAGGTGAATATTAAATAGACAATGTTAGATGTGAACAGTGGGTTTTAAACCAAATTTAGTGAGTTATTGGCATACCTAATGATTTCTGCTACCGATACGTAAGATGTAAGTAATACTACAATCTTGAAATATTCCTAGATACTTTTTTTTAAATTAAATGTTTATTATATACTGTTGCAACTTAGAGGACATTTTTTCTGGCTTATTAAGAAGTACTTGTGGTTTTAGGGAGAGATGTTTTGTTGATTGGTAACTTGAATGTCTTGGCACACATGAAACACATTTTTTTCTAATGTTCCTGAATTTTTAGTCTCTTAGACTTTACTGATTTTAGTGTTTGGTTACCTATACAGTTATTGACCCATGTTTATAAATACTGGAGATTTTTTTTTGTTACTTCTGCTCCCCTGACTTTACTGGAGGTATGCAAAATATACTAATTTGATAACTTATTTGTGGGTATGGGTGTTATGTAGTGTTGACAGAAATTACGCATGCCTTTATTGCAGACAAGGTAACCGGTGCACTTTCCTTCACTTGATTTTCATTGCTTTCAGAATTGAAGTGGGAAACATCAAACTTACTTAATGCTATTCCACAGTGATGTTAGGCTAGGCTGCTCTTACTTAAAAAGTTGAACAAGTTTTTAATTATGCATGAGAGCAATGATTTGGGTTTGAGGGTTTTGGTTTAGTTTTGGGGTTTTGGGAATTTTGGTTTGTTTTGTGGAGTTCTGGGGGAGTGTGGTTGTTGTTGGTTTTCAGGCTTTTTTATGCATGGGGTTTGGTATTAATGCAATGTAGTATCCCTTTCTATTCAAGGTACTTCCTTTCCCAAGTTTAGATAGGCTGTTGCAATCTGACCTGTGGTAAGAGTACCTGGTTAGTACAGGGCAATGGATCAGCAGCTCACTTCTGTTGCAGGCACCGTTCTTGGCCACATTACCATTCTCTTCGGAGGCTTTTCCCATGTAACTGGAGTAGCAATTGCTTTTTGTATTCACACTAATGCCGAAAAACGTATTAAACTGACTTGTATAAGTGTTAACTAGATGTTTCTTTTGTTTGCCCCTGTTACTTGCATCTTACTAGAGAGGGTTTGACTTAGTTCTGCATTCCCTGTTGGGCTATCTTGCTTGTGCATTAGGTTGATAAGAACAAGCTTCTTGGCTACTACATGGAATGCTTAGTATTACTATACTGACAGTATGGGCATGCTTTAAGTCTCTAAATTTATAAAAAATGTTACCAGCTTGCAGGTTTAGTCAAGTATCAGAAGAGTATTTTGATCAGAGATCAAAAGCTGATCAAATTTTTGCAGACTTGATTATGCTTCATGTGATGATAACCAAAGACCTATTAAGAGTCTTATCAGTTTTCTGTTGTAGGTCCACTGGAGTTAATAGTAAAGACTTTTAACTAGTATACAAGCCACACTGCATTCACAAATCAGTATTTAAAAAATTAAATCATTATTTCAATATCATTCAGGCATAAGGGAAAAAATACTGCAAATAGTAAATAAATAATTGTGTGTTTTAGTCAGGAATGTCACAGAACAGACTTGCTTGTTCTTCTACCAGCTTATGTTTCATAGTTGGTACCCTTCTGAAAATTTTCATCTTCAGAAATGCTTTTTTTGTCTTGCTCTGTAGGTTTTGTCTGTTTCACATTAAACACCACTTTTAAAATGTTTCTAATTTTCTAGGTATGGAATTCGCCCTGAAAATGTGATTATATATGGCCAGAGTATAGGAACGGTACCATCTGTGGATCTTGCTGCTAGGTATGAAAGTGCTGCTGTGATTCTTCATTCTCCACTGACCTCAGGAATGCGAGTAGCTTTTCCTGATACAAAGAAGACATACTGCTTTGATGCATTCCCGAAGTAAGTTGTAGGCCTTCTTTTTTTCAGTTTCCTTTTCTCTATTCCAGAAGTTTTCAACCAGAAAAACAAGTAGTCTGGCAAATTCTCTGAAACTTTTTTCAAAGGTTTATTAAAACAATTGGAGAAAAATCAGTGAATAAGATCAAAGAGGAACATTTGCTCTGAAGAAGTTTACAAAACATTGTAAACCTTCTAGGCACTTTGCATCTCTAATCATTTAAGTGGATATCTGTAAGGAAGTAATTCATTTTCCTAAACATAACATGTAAATCCCTAGTTCTAACAAGTAGTTCGATCCAGTGAATTGTTAGTCTGGATAACTGTGAACAAAGTTGTTTGCAATATATTTCTGTAAGACCCAAAAACTAAGTACATCTTAACTGAAGAAAATTCCTGTTATGTTTTTCATAACTATGCCATTGTTTTCACACATATAATCTTTTTCTTACAGCATTGACAAAATTTCTAAAATAACATCTCCTGTCTTAATAATCCATGGAACTGAAGATGAAGTAATTGACTTTTCACATGGCCTGGCATTATTTGAGCGTTGCCAGAGACCTGTAGAACCACTGTGGGTAGAAGGAGCAGGCCATAATGATGTGGAACTCTATGGACAATACCTTGAAAGATTAAAACAGTTTGTGTCACAGGAACTTTTGAACTTATAACTTTTGGTGTGTATTTACATTTTTTTTTCATTTCACTGCACAACTGCACACCTTGATAAAAAAGTAACATGTAACTTAAAACCTGAATGTTGTGTTTTTAAATCATCTTGGTTGCCTTCATTAAATGTACAGGTAATGATTTGTCAACATAATTAATGAAGGTTTTAATGCCAGCATTATAAACTGGAATTACATGATCATGCAGTCAGACTTGGCAGTTCATATTTCTTTGTGTGAGTTATTTTTTCTTAGATGTTAAGGAAAAAAAATCACAAGGAGTACTGTAAGAAGATTTAATTATATAAAACCAAACGCTGTAAAAGTGTTGCCAAGTGCTTTAGCATATCACAAACAAGTTTATAAATATTTTTTAAACATCTCAAAGTGTACTGTGACTTACTCTGTTGCACAGGTGTAATTAAAAAACAGACTTTTAAGCAGTTGTTCTGTAAAAATGTCATAGCCATGAAATTTGAGTGAATACTAATGTATGTAAAAAGAATAAACAGTCACTGGAAATTACTCATATGCTTTTATAGGGAGAGGCAGGCAAATATCTTCTCCATATTTTTCACTTCTTTTGTGCTTAGTTTTCCTTTACTTATTTTGTACTCATGTTGTCCCTTAGCTTTCAGGATAACAAAATGTACCCACTCATGTTCTCAGGAGTCCTAATCTTGCCAAAATAATGCCAGAAGTTATCATTGCTGTAATGCAAGTATTATTTGCATGATTGCTGCTGAGGCCACAAAATACCTCTTTGAAGCCAGTAAGACTTAAAACCTAGAGGGCTTCTTGAACCATGTAGTTTTAAACACTGATTTTCTAGAGCCACAATATGTCATTGAGAAGAACCTTGAAGTTTATCCAATATTATAATAGAGAGTTTGCAACTTAGCATTTAACTGGTCAGATCTAATTTTGGATATTTAGTGTAAAAGCTTATTGTTTTTTGAGTATTGTGTGGAAATTTTACTAATCAGGCCTAGATGGGGTGGGAGGAGTGGCAAGAAGAGAATATTGACATTTTTCTATTAACTCATAGTGAAATAAACTTAAGTTGCCTTTCCCTTGAATGCATTTCGTGTGAATCAAACTATGAAAAATAAACTTAATTATATGTAGCCTAACTGTAAACAAAATAATATTCCAACAATACACACTGTGCTTTTAAGGCCTTAGGTTGTTTAATTGTACTGCTTGTTTTTTTGTGATTGAGACTATTGTATACTTAAATGTAGCTCTGAGTATTATAAAAACTGGTTAGGATGTGTTGATTAATAGTAAACAATATTCCACAAATTTGCAGTTCTTCCTTTTTGTTTCATTCAACTACTCATTTATTCAAGAAAATCTGACATCTAAAGCAATAACCCATTGTTCTGAATTGCCAGCACATTTCTTCATCAGCAACTACTGTTCTGATCACCCTCCTACCCCCATGCCTCACCTAACTAGAGTTTGACAGTTCAGAACACAGGCTTTCTGCTGCAAAGCTACTTGTAAACTCATTTTCCTGTGACAAATTCTACTACTTCCTTCTTTGAAATTGAAAGGAATTCTTGTCTTGTGCACTTTGGCGAGTTAATTGAGTAGAAAGAAATTTGTTCTCAAGCAACTAGGTTCCTGTTTAATCTTTTGATCAAGGATGCTTCTGTGAGTTCTGAAATTCAGAGTATATTCAGGACCAACAACATTAGACTTAAGGATTTTCATCCTACTTCAAGACTTTTGGATACAGGTGTGTAACTCAGCTTTATGACGTATTCAATACATAGTTTGATTTCCTTTTCTTACTACTTCTACCCACTATCTCTGATGGAAATCATTACCATTAAAAGTTTAAGTGCTTTCTTTGTGATGAATGAAGCCTGTTCTGAGATTCACCTTCAGGAATTAACAAATAAAGAGTGTAGAAGTGCAGTGTTAAGTGATATATATTGGCTGTGTTTTGGTTGCCTGCCCATTGCAGGTAAATGATCAACAGATCATCACAAGAACTGGTTGTGCCAGGGGATATTATGGCACCCTGTAATTGAAAAAGACAGAAAAGGTGTCATAGCAGTTTTGTTGCTTTTGTTTGTGTTTTGTTGAAACAGAACAAAACATCTAACTAACTGTTTTGTCTTCAGTATGTGCAGCTCTGCTGGATTGCACTGGTGAGTAGAGTTTCTGGTCACTTGTACGCCATTTGCTCATGAGTAGTTATTGCCACTTTGTGCTGATTTAGGTTTTATATATGTATTTTTTCATATGATTTGGATATGTGAAGGAATTTAAATGGAATTTAGGCATAGCCTAGCCTGTAGTGCAGATTGTATTATGGCAGCAAACTTGTTAGTGACAGAGAGCAACTCTGACCTATTTCAGCAATGGAGAAAACATTTGACATCCTGATTGTCTTATTCTTATGCCTTCGTTTTGGTAAAATTGACAATGGGCTGTTCTCCAGTGTACAGATGCAATTGTCTTCTGATAAATAAAGTTGATTCAGCATTCATTGAAAAGACAATGCCTGTATTTTAGGGAAAAGAAAAGAGTGGTTTGTAAGCCTTGTGGTGTCATTCCTGCTTTGTTTTCTTTTTCTTTAAGAGACATATTTTACAGTAAACTGTCTTTTTCAGTTCTAGAAATGTTGGCAAATCAGCTTTCAAACCAACTTCATGTATGTAAATTATGTGATTACCTTCTAAAGGTGGGATCTGTTTGGGACATGTTTTGCTTTTATATTCACAACTCTATAAAACTCACCTCTCTTTACTTCCCACTTCTGGCAACGAAGAATTCTAATGTATGTTGAGTTAGCTACTATTATTGATTGATTTTAAATTTGTTTTCCTTTTCAAGACTTTTTTTTATAGGGGAAAAATATTGCATGTTTGTTTTTGGGTTCCTGTAATTGGGTGACATTGGACAACAAGGTACTGCTCTTTTGGAATAGTCCAGGTCTTACAGATACTAATTTTTCCCACTACGCTGTTAATATCTGAAATAAGGAAAACAGTATGTAAGTAGGGGGCTAATTGTTGAAAACTTAGCAGAAAAGGAGTTGGGGATCCTGCTGGGACAGGCTGCACATGAGCCAGCAATGCACCCATACACCAAAGGTGAGCAAGAGCATTCTGGGCCCAATAGGCAGAGATTTGCCAGCAGGTCATGGGGAAGTGATCCTACCCCTGTTCTCTGCACTGTGAGTGCAGATATGTGTGAAATGCTGGGTCTAGCTCTAGGCTTAGGCATGAGGAAGGTATGGATGTACTGGAGGAAGTCCAGTGCAGGGCTACAGCTGTGACTGAAGGGCTAGGGCATCCAGCACAGGAAGAGATGCTGAGAAAGCTGAGCTGTTCATCCTGGGGAAGAAAAGGTTTGGCAGGATACTGACTGTTATATGTGAATATCTGAGGGAGGGAGTAGAGAGAAATGAACATTCTCCTGTACTGCCCTCTAAGAGGCAAGAGTCAGTGGTGACACACTAAAAACCAGAAAATGTAATCTGAAATTAGAAACCAACTTCTTTTAACACTGGTACTGACTGCGGAGTTCTCATCTTTACGCAGTCAGAATTCAGCTGGACACAGCTTTAGGCAACCCAGTGTAGCTTACCCTGCTCTGAGCACACAAGTAGATAATCTCAAGGGGCTGCTTTCAGCCTGTCATTCTGCATACAGCATCTCAGAAGTGGAGACTGTATTTAAAAGAATTATCTTCATTTGGTGTTCCCTATTTTTAATGCTATGTTTTTAAGCAAGAGAAAGCAACAAAAGAGCCCTTTTTCTCTTAGTCCTGAGACCATCACTGATGCACTGCTGCTGAATCAGACTAACACCAAATTTTATACCACAGACAGTGTCATCAAAGGTCACAGATTGCTGCAGTGTACTACAAAAGGAAGGTTGTAAAGCTAGAAGCAAAGTATAAACATGCTATCCTGAAAACAGGAGAAGTTCTTGAAAGTTATCTTCAACATTCTCAAAGTTAGAAGCATATAAGCATACTATCCTGAAAAGAGAAGTTATTGAAAGATATCTTAAACATTGTCAAAGATGGAAATGTTGCATTCCAAGTTATGAGATAGGCTTGTTTTGCATTGTTTCAATAAAATCGAATAATAAAGTTGGTTCTACTTCACCTGATAAATATTTGTAAAACAGAAATGAAAAATTTTTTGTGGACAAGTCTAATGAGCTAGTAACTGTGTCAGTTACCATCACTTAAACAGTTCAGATAACTCTCATTGTTTAAAGTTGGTGTGACATTCCATTCATCTTGAGTACCACCAGACTGAAATGTTAGCATGATACTACTTTAGAACTCTTGACATATAGAACTTCATAACCAATTTGAGTTGTGAGGTTATTAATTGTAAATAGCCATAAAAAGAAAGAATGATTCCCTTGTAAATTCTATTGGATGATGATAAAAATGTCTACACTGTATCTTCTTTTTTTTTTTTTTCCCTCAGTTAAGATGCCTTCTTTCTGTGCAAGGAAGTAAAATCTTAACAAACTTCTAGTAAAATAGCAAGTAATATGTTTTAAGAAAGAGGACAATGTAAAAGAAATGGTCTTAAAAACAGATTACTCTTCCAGTGAGGAAGGGTCAACCATAAGTAACCATAAGAAATTATCTCAGCATTAACTTTTTCCTGGGGGCATTAGTAAGGTGTCTTGTCTAATGTCTTTCAAAATAATGAGAAAACCTTGAAATGGTCTTGTTGCTGTTGTGGTTGGTAAAGGAGTATGGTTGGTAAACCATACAAATGGTTTTAATTTTAATGTTTAATTTCCAATTTTTTCTGCTTAAAGAGGGCAAATAGCTTTCTAACCTTCAACGAGCACTTCAGAGAAGACATGAGAGGGACATTGATGAGACAGTAAATATACCTTCATATTAGGGTAAAAGCTGTGTGCACCTTAAGCAGGTAACTGTGCCTTGTCTCCTAGAGCTTTGGGTGAATGTAATGTGAATGTAATCAGGCTATCATAGTGAGACATTTTTAGTTTCCAAAGCCACAAAAGTCTTTGCCAGAAGTTTTCTTCTGGAGTGAGGTAAATGGTCGATTGACTAAAAGTCTAAAACTGAACTATGCCAAAGATCCAAATAAGTCTTAAGCTAGAACAGCATTTCAAGTCATTTTATCAGTAACTCGTCTAGTATCTCAAAGGCACACAATAACACTGCAACTCTTTCTCCAACACCTAAGTATTGCAAAGGTGCTTGGTTGGCCAAGTCATCTGCTTTTAAAGGTTATATGGTCTAAGTATACTTTAAATGTAAATGTTGTCTATTTATGAAAGTCCATGTAAGTCATTCTAAGGAGAGCAAGGAGTGTGTGGATAAAAATCAGCAGCAGCTTTGCAAGAGCATTACTGATTTGGAGACACATGATGCGTTCTGATTAATCCCCAAATATTTCTTAAAATAAGTTTGCTAGGTCCATTTGGTAGATGCTGCACGCTCTTCAAAACAGGAACAGAACTATCTGGTCTCTGGTTGAAAACAACCTCCCAGGATGGTGCTGTTTTGTTACATTAATGGCAATGCTTTAATTCATTAGAAACACATTCCCAAAAAATTTGGGTGGTAAAATCTAAGTGCTGATGAGGCTTTGCAGTTTTCAGACTTTTCAGCTTCTCAAGATGATACTAGTTAAATATATAGTTTACTTCTTTATTTTGTATTTCGCCAAGTATCATAGTGTGCTGCACAGAGAAAAGCAAAGTAGTGCATCCTTCATTATTAGAATTCTGCTTGTGTTCTAGTATCATTTATAGTTATCAAGAAGATTTGATAAAAATTTCTTCCTGCCAGAGATTTTGTGGCCACCAAAGTGGTGGAACACAAACCACATGCTTGGAGCCAGAACAGCAGGGTAGACAAAAAATGCAGACTTGAAAACATGTGTGAGTTCCTCTTCTGCTGTATTTGTAGATCCCAGGACTCAGTTTGCTCATCATAGCAGGTCTGCAATAGATACCCTGTCATTATATTACTTAGGATTCCTAAACAAAAATAATTTGTATCTTGGTTTAAGGCAACTTGAAGGAGAACACTGTGGAATGAGCTGCCTCCCTTTCCACCAGTAAGAGATAAATACAAATAGATGTAAGTGAAAAGGTATGTTTACCAACAACAGGGACAGCAACAGTCAAGAAATAACAGCAAAAATCCACCAGATACAAAACTGCTAAACCTCCCAGACTCCACGGAACACAGAGACCCAGAATGCTGGGGACAGGTCCCCAGGATCACACTCCACAGCTGAATGTGTGGTTCGAAGGACAAAGGGAAAGGTGGTGCGAGTCTTTTCCCCACCATCCCATTGTGCTCTGCTTGTCTCCAGCTGGAGCTCCAGCTGGTGTTCCACTAATCACAGGCTAGAAACTTGCAGAAGGACTCCCTCTTTGTCTTGGTAGGAGCAGTAAAGGCAAGGTGTCCGGGCTGGGGTGACTCCATAGTCTTCTCTCCTGTTGCAGGGGCCTATGGATCTGGACCAGCTTGCTGCAATGGGGCTGCCCCGCTCAGTGCAGCAGTACAGGCGACATGTGTGGCATTCACCTCAATGGCAGCTCAAAACTGCCAACTGCAGACTCTCCAAGGCAAGAGAAAAAAGCTGAATAAGAATCCCAAAAGGAAACGGCTCTGCTTGGGCAAGGACCACAAAGTCATTTAGCCAAAATCCTCATGGCAAGAGGGGATGAGCTGCTTGTGAGAGATGACTTTAAATGCACCCGGTAGCACCCCCCACCCCACCTTCCTGGCTGTAGGGTCAAAAAGAGACAGGAACAATTTTGGGCACAAATAGTTGTGGAATGCAACAACATTTTGGGTTACTGAGGACAATTTGAGTCATTTAGAAGTTAGAATGATATGTAGGCTGTATTTTATTTGTTTCTTTGTAATCACAAAATCTTGAGGGTTGAATTTCAAGGAAAAGTTGAGATCCACTTATCAGTAACTAGAGCTCTTCAGAGACATACAATATCACAAGGCATGATAAAACCACAAGGACTGGCAAATCTGAATATGCAGTCCTGGAGGCAACTCCAGAAAAATGCAGGTGAGGTAAATATTAAATTTAATCCATAGTCATTTCAGACTGCTGGTACAATGCATTGTTGTCATGCCATATTTTCACTTTCTAATGTAAAGAAATGGATTTTATGCAAGGCATTATTCATGCCTTACAAACTCACATTGAGTTTTCCTATGCGTGTCTGATCTGTGACATTTACGCTTGCTTTCCACAGAAGTTTGCATTATACCAGTTTTTTTACATAGTTCAGTATCTCTTTCCAAGTAGCAAGTGGTAGAAAAAGAGAAAATGGCCTTACGTTGCACCAGGGTGGGTGTGGATTGTATGTTAGCAAAAATATTGTCACGAAAGAGACTGTCAGGGATTGGAAGAGGCTGCTCAGGGAAGTGATTGAGTCACCTTCCTGAGAGTATTTAAAAGACAAGTAGACACAGTGGCTGGGGACATGGGTTAATGGGAGACCTCCCAGTGCTGTGTTAATGATTGGACTTGTTGACCCTAAAGGTCTTTTCCAGCTTTAACAACTTGATGAATTCTATGGGGTGTAGCTATTTTTAAAAAAATCGTATACAAACAATAGCATTCAGGTGTGAACAAAGCATAATTACTCACTTCTGATTATTGCTTTGTCAGTATTCAGCAGTGTTCAGCTTTGTCAGTGTTCAGCAGCTGTTCTGAGTCAAATTGTCTCTGTGACATGTGAAGTGGTGGCCATATGAATGTATTTTTAATGGTAATTTTTTGCCTTTTATTTATTTTAGCACTTGTTCTGAATTGTATTTAGTACTGTATGACTTCAGTAAATAACTGGATTTTTAAAAGTAACCAGGAATCACTAAGGTGTGTTTGTTTAAGAATTGATGTTTTGACAGATTCACATTTCCATGTGTCATGACTCTGATAGACATGCAGTTATTGAATAATTATGTAGTTGCATTGTAGTCAATCATGTGATCATTTACGATACCAAAAATTGGATTATTTTTATTAGTAAACCATTTGGCTGCCTGCAGTGCTTTTCTCTGCTTCCCTTTTATGGTTCATAGGAGTTTTTTCCTGTTACAAAGGTCTAATTAAAGAACAAATTCAGTTATGGTTGTGGGAGCTGATCCACTGCATTGAGCTTACAGGAAACATGGAGACAATCTGTTTCCACATTGTTAATTGTATCACATTTTCACATGGCTTAGAACATGCAAACAGTTTAGCAACTGTTATAAATATGGAATGGTTAATTCATGTTCTTATGATAAATTAGAAATTTATAAAATTGTATAAAGTGATATTAGGCAAAAGTTTATGTTTTAAGAGATTTTGCAGCAGATGGTGAAACTGACCGCCCTGAGACAGCCGGGGCCTCCATTCAGAAAAGAACAAAGGAGTTTTCCGAGAAAGCTCAGAGCTGCCCAAGCACTGGGAGGGGACCCCGGAGATAAACTGGCACCAGCAACTCACACCTTGGGTACCAGCTTCACGGACCATCAAGCCACATCTTCGATATCTCGACCACTCATCAACTATAAGGACCTATTGAAATTGGACATTAACATTTGAACCGAGAAAAGAACTCTTTTCTGCTTGGTCGGGGAAACTCCCGAATTTGTATTGTTGGTGGAGAAACAATGGGAAATATGGGGAAATATTGCCGAATAAAGTGTATAAAAACCAAGCCCCAAACCGGGCAAATTTGTGAACCCTTGGGAGAGATAGCAGGCTGCCAGCCCCTGTATCTCACGGTTCACCCTTGGCATTTCCTGGGAAAACTCTGTCAAGTTTCTCCGCTGTTGGTGGGTTATCGGAATTCTGTGATTTGATTTGTTATTAATAAACCAAATTATTATTTAAAATTGGAATATCTGATTGGCATTTATAACAGCAACTAATGCACAGAAAATGCTTTTCTTGTAGTAAATTCTCTTTAAAAGTGCTGTAATATGTCAAGTAAGTTGTCCATCTGTCCCAGTGCTCTGTCTGCAACATTGCTAGTCAGAGGTGTGATTTAGGAAGAGTTTCTACGCTGGATAGTCTGTGTTGTCAGATCTTCTTGTGCTCCACTGACATCCTAAATTAAAGAACTAGAAATGTTGAAGACTACATTCAAACCTATGCCCTTTAAAATCTGTAGTGTAGGATTGTGTTTATTGCCTTTCTGAACTTCTTGATACTGTTGTTCCATGGCTTCAAATCCACCAATTTCATCTCTCTAAAAGAAGTCCTTTTCTGTGTTTTTAAATCTATCTCCTTAAATTTCACCCCTAAATGAATGTTCTGCCTTTTGCATTTACAGGATTTGGTGAACAGCTCTTCTGTCATCTTGCCTAACTGTTCTCTAGTAGATTTCATTATTTTTCTTGGTAAAGGAAGTGTGCCCTCTCCATAGTCATGTAGTTGTCCTATGATATGTCTTGTTTGAGGAGTAGTACACACTTTCTCATGCTTTTGGATGTATTGAGAAACTGCATTACTGAAAATATGTGCTTGTGCTTTCAAATAATCTGATAAAGAGAGACATAATATATATTATCTATAGAAAAATACAGTGTATAAATATATAATCTAGCCATTGCTATATTTTATGGAGCACTATTTCCATAGATACTTCTTTTGACTTTTGACACTATTGGTGTAGAATAGGACATGGTATTTGTGGGGTGTGGATGCTGATACTGTTTCTGTGATAGAATGTTTTAAAAATATGTTATTAAAAGAAACCATGTCTCCAAAGCAATTAGATTTTTTTTTTTAAGCATAGTTAAAGCAGTGAAACCAGGTACCAGCAAATACTTCCAAAACTAACTTATGGTCGTCTTTTACTTGTTAGTAATGTTTTCTGACATGTACTATAATACTTTGATGTGATATATTTGACAAAAAAAGTGCATATACATTGATAATTCCTCTACTGACCCTTTCTTTTAACTCTAGTAAGTTTCTAGGAGAAAAAAACATTAAGTGTCGTAGGTATCTACATTATTTTTTTGATTACCCTTCACTGTGACTGATATTTCTTTTGCAGCTGTGTGTCTTGAAACACCTAGGTTAATGATTTTTTTGAAAAGTGCAGCAGCAAAGAAGCAACTAAATCAATAATGTCAGACTTCAAAGGCTCTTGTTCATTGAATCCCATATTGCCAGATTGCTTATTGTGATGTTTGCAGCTGTAACAGTACTGGAATTGCAGCTATTGCCACTTACTGATGTGGCCAGTCTTCCCTTGAGTTTAGATTGATCCTTAGCTTCACACACCCATTTCGTCCTGCAGGCTCTTTGTTGTCTTTTGCACTCTTGTCTAGCTGCCCCCATCCTAGTCTCAGTTCTTCCCAAGCCCATCTCAGAAATCTTCCAAGCTGCAGGCAGAAGTGGACGAGGCTCCATGGGCTGCCTGCCACAGTCTTCATTTTGGTGGCACAGAGAAGCACAGAGGTGAAGGGACTTCCTGTAGCAAATATTTGGCTATTCCTGCTTTCATCAGGAGAGGTTGGCTGCCAGGTAGCCAGAAGGCCAGAGGAAGCAGAACACTACAAAAGCATTTGTCTGCTCCTAGGTATTTCTCATCCATCTAGTTGTGGGAAAAGAAAATACAGGAAAGGGAGGATGTGGAAAGTAGTACATTCCACTGGGGAAAAAGAAAAAAAGGTTAAGGTAAATGTTCGACCAGGTGGGGGCCCAAAGATGGATCTGCTGATCAAATGGAAGAAGTTTGTGGTTAGGTGGTGGAAAGCAAAACCAGCAGAATGAGATAGAAAAAGGAGAGATGCTGGAAGAAGCAAGAGATTTTGACAGAACTAGGCAAAATGAGGAAAGGGAAAAAATGAAAAATACACAAGGAGCTTAAAGCTTTTGTCTTTTCAAAATAAAATATTTTTTGAAAGAAAAAGGTATCTAATCCAAATGGGAGTGGAGCAATTAGTAGATGGAGAAATGCCAAATATAATGAAAAATAGAGAAGGAAGAAGAGGAAGAGGGGGAACACCCTACATTACTTCTATTTTTCCAGTTCCTGTGTTTTATCATATGTCCTTGGGAAATCAGTTTGTTGTGATAAAAGAATTTATGTCTAACAGTGGCATATCCTCTGTTTTTAGGTCACTGATACTATTACTGTACTAGGGCTAGACATTGACCTCCAAAAGTTTTTGATCATGAACCTCTATCAGTAAGACCTTTTTGAACATGCACCCATAATAAAGACCTATATGTTTGTTTATAAATTGTATACATGTACAATTTTATTAATGTATTATGTACATTAGAAATCATTTACCAAAATATTAGTTAAAATAATGTGAGAGATGAAACAAATACTATTTTATTTTATTTTATTTTATTTTATTTTATTTTATTTTATTTTAGTTATTTTATGTTATTATGCTATGCTATGCTATGCTATGCTATGCTATTTGTTAATGCTAGAATCCATATTTCTTCACATTGTGGATTGTGGATTGTCTGGCACACATCCTAGGCTGTACATTTCCCTGCCACACATATTTTAGAGAGCACTGGACTAGACCCTAATGCAAAGTCTAAAGCTTTGTGATGAGCTCTCTGCAAAGCTGTTGCTTACATTTCTGATGGTCTTGGTGAGGAGAATGAGGAGGTGGCCTTCCTATCGCAAGATGGAGAGCTGCCTCAGCTCTTCATAAGGGTTTAAGAGTACTGCACAGAAACAAATTCAGAAATAGCTGGTTGGAACCAGTCAAAATCATTGATAAAAGTAGTCATTCACTTGAATCACAACACTTGAATTTTCTACATTCTATTATATTTACCAGCTACAGGGAAAAAAGTACAGTTTCCAAAAATAAAAGCACAGCTTACTGAAAACACTGGCCATGATTTATAAGTCTCTAGTCCAGTTACAGCCAAAGGGACCTACAGCTATTTGATAAAGACATTGAGAATTCAGTTTAATCTTATATTTTCCTAAGCTTCTTCTCTGAGTAGGGTCAGCAAATGGAGTTGTGCACATACTTTGAATTAGACCTGCAATCATGCTTTCAGTTGCACAGATAAGATTTAGACCCACTCCTTCAGGCATAACTTTATTATATATGTTGACCCTTGGTTTTCAAATGTGTTTAACATAACACATTTGAAAGTAGTGTGACATTCAAAACTTCAATAATGAATTATACTGGGCTTTCTTGAGAAAGGTAAGCTCACAAAAAAGCCTTTGTTTTGCTTTTTTCCCGTGTGCTTTCCTATGGAAATTCATAAAACATAGCTTTTGGGAAGGTAAGAACTGTAAGTATATAAGCATAGACTTGTAATTAAAGAATATTTCTTTACATGTGTTTAAAAATATTTATACTTAATGTTTGTATTATTAATTTTCTTATGTCTAGAAGCAGCAATTTGAAGCAGTAACAAAAGGCAAATGCTGATAGTGAAAAAAAACTTTCATAATGCGGATTGCTAGGTATTTTCAGGTTAATTTATGTTTGAACGTTTTCTGACCTTCTTTATGCCCTCTGCTGACATATACCTGAATTACCAGACATTATTACATTTAACATCCTAGCCTAATAAATTTCTGTTACCAGCAGATAATCTAATGCAGTCTGCAGTTCAGTGGAAAGGCTGGGTTTGAGTGCTCTAGAAATGTAGGAATTTATGCCAGCACAAAAACTGGCAAATGATATTAAACCCTTTAGTCAAATTTGTATTTCAAATATGTAATTAGATTTTAGTGTATGGGGGGGGAAGTTGCTGACTTTATATGTTTCCTTGTAAGAGTTCATCAGGGCTATCGACCAGTCATGTTAATGGTTTAAGGACCAGAATGGATAGATCACAAAAAGGTATGATTAATCTTCCTGGTTTTGACCTTTCTGCTGGGAATATTAGAAACACAGTAATGGTTACAAAACAGACACTGGTTTGCCTTGACTTGGGCTGAGAAGATTGCTTGTCTTCAGTATGCTTCCCCACAGTGGTGTCAGGCAATTCTTCTGTACTTTATTTTCAACTCACTTTATAAACACAAATCCATCATTCTTTTAATCTGCTGGAGTGCTGGTTGAAGTTGACTCAAACAATAAAAGGGTCTGTATCCTGTGTTGAGTCTCTGCTATCCTGTAAGTAGTATTTAATGACTGTACTGTTTGTGAGACAATATTGGCAGAGTTATAGGAATACCCTACTGCATTGTGACCTAGATCATTATCAATCTGATAAACCTGAAAAAGAAGCCTACAGAGCTGGTTTTTAGATTTAGTTGTAAATAGAATGCATTCTATAAGGTTTTGTACAAGATCTGTTTTACAGAAGATGTTTATGGGTCTTTTCAACAATGAATGGCCAGTAAATTCTTTAATATACCAATCCAATACATTGAAAACATATGTGGGACCACAAAAAGTTTATTCATCTCCCACAACACAAACTAACACACGCCTGGTTCTTTTAATTTACCCCCTATGTTTTGAACTGTCAGTGGACACAAAAGTTATATTTCCAAACTCCAGCTTCAAAACAGAAGCTAAAGTACTTAATTTTTAAAAGAAAACTTAGATTCTGATGTAACCATAGCATTCTAAAGAGAATAAGAGGGTATAGAGACTGTAAGGCAGATGTTATTAACTAAGCTGATGAAAGAATCATGAGAGTTGACAACACCAAATAAGCTTGAGTTTCCACATTGATTTATGGTGCTGCTCCTTGCAGGACCAATTTGAGATTCTGCAAGCTGGGCCTTGAATCTGTCAAAGACAGGTACCTTAGGCTGTAACCAGTGGGTACCTTGGTGTATAGGTAGGAGATCATAGGAGATGATACCTTTGGCCTATATCCCCAACTTCTCTGAGTTTAACCCATTTGTGGTTCAGAGGAGACTCAAGGAAGATTAAATATATTTGTCAGCCAGACATCAAACTTAACAGTCTGCTGCTTTAGATTTACCCAGTCCACAATAAGATGCAGCTTTTTTTATTGCTAGTGTTATTTAAATGTTCAGAAGATCATTAAGCCACAGAGAACTTTGTGCTAAAAGTTGTTTCTTCCACTTCCTGTGGAAAGTCTAGGAATCATCTTTTTCAATGCTGTCTTTTTCCATAGCTATGTTCATATCCAAGAAAGCTGCATTCACCAAACATTTCTATTCAGATCTTAAATACTTCTCTAACTTGTGTTCTAGCTCAAAACTAGTCCAAAGAAGGGAACAAGCCTCCTGTGAAGTTTTGGGTGTTGTCAACTGCATATAAAAAACTCAGCATTTTATTCACAAAAAAAAGAAAGATTGTAGCTGCCTGCCTTCCTCATCGAGGGAACATTTGAAAATATGGCTAGTGAAAAGGACAGCATGTGCACCAGGATAAAAATTAAATTCCTTTAAAGAGAGGAAAAAATCCATTCTACTGGCAAGCAATTCTAATTAGCAAGTAAGTGTGCGTTCCACTCCAGGTTTGAAATGGAATATGGCACTAACCAATAGTGGTGAGGAGTTATTAGGCACATTAACATTTTTTTTTCCAGTTAGTAATAATGTGTTTACTAATATTTCCCTTTAAGATGTGGTTACTCTGTTTCAGGACTAGCACACATGAGACATACAGGAGTCATTCACGTCTCATGTCTTTCGTTATACCAGTCAGCAACCTCTGTTATTAAGGTGATATGCATATTTTAAAACATAATTGTAGAGCTGCAGGCATTCCAGGGCAGATATTGTTTGAATATATTTGTATAGCATCTTGCAAGAAATTTAGATACTGGATAGTAAATACATCAGATAAAATAGGATTCCTTTTTTGGGGGGATAAGCAATGAATAGTAAACCAAAGTTGAAACTCTGAAGACCAAATAAAGCTATGCCTTTAAAAAAAAAGTAGTCATTACTACTGAATAATTTTATAAATATATATATAGCAACATATTCCTGAGTATTTGCTAGATGAGATAGATGGATCAGGTAGTACTGCTTCAAACTCAAAACAATTCTATGAGAAGAGGTCCAAAATAACAGCATGCAAAGATATTTGTGTCCATTTGTGTCTGATTTTAATTCATTGTCTGTACATAAAGTCAATATTTTGCACTGAGGAATAAGTTATAAAAATAAATGTGGTTTCTGTACACTCTGGCTTTCATAAAATTTATTATTTATTGTCACATTTCTCTGATTCCAAAAAAGTGTCTTCTTTCCCTGGTTTCATGTGAGAGATTTATGAAGCTGACCAAAGGTAAGCCATTATCAAAAAGCAAAATAAACAGGCAGAAGCCTCTTTTTGTTAAAATGACACTTCACAAAGATTAAGTTAATATCTAATTCTAGTGGGTTGACCTTGGCTGGATATCAGGTGTCCACCCAGCCACTCTATCACTCCCTTTTTCGACTGACAGAAACCTGTCTAGCATAGACTTCCCATGGGATCATAGCATCCTTCAGCATCTCCCTGCTCCAGACTGGAGGTCCTTCATAAGCTACAGGTGGATCTCTGCTCTTGTGTGGATCTCCAAGGGCTGCAGGGGCACAGCTGCCTCACCATGGGCTACACCACGGGCTGCAGAGGAATCCAGCACCTGGAGCACCTCCTGCCCCTCCCTCTGCAGGTCTGCTTCTCTCAGGGATCCTCACTCTTCCCCAGTGCAATAATTTACATATACGCTTTGATTTTTCTCTCCTGAAGGGCGTATGATTTTAAACAATAATGTAAAAAGTTAATTACATTAAAATGAAGGAAAATAACAATCTATAACCATTTGATAGTTCTTTCTGCATAGCAAGAAATTTGACTTAAGGCATCCATAGGTTTGGGAAATGATGGTATCCTGCTCTTTGTCTTTTTTGTTAGCCAGAATATAAATGTCTGAGAGTTTATGTCCAATTGCTGAGTGCTTCAAGGAGAGGACACAAATTTTCCCAGTCTCATATAGCTTTTTGCTCTGACCAGTCTGTCCAGCATGAATCTGGTCCATGTAGAGGTGGATGTTTAGTCCAAAGCCTGCGTAAATCTCACCCCTGCAGCAGGGGCCGATGAAAGCTCCTGCATTGTTTTGGCCTCATATGAATTGTAGTCTGAACCCATGAAAAGGTCTAATCACTCTATAGCTCAGCACCATTGGTGATTCATTATGCTTGTAAAAAGGGTAAATATACAAAGGGAAACACTAGGCTTTATGGAAAATATTGTCCAAATAAGTCTTTTAGACAGCCTCTATCATACATAAAGCCAACAAGACCTTTCCTATGCAGTTATTACTTCTGAGTCTCTAGAGGCTTGGTTCTGTTTTTTTTCTTGTAGACGCCCTCCATTCTGGCATTGTTTTGTTGTTTTGTTTTGTTTTGTTTTGTTTTGTTTTGTTTTGTTTTGTTTTGTTTTGTTTTGTTTTGTTTTGTTTTGTTTTTCCAGGAGTTGACTTCAGTTAAGTTTTTAATCTCTATTAAGTCTGTGTTCTAATTCAGAATGGAAAAAATTGCCTGGACAGATATTATACCTTCACCGTGCTCTGATTGAAGATTCAGCTGAGAAATCATTGTCTAAGTTATCTTTCCTGAGTTTGTTGTACAAACATGAAGTATGTTTCTATCACTAGTCTTTTTCTTTCTTTTTTCCTGTGCTCTCTTTTCCATGCAGCTTGCTCCATGGAATTTTGCAGAGGTAGGACTTAACCTTAAAATGTTGGTGTCAGTCCAACATGTACATCTGCCTGGCTTAGTAAATATGCTTCTACTGCAAAAAAAAAAAAAATAGGAAATAGGCTAAGGGAGTGGAACCAAAAAGCAAGAGAGAAAGATAAGACTGGTAGCAACAGAACTTGAAGGAAAATTAAACGGTCAGCAGAAAAGAACTTCCCTGACTTTGTAGCCTTATTTGTACAAAGAACAGCAAGCTTGCACGTTTTCATGCCTTCAGCATGTTATATACTTTATTAGATATTTTTTCCTGTCTCATTGCTTACCTTAAATCAAATTACAGTAGATGAGGAGACAATAGGGAACAGATGGCCTATTCTTTTCAAAGGTTAGTTTATGGCAAAGGTTATCATTTTTGAATGGCTCCTATTTTGCAATTGACACAGAACAGGAACTTGCTGTTCAGAACAGCATATGAACAATCTGAAATGCAGCTCCTTCTTAAAAGCTTGCTGATGTGGTTGTGATAGTATATGGTACTTACATAGGTTGTTGGGAAATCCGAAAGAAAGTTAAAGTACACAATTACAGGTTCTAAAGAGTTACTCTTCAGAAATACTACTGAGGAAACATCAACTCAATATTCAATGGTGACAAACAAACAAAAATATTTTAGTTATGATTTAGGGAGAAAATACAATGAAAAGAAAGCACTTCTTTAATCTAAGGTACCCATACTCTGGAGGATACTGCAATTCTCTTTGTTTCTTTAAATAAAAGGGCAGCAAAACTGGGAAAATGAAAAGAAAGATACCAAAATATGAAACAGTTTCCATGAAAGGGACAAAGAAATATGTTCTTTTAATACATTTATTATTATCTCAAAAGAGATGAGCATGAGAGAATTTGATGGAGTGTCATGGAAAAGGTGAATAAGGACTAACTTTGTTTCAACATAAAAACTATGGGATATCATATGAGATAAGCACAACTTCTGAAAGAGATCTTTCTTGTTACAAGATATGCTTCTTGTAACACATATGCCTGGTATAGTTGCTGCAGAACTCCTTGTCACAGGACATGGTGGATGTTAGGAATTTACATAATTCAGAAAGCAACAGATTCTTCAACAGAAGCTGGCAGAAAGAAGCATACCAATGGTGACACAGAGCTGCAAGTCACTTGAAGAAGAGGAAGTAGTCTATCAAGTCTTGTACATTTAATTAACTTTTTAAAATATTCTTGTAATGTCTTGTCAACAGCTGTTGGAAAGAGGCTACTTTGCTAGATGAATCTCTGCTTTAGTATAGAGAGTCCTCTTGTACTGTTAATTTATGTTTTTTGTAAAGATATGCAAAACCAGTAATAATCGTGGTGCTTTTACCTCAAGCTCTTGTTCAAAGAATTCATTTTTAAAAAGTGGCATGATTTTTAGGATTGTTGAATGTCTCGACCTGAACCAAATGTTTAGGGACCATGTTCTGCAGGATTGCAAATGCATCTTGGAGAATCAAAGTATTCATTTCTCTTGGGCAAACAAATACTTCTTGTTTTTACATTTGGCTGTCATTCATATTAGACACTTCAGTTCCTGGACCTTTTTTGTAAAAAGCCCAAAAGGTCAGGATTACATGTGTGGAATCCAACAGATAGCTTTTCCTGGAACTGTGATTCTCATTTGTATTTGTTCTTTTTAAAAAAGAAAAAGGTTCAGTTCATAATTTGGTGACACACTGTGAAAAAAGAGTGCAGAAAACTGAAAATTTACTGGAAACAACTCCCCTAATTTTACATACGCATGTTTTGCTTTGTTACAAAACAAGGCAAGCATAAGTGCCTTATTCTACAATATTACTTAAACATATATCAGCTGTGTTTCTGCTGTATTTTACATCAGTTTTTATAAAAGAATGAAATTTTGAGGATTATAGTCTAAACGTGAATTGACAAGCCCAAAGCTTTGTAAGAAGATTTGCATTAGCAAATCATCATGTGCAACAAACGTATCTTCTTGTCTTTGATGGATAATTCTGTTTTGAACTTGGTATTAATGTCATGGAAAACAATGTTATCTTAGTATCCTAATGTTGCAGTTTGCCTTTTAAATTTTCAAATACACAAAGTGTTCCTGCCTACATATGTTTCTTCTAGGATGAAATGAGGTACCAAAGAATACAGGTTTTTAGAACTTTCCATACCTGCTTTTGGCACTAATTTATAAGTATTACAACTGTATAATTTTCCAAATGTTTTAATGCTTTTTAAATAAGTACTATTCGTGAGCATTTCACCTTGTGAAAATATTTATATTTCTCTTCAATCAGATACATAATAAATAAGCATAAGAGCAGATTACTTAAAATGCATTTCTCTGCAGTGCAAGTCTCTGTCTTTCTCAAAAATTAAAAGAACACAATTTTGTCATGTTTCTGGCTTACTAGTATGTGAATGCAAATCAGAAATCTGTGCTTTAAGCTCTGCTCTTCTTCTTGTAAACTTCACAGAGTTTTAACCAAAATCATTCTCTGTTAAGATAAAAGAAAACAAAAAATTCAGGACTTAAATTTATGATATAGAAACATTATGTGCAGAATTTAAAAGTAATTACACCAGGCATATGAGATGAAAAGCAAATGATCATAGATATTTAAATAGTCTCAACCAAAGTCTGGCGGGCATTTTGTAGGAAATTACGTATTTAACAATTTTTATTCTGCCTTATGGATTATGGAATGCCTCATAATCAAAAATTTCTGACAGATGTTAAAAGGTCTTTAGACTGTGGCTCATCTCATGAGCACAGCACTCCAAATTCAGCTCTCGTGGATCTGACTAGCCTAACAGTGTATCTGCTTATATATAGCTTATGTTTATTGACCCAACAAGCAGCTAGAACCAACAGTCCTTATGGATGTATTTCTGGTCACTCGTTTACCAATTTCCATGAATATTTACCTTAAATGCAAGGCAAATTTACTGTTGCACTTAGCATGTAAAATTGACATAAATGTCAACCCAATTCACATTAAAATAAGTATTGAAGTGACTTGGAAGGTGGACACCTGCCATGAGAAGCATTCCCAAGGAAATATTTTTTAAATATAGAAGACAATCACAAT
The DNA here is from genome assembly GCF_021018805.1 of Prinia subflava. NCBI lineage: Eukaryota > Metazoa > Chordata > Aves > Passeriformes > Cisticolidae > Prinia > Prinia subflava. The sequence continues at coordinate 34,104,146 of NC_086283.1, read as the reverse complement.
CAAATGTTTTTAAATAATGCTGAACTAAAATCTTAACACAATGAGAAAGTAGTATCTGTGTTTCTTAATGTGAATGGATTAATTGATTTGGTAGGGATTTGTGACTTTCGTTCTGATGATATTTAAAATTAATGTAATATAGTTTTGTTGCATTTGGCTTTCATCAGACTGCACTTTAGAAGTGTAAAAGGCAAAATAAAGCTTTCTGGTACTCATATCTGTTTTGTGATTTTATTAGGGTTTTTTTTCTTTTTTTCTTTTCTCTCAATTATATGCTCCACTTATGTGTTCCATCTATGTGTATCTGCTTCTCCCTCCCATTCTTGTTTGTTCTTTATATTTATTTTCAACTATTATTTTTAAAAACCCAATTTATTAATTCTCCTTTCACCTTTCAGTGCAACCTATAATACTTCCATCATTAACACCAGTTTTTAAAATTTTTCTGATTTGCTGTCAAATTTGGTTACTGAGGAAATCTAAAAGACACTAAAAATGTATCAAGTTTTGTTGTCAGTTTTTAGCAGTTTTTCATCTTTATATGACCCAGAATCTTGAAATTCTGACAAGTTTCTCCACTGTAAAAATTTTGAAAATATACAAAGTGACAGAGGAGAATGAGAGGTAGGATTTAGCAGAACTCAGAAATAAGTCACACTTTTTTGTAAACCTCCAAAAAGTTGCATATGAGTTGTCTTGACATACAGAAAAAGAAAAGGCATTGACTCTTCAGAGAGCAGGGGAAGATGATGCACTGAGTCTGCTCCTGATTAAATCTGGTTAAAAATCACCTCTACATTCCCCCAGTATGCATTTTTTCACTCGTCTTCCCTCTTAAACTGTTGTTACATTTTGTTAACTGCTGTTACCCTTGGTTGAAGGTATGTCAAATTAAGATCAAGCTTTTAACCAAGAGTAAACCTTCCCCTAGCCTAGGCAGTGTTTGCATTATTTTAATAATTTAAAATTTTATTGTGCACAGGTGCTACACTCCCAGAGAGTTAATTAAAAAGTTAACTAAAGTGTTTTTTATGATAATTTAAAACACGGCCACTGTATGGAAAAGGTATTATCACAGAATACCTGGGACATATGCCAGAAAGGCTTAAGTAAGGAAAGAAATTTTCTCTCTTATCTCAATAGACCAACAGCAATATTTTCTAAGGATCTGCATGGGAACTGAGAGAATAGGACATAATTTTAACTGGGAACTGCCTATACTTACTTACTCCCACCTGTTGCATCCTAACTTGCTCCTTCCTCTCTTCTAGTACCTCTTTTTTTTTTTTTCAGAAGGACAAAAGCTGCTTCCTTCTTCCTTATTTTGAAATCATTAGACCACACTGATAGCATCAATCATCATTTTTTAAAGTCCATCTTTTGTCATTTTTAAATTTTGGTTTATACACTTTACCAGCCTTTTGTCTGCTGAAACCCAAAGCAGCATGAAGAAACAAGTGGTACTAAATGGAGATGCATTAATGCTGTAGTACACCATTTGATTTGATTTGATAGAGCAATTTCAAATATTCAGGAAATTTCAAAGTCCAATATTTTGCATACTTACAGGATTTTGGAATTGTTTTATTCAAATGTATCCATCACTTAAAAGTGTTATAGTTGTTTGGTGATAATTCCTTTCTGTAAGAGATCTACAACTTACCTGAAAGTATGTCATAGTGAGGTGGGTGTCAGCTTTTTCTCCTCGGTAACAAGTGGCAGGAATGTATTATGTGGGTTATCTGAAATATACACACATGTGCACTCCTACACACACACATACCTAATGCAATATATTTAGTTTCAGACTATTTAAGTATGTGGAAATGTTTTACTTTATGCCCCTATAAACAAAACATCTGCACTTGGATATCACTGTAAAGAGCTTTTTTTCAGGCTTCTGGCTGAGCATGTTGATCAGCAGTCTGTATTTCTTCCTTCTTTAGACAAGTATATAAAAAAGCAAATACTTTCTGTTCCTGGACTAATATCTTTCCAGCAGATAAGCAGTGCTTACTTCAATTTAATTTCAGCCAAAGTAATTGGCAAATGTAAGTATTCAGTTTGCATATGTTTGTTGAAAAAAGGCAGTTTTACAATTACATATGTTAGAATAATTGTGCTCCTGAGCTAACAAAGAAAGAATGGAAGCTGAGACATGCTGTCAAAAGCCAAGATGAAATTTTCTTATTGGTACACCTAAGGGCTTTCTTCTTTGTGATTTAGTGACAAAGGCAAGTTAGGAACAGTCTCAACCCCTTTTGCGTCTATACATGCAAATCTCTGCCTTGAGCCAATTATTACCGTAAATCTCGTGCCTGAAGCTCAAGCTGTGGAGCAGAGCTGCAAGTACAGTCCCCTCCCGAGCTAGTGAAGCTGCTTATTCCACCGCGGTCCCTGCCCACGGGCAGCGCTACTTAGTGGTAAAACGGTTTGCAGTAAAACCTCTGCACCCTGAAGTCCCGGGGTGAAATATTGCAAGCAATGGATTCAGCTGTGATCTCCAAGACATCAGATTAATGAAACTGATTTGCAGTCTGTTATTTAGGCGCTAGATGTCTCTGTGTGCTATAAGCACACCACAGAGGCTTACAATGCTTTAAGCAAAGAGGAAATCGCTAGAGGCAAAGTTAGTCGGACAGTGTTCATACACATACTAGTGAGTTATCACGTTGACTTCATCAGTTTGGAATATTCCCAAGGAAATAACTATGTTGGGAAATGCTTGTATTTCCCGAAGCATTTCATTGAAGCATCTTGAATCCGATCAGGGGACTTTTTTTTTCTTTTTTTTTTCTTTTTTTTTCTTCTTTTTTTTCTTTTTTTTTTCCTGTCTCATTAGTAATGAGTGTGGCCCAATCTTGCTGCACGGAAATGGTGGGACGTCCCAAACTTAAGAGAAGCCCGTTGTCAAATTTACATCAAAGCAGACAGCCTGAGAGGCTGAAGTGCCCTGAGGCTTCACAGTCCCTCTTAAATGTCTATACCAATTGATGTTCTTTGCTGTGTAACAGCTACTGGCAGGGGTTCCCTGAAATTCAGAGCAATTAGGGGTTTAGTTTGATTTTTGATACTTTAAGAAACGTTAGAAGCGGAATCAAAATTAAAACAACAACAACAACAAACAAATCAGAAAGCAGAATCAGGTTCTCCAGTCGGCTCCTCGCCGTGGTCAGACTGCACAGGCTGCAACCGCCGGTAAGTGAACTTTGTTCACTCTGCACATACAGACAGCTACCGCGTGTCTCTGCTCTCTGCTACGGCCGCCTCTCCTGCTCTCCGGGGGTCCCTCCATACCTCCCCGCCGCCCCTCCGCTGTCTTCCCTCGCTGCTGCTTGGCTCTTCAGCTCCTCTCGTACCTCGCGCACACTTCACACACAGTTTATACTGTGGAATTATTATTATTATTATCATAATCATCATCAGTATTACTACTACTGTTGTTACTATTACTTCAACATGGATATCGGCATCTAACGCTGTGTCCAGTGTTTGAGCTGCAAATCGGCTCTTCTCCAATGCTGCCCAGAGGAGAGCCGTAGGTACAAAGCCGAAGAGAGCAAAGTACCCCCCTGCCTCCTCTCGCCCCCCAGGCCCAGGTGCTGCAGGAGGCGGCACCTGGTCCCGCGGCAGCGGCGGCAGGGCCGGAGGGATGCAGTTCCGAGGGGAAGCGCCAGGGCCGGGCCGGGCCGGGCAGCGCGGCGCCCTGCGGAGCGCCGAGCAGAGGTGAGGCCAGGCCGGGCGAGGGGCGGCCGGGCGAGGGGCGGGCGGGCGGCGCGGGGCGGCCCCGCTCCTCCCCCGGCTCGGAGGCGGCGGGAGCCCGGGAGGCGGGGCTACGGCTGCGGGGCGCAGCCGCCTCCGCTCGGGGCCCGAGATCTGGGTCGCTCCGCGGGGGTTGTAGCCGCTGCCAATTGCGTAAGGGCGGCAGCCGAGGCGGGGAGCGGCGGACTTAGCGAGCAGCCGGAGGCCTCCCGCTGTGTCCGGGGCGGAGAGCGCTATGCCGCCTCCCTGAGCGCGCCGCCGCCGCCCCGAGCGCGCCGCCGCGCCGGGCCCAGGTGAGAGCGCGCCCGGCCCGGTCGGGGCCGGCGCGGGCAGGGCCGCTGCGCCCCGGCCGGCCGGGCTCCGCCGCACTGGCTTCTTTTGTTCCCGGGGCCGGCGGGAGGGAAGGGAAGGAGGAAGCAGGAGGGAGCGGGGGCGGCAGCAGGCGGCGGCGGGGCGGGGAGGGCCGGGCAGTAGCCGGCGGCGTACGCGGCCGCCCTGAGGGGCCGCCCGCGGGCCGCGCGTGCCCGGCAGGTGTGGGCCTCGCGGCGCTCCGCGGGGCCGCGGCAGGTGCGGCGGCGGGGGCGCGCTCCCGAGGCCGCGGCTTTGTTGGCGCGCCCGGTCGGATGCTGCTGGGATCGCGGCGGAGAGCGACCGGGCTCAGGTCCGCATCGCGGCGTGACTGCGCTGGGACTTGTCATAGGCATCCCCGAGTGCCTGGGCTGTTGTGGAATGCCGTCCTTGTGCCTGATAACCAACAGCTGCTTTACCTTGCCCAGAGGCACGGAAGAAACAGTGGGTGTTGTTCACTGTCGCAGTCCCTCTAAGAAAAGAGTGTGTGCAGCGATTAATGCGCTGCATTTGTGCTACATCACAGCTTAGATGAGGACTGTGCGCTGAAGATACTGCCTTGTTTGTATTTCACATATGTATTTAGTGATATGGTTTCCTTAACAGGGAAGAGATTTTGTATTTCTGGGTAGTTCTAAAAACAAAATAGCAGCTGTGGCTCGACAAAGACCATATAAGCAGAATAAAGTAGTACTTCATTTTTTTTGTGGCATTAGTCTGTTTTCATGAATCACAGAAAAAAATTGCAGCAGCTTAGCTACTGATGTGAAATGGCCCATGGGTAGGAGTAAGGAGGAGGGGGCTCATCTTTGTTCTTAGGAGTCTACAGCTCTTCGAGGTGCTTTGTCTACATGGGTGCTGCACACTGTCCGCACAAATGTGAAGTCTTCTGCCAGATCAAGTTTGTTGGGCCTGCTCCTCTTCTAAAACAGCATCCAGCAGACTCCATGCTGGGGACTTGAGCAACGAGGCCAGAGAAATAAGTTATACATAAATCACAAGAAACGCCCCAAAATACAGAGGGATTCAGGAAAAGAAAGGGAGTGTGGAGAGGAAGAGGACAAAGACAAGGAGTCTTGTGAGGTCCATGCTGAAATGAGAGTGTCTTCTGGAGTTAGGTGCATGATCTCAACAGGAGCTGTGGCATGTGCTTTTTTGAGATGGGGATAGATGTTTTCCAGTGGCATGCTGTGGGTTTTTATTTTATTTACGAATATTAACACATTACCCCCACACTATTTTGTGGTGAAAGTGGCGTTAACGGTTGCCTAGAAGCTTTTAGGCAGTTCATCTGACTTGTTGCAAGTTGTTAGAGACACTAACTGGTAGAAGATGGTTGCCCCTGTGTGTAAAAACCATTGTTTTCAGAAGGCCCTGTGAAATCCACTAAAGGCTTCGTAGCTGTTACAGGTCCTGTGACTGGAAGTTACCTTTTGATGGTACAGTTTACTTTTCTTCCAAGCTGACAGACCAGGTGATCAGAAACAGTTGTTTTTCCTCTAAGGCATGAATATAAAAATAGGTAGAACACAAGCTGTGGGACTGCCTTGGTTATTTTGAAACTTTCTTTCTTTTTTTTAAAAAAAATGGAGTTGATACATATTTAAGTAGCTTGTACTTCAAAGGAATTTAGGAGGTATTATTTCCTTAAATAATGACAGGTGGGAGAGGTGCTTTTCAGTCTTATTTAAATGCTTCAAAAGAACATTCTTACCACCAAGGCTGCAAAGAATTGTCTGCATGGCTTGGATGGTCGGGACCAGGAATGTTTTTTAATTATGGATATCTTTTAATGTGCTTTAAATACAAAGCGCAGTCCTTAACTTGCTTTGTTATATGTCCATGCATTTCAGAAAAGTTTTATTAAACAGTTTTAGTGTTTATTCAACTGTTTCTGTGTGTTTTGAGGTATGTCAGTTCAGTTTTTGCTGTGGAAGTCTTGTTTGCAGAAAGTGAGCAGTGACTCAATTTTGTTTATTTTACCTGTTGAATAGGAGGGAGCTGTTTGCTTCTTTATGTGTGGGAAGGCTACGACTACTCTCTGTGCTAGGATTGGAGGTCCATCTCCTCTGGATTCTGCCTTGTACCGGAGCTGGGGGGAGTCAGGCAGGGAGAGGGAACCTGGTCCCCATTGTCTGCTGATGCTGCAGCCTCCACAACTGTAAGGGCACACCTCTGCCACCTCTGCCCCACAGCTGGAGGAGCTCCTTGGCTGATGGGTCACATCATGTGTGACTTCAAGGAAACTTGTCCACAGTGCTTGCCATGAACTGTTCTTCACCTTCTGTGTACATGACTTTAAAAATTTCAGATAGAAATTAGTGGGAAAAAATTATCACCTAGTAAATCTTGCTTCCTGTATATTAAAAAATTAAATCATGGGAGTATAATCTGAAGTCTATCAGTAAAGTTCATGCTTTGTGTTAATTCCATAGAATCACCTGTGGTATGAATCAAAACACGATTGGAGTCTGTGTTGTAAATTACAGTTTCTTGTTTGGAGTCAAATTGTGATTAGACTTGATACATTCTCTGCTTATTTTTACCAAAATTTTTGCCGTTATTGATTTAATGGAGGTATTTTTGGCAAGACAAACGGGAATAAATTGTTCGTAGATGTGGGTGTAGAAATCCACAGAAATATTTTCTTGAAATAGTAATACTGAGAAGGAAAATGGAAAAGGAGCAGAAAGGTTGAGCAAATATGTGAGGGAGAAAAGTGATGCATTTGCCAATATGGAAAGAAAATACTGAAGGCATTAAAGAATGCATACTTTAAAACTTGTAACTGATTTTATTGCTGTGTTGTCAAGCAGGTTGATGGAAGGGTATGTGCTAGTAGCTCTTCTATCTTTTTGGCACATGGGATTAAGAAGAACATGTGAAAAAGAGTAGTGCAGTCATGCAAGACAACTAGCTATATCTAGCAAGATATTGCAGTACTTGGCAGTAGGGTGCAGAGTTCTTGGAGTTTCCTAGAATGGAATTTGCTGTAGTAAGCCCAAATATGAGTGCACCCACCAGCTCAGCAGAATGCATACTTAATGGTAAATTACAGGGCTTTGTTTTGCTGTTTCAAGATTGTGATTTTGCTGTTTTGAGATATCCCAAATATACTATTTGTGTTTTTTATAAAAGGAAAATTATAGCATGTTTTTTCTTTTACAAAATTGTACAAACATGTCATGTTGTGTAAGTTAAGTCACTGTTCCTTTTTCACCAGGCTCTCAACTCACATAGTTCTGTGATTTCTGAGTTACTTTAGAGCCATGGGTTATGTTGGTATTCAGATATACAGTCAAGTTATTCTTCTTCAGTTCATCAGTTGAAACTCTTTTCACAAGATTTTGTGTCCTGATGCATTAGCTGGTATGTGCTGTGCCTTTCTGCTATGTTGCCACCTTACCTATAGCAAAATGAAAACTCTGCTATGTTTCAGCTACTGTGTATCAGTTTAGCATGTTAATGTAAGTGATCATGTAAAGTGTACTTTGTGTTGCTGATCTCAGCAGGCAATTGCAGTGGCTGAGTTGAGGGGGATTTGGTCCTTGGAGGGGGAGAGGTGATTTTGGAAAAGTGAAGGTGAAAGACAGTTAAATGAGGTCTTAAGGCATAGTAGAAGAGTGATCACATCACATGAGGCAAAGTGTCCACCCAGGCAATTACCCAGTATCTGACAGTCGTGAGTAATGGTCGCCTGCTGAAGCTACTGTGTTGTGATGTTACTGCTTCCAGCTTGTGTTTCAAGGACATCCTAAATGCAGGGCAATGTTATTTACCCAGTAATCCTCAACTGACTTGTCTCTGTGACCTTGTTGCTCTCTGAACCTACCTACATTCTTGAAGTTCAAAGCGTAAGTCAGGCTCAGAGACTTCTGTGTCAGCTTTTATGTTCCTCCTTGGAAGAGGCATAAAATGTTGTTTGCATTCTACCAGCTACTTCTGATTCTGTGGGCTTGTGTCATATAGACTCTCTCTTAGTCATCCATCACCAGGATGAAGAGTCCTTTGGGGGTTCAAAGAGCTGAGAGGCGCTGATGTCACAGCTGTGTTCTCACTGGATGTGATTGGATGTGATTTGCAGCTCTTAATTATTTTTAATGCAGTCTCATTAACTTGGCTTACACAAAGGCAAGAAAAAAATGTGGGTGTGCAGCTGCAACAACTCAATTTTTCAAGCAGCGCTTTTTTTTGTTTGATACACAGTTAAAATCTGCAGGGACAGTCCTTCAAGTATTTAGGATAATGGGTGACAGATCATTTTCTGAAGCTTGAGTTGGACTGAAGAAAAAATTCTAAGAACTTAATGGCTTTGTCTAAGAAACAAATCCACATGCTGATATGGAAAACAGTGTGTTATTACACCAATTCATGTTTTAAATATAACTTAAACATGACAACACTTTGATGGATTGTATTAGTAATATATATATATAATATATTAGTACACTCAGGAGTACTTTACATGTATCAGTTTACCAAAGCTAAGTATTGGATCTGATTCTTTTCCCCACTCTCTGTTATATTCTGTACTTTCATATATGCTTATAATCTGTTTGTAAGAGATTTTCTAATTTAATAATAGATATCTAATCTTACTGTCCTTCTCTTTCAAGAAGGATTGTAGGCCCAGTGATTCAAGTTAGTGCCAGAACTTAACTTTACCTCTCTGAGGTGTATTACCATTACAAAGAAAATTTTCTGCTTTGAAGTCCTAACCTGTAGCTGTCTGGTTGAGATTTGTGTTTTCCTAGAGACTGAAGATATCTATATACCACTTCTTATTGTCTGTATGAGAAGTAAATGCTTTTCTCTGATTTTAATTTAGATTTTTCACTACCATCTTATTCAGGTTCCTTAAGGTTAATGTGACAAATACATTGCTTTAACCTGAAAGTTGTAGACTTAAGTGTGACTATTTATTTACTTAAAAGTAGGCTTGTACTGAGATGCATCACTGAGTTGAGGCTAAAGTGTTCTCTGAACTAATCCTCACAATCTCCCTGTGAGGCTAGTGACCACTTTTTTTTCTCATGTTACAGGCTTGGGGCCCAAATAATCTGTGACTCATGCAGTAATGGCAGATGGGTGACTGTTTCCACCCCTGTTCTCTTATACAGATTATTAAACATTTCATTTCTGAACGTGGAGCAATAAAATTCCATTCATTTTGCCTATTTCAGCACATGCCGTATTTCCTAGCATGCTCTTGGATGTGCTGTATTTAAATTGTTGATAATTCACTTGTTTCTGCATGGTTTCCTCCAGCAGAATGTGCTGGTTTTTTAAACAGTGAATGAAAAACAGAATAGATCTCCCCAATTTTTAAGTAATTTATAAAGATACACTGTGTCAAAAACAAAGGCTAGGAAAGTAGAATTCACTGGAAATGTCAGATACCATTTTAGATACACTGACTTAGTTTGTGGTGTCTACTGGCTTATGTTTCTTTGTTTCAATGGGCAAGTCTGAAGCTACTACAGTTCTATTTGAGCACACTGAAAACTGCAGTGTCTTCTGGTCAATTTAGATTCTTGAAAGCTTACAGGATGATGTTGGTGTCTAGGAACTGGAAAAGAAAAGTCCCTGCAGTTTCTGCAGTATGATACATCTCTGCAGCACTACAAAAGTCTCTAAGATTTGTATGTGAACTTTCTGCAAGATCAGATACTTCATCTGCTGCATCAAGTGCTCTGTAAGTGAAACCAGGTGAGTGCTGCAGAGCTTATTCACACAAACTGCATGTGAAGGACAAAAGCCCAGTTGTCAATGGAGTGAGTAACCATTTTTCCTGTACAGATATACTCTGGTCTTTGTCTCATCCACAATGGTGATCTGCCAAACACCTGCACAAGAGGGTAGAAATGAAATTCATGTCTCTCCTGTATGCTGTCAGCCGTGGACATGAGAGTGGATTTACTTGACCATAATTTTGTACTGATTTTCACAGACAAATTCTATTCTAGATTGTCTATTTACATCTTTCCCTTGGAATGCAGTCTTCTCACCATCCTCTCCCCCTCACCTCATCATCCTTTCTAATCCATAAATAATAGCTTAATTGTTTTGCATATCACTTAAACATATGTGCTCCAACTTTCCCTCCTTGTATATAAGCTTGAAATTTCTTCTGAACTGGAAGGAGGCTTGTGTTCTCCAACATTTCATTACACCAGCTGATGAAGATTATTTCCATCTATAGGACTTCTCTTATACTGTAAATATAATGCATGCTTTCAGTTCTGTCTCTTGATGGGTGGTACTGAAGTGGTTCTGTGATTCTGTACTTTGAAAGATTTGATTTAAGAAATATGGACCTTGGCTCATGTGGTTTCCATTGGTTGTATATCATGCAATTTTACATGTTTTCTACATGCCAAGAAATTCACTAAAAATCATTAGTTGCTACACAGGAAATTCAGAAAATCTAATGCAATAGAACTTATCTTTTAAGTTTTGTAACTTTTACCATTCTTATATCCCTGTTTCTTGCTGATTTTTGCTCTGATTTTCTTCTAAAAGTTCTGAGCATAGGAAAAAACTTGGTGAAGGCATGCAGAAAACAGTATGTGTCTAGATGTTGGTAGAATTTTTACAGGGTTGTTTTTTTTTTTTTGTAACTCAGCTGAGATTTTTCAGGGTGTTCTAAATATTGTGATTTCCAACAGTTACTTAACTGTAGCAGTGCATCTTACTGTGCAATATTCTTTCCAGCTTTAGTACATGGATGGAAAAGTAGGTGGAAAATAGGTTCCTTCCAATATGCTGTCTGTTGTCTTTGTGAATAGGTAATTTCCGAATGAGGCAGGAGGAGAAAATGGGGAACCAGAAAAGAAAGCATGTGGGCACCGTGTTTGGAATCGTTCCTACTGGTGAGGTTGAGATTTGTTGAACTGGGTACTTCCAAATTTCAGGCATTGAAATTCGTATTTCTGTTGTAGTTGACCAGCTTGAAGGTCTGTAAAGGTGTGCATGTCATGCTTTAGGAGCTTGCCTGACATCACATTCTATTCAGTAATTGTTTCTACTCAGGAGCTTTTTAATACAGAGTTCTTGTTCCTTTCCCTTTTCATGAGTTTCTCACTGCCCTTTGGTTTTACACCAGACAACTGCCTCTACCAGGAAAGCAGTAATAACTTTTGTGGTATAGAATCATAGGATCACTAGGTTGGAAGAGACCTCCATGATCATCAAGTCCAACCCAGCCCTAACACCTCAACTAAACCATGGCACTGAGTGCCACATCCAGCCTTTCTGTAAATGCATCCAGGGATGGTGACTCCACCACCTCCCCGGGCAGACTATTCCAGTACTTTATCACTCTTTCTGTAAAAACCTTTTTCCTAATATCCAACCCATATTTCCCTTGGTGCAGCTTGAGACTGTGTCCTCTTGTTTTGTCAGTTGTTGTCTGGAGAAAGAAACCAACCCCCACCTGGCTACAGCCACCTTTCAGGAAGTTGTAGAGAGTGATAAGGTCACCTCTGAGTCTCCTTTTCTCCAAGCTAAACAACCCCAGTTCCCTCACCCATTCCTCCCAGGGTTTGTGCTCCAAGCCCCTCTCCAGCCTCATTGCCTCCTCTGGATGCACTCAAGCATTTCAATGGCCTTCCTAAACTGAGGGACCAGAACTGGACACAGCACTCGAGGTGTGGCCTCACCAATGCCATGTACAAGGGAACAATGACCTCCCTGCTCCTGCTGGTCACACCATTCCTGATCCAGGCCAGGATGCCCTTGGCCTTCTTGGCCACCAGGGCACTCTGCTGGCTCATGTTCAGCTGGCTGTTGACCAGTACCCCCAGGTCCTTCTCTGCCTGGGCACCGCACCATCTGTCCCCAGCCTATAGTGCTGCAGGGGGTTCTTGTGGCCAAAATGCAGGACTCTGTGGAATTGCATTTTATGGAAATGGTTTGCTCTTGCTCACCCTTGGAAAATGTATGGTTTATTCCAAGTCTGTACCCTCCCTGCAGTATCTGTATTATCTGTAACCTCATTGGCTGGAGAATGTTACCGCACCCCTTTGAACCTCTGTGTTAAGAGTGCTAACACAAGGGGGGTTCAGCCTCTTTGCCCCTCTTCCCCTGGAGGCCTCCGGACGCTCCCCTTCCCCCCTTCCCTTCCCCCTCTCCCTCAGTGAATAAACCCTCACCTCATCAGCACCCCACCGGTGTCTGAGTCTCTTTGCCTGCCAGCACAGGAACCCCACGACTCTAGGACCCAGGGGTCTCTGGGGGGCACTCCCCGGGGACCCCCCAAAAATTTAAACTACAACAGGACTCGGCACTTGGACTTATAAAACTTCACCCTATTGGACTCTGCCTATCCATCCAACCATTCCAGGTCTCTCTGCAGAGCCCTCATACCTTCCAACAGATTGACACAAGCTCTCAGCTTAGTGTTGTTCACAAATTTAATACTAAGTTGCATGGGGAAATATTTTTTTGTGTATTTGTTGTTTTCCTCCACCATTGCTCAGTCTTTTCCTTAGCGTGAATTATATACTCTGAGACTAGACAGTGTGGTAATAGGTCAGCACTAGAGCTGATGGTGTTTGATGGCTCAGATCAACAGAAATGTGTCATTTCTTCTGGTTTCTCTTTTATTTTCTTTTTAAGACTTGTGATCCTTAAAATATGCTTAAAGAGAAGCATTAATTTCTTTGCACTGTATGAAGTAAGCAAACTTTCTTTATAACGTTTTCAGACGGTGCAGGTGTGGGAGTTTTTTAGTCTATTTGGCATGTTTTATTTAACTTAGGATTTGACAACACAAAAATGTGAAATATCTTGGCATTTTTCTCACTTTTTGGGTGGTATCATGTGACATTTTGAATTGTCTGGTAAAATAAGCCAGTTTCTTTTCAGGAAACCAGTACACAGTCATGTCTCAGGAAAGAGATGTCATATATTATCCCCTGGTTGTACAGTGCATATGTTTCAAGTGTCTGACCATGAGGAACAATGTGGGCTTGTATGAAAGCGTGGTAGTGGCACAAGTTAAAAGCGATGAAGGGATACTTGAGGAGACGGAAGATGTTGCAGCCAGTTCAGCAGCTCACTGCCTGCTGGGGTTTGCTGTCCACATCTGTTTGCTCAGTTGCTCTGTAGACATAACCGGGCTTGCAAGTATTCACTGTTTTCACTTGGAAGCTGTACAAAATAAACCTTTTTTTTTTTTTTTTTTTTTTTTTTTTTTTTTTTTTTTTTTTTTTTTTTTAATTTAAGATGGTTTAGGCTGGGTTGGCTGATGTGACCAGTATGAGAAGTACTTGTTTGCCTGTGCATGCTGCAGGAAAGGGTGCATGGGCACTGGATTGTGTGGAGTTGCGGTACTCTTGCAAAAGAGCAATATGCAAATAGTGCAGTCACCAGCAAATGGGTGGCAGTGAAATATCTGAGATACTCCAGATACATCATGGGCTGAAGCATCTGAGATACTCCAGCTGAGTCTGTGCACTGGAAGCTTCCCACTTACTGATGGTCTGGAACCACATGCTTAAGTGTGGCTCTGACTAAAAGCTGTGTTGAATAACGGATTTAAAGTCTTGCATAATACTCTGTTGAAAACTGACATGCAAGATGTTTGGGAATAGTGAGACAGCAACATTTGTAAATGGCAATGACAAATAACATATTTGTACAGATACAGCTCTTGGTTAAATATGGTGTGAGAACTTGACTGTTACTGAAAGCACTCTGAAGCAAGCTGCAAAGTGAAATATTGCACCATTCTGTGTACTACAGTACAATTGCAAAAGTGGGAGGTGTTCTTATCTGGGACTGATCATCAGGAAGAGATGCCTAGATCATCTCTTTGCTTTAGGAGACCACAGCATAGGCACAGGTCAAATGGAAACATGGGAAAATGCATAGGAACTTCCAAGCAAATGTGTTTCAACAGTTTGGGTAATTTGTCCTTCATTTTACTCTGGAAATGCATTTGCAGAGTAAAATTTGTGCTGTGTTTATGACACACAAACTGTATTCATGCAGCCAAATAATTGCATTCTCTGGGGCATAACTGGCCATACAGACAATTACTATACATGCTTTTGCATGATACTCTCTGAAGGCTTCCACAGAATGGGAATAAACAAGCCAGTAATTTGAATCAGATTATCAGTCTGTCTTTCAAAAGAGCTAGTAGCTGCTCTACATGATAGAAGAGATACTTTTTCAGCTAGAGAATTTCAAATAACACATGAATAGGGAAGGAAGTATTGCAATGGTTACTACAGTTGTAATGGAAAACTATATTGTGAGTCTTTAGAATGTACTGAGTATCTCCTTATTGGCTCAGTTTAATTTTTTTTTTATTTTGTAATGGGTAAGACAGCAATTCTGCTGTCTTTTTCCCACCCATCCTTTGGGGTGACCTGTGTTTTCACTTGAGTGGGATAGTTGAAAACCTTTTACAATTGCCAAACTGAAGTTCGCAAACAAAGCAAAATGCTTTATACAACACAAAATATGCTTGAAATATGACGGAAGTATTTCTAATGGCTGCTGTAATTAATGGGAGGTTTGGGGTTTTTTTAAATTATTATTTCTTTAGAGATCTGTCAGTACTTTACAAGGCCTTGGTGGGAAGAATTGTGGGAAAATTATTTTGTAGAACTATTTCAAGTCTTGCAGAGCCAATCTGGATTCAGTTGATATATATATATGAATATATAGTTGATATTCAGTTGAGTAGTTGAAAAACTTTTTAACTGTTGATACTACTATAGTAATTTCCTCAGTGTAACAGAAAAATGTCCTAACTGAAAAATTAACCAAGTTTAAGGAGTCGGGGTTTCAAAGCATTTAAAAACCCCCCAAAAAACCTCAATGCTGGATCAGATTTCTTAAAATGTTTAAGAAGCTAGTCCAGCATTTGTTCAGCTAGATGTAAATGCTGTCTTTGAATTAACTGAAAAGCTCCATCTCTACCCAACTTTTAATACCACATCTAAAACACAGAAATTACTTTCACTGCTGAGAGATGATAAGTTGAGTGTAAAAGCATACGAAGTTAAAGCAAACTGTTCCACAGTGCACATTAACAGGTTGAGCAGTTAAGTTTGAGAGCAGAGGATTAGATTTTTCAAAGAACAGAAAGAAGAATGCTGAAAATTGATTTGTTATAATGAACAGGGGCAAGAAGCACTTCTGGAGGACTTGGAATAATTTTTGCAGTCTGGGATAGCCACTCCAGTTAATGCCTTCATTGTCATTGTGCGTACATCTGGAGATGCATTGTCTCCCATGAAAGAGTAATCCACCCTGTTCAATAGTAACAGCTCTTTTTCCTTGAAACAGTGAAGTATCAGATTTTGCAGCATGTGGGACAAAAGGCCCCTTTGCTACTTCTCAGAGTAAGATTACAGTTGTCACATTTCTCCATCATCAGCGTGCCTGACACTTCAGAATATGGCTCAGACCTCCCTTTGTTAATGGAACAGAAAGAGGATCTTTATACTTCTCCATTATCAGTAGTTTTTCTTTTTCCTACACTTTGCTGTTTAATGCAAATGACTTATGCATAAATCCCATTCAGGATTTGGTGTAAAAAGTTAGGTTTCAGTTAACTGAAACTTGAGCATCCTTCTCAAAAGATTTTGTCTATAAGAAATGTTAATCGTAATGAGGAAAAAAAAAATGCTGGCTTTGTGAATACTCTGTACAACACTGTTGACAGGAAAACCGGAGAAAACAGACAAATGCAGATTTGTCTCATAAACTAGACAAGAGTGGTGAGTTAGAACTGCTGCTGAGGATGGGCCGGTAGTGACAGCGCTGGTATGTTTTCCTCTTGGTGTGCTTCAGAAGAAAGATGGAAACAATACTACTAACTGAAATAATAGCAGGATTCAGTTCTGGACAATAGGTACAGAGATCTGCAGCAGTTATGTTGTTTCCAGGCTTTGTATCCAAACCCACTCATCTCAGCAAAGAAAAATCACAAGTTTTGCTGAATAGCATGTAGATGACTTCCTTACAGAACCATTCCTGATGCACCTTTATTAGCAATTCAATCTTGCTGTGAGTAAATTAGGAGTTTGCTGGCTCAATGCACCTCAGCTTATTAAAAGTGTTGACTAAGTTGCATCAGCATGACTAGAAATAAAATAGTATTTGGTATTTTAATTTAAACAGCTTTTAGGGCTTCCAGTGCCATGTCAGACAGGCATGCCTTTTCAGCTTCTTTTTCATAAGGGAAAGTGAGGAGTTTGTTCAGCTTCTGTGTACAGAAAAAATATGTTTAGACATTCTTTGCATAACTGTGGAGAAGCAGGGGTTGCTAGCTTTCTCATTGTTCATCTGATTTGTTAATCTCATAACACAAGTTTACCATAAAAATACTCTGTGAAAACTACCCACTGGAACTATGAAGAAATGGTCTGTGCTTGGGTTTCCACACCCCATGCTTTTGAGTTTAATTTTGTTGAAGACACGTATGCCATTGTTCCATGCAGTTTTGCCATGGCAAGTGACCAGTAACAACTGAGTAACAGATATTTTGTAAATAGTCACAGCTTCAGTGGCTGTTCTTGACACATGTGGCTTAAAATTGCCTTTTGTTGTTGTTTCTTCTTTTTTGTTTTATGCATTTTGATCTGTATTCTGAAAGCCTGTCTCTTATTTTTTCCCCTCTGTGTGTGTGTGTGTGTGTGTTCCAGTGACTTTATAACATGCAAGGCGCTAATACCAGGGGGAGCTCCCCTGCGTTCCTCCGTCCTCAGAACGGGAGCAGTCACAGGTCTTCGGGGTACGTCCTGGGGAGAATTGCCCCTCTCCGTCCCCCACCACCTTCCCAGAGCCATGCTGCGGCAGAATTTACCTCGGCAAGACAAGAGGCCCAGACAAGACTCCCGTCCTTACCAGTGGAGCAGCACCGCCGACAGGCAGAAGCCAACAGGCATAAGAATACTCTTATTTGCTCTGCCATTTCTAGCCTTTCACTTTTTGTTGCACTGGGGATTTTTTTGGGAATAGCTTCAAAATATGCTCCGGATGGTAAGTTCATTAAGAAAATCATCCTAGAAGTTATGCTACCTGTGAACATGGCTCAGTAATTCAGTATCAGGATTAATGTTGGAAGTTAGTAGGACACTCACTGTGATTTTAAGATTGAAGGGGGCAGAGACTGGGGGAAAAGATCAGCTCCTTTTTTTGTTATCATTGTTTTTATTACATGTGGTGTGATTTACCTACAAGAAAAAGAAAGGCATAGGAGTAAAGATTACTGGTGAGAGGAGAAAGAGGCATGAATGCTTGTATAAGAGTAATTGTTTTTATCTGCAGAGGCTGTCATAGGTTCGCAAATTGTTGGCAAAACTAAATCCTGTCTGTTTCAGCAGTAACTAAGACAGATAGTAAAAAAATGTTAAAGCAAAATAATTTAAAAATACTTGAGAACCTATGCTAATAGTATGTGCTTGTTTTGTTTTATACAAATTGGGCAGAGACCTTTCTTGATCTGTTAGTCCTGATTTTTTCTTTTCAGCTCATTTTAGAAAACTGGACAACTTTTTTGGAATTTGGAAAATCTCTGAAATGTGTCAGTGGTTGTAAAGTATCAATAGGTGATGTGATCAAGAAATGTACACCCCTCTAGCCAGTTACTCCTAGAAGATGCTTTGAGGTGCAGTTGCTAAATATTGGTAGTACAGTTTGGAGTGTGGGATGTTTTGGTGGGTTTGTTGGGAGTTTTTGGCTGTTTTTAAATTTTCTAAAAGCTAAACAGGATTTTGAATTGAAACTGTTGGCTGCTGTAATAACAGACTTCTCAGTGGCTTTTGACATAGTAATTGAAAAGATGCTATTTCCAAAGTCAGTGCAACACAGGCTGAATAAATCAGATAACCAACTGAAGATTTCAGATGACAGTACAAAGTAAAAGCACATATCCAACTAAAGTGCTCTTGGTGGTGGCTTGCTGGTATACCTCCTTGGGTGAAGTTACTGAGCTTTCCTAATAATTATGAAGGAAAATAACAAAACCTTAGGGACTGCTAAATGGAAGATTATTCCTCTGTTATGATACAGATTGCTGGTAATGGGTACATATGCAGTAAGTACTTTTGTTACAGACAAATTCCAGAGGAGACTGGAGGATGACTTACCCATTTAACACTCTGAAATTTGGAGTGCAGCCAGGCTCTTCTTGGTGCTGTGCAATAAGACAAGAGTTAATAAGAAGCTCTACCTTAATATGAGGAGGAACTTCTTTACTATGTGAGTGACCGTGCAGTGGAACAGATTGCCTAGAGAGGCTGTGAAGTATCCCTCACTGGAGATACTCCACAACTGTCTGGACATAATTCTGTGCAATGTGCTCTGGGATGAGCCTGCTTAAGTAGGGAGGGTGGACCAGGTGTCCTACTGTGGTTCCTTCCAGCCGTGTTCATTCTGTAATGCTGTGAAATTCTGACACAACAGGAACAACTACAGGCACTAAGGAAAGCCTGGCTGATGTTTTAATCTTGCAGTATGGTTGTCACAGAAACTTGCCAAA
The DNA here is from genome assembly GCF_021018805.1 of Prinia subflava. Classification (NCBI taxonomy): domain Eukaryota; kingdom Metazoa; phylum Chordata; class Aves; order Passeriformes; family Cisticolidae; genus Prinia; species Prinia subflava. The sequence continues at coordinate 34,085,533 of NC_086283.1, read as the reverse complement.
AGTTCTCCAACAGGTTGACATGTTAATGTGCATTAAGATGTGTGTAATAGCTCCAACCAAAACACGTGTGGTACTGCAGAAAACAACACCGGTTTCAGTTAGGTGTGTTTTTCTTCAGGGCTAGTTGAAAATCCATATTGTCAGAACTTTTACTGGCTGTTTAAAAGTCAGTGGAAGGAATGTGACACTTGGTAGTAAATGCGCATAAATTCTAAACCTCCACCATATTTTCCCCAAAGGAAAGATGCTGTTTGTCAGCATTTCTGTTCCTGATTGTCAGCTGATTTCTTTTTCCTCCTTGCTTCTGTATTCCTGACATCTGCTCCTGACTCATCTAAGGAGTCCTGAACACTGGAGGTCAGGGAGAGCAATGTAAATACAATTTCCTTCCCCATTTCCTCAGGCTTCTGATGCAGGGTCAGATTGACAAGCTGGTGAGAGAGGGAAAAGTTCTTCACTCTTGCGGCTCTCAGCTGGACCTTACCCTGAGTAAACAGGATCCTCAGAAAATTTAGCTGCCAAAGTCTGATAAACTTCTGCTGAGCATGATATAATACTGATAACTTTTTCCAGACCCTACAAGTTCCAGACATGATGTCTAAACAAGTAGAAAGTAACTATTTAGTTGTATGTTGAGAACTGTTCCCTGCCTGTCTTTTTCTCCTGTCAAATTTCATATGCTTGCTCCATTTAAGGTTTTAGCCTTGGGGTTTTTTGATCAGGATGCTTTCTTGTGGGTGGGATGGTGTACTTTTCCTCCACCACTTGCAGAAGTTTTACTTCTCCCCCCAGCTCTAATAGAAGCCACTAAACCTGAAGGAACACTGACACATTTTTACAGAAATGTTTTGAAGCAGAGGCTTGACTTGAAAAATTCTCAACATGAGTGGCTAAATTTGGCAAGGTCATCACTACCTAATGGTTTCTGGTCTGTACTTCTGTTTTTATTTATCTTTAATTCTAAAGGCAGTAACTGTTGTCTGTAAAATCTACTTAGCAATTTTGGAGATAACATATGGTGAAGTTCTAAATATTTGATGTTTTCATGCAGCCCACCACAATTGCTAAGGGAGAATTTCAAAATACTTTTGCTAAAAACATCTGAACTGCTTGCCGAAAGGTTGACCCAGTGTGCCCAAAAGCATGGGTACACTGTGTTATAGGAGTGTTATAGGAGTGTTATAGGAGTGTTATAGGAGTGTTATAGGAGTGTTATAGGAGTGTTATAGGAGTGTTATAGGAGTGTTATAGGAGTGTTATAGGAGTGTTATAGGAGTGTTATAGGAGTGTTATAGGAGTGTTATAGGAGTGTTATAGGAGTGTTATAGGAGTGTTATAGGAGTGTTATAGGAGTGTTATAGGAGTGTTATAGGAGTGTTATAGGAGTGTTATAGGAGTGTTATAGGAGTGTTATAGGAGTGTTATAGGAGTGTTATAGGAGTGCCCGTTTCTTGTTCTGATGGCTTCCTGGATTGTGTTGTACAATAGATTTTAAAATTACAATTTCTTTCAGTTGCTATTTTATACATCCTCTTTCTGATTCAACAGAAAAATATATGGTCACTAGATCTGTTCTTCTGTGAATCACACTAATCAGAAGTCATCAGGTTGCTGACTCATGGTTTCCTCACACTGCCCTTTGCTACCAGCCAGGAAATAAGTGTTTCTTCACAGTGCTTGTGTGTGTGGTGTCTAGGGAAAAGGGGTTAGGGCCTCTGCATGAGTCAGGCAGTAGACTTGCCTTTATCTGGTGCTCAGCAGTCTTGCTGATTGCAGTTCTCCTTGGATTTCGGCTTTCCCTTATGTTGAATTACATTTTCTAAAAGCTGTCTCCATAGGATCCTCACAAAAGATTTTATTTTGTTTTTATTTTCATAATACTACTTGTATGTCTTCTACCCTTTCTGCACTTCGCTAATTTTTCCCCACTGGTAGTCAAATCTTGGTTTATGTGGCTTTCCTGAGTTGGGAGGGGTTTGAAATGTGGAGACTTAATACCGAAGGAAAAACATTTCTGTTAGCAACACTAAGGCTGGCTTGTATTAAACTTCTGGATAGGTTTTGGTTTCTTTATATATTGCAAGAATGGACTATTTCTGATAGCTTTTTGCCTCCGAAGCAGCACTTCAGAAGTATGGGTGTATTTCTTCAGAAGATAGGATGTGAAAAGGCTGTTTTGGCTGTTAACCTCAGTTGCTACCATGTTTATTTTTGCAACTTTTTTACTGCCTTTTGCATAGGAAAACTTTTTTACTGTCTTTTTAATTTTGGAAAGATAATCCAAGGAATATACTTTCCAATTTTTATAGTGTGTCTATGCTTCCACATTACTCAGAAGCTTAATATGCTAAAGAGGTGCATGGTATAAATACTGCATTGCTATAACTTCATCTGAAATCATACAAGCCTTTCAGTTCTTGCTGTTGTCTCTCCTTCTCTAGCCACGTAGCTCGGTTTGTAGCCTGTGTAGTGCCATGGCTTTCAGCAAGGTCTGAATGTATCTCTGCTTGTTTGTAGTTTGTAGCCTGATACTTAAGCTGACTTCCTAAGGGATACAAATGTTTCAGTTAGAGCCAAATGTCTCATCTCCTGGGAAACTGCCTTAGGTTTTAAACTGTCTGTTAAGGGTGCCTTGTCCCCGCTGCAAACTTCCATGGAGAGAATGATTTGAATGCTTAAAAGTAAGAAGGGGTCAGTCTTTCTGACAGAGTTGAGACTTCAAGGAGGTGAGATACTCAGATGCTTTACAACCATGTTAGCCTAATTAGCTGGCCTAAGGCTTCCAGTGCACAGTGTGATTGCTCTGTGGCTGCATGCCGCTTATCTCCTCTCATCTACTACAGGTGGGCTAGCAAGTAAGAGAACAATCAGATGGGATTCAAAAGTATCTATGGTCAACTATGTGTGGTTAATAATAGCTTAATTCAGTAAAATAATGCCATCCTACCCGTCAGACTTTAGCCATTTTTCAGGTGTCTTTTTGGCTATTCAAATTCAATGACTGCAGTATTGAAAGCACAGAAGGATGTGGGAATCCTTTGTGGGTGACTGACCCTTTCTTAGCTGTGTTCATCCTAATGCCGTCTTGATTGATGTGATGATGTTTGTTGGCTTTCACATTGTATTGCAGAGAATTGTCCTGATCAGAATCCACGCCTTAAAAACTGGAGCCCTGGGAAAGATCCTGAAAAACGAGTTATTATCAAAAAAGGGGATTTGTTTCGTCTGAGCTCAGACGCTACAGTACACTCTATAGTTATACAGGATGGAGGTATGAAATAGCAAAGTGAACACCTTGTTTCAGTGTCCTGCATATTTTTTACTTCTGTGATTGCATAAAAATATGTTGAAACCTTATCTTGCAGCCTGTTGACCAGATCCCATGCTTTTTTACTTTTCGGCCTGCTGCCAGGTCATGTACATTATTCAAAAGATGAATTCTCTATGGTGATGCTATAGTATCTTTTCAGTGCAGCACTGATGTAGTTTCCTGTGCAATATAGGAAAACAAGGTTGTTAAGTAGCCTGTGTAGTACTAAATCTGTTTGTCCTCCAATGGTAACTGTAGTATATTCATAATCCTAACAGGCAGAAAAAATAATATTCTTTTTTCTAAGCAAATTCTTAGAAATATAAATCACATTTGGTAGCAGTTGCTTTCCCAAATATTATATGTGTTATAATTATGTATTATGTTATTATATGTAATAACATAATAGCTTAATTCATAGGTTTGAAAAATAAATCTGTAATTTTTCTGTTGTTCTTACTGCAGAATGTGGTTGAGTCTCTGTGAATTTTGCTTTGATGTACAGAAATACTTCTTTTCCTTTAGGTTTACTTGTTTTTGGTGATGATAAAGAAGGTTCTAAAAATATTACTTTGAGAACTCGATTTATCCTGATAAAGGATGGTGGAATGCTTCATGTTGGAGCAGAGAAATGCCGCTATAAATCCAAAGCAACTATTATTTTGTATGGGAAGTCAAATGAAGGTGCTGATGTGCCAGAATTTGGCAAAAAATTTATTGGCGTGGGCCCTGAAGGAACGCTGGAGTTGCATGGGCGCCAGAAGGTATCATGGACTCTTCTGTCAAGGACTATATATTTCTCAGGGCTGGCCTATGGTCATTATACTTTTAAAAAGAATTTTTCCCGAGGACTAAATGTTAGAGTGATCGATCAGGATACAGCAGAGGTTTTGGAAGTGCTGAAGTTTGATACTCATGAATTTGCAGAGGAAAGCTTAAAGCTCCAGAACTTACTGAAAAATGGGCATCCTGGTCGCATTATAGCTATTGCTGTAGGAGATTCAGCTGCTAAAAATCTTTTGGAGGAAACCAGAGTGACTATTCAAAATCTTCTGGGAAGTAAGTTTGTTAGAGGATTAAGTTACAGGTAAGTAATTTATTTTCCTTTTTGTGCTGAGTAAAGATGACGTGCAGATTCTGCTTTGAGGGATTTGTTAAAATTTGACAGTTCATAAAGTTTTCAGAGAATTCTTGGTGTTGTTCATAAGGCTCCAGTAGTACTATGCAGTTAGCAATACAGTGCAGAGACTCGTATCTGTGTGACAGACTTTTTTACTTACTCATAATTGCTTGCTTTCACTGTTCTTTCTAGAAATTAAACTAAGATAGGTAACAGTTGCTAGGTGAAGCTTTTACTTTGTATGACTTTAGGAAAGGAGGGAGTGAAACTAAATAATCTCTAATGTTTGTTCCAACCCAAAACATTGTTTCTAAGGGATACTAATTCCAGGTATCAAACATCTTATCAGGTATCAAATACCTGCACTGTTGAAATAAAGGTACATTAGCTCTCCTTTGAGTTCTCAAAGGACCTGACCCAAAAAATTATTTTGTAATTCAAATGCAGTTACAAGGTGTTTCTATATCTTTTGGCCTTTCTTTTCAGTTGGTTAGATTTTGTATGGTGAGACAGTAGAAGTAGTATAACAGGAGGTATTAAAGCAGAAAACTTATTTTGCTTTTCATTGTTCTTCATTCAGTTGTTGCATATGCCTTTTTGCAGTGCATGTTCTGAACTTGGCTTTGTGCTGCAGAGGGTTGATCGCAGTACTCTGGGCAACACAAAGAATTGTGCCCAGGTGGGCAAGAGGATCCTGGCTAATATCAGCAATAATGAGGCCAGCAGGATCAGGGCAGTGCTGTACTGGGCACTGGTAAGGCCACACCTTGAGTCCTGTGTCCAGTTCTGAGCCTTTTACTACAACAAAGACTGATGTGCTGGAGCATGTCCAGAGAAGGGCAATGGACCTGAGGAAGGGTCTATAATGTAAGTTGTATAAAGAGCTGGTGAGGGAGCTGGGAATGTTTAGCCTGAACTAAAGGAGCTTCAGAGGGACCTTATTGGTCTGTACAAGCCAGATAGGGGTCAGCCTCTTCTCCTAAGCAACCAGTGACAAAACAAGGGGGTGTAATCTCAAGCTACATCAGGGGAGGTTTACAGTTGAAAATAGGAGGAATTTCTTAATGGAAAGGAATATTAAACATTGGAACAGACTGTCCAGGGACATGGTGGAGTCATCATCCCTGGAGGTGTTCAAGAAATGACTGGATGTAGTACTTGGTAGCATGGTCTAGTTGACAAGGTGGCCATTGGTCAAAGGCTAGATTTCATGATCTTAGAGGTATTTTCCAGCCTAAATGATTCTGTGATTCTGTGTTGGCAGTACAAGAGGAAAGTATACCCAGTTTCCCAATTGCATGTCAGTCTGTTGTTCTGCTTCTGTTGGGATGGTATTATATAACTTCTTTGTATTGTCCAGTGTTTTCCAGGAAATTGGTCATTTGGTTTTTCCGTTCTATTCTTATCCCTCACAATCCCCTGACATCTGGATTCCAGTTAGTTTCCTCCCTGTGCTTTGGCAGAGGCAGGCTGACGTGTCAGTCAGGATGGCATGTTCTGACCTCAGTTCCTGTCAGGAGTACATTTGTGTCACTGACTGTGTAAGCACAGGGGTGTGTGATGGAATGCTCTTGCCTCTGAAGCAGTTTGGTCAAAAGTTCCAAGACCTGGATGTCCTATAGTACAATACCACTTCCTGAAAGCAGCAAAGCCTGTGTGGCTTCAGATTGCCCAGGTTGTGGTGCAGCCAGCCCAGCCTGTCCTGAGAGGTGTAGGTTTCTAGTGTTTATCCCTGCCCATAACCTCTACACCAGTCTGAAATGAGGAGCTTCTTCAGCCTGTAACTGGAAGAAGTAACCTTTTTTCCCCACTTTGCTCATCTAATTCTTGTATACTTTCCTTAGTTAGTAAAGGCCCTGTAAGCACATTGAATATTTTTGTTCTGCGGTGGAAGATAGACAAGAAGCTCTCCTGATGGCTTGCTCAGGAAAAGCAGGGTCATTTTCTTAAACCTCTAAAGCTAGTGAAAAATATGTCAGCATGGAGGTGAATACTCCATTACAGCCCTATCCACTTCTAGTTCTTCCTGCAACACATGGAATGCAAAGCATACATCAAAATAAATTTATTTTAACTGTTATTAAACACGTCGGTATATGAAATGTTCAGCTTGTTTGCTGCTGCTACTAAAAAGCTGGCCCAGTATGTACTATTCCTGTGAACATGTTAATGCTAAGGTATTGTTTGGCTTTTTGACCCCAATCAACAAAAACATCAAGAAGGGTTAAAATAAAGGCAACTGTATTGAATGTGGGTTAATGTCTGCCTTTGAATCAGTCATTAGCAACACTCTGTAGTCCAGCTAGCTGACACTGTTTTCACTTGGGGTCAATGATTCAACTTTAATGATGCAAAATTGTCTGGCTTTTTAATAGATGATCTCGACTGCTTCCTTTGCACACATGGCTATGGCATTACAGAGCAGTAAAGGACAGCAAAATAAACTTGTTTTTTTGAACTTGGTGGCAGTTTTCTGTGGCACATGGTTTGCTTTTAATTTTCAAACACTCACACATCAGTGGTATATTGTACAAAGGTTGTGTAGCAGCATGCATTTCCTTTTCTGGGTCTGAGCATCCTGAAAGATTCAAAAGCTATTGCCTGTCCAGCACAGGGTGAGCACCAGTGGCTGTGGCTATGTCCATCCCTCCTGGCCCGGAGAACACATGGTCCCTTGGAGTCCTGACTGCTCCTTTGGGGTGTTGCTGGCGAATGGCAGAGGGCTATGGCAGCAGGAACATCAGCGCTGACTCCTGCTCCTCCTGGGCCCTGCTAAAGCTGTTTGGGAATAGGATGCTGTGTGGCTTTGTCGCACATCTCTAGCAATTAGCTTTTGGAAAAATGTGTATCTGGTTGAATGTTTTACCAAAAATGTGTATGAAAGTCTTCCCGAGTAAGAGCTCTTGTATTTGCTAATTGGTGTGTAGGACACCCAGTTTTAAACCACTTTTCTCTGCTGTTACATCTTCCCATTTCCTTCTACATTTTGAAGTTTCATTTTAAAATTAATTTGGAAGAGCAAGCAGAAGGGTTTTTTATGACTTCTATGCCCCTTGTCTTTTCATGGTTTTGTAAAGAATTTTTGAAGGGCTATTATATTTAAACATTTACTTTTGATTTTCACAGGCAAGCCTGGGCTTTAGTTGGTGTCATAGGTGGTGGAAATTCTTCCTGTAATGAATCAGTGAGAAACTATGAAAACCACAGCACTGGTGGGAAAGCTCTTGCTCAAAAAGAGTTTTTCACAGTGGATGGTCAGAAGTTTGTTGTGAGAGCTTACAGCGAATGGAATGATGGTAGGAAAGTGTTTTGTGAAATCCTACAGTTGGGGAAAAAGAAAAAAGTACTTTTTATGCTTTTTTTTCACTTGAACTTCTGGTTGCAATTTAAGTATTTGAGTGCTGCTATAAGTTGTTTTTTCTTGCTACGGATGAACTAGGAGGACACAGTTCTTCAGTACTGTCTATCTTCTCACTCTGTTTGTATACAGTATGTGAGCAGGATAATATTGACTCTTAAATTCTAGTATATTCATATGAAGATGGGAGTCCTATAAGTTCTGACACTTTTAAAATTTCTTTTAGTAATTTGGCAGTCATGTATGTTTTAAATCTAAGCTTCTGAGATGTTGATTATGGTACTAAAAGAAAAAACTGCAAAAGCCAAAATAAATGTTTTATTCTTGTTAGAATTTTCAGTTGCTCTAGCTGAACTCTAGGCAGCTGTTCTGATAAACAGTTGAATAAAAAGCTAGATGACCTGCCACTTGCTTGCTTTTATCCTTTATTAACTTTTTTTTCATTTAAGATGTCTTTGATCTGAGTTTTTATGGGTGATCATGTCTTTCTTCTGTTTAGAATTACTAAAAGCTATTGTGTTTTCCTCAAATGTTTTTATGGTAGTCATAAATTTATTTGTTAGGCATTTGAGCTAGAATTAGCAAAAGCAATTGAACTTATGCAAATTCATCATAAGCCAGTGAAATTCTATGTGTGTGCAGTTTAGTCTGCCAAACTGTTATATCAGTTGTGCTTAAAAAATAAAGTCCTCTACTTTGTTTCCTCATCCTTGATTACATCTGTACAGTTTAAAATGGCAAAAAAATGTCACTTCAAACAAGCAGAGGTAGCTGGACCTACAAATTACTACCATATGATATTAGGGTTTTTTGAAGAAAAAAGAAATCATAGATTATTCCAGTCACCATTAGTTCTGTGTTTTCCCTTTGTTTTATTTGAGATCAAATATGTAAACAGGCTGTAAAGGTATCTCACACTGGCTTGTCTGAGGACAGAGTTGTACTTGAGAGGGCTTTGGGGCCTGCAAAATCTCATATGTATTTGATTAGTATTTTCTTGGAAATTGTTTCATCTAAAGGTGAATATAATCATTATTTCCTTTTTTTTTTTTTTTAATTAGGTGTCCCAATATCAGGCTTCCAGGTGGAAGCAGTGGGTGGAGTAATACTGAATCTTCTGGATGATGTTAGTAGTTGGGAGCCTGGAGACAGGATTGTGGTTGCAAGCACAGACTATTCAATGTATCAGACAGAGGAATTCACCCTCCTTCCCTGCCCAGAGTGTACCAAGTGTCAGGTTAAAGTCAAAGGTATGAGAGCAGTCACCACTTGAAGATCTGTGTGAAATATGTAATTGCTGCTGGACAGGCCCTTGCAGTGGAAGCAGTAAAGAGCAGCCTTTTCTCAAATCTCTGTATGGCTTTGTTGCCACATACACGGATGTTAGTTCTCCTTGCTATAAAATGACTCTGTATGACAGATGTGCCTCACAGCTTACCATGCTAACTTTACTTTCTCATTTCTTCCCAGGCTCATTGTATGCCTTATTTTTTTTTCCCGTAGAGTTAGGCTTGTTTTCCTTTCTTGGCTCCTTTCTGTCTTTTCACAAGTTCTCTTTATATGTACTCGAATAGCTGTTGTGATCATTACTTGTTTCCCCTGCCTTTAGTGTCATTCTCATCCTTTGAAATGTTATCATTATATTTTTTCTGTTTCTTTTGTTACTAATAAAGTACAAATAAAAACATGAAGGAAAAAAAATCAATCTTTGAACTTATACATTTTTTCTTTTTTTTGCCTTTCTCTTAGTCTCCTTTTTACAACCTCCCCAACAAAATGGTTATATAAAATAAGTGGCCCTTCCAAGATTCTGATCTCACAGGATATCCCTGAGTAGTTGCAATCTGTTTTTCCTTTGGGTGTGATGCACAAGTAAATGGTCATGTATGTTGTTGACCACTTCCTATTTATTATGTGAGTCATTCTGCTTGACATCACAGGAGCCTCCCAGGGGACTGGCTTGCCAGCTATGCTGGTGTCTCTGTTTTCCTTCTGCTGCTCCACACCTGCTCCATGGTGCCACCCTCCCCCCTGGTGTTCTCCAGCTTCTGGTCTGGAGCTCCCCTTCTCCCCTTCTCGCTCCTGGTGGGCTGCAGCATCAGTCCATTGCAGAAACTAACAAGTGTTGCTCTGCAGTGTTAGTTTGCAGCAGCTCATGTGTGCTCTTCTCAGTATGGTTTTGTCACATTAATTTCTGCACATTAATTTCCTGTTCTTCAAACTGCACTTCTTCATTCTTGGAAGTTTTCTGTCAACACCCTCAGATTTCCCTGTCCACCTGGGCCTTAAGGGACTGCCAGTCTATCTATCTCTCTGGCAGTGAAGTTTGCTTCTCATACATTTGTTAGCATGTTTGCATGTTTTACTGCACTGAGAAATCTCAAGTATGAAGAAAGCATATCCACCTTTACCTGATTATACCGTCAGAGAATACCAGTTTGAGTGAAGCTGCAGAGCTAACTTAGTGCTATTGAACGTGACATTTCCTGGGCTTTGTTCTTAATGTTATGTTTTATTTGGCATAGTGCTTTAAAGAGCAAACTTAACTGTAAGGTTGCAGTATGAAGTTTAAGAAGTTTCTTGTCACCACTTAATAATGGGTGTGTAGACTCTATTTCATCTTGGAAATCATGTGCTGCGAAAAAGCAGATGCTTCTAAAGGTTTTAAAAAACTATTTTCACAAGATTCACAATATGGCATAAAATACAAAATACTGGCTTTTTTTTTTTTTTTTTTTTTTTTTTTAAAGTAAATCCTAGCCAAACTATTAAACTATTAAAAAATATTAAAGGAGGTGAACTTATAGTCAACTTTCCCAGTTGGGGTTCTTTGCCAACCTTAATATAGTTTTCTTTGTCGTAATAATGTATACAGTTTTAAAAAATCCCCACCCTACGTATTTGTTCCACAGTAAATTAATATTCTGTGTAATGGTAAACTTGACATGCTAAAGAACGTACCATCTTTTGGAATTATTTCTTGCATAGTTTTGCTAGGTTTTTTGCTGGTTTCACCTTTCTATAGTAGGAAAATAAAAAAGTATTGTGTTGTAGGAGCCCTGGTTGCTCTTTCTGCACTTGATTTCTTGAGTTGCTAGTCAAATACAGGGAAAAACAGTAGGCAAGCCTTTAGGGAGAGGAGTGCAGTCCCATTTACAGACATTGCTTGTCTTTTTAAATCCTCAGAAACAGGTATAGTGTTGGTATCTCTCTTAGTTCTGCTTCGTGTTGTAGTAGTTTAGGCTTATATCTTTTTTTAAGGCTTGGAGGGATAGTGATAGTCTGTATTCAGGTTATCATAAATGCATTTTTTAAGGTTTACAGAACCAGATAATTTTTTCAGTTTCAATGAGAAATTGATTGAATTTTTGAAGAAGGGTGTAAAACCAGACTTTCTTTTGTTCCCAAATGTTGAGTTTATGCATCTTCAGAATAGCTACCTAAAGAGGAGGAAATTTAGTTAGGAAAGCAAGTCCTTTTTTCTTTTAGGAGAAGATCAATACAGCATTTTCAGCAGTGTTTTGGCTTAGTTTTCAGTTCTTAATTTGTCTTTGCAACAGATTAAGCAGCCAGCGTCTTCTTTCTTTTAAAGCAAGCCTGCATCTATATTTCACTAAAAGTTTGATACACTGGATTAATTTAAACTCTTTGGTTTTTCCCATTCTGTTCACAAACTATTGGATCAAAACTTTAAAGTGCACTTGCAAATAAAATGTTAGTATTTTTGGAGGATTAGTTTCTTATTAAAATGAAAAATACATCTACCATAAGAAAAGCTGAGACCAGCATGTTAAGGAAGCGGAACACACAGGTTTTGTTGCTGCAGTTACCTTGCTTATATATAAGTTGATTCTGGTTTTAATCAGTGGTGACTTTTTTTCTTTTTTTCATCCTGCTTCAAAACTTGTTGGACAGAAAATCCTCAGTTTCCTCATGTAGGAGAAGTAATTGATGGAGTGGACATGAGAGCAGAAGTTGGAGTTCTTACAAGAAACATCCTAATAAAGGGGGAGACAGAAAATACCTGCTATCTTGAAAAGAAGTGTCAGTTCTTCAGTTATGATACATTTGGTGGACATATCAAGGTTTGAAAAACATTTTAAATCAACTTTCTGTCATATAAAGCCATATTAAGGACAAAAATGTTAATGTTTAACTTCAAAGGATTTGAAAACTTACAGAAGATTAATTCATTCAGTTGCTTTGTGTGGAAATGACTTCGTTCTCAGCTTTACCCAGATAAGATTTAACTCCTCAACACTTAGTCTGCAGAATTGAAGGAAGCGATATAATGCACAAACTGTTCTAGAAATGTCCAGCAAGTATTGTAACAGTGTATGGCAGGGATTAAACCAGTGACATCCATGCATGCGTGTCCTATAACATTACCGAATAAAACTTGATCTCCCTTGTATTTCTCTTCCTTCCTTTCATTGTCGTTGTACCTCCCTAGGTGATGAACACTGAATCCTAATTCAGATTTCCCATCTGAACCTGAGCACTAGAGAGGCATGGAGGAGGAAGAAACTGACTTGTACTGTGGGGTTTTATATTTAGTTTCTTACAAATCCGAAAGTACTAATGTTATATAAAGAAACTGCTTCAATTATCTTTTATTACGAACATAAAGCTGAGAGAAATGAGTGTTCTAGAAACTAGTATTTAAACTTGTGTTCACTTATATTTTTGATGAAGATTTGATCAACTGTGCTTCAGTGATGCTAGAGAAGTTTGAGGTCTCAGATTTTAATTGCAAATATATTTGTGCTCATTATGTGGTCATCACTATTTAAATTTCTTTCTCATGTATTTGGATATAGATTTTAATTTCATAGTGGTGGCCATAATAGCAGGAAAGAAAATAAGCCCTTTTGTGGCAGCTTTTGTTTTGTGGAAGAAGGTAGGTGGACTCAAGATGTCAAGGGTTCAAGATAATGTACTGAAAGAAGTACATTAGAAGTACATGAGAAGCTGTGAATCTTTCTAAGTGTGACCTTGATTGTCACGAAAGTTTAAATAAGCAGACCTTCAGTTGTCTGGAAGGTAGAAGAGAAAACAAACATTTTGACTCAGCAAAGTTAAATTGTTCCCAGGAGACTGAGTAGTAGTGTCTGCTGCTAAACCTAGACTTCAGCACTGAAAGTATTTTTGGCTTATGGTCCTAGATGTTAAGAAATGTAATAGCTTTTGAACATCCTGAATTTCTTACTGGTCACTAGTTCAGTAGCCTAAAGGGAACTTAGTGGTAGTGAGGAGAAGCATTGGTTTGCAGTTTTGGTGCTTTTCAGTAAGAGCTAGAGATTAGAGATTGCCTAAACCAATCAGGTTTGGACCATCCCTCTATATGTTAGGTATGCAAACCTTAGGAGTTCAATTAGAGGAGAAGGGAAAAAAATTACTGGTTTCCCTATGAAAATTGGTATTTTTGATAAAAGTCCAGGTAAGTTAATGAAATGAAGGTACAAAAAAAAAAAAGAAAAAAGAAGTGGGGTTTGTTTTGGTTTGGGTTTTGGTGGGTTTGTTTTGTTGGTTGTTTTGTTGTTTTGTTTTGGTTTTTTTTGGTTGGTTGGTTGGTTTTTGACTCAGGTTAGCTCCTTGCAGTTTGGCTGTTGCACTTGTTTATAATTTTATAGCAGGTTAGGTGGAAGAAAATACTTTCTCTTTCCTGCATTACTGGTACAACCCCATTATGATTTTACTTCGTACACAGTAACTTTACTGTGAAGTTGTATGATTGTGATTTCATATTTATAAGGAATTTCATATAAAGACCTTTCTCTGGAGTGCAGTGTCCACTTTTGTATTCTCATTGCAATAAAAACGTAGACGCACTGGAGTGTGTCCAGGAAAGGTGGTGTGGCAGTGTGTGATGATGAGTGACAGGGAGCTGAGAGGAGAGATCTTGTTGCTGTCTTCAGGTACTGGTGAGGGTTCAGAGTGGCCACAGCAGTTCTTGGAGGTGCACAGCAATAGGATAAGAGGCAATGGCACCTAGCTTAAAAAAAGGCAAATAGTGCTCACGTACTGGAAAATGAAAGGGTAGAACCAATTGACATGAGCATCTCTGTGACTGGAGATACTCTCTGAGCAATGTGCTGAGCAACTGTCTTATGAAGCTGATCAAGCACCAAGCTGTCAGCTGGACTAGGTATCTCAACAGGTTCCTTTGAATCTGCATTATTCTGTGGTTTTTATGCATCTAAGCCTGTCTCAGGTGGACTGTGCTGATGCAGCTTCGTTACAGACACACCCAGATGTGGGTGACTTCTGTTTGGTTGGACAGTACATGTAAGAATATTTAATGTCTCACTTAGTAAAGACTAAACACTAAAGTGTGGCAATATGTCTGGTGAAAATTCCTCTGTTGTAGCCACATGGAGATACAAATTTTGAACTTATATATGAAGGATACAGTTTTGTAAGGCATCTTGTAGAGCAAGACAGTAATGTTTGTTCTAGCTTTTGTTGTGTTGGCCTTTGGCAACTGTGTACATCTAGCTTCTAGTTTCTGTACATCTAGAGTAGATGATGTATTAACTTAAAATTTCCATTGGTTAAAAAGCAAATAATTGGTTATTCAGCTTGGACTTAATTTTTTTTAGATTTTGAAGAATTTTACATCTGTTCACCTTTCCTATGTGGAATTGAAGCAAATGGGCCAGCAGCAGATTGGAAGTTACCCTGTTCACTTTCACCTTTGTGGGGATGTGGATGAAAAGGGAGGATATACTTTTAAAACTTATCTGGAAGGTCTTTCCATTCATCACTGTTTTTCCAGATGTGTGACTGTTCATGCAACTAATGGTTTGCTGGTAGGTGCATGGAGAGTAAAACATACTATGTTGGAATAAATATTATAAAAAACATTTAGATGCCGAAGTAATCCCATCCCTTCTGCAAATCCAATGCTCAGCAATGGTTTTCTTATTTCAGTGGATAAATAAATTACTGCAAACAGTAATTTAACAGTTCTCACCATTCTGTTTTTTTAGATTCTTACAGCAGCTACTTGGTAAGACTGCTGTAAGGTGGCTGAGCTCTCCAGACATAGCAGTGTGTTTGTAAGGGATGAATAAAACCATGTGCTTGAATCTTCTGAGCTGCTGATACTGACACTTCACTTTACAGCTGTGCCAAGATAGTAAATAAATCTCAGTAAATGCTGTTACTACTGACATAATGGCTTGTATTTCTACAGATAAAGGACACCATTGGCTATGACACACTAGGTCACTGTTTCTTCATAGAAGATGGCATTGAGCAGAGGAATACTTTATTCCATAACCTTGGGCTAGTCACAAAACCAGGCACTCTTCTACCTACAGACAGAAACAGCAGCATGTGTACTGGGATTAGGGATAAAGTATATGGAAGTTATGTCCCAGTGCCAGCCACAGACTGCATGTGAGTATGTCACCATGAAAAAGTAAAACCCAACGCGCTGTAGCACTTAAACTGCTGATGATCTCTTGACAAAATACAGATGGAAACATTTTTATCTATAATTTAATGAATGTGGTTCACATGGTACTGGTATTTAAAGAATAGGAATCAAAATTAACATTTAGTCTCCTATTAAAGAAAAAAATGGTTTATAGGAATATTGTTCTTTCTTGTGATACTTGGTACCTTAAAAATGTGTTGAACATCTTCACTACTGCATAAATGTATGCATATTCTCAAGCTGTCACCACTGTTTTTTCTGAATGGTTCATGTTTCTTCCGAAAGCTTCTTAAAACAGTTTATCATTGCATGGGATATCTGCATAACATTAAATACAATACTGTGCACTGAACAAAAAAAAAAAAAAAGGCATTTTTGACTTCTAGATGTGGAAGGTTTTGTGATTTGTATTCTGAATGTAAACTTCATCAGTTTAGCTTTTTCTGATGTGCATATTAAGAAGGGAAGATACTTTTGTTGGAGCTAGAGGCTTTCTGTAGTGACTTGTTTCTGTTTATATTTCAGGGCCGTGTCGACTTTCTGGATTTCTCATCCAAACAACCATCTTATAAATAATGCAGCAGCAGGCTCACAGGTAAGGCATATGGGTGTCATTAATGACAAAAAGCTTATGTCACTGGCATTTGTAAAATCTGTAACATTTACATGCCAGATATACATATATTTTTCTTTTTTTATATGTGAATCTTTTTATGTTTGGCAGCATATTGGCATTGAAAGTGCAGGGTATGTCTAAGTGTGCATTTAAGTGATGCCGAAAGTCTTTGTTGTGGCTGCAACAGAGGCGATCTCTTCTCCTTTGTGTTTCATAGACCTGGCAGTACTTCTAGTGTCTATGGATAAATCCTTTTATTTTCACAGAATTGATGCATTTCATATCAAGTATTCTGTATTTTCTATAGGTTGTCATGAGTTTAGTTGACAGCTCTGCAAGAGCTGTAGTCACTGGAATGAAAATTGACTGCAAAAGGTGTTCACTGTGTAAGAAATAGTTAAAACACTTCTTTTCTGTCAGTGGTTAGTCAATTGTTTCCAGCCAGTGACTGCTGATATGGTTTTGCTTGTTCTGAACCTTATATTAGTGCAAATATCTTGTCATAGCTGCCTGTGGTATGAAGAGCTGTACATACTGTGGAGGAAGGAGCTGGAGTCTGTTCCATATTGGATGAGAGGCTGAGATATATAAGGTTTTTAATTGGATTTTTATGAAGAGATCAATGGGAATGGAAAATAGGAAAGGTCGTAGATTGCTGTTGCAAAGGCTCTGGTTTGGAAGAATGTGAGCCTGTGTATTTTTAGCCACAGATAACATTTATCTATAACAGATAACATTTCTAAGTAAATCATTTATTTATTAGGAGGTAACTGTTATTAATAAATAGAATAGGATTTAAAATACTTAGTTGAGTTGAAATATCTGGAGTATTTAAAAAATCAGAAAATTATGTTCTGGTTTTTGTGTGATTGTTGTTGCTTTATTTGTCGTGGGTTTTTTTCTGTTTGTTTGTTTTCTACTTGACTGTCTACCACTAGGCAGGATCTGGTCTCAGCTCCCAAATTAAACCAGTTGTTTTCTGTCCAACACGAAGTCTTCCAATTTTGCCTGCTTTATGTAATACACCTAGTTTAGGCGTTGCAGGCTATGTTAAACAACTTCTTTGCTTCTTTGATCTGGTGCTTAAGTCCTGCAAGGTCTTTTTCTGCCTGTGTAGCTCATCCCAGTAGATGTTACTTCCTTTTGTTAGTAGGATGTGCCTGTGTCTAGGTTTGGAAAGACAGGTATCTGTCAGGGAAAACTGGAGCCTCTCTTGGAGTGGAGAATGTAAAAACCCCTCTCTCCAAATTATTACAATTTTGCAATTAGGAGCTTTCAGGCAAAAATATAGGAATAGGAGTAATATTTTTTTACTAGGAATAATAAAAATGCAAATGCAGTAATACAAAAAACCAAGCAGGCAAACAAACAAAAAGTTCTAGAGAGCCCTGACGGAGTCAGGAATACGACCTGACACCCTGTCAGCCAGCGTGTTGGAAGTAGTCCAAATAAGTCCTCCTGAAATGACAGATGTGGTTCTCTTGGAGTAGAGATGATCCTGTAGTGGCAGTGAGATGAGTCCAGTCTTCCTCTGAGAACCTCGTGGAAAAGAGGAGTCATCTGGGGTCCCTGTGTCTCCATTTTATCTGGGTAGGGAATGGTTGGCTTCTCCCCACTGGGTGGAGCACCTCACACTGGAATGAAGTAATGTTATCAGTCATGTGAGAGGCCTTAAATGGCCCATTCACAGGTGATGTCCCCGGGAGGACAATGGGTGGAGGAGGAGATAAGGAGGCACTGCCTTATCTGGTGTTATCAGGTGTCCCATTAACAGAAGGCATCCACCCTCTTCCCCCTGTAGAGTTACAAGAGATAAAGAGCAATATCTCCCAAGCGGTTTCAACAGATGAAAATAGAATGCACATTATTGGTTACATTTTTCAACCCAAGACAGCCTGACTGGAGCAAGCATTCTGTCTGTTACAAAGTTTAGCCACTCTCATATGTGTCCCTTGCATGGGTGTAAACACTTTAGTATAAAGGGAACACAGCTTATTGTTTAATAGAATAGAAATAGACTAATTCAACTGTGTTCATACAGACTCCGCACTATAGATCTTTTGCTGGTGTGAACTAGAGCAGCCAGATAAATCCATTCTTTCCCCAGGTCCTTAATTATGCAATGAAGCCTATTGAAAGGCTGTACAGGCAGTAGATGTTTCTTTGGTTTTGTGGTGTGTGTGAGAGAGAACAGGAAAAAAATCCAACCTTTTTCATTTTTCTGAATGGTTGCAGATGCTTAACAAATTTTTAAGTTTATCTAAGTCTATTTTTCAAGCATCAGGGGGTGTTTTGGATGAAATTTATTTGGGTCTGCCAAGCACAGAGCTGTACTTAATTATATGTGAGGTAAGATTTTGGTATTTTTATTAATGGAACATTAATCCATATTTGCTTTGTAATGGTTAATCACCAGAAATGTCAGTGCGTCATCATTACACACTGGGATGGGAACATTACTGTAAAGTGGAATTTCCAGCACTCATTGGAAAATTATTATATTCTTGGTGTGAAACGCATGAAATCTTTTAAGCCAGGGTGAATTGGCTTTATCCATGTTTCTTGAAAAGGCTGATGACTATTTTTCGTGAGATGGAGCATTCAGTATTTCTTTAGCTACCTTTCAGTCTTTTAATGTGCCTTTTGGAGTAATTTCTAAAATTTTTTAAGGGCACACAGCCTATGGTCAGGGACAAGTTTTGATGTCTGTAGGTGTCTGTGATGCAGATGTTGTTGTGATGCCACCTCTTGCGAACACAGTTGTAGTTGAAAGGGAAATTCGTGGGTCTCATTTAGCAGATAAATCTAGCTTCTTTAAGAGCAGAAATATTAAAGAAGTATAGAAAATGAACAGATACTAAAATTGTTACTGCATGTCGTTGGAACAGTGCCCCAAACGGGCCAGATTTCTTGGTGTGCTTTTTTTCCTGTGTTCTGAAAGCTCTTGAGGGTTTCTTTGGCTGTGCTGTTTAAATTTTGATGGGAGCAGAGATGAACCAACCTTAACAGGCTGGAACAGTAAGGATAAGAGGAATGATTTTAAGAGTCTTACTGTGATTAGTGTTATCTACTAGTAAAGGAAAATCTAGTGTGTGAAATGCGGAAGTTACATTAACTTGGACACTTTTCTACTTTGAAATATTAGAACATCTTAAATATGTGGTGTTGAATGGCTTCACTGAGAAGCAAAACACTTTAGTTTATATAGTCCATTAGAATATAGCCTTATCTGCAAAATGCCACTTTTCACTGATTAAATTGTTGTTTGGAGACTATATTTTAAAATATATATCAGCACCAATAGTAGTATCAGAATCACTTATAAGTAACAGTATTCTCTTGTTACTTGCAGGATGCTGGCATATGGTATTTATTCCACAGAGTTGCAACAGGAGATTCTCATAGCTTAGCCATCGAAACCAAATCAGAGCTTACACCCCTAGGAATCTTCTATAACAACAGAGTTCATTCTAATTTTAAGGTAATGTAGTATGTTATTTTAAAAAAAGTTTTTATTTCTCAGTGTTCTAAGAACTTGTCTGTTCACATTTTAAGCTGGGTAGGAGATAGATTTTGTGCTAGTTTAAACTGTACTGTAGAACAATGTGTAATGAGTATGGGTGTATTTTCTAGTTGCATTTTGAGTATTCACTGTTTCACATCCTCATAAGACACAAACAACTAAAATCAATTAATACTTCTAATAAAATACTGGTTTCAGAAGTAGCATTTCAGATGTTACTCTTTACAGCTTTGTTTTCTGCTCCAAAGAAAGCTGACCCTTGAAATATCAAAGTTTATTATAGCAGTGATTCATCTAATAACTTGCTGCAGTAGCTACAACTTATTTTTCTGAGTCTCAGGTGTTTGCACCAGTCACAGTCTCTGGCTAGAGATTAAACTTTAATATTGCCTTCAGGAGCTCACTTATTTGCAACAGTTTTCATAAGGAGATCTCAGCCTACAGTAATTGAGGAGTGTTTTGATAGTATGACTTTTAAACCTTTTCCATATCTCAGCTAAAGTTGTCAGTAAGTCATCTTCAGCTGATATCCTTAAAGTATTTCATTTAGAATCTAGTTGCTGTGTGTATGTATGAATATAATGACATTTACAAAGCCACCTAACTCTAAATGAATACTTATTTGTGTTTGGTTACTGCAGGATATTCTCATAGTTTAACCACTGAAACCTCATGGAATCATTATTGGATTTTATTTTTTGCCAGGCGAAACTGGTTTTCCCCAACAGTTGGTTGTCTGGGATACCAAGAAATGGTGCAATGTTTGATGGAAGTTGTGTTAACAATGTGCTTGGGACTGTAGGGCATTTTGTTCAGACTGGAATTAGAACATACGGAATACAGAAGTGCATTTTGAAGAAAAGAGTTTCACCTGTATAGCTATTAGCATCTCTAAACGAGGGTAATGATTTGTGTGCTAAAATTCCATGTTGAAAGAGAACTCCACTAGCAGGTCTGAGAATCTGCTTGTGTATAAGACTCAGGTGTAATCATAATTTGGATCAGAGGTGAAAGTAGTCAGAGGTATTTGTATGTATTTCAGGTAAAAGAGCACAAATGCTTCCTCATACGTTTATTTTCTCAAGTAATTTATTTCATACTGAATTACTGAGTTTCAAGCTTATTACTGCTTGGACCAAAATAATCTTTAGTGGCCAAGGTAGTTTAGTTTTAAAGTGAACTACAAAGGATTTTTCACAGTGGATTTTTAGGTTTGGGTTTTCTTTTCTTTTCTTTTCCATTTATGACAATAATTTGAACTCACCACAAGACTGCTTCCAGATTTTCCAGAGCAGCATCTGGTAATAAATGGAAAACCTCAAATAGATGTTGTGAAAGAAATCTGAAGTGAATTTTGATTATTTTCCATTACATTTTTTTTAAATCACAGATAATTCCATTCATTTTATCACAGACTGTTTTTTTATATTAATTAGCTAGTTTTCCCTTAGACAATAGGTCAATTGAAGCCAAACTGAAAGATCTAAGAGTTTCTAATATGTGTATGGAATGCAATGCTTAAATTTTTAAAATTTCATTTTTACTCTATCTTTAATTCTGGATAGTACGAATTTTCTTTCCTTGCTTATTTCAGGCTGGTTTGTTCATTGATAAGGGTGTTAAAACAACTAATGCTAGTGCTGATGATCCCAGAGAATATCTTTGTTTGGACAACAATGCAAGGTAAAGGATATTTTCTTTCAAGTGAGTGAAAAATGGCAACGTTTTGAGACTGCTCTTCCATTCACACGGGGAAAAATCCTTTTAGAACAGTAAAATAATTTATAAATTATAATCAAACAGTAAGTTAATATATATCCTTTTCCCTCATTTATTCATTTGTTTTGGGAACAACAGAGATGGTGTTTCTTAAAGGATTTGGGTTTCTTCCGAGCTTCTGCTCAGGATAGCTTCTGTCTTAGAAGGCATTGTTTTAAACATGCTCTACTGTCATGCTTAAAATGTTTTCTGGAGTTGCTGCTAAAAGGAAAATATTCCTTTAAAATCTGATCATCTGATTTTTAATTGAGTTTTAACTAATTTTTAGAAAAAGGGTTCAGTAGTGCATCCACTCATCTTTACTACTGCTGAATGTTTCTGCTGTTCCTTCTAGACTTGGAAGTCATAGCTCGGTAGTACAGTTCTACTGAAGGCTCTTTGCAGAGGTGGTACAATCAACCACATTTTCTTCAGTTTACAAAATGAGAGACTTATGGAGAGTCTAGGAAAGTTCCAGCTTATACTGTGCCTGGTTAGTCTTGTCTTAAATGTCAAATAAAATAGCCTGGGATAGTGGTTAAATAAATACTGGATAACTGTGTCTGTCAACATTGTGCCAACTAAGTATTAGCACTGAAAATATGGCTCATAGATTATCTTTGTCGTCAATTGACCTTTGTTTAAGAGAAGGACAGTTGAATGACTGCTGGAGGTGCAAAGATGAAAGTTCAAATTTTGGTGATACTCGATACTTCATAATTTGGAAATGAACCTGCTAGTTGCATGCTTTGACAGAAAGCCCATATAACCCTTGTGGTTTACCTCAGTCATAACAGGTAATCAAGAGGAATTTGAAAAGGGCAAGATGCCTCTGAGAGACTGTAGTGTGATGCAAGAAACTCAGTGCATGAATTGGGGCTGAAAGAAAAGGAATGAGGCACTGCATAACTATGTGAGGTCCCTAATCGTTGTACGTGGAACTAGACTGGAGGAATTTAAATGTTAATTGAGAAGGCTGAGACTATCAAAACCTAACATTTACCTATCTTCCTCTTTCTCCCTTTGATGGGGAGAGGGCAGATCCAAATCTGAACAAAAGAGTATTAGGTGATTGGGATAACAGACATAGGTATCTTTACCTGGTCAAAATACATGTTTGTGATACTTTTAAGGGTATAACTTCTTGTCTGGGGTCCTGAGGGTAATCAAGTGAAAATGTCACCAGTTCTTAATCAGACTGTTTCTTCCTACTATTTAAACTAGATTCCAGTTATAATTTACTGTACCAGACTATCTTGGTAGCAATGCAATAAAAAAATATCAAGCATGCCCAAAGAAGCAGCACTGCTGTGTGTCAGAAGAGTTTAAAACATTTGAAGGACCAGTTAGACAAAGTTTCAGACTCTTCTTACATAACTAATGTCAGCCCTGTGTGTCTTCCAAGTAGCTTATAATTCCCTTCATCAAACTTTCACATTACTGTTTCACTACAAGTGGGGAGGGCAGAAAGAAAAAGGGGATAAAGGGTGGCCAAAGTCAGCTAAAGAAACTTAGAGAGACTGAGCAAGAGCCTGTGAGAGTTACTGTAAAAGAGACATTTCGCATTCCTGCTTCATAATACCCCCAAGGACATTTTTCTAGTACTAGAGAGCCAAAGATGTACCTGCTTTTAGCTTCTTTCATTCCTAACATGAAGCAGAGTGGAATTTGCCCATCAGATGAGTGTTTATCTTTCTAGTTGACTCAGTGCAACATATATGGCACATGTAAAATAAAAAGTTTTCTTGTACTGACTGTTTATCTCTCCCAGGTTTCGACCTCATCAAGATGCAGACCCTGAAAAGCCCCGAGTTGCTGCCCTGATTGACAGATTAATCTCTTTCAAAAACAATGATCATGGAGCCTGGGTCAGGGGAGGGGATATCCTTATTCAGAACTCTGGGTAGGTATTTGGAAGCAAACAGCTGCATGCTGTTAAGAAGTTTTCCCTGAAGCTTTGTTTATGAAAGTGCATTAAAGCAGGGTTATAGGAGAGGATTGATGGTTAGTTTTAGGAACTTCTCAGTATGACCAGCTTTCATACCATCCCACAACTTCAAATATGCAAGTTTATATGTGATTAGATGAGAACCTGCCTTAAACAGCAAAAAAACAACTATAGTAAAAAGAAGCTTGAGAGTTAATAGAGACAGTAAATTTAGACTAGGATTTCTGTTGTTTTCTGAAGCTCTCAAGTCCTGCTTAAAATGGATAGAAAATTGTTTTACTACTTTTTAAAAGCAATGTTTTTAGAAAAGTTAACTGTGTGGTGCTTCAAAGTTATATTGATAGAAAAAAAAATCAAGGTTTTTTCAGTGTATAGCAGGATGTGCTCTTATGTTAACTGTTAGACTAGTATCTAGTCTTATTTGCAAAGGCTATCTTTTGAAACTTGTTTCTAGTTCTATTTCTTTCTCAACAATGTCTGTCCTATTCCATGGCATTTCTAAGTCAGCATTTCTTATCTCAAAGTTTGCATACAGATGCATATTATATGAGCCTTCTGTTAGACTTTGAGAATTCTCTACAAATCCATTTCCCACAGTTAGCCTACTGTATGATAATTCAGAAAAAAACAACTGATGTTTTGGACTTTCTTGTAGGTTTGCAGACAATGGAATAGGTTTGACATTTGCAAGGTGAGTACTTTGTTAATCATTTCTGTGTTTTCTTGCATAGAAGCTTAGAAAATTACATGCATCTATTAAAATTAATAGATATGCTTTCATAAAGCTGCAATTTCAGTTTGGGGCCTGGTTGTATTTCCTGTTGTGCAGATGGTGTTACAGAGGCTGTAAACTGGCACAGCTGCCAGTGTTTCCACTTCAGTTGGAAACTAAAGCTTCAGCCTGTGCTTGGTTTACACCACAGCTTGCTGCCTCTTTACCAGAAGGGTTATATTTATCCAAGTATTCATGGTAGTGTATGATTCCTTAGGCAGTATTTTATTTTCCTCCTGAACGTGAGTAATGGAAAAGAAAGGGTATGAACATTTAGCAGGGATAGAGTCTCCTTCTAATGAAAAATATCAAGTAGCTTAGGTAGTGAGCTGAAATTACTGCTATATAGATTCTGACAAACTGGTTCTAGGATTGGAAAAGTGGACTGTAAATAAAAAGGTGCTGCACTACCAAGGGAGTTAGAAATTTTAATGTTTGGCTCTGCTGAACATTTCAGTGAGTTATCCTCTGTTAGTGTTAATGACTAAATCTACTGTTTTGTGTATTGTACATGAAGACTGTACTGCTTTGCTTGAGAGCACTGTTACAGAAGTAAGAGTAGTGCTGTGTCTTGGTATAATCATCTGCTGGAGAGTCTTGGCTAAAGACTTATCTCTGATGTGTTTTGATAGTGATGGGAGCTTCCCAAATGATGAAGGTGCCAGCCAGGAGGTATCAGAGTCACTGTTCATAGGTGAGAGCAAGAATTATGGGTTTCAAGGTGGACAGAATAAATATGTGGGAACTGGAGGAATAGACAACAAGACCCGCACTCTGCCTAGAAATCGGTAAGTATGTCATGAATGAAGGAATCAGAAATACAGGAAAAATTCTCTGTTTCAGATGTCAAGACCCTTCTTGCTTGACCTGTCAGAGATTGACTCCATTGAAAGTGATGCTCTCTTTTTCTTTTTAATGCTGTGTATGCAGCTGTGTCAGTCTCACCTTTTTGCTGAAGCAGGTTCATCTGGTGCTTCCATAGGTTACTATTCTGTAGCAATTTAAGTCATCTTACTTAAATTAAACTTTAAAAAGTATTTTGGTCCAGAGGAGAGCTTTCAGGTAAAAGAATTTCAAAAGTCAGTTTGCTACTGGAGACTGCAGTCTGTCTGGGACAAATCACAATCTGTGACCATGATCCTTCTCTTTTCTCTTTGACTTGCAATGATGCTTGTTTAACTTAGTACCAAGAGCTACCCTTGCCACAGAATAGGAAAGAAGACTGTTTTGGTTTAAGCCCAACTGGAAACTGAGTCCTATGTAAACATTCCTCTTTCCCCACCTCCTCAGATGAGAAAGACAAAAGACAGAGGTCTCAAGCTGAGACAAGAACAGTGTACTGGAAACAATGAGATTAAGAATATTAACAGTAATAGAAACAATATTCATAACAAAAGTATATCAAACAAAGGTGATTTATGTACAAAAAAATCCCCACTGCTCAACCTACGACTGGGTGGCCCCCAAGACGAAGAACAAGATGGCCAAGAGACTGTCAGCATCCCAAAGCGTTCTCCTGGTGGACAAACCCTCTGGTCAGGACCAGTGTTACCCCACTGCTTCCCCAAAAAAGGAATGCTCTCCCTTCAGGAAATGAGAGAGAATCCCTTTCCCCGAACTCCTAGCCATGATGTAAGCTGGTATCAAGTAGCACAATGTCTTGGCCATGCCCACATGACTCCACGTTCTGTCCCCACACATCCTTGGCCAAGTAACGCAAAGGGTGAAGTGGGCCCCAGCTACCTTAGTTTTTCGCTGTTAAGCCATTTAAAGGGGAGAAGTTAATGTGGTGGTGATAAGTGGTATTCAGTTCTTGTTGAGGGAAATCACATCTGAATAACAACTGAGGCTGGAAGGGGCCTCTGGAGGTCATCTATTCCAACTCCCTGCTCAAGAACTGTCACCTAGGTCTCATGTTCCAGGAAAACATTCAGGTGTCTTTACTATATCTCCAACTATATATCACAACTTTCCTGAGCAACTTGTGCCAGTGCCCAGCCACTCTCTCAGTGAAAAAGTTTTTCCTGTGGTTTAGCAGGGACCTCCTATTTTTCATCTTGTGTTCATTGCTCCTGGTCGTGTCACTGGGAATAGCCTGGCTCCATCTTCTTTGCACCCTCCCATCAGATACATATTGAGACTCCTGCCTGAGGCTTTCCTGCTCCAGGCTGAACAGGTCTCCCAGTGTTTTCTTCCCATGAGAGATGCTCCAAGGACTTAATCATCTTTATGGCCCTTTGCTGCACTTTCCAGTATCTCCTTATATCTGCCTTGTACTGGGGCTAAGCACTGTACATGTCACTTCACCAGTGCTGAAAAACAGGAAGTGTCACTTCCGTCATTTTGCTGGTAACACTTCTCACAGTGCAGCCCAGGATACCTTTTGCCTCTCTGTGGCAAGGGCACATTGTTTGGCTTGTGGTTAGTTTGGCTTCCACTAGGACCCATAGGTCCTTTTCACTAGCACAAAGGCTTGTTGTGCAAGACCTTGCATTTCCCCGTGTTAAACTTCCTGAGGTTCCCACTTGCCTGTTTCTCCAGGCTGTCAGGGTCTGTCTGCATGGTGGCACAACCCTCTGCTGCATCAACTGCTTCCCTGTGTGTTGTGCCCCCTGCAAACTTGGCCCACAGACTGTTCTTGGCCTAATCATCTAGATCATTAATGAAGATAATGAACAAGGCTGGACTCAGTATTGACCCCTGGGATACATCACCAGTTATTGGTCTCCAGGTAGACTTTGTCCCATCACTTTCTGGGCCCAGCTATTTGTTCTCTCATCCTACCCATACTTCATGAGGATCTTATGGGATACAGTGTAAAAGTCTTACTGCAGTTTTGGTAGACCATGTCTTCTCCTCTCCCACTGCTCTACCTGGCCAGTCATTTCATCACAGAAGTTGATCAGCTTCTCCTTGGTGAATCCATGCTGATTATTCCTGATGACTTTCCAGTGTGTCAGGGACCTGGAAATGGTTTCTACGATTAACTGCTCCATCATCTTCCTCAGGGTCAAGCTAAGCCTTACCAGCCATTCTCTGGGTGTTCTTTCCCCAAGCTAGAAGTGATGTTTGCTTTCCTCCAGTCTGCAGTCACTTCCAGCTGCCATGATCAATCAAAGAGCAGGTGGTATTAGGTTTCTACTGAGAAAGAGGCATATTTGCAAATGGACAGTGATAGCTCTGCTAACAGGAAAATTTAAGAGTAGGGGATTTTTTGACTCATTAGAGAAGCACAGACACTCATATAACCCTTGTGGTTTACTTCATTCATAACAGGTAATCAAGAGGAGCAACAGAAACCATATATCCTTTACTGAAATCTATATTGTGAGTCATTCTGTAATTGTTGCTTTATTGATTTCTCTGAGACGAAATGTATTTGACACAAATTCAAGTGAATCATGAGTTTTGTTACAGGATGGTATAAATATTTGCTTGCATCAACAGGACATTTCCAGTCAGAGGCTTTCAGATTTATGATGGACCTATTCACCTTACCAAGTGCACATTTAAAAACTTCATGCCAACTCCAGACAGATTTACCAGTGCAGTTGGATTCTTGATGAAAAATCCATGGCAGATGACTCCAAAAAATAACATTTCTCTTGTGAAGTTTGGTCCAAATGTAAGTTTATGACAAGTTTTCTTTAAGTCTTGAAAATCTAACATATGCAGGCAAGATCTGTAGGTCATCCTCTCTATGCATACCTACTTCAGAGTTTATCTCCTGGCTGGAGGTCACACAGAGAGTATCCTTTGACTCCTGAGCAAAAAAAACAATACCAACAAAGGTGTAGGATGTATTACACTAAATGATTCATGTTTATGGTAAAGCTGAAAATAATTTTTTGTAAGATTTTGTAAGGTTTGGTATATCTTTAGTAACGAATTTTCTGTAGCAAATATTAACAGTGTTCAGAAGCAAGAGCTGGCCTGAGCCTATTGCTAAAAGCCAGCATGTCTGTTTTGCTATCTTTGCCGAAAAGTTTTTAATCAGCTTTGTCCTGTGTTTCTGCACATGTGCAAATGTTACTCTGTTTCAACTCAGTAAAAACAAAAACTTTTATTGTCATTGTCAGGTTTATTTGAAAGCCTTCTTTGGAAGGCCTGGTCCCTGGTTTGAAGAAGGAGATCTGGATGGTGACAAGAACTCAATATTTCATGATCTAGATGGTTCAGTGACTGACTACAGGGATACCTATGTGGGCCGAATGGATAATTACTTGATTCAACACCCGAAATGCATTAACATCACAGAATGGAGTGGAGTGGTTTGCAGTGGGAACTATGCACAGGCTAGTACTTTTGGCTTTCTATTTGTGATAAATCTATAATGTGCACTTGTGGAGTCAGGTGGGGTAAGAAATACAAAATTACCTGTCTTTGGATTTCAAAATTTTTTTACTTTTAAAAATATTTTTATTTATATTGCACTTTTCTGCCAGTTGTGTATATATCATGCTTCCTCTCAGGAGACTTGAGGGCACAGTATCAAGTGCTGCAAGATAAAACTAAATGTGTTTGCCAAGGGTTCTGTGTTGCGGCTCTATCTGCTAAACCATTTTTGCATTGAAGATGTCTTCTTCCATGCAAGTTCGTTCTGCTCTTTTTTTCACAGAGTGGATTTTAAGGGGTTGGTTTTTTGGTTTGGTTTTCTGGAGATGTTAAATACCACCTTCTGAGTACAAGTCTTACAGACTTGATTCCCATTCTGGCTCCTGCTCTGTGGGGCCAGGTGTTATAGCTGATTTTTTTTCTCTTCCTTATGCTTTTTTGTCTGTGAAATGGGAAAAATCTATAATAGTTTTTCAAATAGGACTTTTAATCCGGAGATATTTATGTATTACATAACTCAGAACATCCAACTGCAGCATTTTGGTTAATAATGTATACAGATTGTGCTTCACTATTTCATTTTCTTTTGCAAAGAGACCAAATCTTCCTATTTTCACTCTCTTAAATATCACATAGGTTTATGTCCAAACCTGGAATGGACAGAATCTTTCAATGACTATTGTCCGAGATGAGTATCCAGCCAATCCCATGGTTCTTCGAGGCATTAATCAGAGAGCAGCTGCCTTTCAGCAATACCAACCAGTGGTGATGCTCCAAAAGGGCTATACAATACATTGGAATGGAAAAGCTCCAAATGTCACCTATCTGTATCTCATTAACTTCAACAAGTATGTTTACTTGCTTTTGTGGCTTTCATCCCTGAGGCAATACAGAAGTTATATCCTGCAAAATTACTGTGCATGAGTTTGCAACCATCTGGAAGACCAGAGCTTGGGTTTTGGTTTCTTTTTCATAATTACAAATACTAACGTATGAAAAGTAAGGGATTAAATAGCAGGCCTTCACCTGATGTTAAACACTTGTCCAATACAGTGTCTTTGAGGAAAAGCCTTTGGAGAAGAAAATGTACCAACAGTGAAGTTGAGCAGAATTGCAGTTGAATAGCTTATCATACTTGATTTTTTTGGCAAATAACTTATTAAGTCTCTCTGAAGTGTATAATCAAATATATCCTGAGAGAATCAGAGTTACTAAAATGTTTAATGAACAATTGTGCAGATTTGATCATCCAGTTGAAGGTTTATGAGCTTTTTTGTGTTCCTGTTTCTTCTTTTTTAGAGTAATCTGTTCACTCTGTGTTGAGACCTAAACTGTTCCTACAAGGACTCACACATTTTATTTTTGTTTTAGGAATGACTGGATTCGTGTTGGTCTTTGTTACCAACCAAAGACAGATTTTCTTATAGTACTGGAAACCTTTCAAAGGCGGTCATCTGCTCTGTCAAGCAAGGTGGAGCGCTACATGCCTGTGTCTTCAATGATGGAGCTTGAAAAGAGTCAATCAGACAAGAGGTTTTACTTTGACAACAGTACTGGGTAACTCTTCTCATTTGACTCTGCTAGAAGATATTGTTTAACCTTGAAATGTCCAGTTTGACAGTGTTAAAAGCAACTGGTCGAGACACCTGCATAAGAGAAAAGCTGTTGAGAAGGACTTCAAAACCCTTTGGAATGTTTGTGTGTCTTTAAATCTCCAAACTACCATGGTGGTCATGGAGATGCTCTTTTCAAGAGCACCACAGTCACCAAAGACATTTCCAACCCCATATTTTCCCTAGGGAAAATATACTACCTGGTATGCTTCTTTTAGCATTTAATTTCTTAGTCTTCAGAGAAATTAACTGTTTTCTTGTTAAACTGAAAATTCTAGAAATTTCCAAGAAGCTTTCTCTTCCAACATTTAAAAATTATATTTTTGAAATTCCTAATCTATTTTCAGCTGTCTCAAAAGAATTTAAAATCCTAGTCTCTCTTTCAAAAGTACTTCTCACAGAGGCTATTAAGATCCTTCTGAGAGGTTTTAGATCTGGTCAGCTTCCAATAAATTAGGTCCTATGTACATCAGTTGTGAGTTTTGAAAAAATTGATTTTAAATGTATAATTTGTTCTCTTATTTGTTTTGTTCTCTTACCTGCTACTGTGCCTGTTTATAATAAATACACATATTAGTGTAGTTTCTGAACAGATATTTATGTTGCTTTGTGTAAGAGCTGCTCTGATAACAGTCTAAAATGTAATAGAGGAACTTCCAGTCTTTTCTGAACGTTATTGACCACTACACCCTAAATTGCGTTTCCAGGCATTTGAAGTAGCACAATTATATTGTTTAGTGCTGGTGGGTGAAACTGAATATTTCTGCTGCATGTCTGCAAAGATGAATGAGCAAGGAAAAAAGATTCATGCTCTGCAATTTGGTTTTTGTTTCCTGCAAGCCACTGATCTGAAAACTGGTTCTTTGTAAAGCATCTACATTTATATTGATGTCTCCTTTAATTGTGGGGAATTTTAGATAAATTCTTAGAGATTTTTTAACTCTAGTGAACTGTAAATACTTTGAAACATTTGGATAGTGATGCAGAAGTGAATACTGTAGTTTGTCTGCTTCTGAAAATCATAATATATAGCTGTTAAGATTGAATATAAATACCTGTATTTCACCAGTTAATTTAGATTATTTTTCCCCTTTCTGTGTAGATTACTGTTTTTATTTCTTCAAGCCAAATATGATAGGGATGGTCACAGTTATTGCTCATCTCAGGGATGTGAAAGGATCAAGATTGTGACCAAAGATTCATCAAAAGGGACAAGTAATTGCATGGCAAAAGCTTACCCAAAGTACTACCAAGTACCAACTGTCATAAAGCAGATGCCAGAAAAAACTACTGTACCATGTACAAAATGTGGCACAACTCAGGTAAAATAAAACAAGCAAAAACTTCCATGAACTGTAGAATTGGTGAGTCCATCTACACAATTTAAGTCCAAATTTCAGTCTTTCAGCATAGAATATTTAACTTATCAAATTGCAGTGGTCAGCTTGTTAATCTTCTTGGATTCCGTGAAGGTTTGTAGTCCTTTCTGTGGCACAAAGGTTTCAGGGTGTTTTTTCATTTTTTATGCATCTCTTACTTCAAGTACTACAGAAGTGGGGCATAGGTGAATTGATGTCTTGCACTGCAGTGTTGTCTGTGCTACATGGAGAGATTTGCTACAGAGATCTACAGAAACCTTCTCTCTGTTTGGATCTTTGTTTATTAGCATGAACTTGAAATTGTTGCAGCTATACAAGCTGAGAAGAATGTTGAAATTAGGATATAAAGTAGGTTACACTGTGTATCACTATATTTATTGGGATTACCAGCACCATAAATAATGGTGCTGACAAATGCATACATTTGCTTTGGAGCATGGGCTGTATGTTGTAAACTAGCATGATTAAGTGTTGAAGAAATGTTAATATGTGTACTTAACTGTTTTGTTTGATATCCAGGTGGTATTCACCAGTGACCCTCACAGAAACTACCTCCTTGTGCAGATTAATTCATCTGATGAAAAAGCATCAAGCAGAGGTCAGCAAGCATTTATATATGTAAGTGTTCTTTATGATTTTCTTCTTAATTATCACTATAGCAGTTTGTATTGTAACAGTTGTACAGCCCTACATAGTGCAGACCTCAGTTTTCTTCACTTGAATGAAAAGATTTTCTTCACTTGAATGAAAAATGTCAAAAAGCTTATGTTTAAATATCAGAAAGTGAGGCCTCAAAGCTCCATTTTATATTTGAATCCTACTTGCTGAAGAGAAAAATGTTCTCATTAGAGTTTAAAGTGTTCAGCTTCATATTTAAATCTGTGTGGGTATACATTTATGGCTGGTTTTGGAAATAAACAGAACACATAACCTAACAATTTGTTAGTTAAATCCATTTTGTTGAAATTATCCTGGTGCAAGTGAATTAGTAGGTTAGCAGGATGGGTCACACAAACCACTAAGCTTTGCTAAAGTCCTCTAAATGGCAACTGCCAATCACTAAATTTCTGTATTTTGATGTGGCCCAAATAAGCCCAATGATGTTATACTGTATAAAAAGTAGTTTAGTTTGACTTTCCATTCAGATGCTGAAGTTGACTCACACGTGGTGTTGAAATACCATTTGCAGACACCCTCTCACCACAGAGCTTGGTCTGCACATGCTGTACGTTCTGCAGTGTCATTGCTGGCCTGGCTGAACCTTCAGTTAGGCAGGTAGACAAATGGCACATGAGCAGCTTAACCTTCACAGCTGCAAACTTCTCCAGGAATGGTGTGCCATATCCAGAACAGTAGGAGCACTCAGTAGGAAAAAAATGGGCTGGAACTAGCCTGCTGCAGGGATCAATTAACTGTATTACTGTCAAGAAGTCCAGGGCATTCAGTATCTGAATTTTAGCTTCTCAAAGCAGTAGCAATGACTGAGGCAGGTAGTAAGTCATCTGGAATGTACAATATTCCTATAGAAGCTACAGGCTTAAGACGCCCATGCAATTTCAGAAGTCCCATTAAGCAGTGTCCTTTCAAAGGGAAAACTGAAGAGATGCTAGGGGGAAGCAAGTATTTGTAAGGAAATTACAGGGTCTAAACTAGAGTAAGTGAAGCAACACTGAGTAAGTAGAATGGCTGTTTGATTCATAGTAACTTCCTTTTCTCTCTCTTTTTCTTCCCATTCAGGTCAATGATACCATGTTTACCTTCAAGGATAATGGGATACTTGTTGTTGTAGTAGATGCCTGCACTGGCACAGTGTTGGGAAACAAATTATTTTCTGGAGTAGACATTAGGCATGTAGGTGGATATTTAAAATCTGGAATTCCACAAAGGTATGTGCAATGACCACTCATTTCCAGTATGTCCTGCAAGCTGTACATCTCCTCTCTGACAAGGATTTAAATAATGATGAATAGATAATGATATAAGAGCACTGAAAGTGAACAAAACATATGTCTAAGTTCAGGCAAAAGGAGAAACATAGGAGCAATTTATTGGACAGTTTATTTAGCCTTATTTAAGAAAACTAAGCAGATTTTGAACACTTAAAATTTTTCTAGTGTTGCTTTTTTCCTCAAAAATAATTTTCTTTAACACAACATCATGTAATAACACTGCTTTGCTTAAAACAGGAATAACTTTTTATTTATAAGGACAGTGGCAAGGACTATGTGAAAGATATCATCCTGTTCTCTCCCTATGGGGAGAAAATTCTTTATGACTATATAAAGAGTTAGTGTCAGAAAATAATCAGCATTTTAATTTTCTAATTTTGGACTATCAATCTAAACTTGATTTTTTTGATGCAAAATAATAAACTGTGTTTAAATAACACTTTCCAATTATTTTGAAGTTAAATTTAAAATTAGTTTAGAACTAAGAAATTCTAAGTACTGTTTTCAGAAAGGGTTGTCTATTTCCATATCAGAAGTACTCATAAGGAATTGGACTCTGGGGGCAGCCAGCTCTAAAGACATGTAGCAGAATATTAAAAATAATGTGTTTATAGCAGCTGCTGTGTCTGTGCTGTTCATGTTGCAGGTCTATCATTCTGCTGAGCACAAGAGGTGATGTAGCAATTCCTAATAATTTAGCTGAAGCCTTAATGTCCCTGGGGACAGAGAAGCCACCTTATCTTCAGAGCAACGGTTGGTGAAAATGTTGCACATTTCTTTGACACCACCTTGATCTTTGTGTTTATGTTGGCATGATGAGTTTCTCATGGGTGTGTGAGATGGATGCAGCTGGTGGAGGGTGGTTGCCAGTTTGCACTGGTGTGGCTGCTGTGTGTCAGCTCTTGTTGAGAGGTGAGGTGGGCAGCTCTTCAGCAGATGTGGCAGAAAAATGCTTTATCCCATTGTGTGAAGCTTGTTGCAAACAGAAAAGTAACTAGCAGTTCTTCATGCCTGTGGATCACACAAAAACAGTCACTGGCTTCTTTCCTTAAGCCTGTATCTTGTGCCTCACTCAGCAAATCTATCTTCAAGCGATCTCCTGTGCCTGCCTAGTATTTCCTGTTCTAAAGTAACTTGAAGCTAGAAATGAGAAGTTATTGGTATTTTGAGGGATGATGAGGCTATAGGCCACATGGGGTAGTTCTCATCTTTCAGAGGGATGACACAAGTTGTGATTGAGAAAGCAGGATTTTTAACTGTCCAATTAGCTGTGTTTTCAATTTAGGATTTCAGGGTATTTAATACTAAGTATTGAGATAGGAAATGGTAAATCATTATTTTTTTGTGAGGTGCATGTAGAGCTGAGAGTGGATTAATATCCTCAATTAGGGGGAAGGAATTTTAGGGGAGCACACCTTTTCCTACCTAACCAGTCCTGTATTGTGCTGCAGTGAGCTTGGCTGGTTTGGTAATGTTGAACTTTTTCTGTCACAGGAAGCTTGGCCTTTCTGGGCTTCAGAGGAAACATTAAGCCATCCTGGATTAAGCTGTTTACCAGTCCTGCTGGGCATGGGCTTGTTCAGATAGAAAAGTATATCCCTCTGCAACTGGAAGAGTATGGCTGTGCCAGAACAATTAAAAGCCGTCGGAAAGACCTCGAGCTTCTGAAAAAGGCTGCACGATCTCATTAAAGACTAAGATGTACATAAAATCTGGGGAAAAAAATGTGAACTAACTTATTTTTTAATTTATGGCGTTCTAAACTATTGTTATCCAAGTAAATCATGTTATTGTCTGAGAGATGTTCGCCAGCATTGACTGCTTGAATGCCAATCTGTGCACCTTCTAGTTGTACAAAATATTAAAGAATTTATTAGTATTTGTATAAACAGGTTTCAGAGATTTTTCAGATGTTTGTATTTACTGTAAACAAGTTCTTTCTGTTTAATACTGCTTTTGTATGTAAGAGGGTATTCATAAAAGCCTTAAGATTTTAGTAACAGGTGTCAGAGTGCATTTTGGGTTACTTGAAAGATCAACATCAATGCCTTCATAAACAACTTGAATTGGTCGTTATAATGTAAGCATTTTTCCGCCAGCTGTTTTAGTGTTTCCTTGGGAGTTTATTTCTCAGTCAGCTCAGTTACATTCTCAGTCTGCTTTCCAATGTGTTAAAACCCAGTTTCCCTTATACATGCAGCTGACTCAAGGGATTTCAACTGCAGTAAGAATTGCTTTCCTATGTGAAAGATGGAGGGAGGAATTCAGAGATCCGGCCTGGGGCTGGGTGATGAGTGTGCACCATTCAGCAGAGTTTTACAAGGCTGTGTGTACAAGCATCGCATGCAGAGCAGGAAATTACTCTTGTTCTTTAGGATCACTGTTTATTATTCCCTCTAAATACACAGGTATGTCTGTAAGAGTTACTTTAATAAAAAATCTAGAAGTTAAAGCTTCAGTCTTAATTACAGCTTGACTTCGGCTTAATCTTTTAGAGGTTTTAGCCAGAAGGGCAAAGCTGAGATACTGTTATTCTTAATTTGTTTGGAAATTAGGCTTCTACTCCTGCAGTGGTGGATTTTTTATTTTTGTTGAGCTTTTTATTGGGTTTTGTTGTTGTTGTTGTTTTGGGGATTTGTATTGTTGGTTCATTGGTTGGTTTTGGTTTGTTGTTTTTGTTTGGGATTTTTTTTGTGTTGGTTTTTCTTTAATTATTTTTAAGGATAGCTCAGCTTTAACTTTGAAGTGAATGAAAGTGCTCTCAGTTTATCAAGTCATACCTTCTGCCTTAACTTTGATTCTTTTAGTGTACTCATGTTGTTAATTCCTGTTGACTTTATATTAGGTCCATTGATTTCATCTGGTTTTGTTGCAATTATTTGGCTCTGCCAATAGTGTGAAAATCATTTAGAACAGTGGCACAACTGCCCTTTTTCAGGATCCTCATGTTTGAAATTAGATTTCAGGGACTGGAAAAATGTATTTCATAATAGGGAACAAAAGGTGCCATAGGGCTAGGATGTAACCCTACTTCTAATAAAACGGACATATTTCCTTCTTCTTGTATATGTTCTCATTCATTCAAGCTGGTATAACTTATCTACCATTCAATGATGCTTTGTGCTTTGAATTCAAAATAGAGTGTCTGTTGGAAATGAACTATATGCCTGTCTTCTCCAAAGATGTTGAAAAATTGTGGGGATTTTTTTTGTGTGTGTGCTTTAAAGGAGAGGAGGCACAATATCAAATGTATTACTCTGTTCAGTTAAAATATGCTACCTCAGTGCTACAATTAAACTGCCTGGTCTAGTGTAGTTTCCTAAGTGAGGAGAGAGGGGGTAAGGAGTATGACACAAGAGTTGAAGTTAACAAATAGATGACTGATATTATTTTTATTGTAAAACCAAGCCAAATGGATGATTGTGTATTTTGCAGTTGTTCTGATGCACAGGCCTCTTGTAATGTTTAAAAGAAAAGTCATTTTGTTAGGGGAAGCTGTGATAAATCTTTAAGACTAGCCGTAATGTTTGGTGTTATTAATGCAGGGCAGTGTGATTTAAATGCTCTGAGTACAGTAGTGATAGTGTTTGGGGATTAAAATGGCATTAAGGCTTCCTTTATTCTGTGGGTTATGCTCAGCAGAGAAATAGTGATGAGGTAGTGACCCTCAGGTTTGTGAAGTTGGCCGTTATTTATGATATTCTGCTGTTCAAAGCGTCTTGTAAAAATTGTCCTTGGAAGTGTCAAGGGTATTCTGATGTAGGGCTTACTGATGAACAATTGGACCTGAAGTTAAAGTGTTTGTCTTTTGTGTAAATTTAAACACTTGATAAATAGCATAAATAAATTTTTACATCTGACAAGGCTATACAGTTTTGGGTGTCTTCTGTTCTTGTATCAACTAATTTTATAATGTGTGCTTTGTGGATAATACAAACTATCTTATTTCAACACTAGTCTGTTTGTGAAGTTTGTGGAATATATCCTACTCTTCATTCAGAGACAAGTTAGCAACATGGGAAATGAGACACTAATGGTGACTGAAGTTATGGGCCTGTCTTGAAAGCCAGATATCTCAAAGCCTGTCTGAACTGCTGAGTCTAGAGTTATTTCAGCTCAGGGGAACGAGGAGCAGCGTTGTTACTGACTCAGGGACATCCAGGTAATCTTTAACTACCTCGTGGGGGAGTAAAGAAGGTGAAGCCAGCCATTCTCAGTAGTGCTCAGTGGCAGAGAAAAAGGGGCAGTTAAAGCCACTGATGTACCTAAACCTCTCTCTTCAAGTGCACCAGCTGCCACAGCCTGCAACAGCTGAGCCAGACACTTCTCATGTCTGAAACTCAGTGAGTCCCCCAAACCCATTCCAAAAGGCATTGTAATTGCTTCTTCATGCTCAGGCTTTGTATACAAATAGATTGATTTCCATTTCTTCCCCAAATTATGTTGTCCTGCAGTAAGGAAATTTAAAAAAAAAAAACCCAAGAAATAAATTCCTTTGAGCCAGTAGCAGATTAAGTGTACTAGCAATAAAGCCTTCTCTCTGGCCAAAGACACCACTGGAAATCCAGTATATGTGGGATGAGAGATGCATCCCCAAAGAGCCAGGATGATGGCAAGGACATGCTTAGGAAAATGCAGACCTAATTTTGTGTATTGTGGGACAGCAGTGACAGCTAGCCCCAGATAACTTCTGACTCAGGCCATGAGTTTCCTGTTCAGGGCAAATCCCATAATTTCCTCTGCTTCCCCTCAACTCCTTTTCACCTTATGTAGGAAGGATGTAGATCTAAGGATAGTCATCCAGCTCTGACTGAAAAGCTCAGCTGGGTGTGATGCCATCTGGATCTGTAGCTGCACTGGTTGGTGAAGGTCTTGGTGTTTGTCATGGTTGTATTTGTTTAAGATGCCAGAATATCTGTGAAAAGACCTTTCTACTTCAAAATGTGAGCTTTACCCAGTCATTATTTTTGTGTCTTCTGGTCATGTTTGTTCTAGCACTTATGGGAATGTTTTGACCCTTCCTCGAGTTCACAAACTTATTTTTCTTTCTTAATGCCTTCTCTTTACCCTGTGTCTTGGGCTAGTTAAAATTCTAAAATAATATTCAGTATTGAAGTACATAAGGCCACCTCTGGCTCAAGAAAATTTATGGGCTTTTTAATTGTATAACTGCAGTCTACTGTAATTTTGCAGATAAAATTTGTACTACCAATTGTTACTTGCTAAATTAAAAAAAAGAGGCTTTTCTGGCCACTGACTTGCATGACTGGGAGTGATGGTACTGGCAAGTCATAGAATTTCCCTTCTATTTTGTTTCCCTGATGAAATTCAGGGTGGGTGGGGAAGTAGTTTTTGGATATAATAGAAACTATTTTAGACAGAGAAAAGACTACCACTACCTCCCAGTACCTGAAGGTACAGGATTGCTGGAGGGGAACTTTTTATAAGGGCATGTGTCATTATGGTTTTTGGATGGCATGGAAGTAACATGTCTCTCGATATGATGATGAAATCTTTATTCTTCTACATTGTTTTTTAGAGAATACTTTGGCAGAATCTGTATGATTTGTCCTTAGAGCCTACACCCTTTTGTAAACACCTTTTCCAGTAAACATGTTGGAAAAACACCACCTGCTGATGATTTTCACTTCCCAAGGTTTGTTATTGTTCTTCTTTGAGATTTTCCCAGGCCAGAATGAGAAAGCTGGTCGCCTGGCTTTTCACACAGACTCTGGCAGAGCCTGAAGCCTAAATCCAGACCAATTGTCAGCAGCCATAGGCATGTGGTGATAAGACAAGGGAGAACAGCTTCAAACTGAAAGAGTGGAGCTTTAGGTCAGATATTAAAAAAACCTCTTCACTGTGAAGATGGTGAGGCACTGAACTGGTTGCTCTGGATGCCCCATCCCTGGCAGTGTTCAAGGCCAGGCTGGATGGGTCTGTGAGCAAGCTGGTCTAGAGGGAGGTGTCTCTACCCATGGCAGGGGGTTGGAACTAGACAATCATTAGGTCCCTTCCAACCCAAGCCATTCTAGGAATCTGTGAATTTCGGGAGAGGACAATCTCGGGATCTTCTAAGATCAGACTAGCCTTTTTGAGATATCATCTTGTGCACTTCAGAGAAACTTGTGCTTTTCTTAAAAGGTTTGTAGCTGTCACATTTGATATATTAGTGAGAAATTGTCTTGGTCAGATCAGGAAAATTTCGAAGTTATCAGTCTGTGTAAACTTTTCCCCTAAAAGCAAACTTTTAAACTTTTTTTATTTGTGTTGTGTTTACAAGTACAAAGTAGTTTTAACTGCCTTGCCTGGAGAGTGAATTTTTTGTTTCATCATTTTCCAATAGGTTCAATATGTTGATAGGTGAATATTCTAATTTATGATTTTTTTGAGAAATCATTCATAGAACATACAAAGATCTGACTTTATAAACTGCAGTTTATTCTAAATGGAAAATACAAAGTGGTATTTCAGGATTGTTTTGGTGTGTGCAATTATTCTAAGTAAAAAAGTTCATTGCTAGAGCTGCTATAAGCAACTGGAAACACAACTGTCTCTTTCCATGCAGCATTTCCAGTGACATTTTCAACAGATACCCTAAAGTCAGTTCAGGGTGTGTTTTGCCTAATTGGTAGCTTTTGGGGATGGATCTCAGATGATATCATCCTTTTAATATCTGTGAAGTTCATAAGCAGGAGATGGTTTATTCCATCTGTAGGGTGTGAACCATGATCTAATAGTTTTCCTTCAGCTCTGGTGCAAATGGCTGGTGTATGTTTGTAGTAACAGCAAACAACACTATAGTTATCTGTGGTCTCATTTCTACTTCTGAAAAATTATTCTGAGCATCATTCAGTAGTATATATTGCACATTTCTGCTTTTTAATGGTTTTTAATAGTGTAACAATTTAGTAACATTAATAGTGTAACATATCCATATGCAGCATGTTTTGGTTACATTGTTCTTTTTTGAGTTCTCCTATTGATATCAGGTTTTTCTGTCCTTCAGTGGTATGGTGAAATACAAAGTTAGAAGATATTAGTATCTGTAATCCTGTGAATCATAGCAGCATGCACAATTGCCACTGGGTTGATTCTGCTGCCAGCAGACAAAAATACAGTAAGTACTCATTGTCAGGCTTTAATAGCTGAACATGGAAGAAAATGAAGATATAAGAAAAAATTGTTTGCAATTTTTTGCAAAGCCTATAAGCTGTTCACACCTTTCTCTTTTTGCTTTGTACGGACCCTCACCACTTTTGTATTAGTCCTTTAAGGGCTGGGATGCTGCTCTGGATAAGTATCTTATTCCCACAGAATTTTCCATTTCTTGTATTTCCAATGTTTTGCCACCTGCAGATTTGTCTGAGTAACTGTCAATCCTTCTTTTCCATTGAATCTATTTACAAAGTTTCTTGGAGAGTGTGTTGGACCTCCCCTGCTTTCTCCCCCTTTTTGAGTTT
The DNA here is from genome assembly GCF_021018805.1 of Prinia subflava. Classification (NCBI taxonomy): domain Eukaryota; kingdom Metazoa; phylum Chordata; class Aves; order Passeriformes; family Cisticolidae; genus Prinia; species Prinia subflava. The sequence goes on along the minus strand of NC_086283.1, from coordinate 34,044,945 downwards.
CAGCATCTAATCTGTCTCTTTGTGGTGGCGCAGCTCTCCTGCTGCCTCCTCGAGCTGCACTGACTTCAGAAATGCTCATTAGGCCTTGGCTTTGATGTGGGAAATTACTGCAGCTAAAGCCAAGTCTCTTGCAACCCTAGAAACGGTGGTGCCAAGTGAGACCCTTTGAACTCTCTGCACCACTGTGGGGTGTGACCAGAAATCTCCCTCGGAGTAGGCACCTTTCAGTGCCAGTGAAGGATATTTAGGGATCACAGTGAATGCTGATGCCATCCTCAACCCTTCACCTATTGTGGAGGCACAAAAACATCCCATCCAAGTACGTCACTGAACCTGGGGACAGCTTTTCACAGGTACATACCTTGTACATACTCCTCTGGGTCTGTGTGCATACAAGTGTGAATATGCCATAGCAAATGTGCTGTAAGTTGCTCTCTTTAGATGCTTAGGTACTTCAGATTTGTAAGTTAGACCTATAAGTGAGTTACTGTTGTGCTTGCAGTAAATTCTATAGAATCTTCTTTTGTTTAATTGACAAATTGTTTAAGTCAGTGTTGCCATGAGGTTTTTTCCTGGTTTGCCGAGCGTTCATATTAAAGGAGAAATGTGCAGTTTCTCGCGCTCGTGAATGTAAACACAGGACCATGTTTTGTAAACACTGCCCTTGTTATGAATTCCTTCTCAAGGAGAAGGGGAGGTTGAATGACAGCCTCCTTGGCCAATGTGGTGGGGAGGTGGGAATTCCATCCTCCAATCCACAGGCCTCATAGGAAATGTATAAAGGTGGGTTTTTGTAAATAAACCAGGTCTTCCTGCCCTGCATGCCCGATGAACTCAGATCTGTCCCCAAGTCTCATTTCTGGCTAGGCCCCGCGGTGATAAGTCAGGCCATTGACTGAGTGCTGTGGAGTGCTGTTAAGTTTAAGTGATGTTAAACCCTTTAGGCCTAAACCTTTGAGCAAGTCCAAGGCCCAGTTTGGCAAGGGCATCCACTCTGAACCTTCTGATTCAATAGAACAATTATCCCCCTTACTCTTTTTAATCCTTGTCCTTTCCCTCCCTTACCCTTTTCACATCCCCAGCTTCTCTAAATAGAGTCATCATTCAAAATATACTTACTTCATAAAATTTTCTGCTTCTTGTCATTCACATTGTAGCAACATGTTCAAAATCAAAGAGATGCATAGAAACATGTTTGGCAAATAGGCATCAGGTGAGGGGACACTGCTCTTCCACAGAATCATAGAATCAGTCCCTTGGAAAGAACCACAGCAGGTCATGCAGGCCAATCTCTGCTCAAGCAAGGTGGTTTCGGAGCACATGACATTGTATCCAGACTGTTCTAGAATAATCTCAAGTGAGGGAGACTCCACAACCACTCAGCATCAAACTGAAGGAATTAATAGCACAGAACTTGTATAAAAATGTTGATTTCCACTGTAGGAATAATTGGTTGGGTTTTTTTCTTACTCTTCAACTTCCTTACTTTCACACTTCAGTCACTGTGCGCTCTTTGCCCTCACATGCTCCCACCTTGGGCAGTCCTGCACAAATAACATTGCAGTTAGTAGTGGCATAAAGCTCAGTTTCCAAAATGAAGCTGTGTTGCAGATTTGTGCACTAACAGGATGGGGCCACTCGGAGGTATTCCTCAAACTTTTATTGCAATATCAGTCTCATAACTGGGTTTTAGAAAACTGAAAGATGGCAACAGTTCACGTCTTGCCAGCAGTGGCCAAAGATTTCTTTGTTACAAGGCATTTTAAACGTTTTCTAGCCAACAGTATATTGCTAAAGCTTACAGACAGTTGTTCTGGCCCGTCACTAAATGCACACATACACTTGCCTCAAACAATGCTTGCTTGTATGCTTTCTATTAACAATAAACCATACTCCATTATTAAACCTAAAATTTTCTACTCTACTGCTAAGCACATTTTTCTGCAGCCTTAATGTCTATCAGAGCTAAACCTGACTCAGACTATTCATGTCCTTGCTTGCTATACTATTGTAACATTTCCTACTTCTAAGCTTTACAGTTGCAGCTAATTCTAAATTATTCTGCTCTTTCTGTTTCTGAGGCCTGCTTTCCCAGTTTTCTTAAAGCCTTCTTACATTTAGTATTTCCCACAGAAGCTAATAAATAAAGTTCACACTAATAGACATATGTTTAACAATTACTGATTATACAAGTAGAAAACAAGGGTCTTAAGTGAATTGCAATTTCTAGATTTATGTGTCTTTAATACACAAGTGCATAAGCAACTCTATTACTCTATTTTCCAAAGAAGATCCTAAAAATTACAAAAATATTTTTGTGTACAAACAGTTCCCCAGTTTGCCTGTGAAAGTCTGATCTGTGAAAGAGTAAATGTTATTGCAAATTGCCTAGAACTGAAGTTGTTAAGGAAGGTCACTGCTGGATCACCCCAGAGCACAAAGTCTCAGTATAGAGCTTAACAGGGAAGCAAATGTTCTGTTAGGAGCACAGTGTATGGTAAATTTGAGTAAAAATCCTTTCCTCTTTTATAGGTGCCTATAAATCATTATAACCAATATGTAGACCTACACCTGTAGTTAACCAAATTCTGATCTTCAGTTTAAAAGACTCAAACACTCTGTTTCTTGACTGTGAGCACTAAGAAGTCTCAGACATGTTGTGCAAAAGTAATGAAGCTGTACAGAGACATGTCATTTGGTAGAATATACCTGCAAAATGAAAGTACAAAGTGAGATGAAGTTTCTCACTAGGCAGAGATACAACAAGATAGGTACAGGCAAATCCTTTATCTCCAAAGACAGCAATTACCCTGGCCTTCATTGTAATTTTTTTAAGCTGTCATTCAGCAAATGCTTAACTTGTGAACAAGCTATGTGAGGTTAAGGTCATAGGAGCAAGAGTTTGAAAACAAGTGTGGGGTTTTGTTCATAATTATTGCAGAAGTAATTTGGCCATTTGTACCTAAAGTGAATGTTTAATCCTTCTTTTCCTTTTGTAGTCCATTAATTCTTTCTTTAAATTCTACTCCTTGCTTTAAACTCTACTCCTAAACCAAGTTCTTATGTTGGACCTGTGAACCTTCTTCTTAAACCATTAATGAACCCAACTGCACCCAGAGGACCCATTGGTGAGATTTAGAGAAAAAAATAAAAGCAAACCCCCCCCACCTTTCTCCATGTCATAGTGGGTAGCTTCATGTGTGTGTTTTCACTGATTTTTCACAGATTTCTCTGCTCTTCCTTGGCATTGATACATTTGCTGTAGGTTTTTTTTTTTCGTATGACAGGTAAGTTACAGGAATACAATTGTACACAATTTTTTGGAAGATAGGAAGCCAATTATGCTGATACCAAGAATATGCAATGCATATAATCACTAGTAATGGGATATCCAGATCTTCAGGACTAGTTTTGAAATCCAGTGCCGTAGTTATATATAGAAATCTTTTAATTTCTAGCAAAGTCACCAAAGCTCATCCAAAAAGCTTCTTTTACTGGGTGTGTAGAGACTGTCCCAGAGAAAATGTGGAGATCACAGGATGGAGAAAGAGAGTTGATTCATCATGGAAGAGAAATTGTTTAGGAAAGAAATGACTGTAAATGTTGGCATGATTTTTCTTTTTCAGATAAAGTATGTCACAAACAGGAATAGGTTCCAGTGCAAGAAACAGCTCTTCCATAAAAGGGGCCAGGGAGCAGAGTCTGTTAGGCCAAAACTGTGTCAGAGCAAGCAAAACAAGTACAGTGGCTGCTGATTTCCTTCCTCTGTCATGCATAATTCATTGCAGAACTGCAGAGAAGCAAATGCTCCAGCTTTCAACACAGTTATCACATCTGATTCAGACAGACTAATGTCTGCTCTCATCCTAACGGATACTTAGAGCAAAAGGTAATAGATATGGAAAACCAAATGGGGCAGATGAAAACATTTGCCAGTAAAATAATTTTCCTAGGAATATTACCAGAAAAATGGAAGTTCTCTTCTGAAGGGAGTTTTTCAACAGAAGATTGGCATGAGGCTATGAACCACTTTGACCAGCACAGTTTACAGTTCTGTGCCTCCAGCAAGGTAATGCTTGTGAAGCAAGAAGTGTTATGATGTACAAAACTAAAATTTGCTACTACTGATTTTACAAGCACTGCCATCAGATACAGAGAAAACCATTCATGCATGTGGTCTCATTTCCAGAGAAACCATAGACAGACTCATAGAAGAGAAGTAAAGGTGTCCCACCTGCCTGGCTGGAGCCAGCAGACAAAGAGAGAAAGGAAATGGCTCAGCAGCTCAGAAATTCAGTTCAAAAGAATCTGTAGCCAAGTATTTCTGGAGTGAAACGTTTTGGAATGAGGCTTCTTTGAAACACAACTTTTCTTGAGCCTTTCAGGAGTGTTAGCTAGTGCATGGTATCTCAGAACCTGTGAGGCTTGTGATTATTTGCAAAAGGTGTTTTTGGTGTGTCTCAGCTACAGCCTGCAATGGTGAGGGGTCCCTTGCTGGGGTATTGGCAGCTGCAACATGCTTAGAGCCATAAGAGGCAGTGCCAAATGGCAGGGATTGTGGATTGCTTTACCACTTGGCACCTGTCCAGCAAACACTGCAATTTCAATAGATCTCCCTGCCAGGCAAAACAACAAAGAAAGGCTTGCCACCACATTAACTGAATGAATTTGCTGTAATTAAAAAAAAAAAAAAAAGGTCACTTTAATTAATAGTTTACTGTAAGCCTCTAAACTGAAATCTTGATGGAGGGAATTAGAATAACCTTTGAGTGAACTTAGCTGGAGCTATCATTTGAGCACCACAATGAGAAACATAAAATGTGCATTGCCATGAGAACAGATTAAAGAGTATCTTGGAAGGGGGCACTGGGGAAATGAAGGAAGAACTAAAAGAGACAGCACAAGTTATTGAAGAAGAGATTTTTTCTTGCCTCTTAGCTCCCACTCCAACCTGAGCATTAAACTGCAGATGTTACTCACAGAAAACCTCCAACATATGTCCATCTTCAAATACAAACCTGAGAGCAGGCTGTTGAGTAAAATCTGAGGCTGACTCTCAGCATGACTGAAGATCATGGTTTAATCAACCAGCAGCGATGTTCTCAGATAGCTCTGCCATAGCTCTCCTGCCATTTTACATTGTAATTAAAAAACACAACAAAAGCTCAGAAGCAGTTGCCTCTTGTATGAAACAATGCACTGCAGACAGGAGAAATTGAACTTGGTTGGGAGGTAGGAGCCTGTTTTTCTCATCTTGTTTTTTTTTTCTTTTAAAGCTGTGCTTTCACCATACATTAGTGTGTGGGCTCTGAAGAGCCGATATGCATGGCAATAAAGATAGTTTCTGCCTTTCAGTCACAGATTGCAAGGTACAGATGGAGACAGAGGACAGCATCTGCATCGGGATATTTGATGCCAGCTAATAATTGGAACAGCAGCCTGCTCCAAAAATGCTTGTAGCTGAGCCTGTGGAGTTGTTGCTTCTAACCCACTGCCTACACATCTTCTTGAAGTACTGTGCAGGGGGTCAGGCCCCATGCATTGCCCAGCACACCATATCGGGGGAGGGGGCATTTGAGTCCTTTTCTCTTTGCCTGTTACAGAGTTCTTCCTTCCAGATCAATTTCGTTTTTTGAGATACATCAAATGTGTAAAGCTCATTAGTTGACAATAGTTCAGACTTAAACATCAATTTGATATTTTTCTGTCTCCTGGTCTTAACTATAATTTTTTTCCCTCAACCACTAAGAAAAAAGGCTCAAGAAACCACCAGGAAACCTGGGCTGACCCCATGAGAATGTGTAGGAGTAAGGTGGGGACCTGTCAGGTCATTGGAGTGGCCACCATGAAGGGATTTTGGTCCCAGCAGTGACAGTGCCTAGTGGTGGGAGTGGTCAGAGTGGTGGACTGTCAGAGTCTCGTGAATGGTCAGGCTGGGAAGGTCCCTCAACAAGGCTCTCTGTGGATTTTGTTGTGGGTTATGCTGCACAGTTTTCACAGCAGAGCAATAAAGTTGGAAACAAAATGTTTCCCAACAACATTGCTGTGAAGAGAAAGCCTAGGGTCACAAATAGCTTTTCAAAACTATTTTTATCATCCATATTTGAATAGGAATTATGTTATTCTTATGCCTGTTTGGGTTTTTAATGTTGTTTATTTTTGCATGTAGGGCTTTATATTTCAGCAGAGGGCACTGTGACCAAACTTAGAATTCAATCACATGGGCCACATGAAAATAGAAAAATATTATTCTGTTTTTCCTCAGTGCTTAAACGACTGGGCTATACATTAGGGTATATTTATTCTCCAGTTTAATCACTGCCTCTTCATCATAGCTAAAAGATGGGAAGCAAGTGAGATAAACTACTTACTGAATTAATATATTTAAAAATAAAATTATCTCTCACTTTTCTGTAGGGAAAAATTAGCTAAGCAAGGGCTTGGACATTTTTCTTCTAGGGTACTGTAGTTTCCCACAGTACAACAATTTACTGAGCAGGCATTTTAACAATACAATGTAGGCATTTTTACAAAGAATTTACAGAAGCTCCTGTATCAGAGGATATGAACACAATGGGCAAAACCACCAAACCCATCAGTTTGTTCCTGCTGTAGTCCAAGGTACACTGGCCACTGCACCTCCAACACCTCCAGCTGCCAGGTTGTCCCTATTCTGTCAAGTGCTGTGAGATGAGCAGCTCCTGTGTGAATAGGAAAAGAGTGTTGCTATCAGTTGCACTTTGACTGATCCTATTCATTCAGCAGCTCACAGAAAGTGCCAGTAAAAGGATAGCAGTAGAGATCTTTCATATGAGGCAGTTCAGCTAGCTGATAATATTCACTGAGAGATAAGTCACTCAAATCTTTCAGGACTGCATGTGTATATTTGTATGAAAAGATTAGGTCAGGATAGCAAAAAGAAACTAATACAGGCTAGTAAACCACTCCTTTATATTTTCTCCATTGAGTCACTACTGTCCAAAACTTATGTTTATTTGATGCTATTTTATCCAAAAGTGATATTTGTATTTATCACAGATCATACATGAGTTAGCAGGGGTGCTTTGAGCTCTCCAGTTAGGAAATCTTATTCAAGGTATCTCCATTTGATTTTGATGGTAGCATACGTCTGAGGAGAAACAACTTGTTTTTTAAGAATGACCCTCTTCTTTTCCTTCCTCACTGGATTAAATATGATGTTTTTGCAAACCAGAAACACGAGCACCTTGTGTTTTAGGCAACAGGTTTTAATCTTGGGTTCTACAGGGTGCTGTGGTGTTAGAGACCTATTATTTTCTGTGGCACGTGGTCCACTCCATATAGTTGTCCTGCTGGTGTTGGTTCTGATCCATTATAAAGGGCTTGTACAAAAAGACCTTGGGAAGGTTAGGAGAGACCTTGGGGGGATCTTTGTGGTTTACAGGTGTCTAATGCCAGTACTAGGAACAGGCAATACAGAAAGGGGGCTGTGTGGTAGAGTCCTGCCCTGCTGGAGTCATATGTCCTGAGGATTTTTTCTAGCCCCATGGATATGCAATACACCTGACAAACACAATAGTTATGCACTGTTTTTAGGCAAAGGTTTATGATATATTTGTCTACCACCTTGTTGACAGGTTGCCTTAACAAAAAGCTGTCAGCAGGATCCTTCTAATGAGACAATTTTTTTTTCTTCAAAATGTACTGAATAACAAATCTACCTGTTTGTAAAAGTCAAACAACAGTGACCCCTATCTAATTATTGTTCCTCTTCCATCCACAGGAAGAGTTGCAGCAGCACAATTTGCCTGAAATTTCTTATGTCTTTGATTTGGGGGTAAACATGACAGCTGAGGCTAACAGGATCCTCAGTGACAATGTGAGAACAATGCCTGTTTTCTTTACTTGTGCTTTTCATTTGACGTGTCACCATCCTTGTTGCTTTCAGAATATTGATGAGTTTTACTATGTGACTCCATTTGTCCCCCACTGCCCCACAGAAATAATCTCTGTGGCATTCTGCCCTGCATGGCCAAACCTAGCAATTTAAAAAATATATTTCCCTAATTTGTGTATCTAAATTATGCCATTCCCATTGTGTTTAAAAGCCTTTCTCTGGTGTCATCTTGTGAGCCTGTAGGTAGTGCAGGTCTCTAAGAAAGCAGTGTTGCCTTTTTACACTGACATTTACAATAGAGCTGCCACTTACTATTCATTGTTTTTGTCTTATAAAATACAAAAAGAGATCCTACACCACCTTTTACTTGTCACCCCCAGGATTGCATAAAATGGGAAGCATGGAAAGTAAGGTTAAATGTTTAACTTTTTCAGATTTTTTTAACGATTTAACCTTATATGAGAAGAAGGAGAAAAAGAGACACACTGTATATTTGTACTGGCTTGAAAAGAAATAGGTGATGACCAGAGTGATGAGAATAAACTGTAGCATGACTGGCATAACTTCTCATGACTTCTCCATGTGAAGATGGACTTCATGTAGCCATGTTGTCATTTATATCTTTGGATTTGAAAAAAAAAAAAAAAAAAGAAAACCAAAATGGAACAAAAAATTAGTAATTGAATTTTAGTAATTTGTAGCACATCCATTGCTACAGAAATGAGTTAGAACTCCAGTCTGACAGCTAATGAAACAGTAAATAGCAGTTCAGTCATGTAAGATCATCCCCTTGTATTTCTCATGGATAAAACTGCAAATTGCTCCCTTGAATGCTCAGCTGAGCCCTGTCAGGCTGCAGCAGACTGCAGAAAGAAAGGAGTTTGCTATAGTTGCATTTCATCGAGGTGTGTCTCAGATGAGGAGCTGGTCTGAGAGGGGACAATACTGAAGATGAGAAGAGCACAGGTACTGGAGACATGGGAAACACGTGTGCAGGTTTGAGTGGCCCCATCAGCCACAGGAGCAACTGGGGAGAAATATGATCTAGTCCATCATTTGTTCCCCATCAGGTGCTTTCCTCTGCCCAATTCCTTGATTTCCTTACCTACTCCTCCTTGCGGAGTGACCTCTCTCCCAATGTCCATATCAATGGCGCCAGTTAGACTGATGGCTCTGGATAAACTATTTAATTTAAACCATCAAGCCTATTTGAATCTTGCAGTGCAAATGGCTTAAATGGCTCCATTCTGAGCTTAAAGCTGTTCCCTTCAGAAATATTGCTGAATCTCTGAGCATGGTTTTGATTTAGAAGTGTTACATGCATGTTACTAGATTGTATTATTCATTTCATAACCAGTTTTACCTAATTTAGATATGATACCTGTGAAGATGATTTCTTGCCTCACATTCAACATTGGCTGTGGTATCTCATTTTAATTTGTGGACAAATCCAGCAATCTTTGCTGATTTCATTCTGGTTTTCCCCATCTTCCAATCTTTGATGCAGATTTTTTGTTAGCCAGCTCAGCACTGGTTTTTTTGTTGCAAATTTTTGTAACATCTGTTGCTGTGTGCACACACCTTGTTACAGTTGTTACAAACTCTCAGGATGACCCCACATGCATTTCACTGTGTCATAAAACTGGAGTTAGCTGAAAATCACATACCTGTTTTCTTTATGCTGAGGTGCTAGTAAACATTGTCAGGCCCTGGATGCTGTTTTAATATGACTTGATTCTCCAAGAGGACTTTTGCTTCTCTCAGTCTAAGCTGGTTGCAAGGCAATCAAGTCTTTATGAAAATTCGTTGAGATGGATATTGGCTTAAGAGAAGAATTGTCTTTGTGCTTAGAAACTTTTACTTGAAGAGTGTGGTGTGGTAAGGAGAGTAAAATCTTGAGTCAGCCTAAGAACAGCTGCCTATAAATGTATGTCATTCAAACCCATCAGTTTACAATCTAAGCACATGTTTAGCCCAGCAGGCAGCACTGTATTATAAATGCTCTCAAACACAGCTGAGAGCCAAGAGCAGCAGACTATGTTTACCTCAAGACCCAGCTTTGCTATCCTGCAATGCTAATGGCATGAAGATCTCCAGGCATGTTCACAGAGAATCAAGGAATCACAGAACATCTCAGATTGGAAGGGACCCATAAGGCTCATTGAGTCCCACTGCCTGGTCCTCAGAGAATTACCTAAAACTAAACCACATGGTTCAGAGAATCCAGGTGCTCCTTGAACTCTGCTAGGCTTGGTGCTGGGACCACTTTCCAGAGGAGCCTCTGATGTATCAGTACAGTATCAGGGTCTGTGCATTTTGAAAAAACCTTTTGGTAGAAAAGGCATCCATTTTGACATGTGCTGCTTTGTAACAATTTTATTTCTCAGTTAGTTGTTCTTATTTTGTTGCTGGTGTTTCCATGTTCCAGCAAGAGTTTTGGTGGCTACTTTTACCAGGAGAAAACTGTTAGACAAGTAGCTATTACAATGCAAATATTTTAAAACATGTTATTTTCTGCAGTTCTGATACTGAGATACAGTTCATAAGATAGAGTAAAAATGGGTGCAGACAGATATATATATATAAAGGAACAAACACGTGTTAGGATCCTGGTGGTAACTTTGGCTCTCAGTCCTCACATACAGCATATACTACAGTGGCTCTTTTGGGGTCTCATTTGCTCTATTTTAGGTATCACTGGATTCATGAAATTATCTCTCATACATGGGAGATAATTTCATTAACTGTTTTGTATCTAAACTCCAATTTCAGTCTCTTTTTGGTGCAGAAGGCTCTTCTCTGTTCAGCTGTTTTTTCCTTTTTCCCTCATTTGTTTTTATTCTTGTCTCTCAGTTTTCCGTTATTTTTCTGTTGTTCTTCCTTCATCCTTGTTCGCAAAATTGGCATAAAATAGACTTATCCCGAAGAGTGCATTCTATACCTAAAATCCAACCTACCAACAAAAGTATTGGATAGAAAATTGTGCTGGTATTTGGTAAGAGACAAGCTCTGCAAAGAGCAGTATCAGCAGCCCTCATGCACTAATCATGTAATCAGCCCTAATCAGCTGCAGAAAGATATGAAACCACTGTGCTGATACTTGAATAAGAAAAGGGAAATGATGAGGTTCCAGGCAGAGGGGTTTAAAGGCTGACTGCCCTTTGTTCCTCACCGATTTCTAGAGATGAGAGTCAGATAGGCACGTGGTTGTCCTGGCAGTGACTCCATAAACATCTTCTTTTCCTTCTGACACGGGTGTCACAGCGCTGCTCAGCTCCTTGGATGCCCCATCTGCAGACCCACTGCTGCTTTCTCTCACAGCTCCATATGCTTTGACCCAGGCTGTGGGGACAGTGTTTCATCCAGTGCAATATTTCACCTCTGTTGTGTCTGCACTGCTGTTGCTATCCTGTAGATCTCATGGCTTTTCCCATGGCCAGACCTGTGCTGTTGTTATAGCACATTCTCCTGGGAAGCAGTTGCCAGTGGGATGAGAATCATTCCTCTGTCTCCCTACCCTGCAGCTGCTGCTCTGGCTTTCATTTGGAGACCCAGGAGATCCAGTAACACACCAGCACAAAGCTCAACAGAGCTCTGCCAAACGTCCTTGTGGCCCATAAATTCTGCATTCTTTGTGTCCGATATGATTGATACATCCTTTTTCTTAAGCTTTGTTAACTCCCACCTAGGTCTGAGATCACTGGAGCATGTCAAGCCCTAAATTTTAATAAAGTCATTCTACCAAAACATAATTTATCTTTTGAACATTTGGGCATCAAAAGTACCACCAGCCAGCAGAGACTTCAAACAGGCCCTGATGAAAACCTGTTGTGTTGATACGGTAAAAAGCTCTGAGGTAATCAATCACCTGCTGCATGAGGGAGGAAGGACACCCACACTTGGGAGGATGTTCCTCTGAGTATACCATAGCACTTTTGCTCCCTGCACTCCTCCTGCTCCCTTTTTTCCCCCTAATTTTCCTCTGAAAGTAACTTTGACCATTAAATCATTAAATGTCACCAGCTACAGACCCTGCCAACATGCTTTAGTGCATGGAAATCTGTCTAAAGACATTTTGTACAGCAACTTTCTCCCACTTGTGAATTGTTGTGAAGAGGATTTTCTTAACCACTTTGTGAGATGTTTTACTTAAATGTTACAAGGGTTATAAATATACTGTATTTGTATAGCATGCTTTTGCTGTGCCTGCAAAACAAATACAGACTTTTGAAGCAAAGTAAGCTACATCCATTGGAAATCCATCAGATTCATACTTGTTATCTAGTTAAATTACGTGTTGGGCTGCTGCCCCCACTAGCTAGATTTAGCAGGTTTTTCTTTGTAGCAAAGCTTCTGCTCTTTGTCCTATCAGGTGCAGCTATTTTATTCACTCCTATGTGTTCCTTCCTATCTATTAGAGCACTTTATTAATTAGTACTTTAATCTGTGCTCATGAAACCTTTTGCTATTCAATAATAAAAAGAGTAATTTTATTGAAATTTTTGGATGTTAATCTTAATTTATTGCTGTGTAGCAACTTTTTTTTATAGAAATGAGAAGTTACACACAGAAGCATACATATGTGTCTGACTCTTGAGATTTTTTCCTCAAGTACAAGTATATGTCTTAAAAGTTTTGCAGTGCAGCTAGAGAAACCCTTTGAAAATTTGGCACCTTGGCAGAAATTATTGAACTATAATTCTAGATAACCTGAGCATGTTTACATTGCAGAATGCTTAAACAAACTGTACAGCTCATTGCAGCCTTCTGGCTCAGTCTGGATTTATTTTAGAGACTAATAATATAATTTGAGGTTTTGGGTGAAGATAGAAACGTAACATACACATGATATTCTCTATTTGGTCTGATTGGAAGGTAGACTTAAAACTTTACTTCAGGAAGAATATCAGGTAGCAGGAACATGGATGGCTTCAAAGGTGGAAGCATAAATCAAGTTTTCTCTTTTCGTGTTTTTGGGTGGTGTTTTTTGTTTGGTTGGTTGGTTTTTATTTTGGTTTTTTGTTTGTGTTTGTTTTTGTTTCCTAGTAGTATTAAATATCAGGAATTGCTACCTTGCACATGGCTGTTAGAACTTTTCCAGAAGTCATGAGGTTTTTAGGTATCATTAATTTTTATGTGAACTCAAATCTTAAGTATGTGGTGAAAGACCCATGCATAAACATTTCATGCATAAGCATTAAATCAGAGTTATATTGGTAGTCCAGTTCCTCCATGGATAAATATTCTTTGTTTTGGGTTATTTTTCTGTCTCTTTTAAAGTAATTTAACATCATCTAGAAAGCTGCATGCACTGTTTCACAATGAGCATCCACTACTTTGTTCTAATCTTACCACAGTACGCTGATAATCACAGCTACATCTTACGCACAACAAAGTTTTGATTTCCTGAAGATATCAACAACTAGAAAGCAAACAGTGGAAATGAAGCAGCCATAATAGTCTAGGTTCAGGACTGAGGCAAAATTCATGGAGAATGTTGAATAGTTTTGGGGGGGAAAGAACATGAACTTATGAGGACCACAGCCCCTTTGGGGGTCAAGGTGAGAGCAAAAATGTTTGTTGTCTTTCAAGAAATCCTTGGTTACCTGGAGATGGAAATTTCTCTTCCTCCAGACGTACTCTTTGAATAGAAAAGCATGTGCTGCCTGTCTCCTTGGGAGAGGATGAGAAGCCTTGTAGTGCAGCCTGCACATCTTCACATTGTACCACTTCCATCACTTTGCTCACATCCTCTAACAATGGTTTGTTTTCTGCAGAACTCCAGAGGTTTGATCTGACTTCCCACCTTCCTAGTCTGACTTTTCCACGTGGCATGCTTATTTCAATTTTTTTCTTCTCTGTTTGGATTTTCATTAGCCATCTCTAAGCAATTTTATGGATGGGAGAAGAAGGGTTCTACAGTTATGGGAAAAAGAGGTGGCATCTTGAAAATAAATGAAGTATAAAATAGACACATCTAAAGACAAATGTCTGATATATTTATTTATGTGTTAAAACGTTTCCAGACTGATGGCAATTTTATATAGAATATGCTGTTAGGGGACCCTTATTGTGAATCCAACTCTTGGTCGTCTTCTCTGAGCAGGTTTTGATGCAAATAACCTGTATTTTCAACAGTATAATAGTTTTCTCTTTTGGGGTTTTAATCTACATTATCTGCAATGCCAGAAGCCCCCTCTATCATGTGACTAGATGCTGGAGAATGCCATTTCCATTTCCAAATTGTAATTAGTCTTCAATTCTCTTTGATCATTTAATCAGCAGAACCCACAAATGCAAAAGAAACTGAGTAAACACTTGTATGCATAGCATGGTCATCACATAGTGGATCTCTTATCACTCTAGCAAAGTACAAGTGGAGGGAAAAATGGGAGAGATAAGCATGGAACTCGCAGAAGCCACACATTCTGTCATGCTGTTAAATAAAAGAGTGATCTTTGTAACCTTTATTGCATATATGCAGGGTGATTCAGGTACCTTGTGATGACTGACTTTTCCAAGTCCTCCATAGTCATAAAGTTGTGGTAGGGAGGGTTCTGAAAAATACACAAAATTGATTGACTCTCTACAGAACTAGGCAAGTACCTGTAATTAGTGTAGAGAATGATGTCGATATGTTATTAAATATTTTTTTAAAAGTCATTCTAATCTTGCTAATTGTCAAACTGAGTAGTAGCCTGTTTTTTTTTAATGAATCCATTATCAAGCAAATTGTTCCATCAATCTCCAACTATTAATTTGAAGCTTAGATGAAAAACTCTACTAACATTTTGTCTGTGTCCTCTCACTTATGATATTGAGAAGCATTGTTCTGAGAACAGGTGAGCAGTAAGACATATGCAGTCTGGGATCCCTTGAGGGATGCATTTCCAATAAGGCCAGCCCCTCTTGAAGATTTTCTGCACACGGGTGGTGGGTTAGGACAGCTGCTTTTCATATCTCAGCTACAGGCAGCATTCTCCTTTTGCCACCCAACACCAAACCATAGGGTTTGAAAATGCTGTGGTATCTTTCTGGAGATCTGGACATAAGAGTCTGTGTGTGAGCGGCATTAAAAACCAACAACCAACCATCTAGCTGTCTCCTTAAGTCTTGGTCTGGACTCATCTCTGTTTAAAGGATAGATTCTGTACCTGTTAAAAGGAGATGATCTTTGCAAATTAATTTCCTCTTTTAAAAGAATGGAAAGAAGTCAAAGATTATGAGTTACTCATATTGCCTGTCCAAGGGACTGTATTTCCTACTCATTATGTAGTTGGAAAAATGAAGTATTTGAACAATACAAAGCTCTGGCTCTATTCAGAAGTGAAAACAGAATTTAATTTTCCTAGGTCAAAAGAGAGAGTAGTCCAGATAGGCTTCTTTGGATAACACAGGCTATTTTGTTTTCGCTCTTAATATACACATTTGATTTGCAGAATTTAAAATTACTTTAGAAAGCAACATTACTTCCATGGTTATTCTGGGAAAAAAATTCTTTCCTGCAGTCATAAAATATATCAGAAGTAGAGTCTGTAGTGTAGCTAGTCCTTGTGCATCTCATCTTTTCCACTTGAAAGTACTGAGAATCTACAGAACTCCTGTCATTAGGAAAAATATTAGCATAAGTGAAATGCAAAACTGCATTGAGTAATTTATATTTTTTGATTATTAAAAAGGTTATTTTTTCCTTTATAAATAGGATTAAAAGAAATCAAAGATAAAATACCAGTAAAAGGGGAAATACACAGCTTTCCTCACTATTCAAACAGCTCAAGACACCTAAAATATTCAAACTCGTTTTCAAAGTGTTTTGTGTTATGGACCATTCACAAGATTATTATGTTGATAATTGTATTAACAAATTTATTAGTCTGATTATTTTGATTGTTTACTCCGATTGGAGACAAGGAAGTCATATATGCTGTTGAGATACAGAGTACAAAGGAAGGCATGTAATATAAATAATTGGTTCAGATCTCTTATTTCTGTGGGGAAGAGTTTGTGCAATAGATGCCCTTTAAAGTTTCAATACCTAAAGTGCATTTGAAGTATATTGAGTGACTCCATTTCTTCAGTATGTGTGCTTTGTCCTGCAAGTTTATCAATAGACCAAACACAGCAATCTTTAGTGCATATCTTACACACAATATTGTATACAAATAATGAATTCTTAATCCTCTCTTTTTAAATTTATAATTATTTTACCCTTCAGTTTATTGGTGGAAAACTGAAAGCAGAGAAGTGTGTAATGATTCTCTCCATAAAACACAAGAGTATGTTGGTCACAGCCTGGAGATGGGATTTATGAGTGCCAGACCCTGGGGTCCTCAGCAACACATCCTCCCTGAGCCTCCAGACCACTTCTCTGCAATAACAGAGACTCACAGATTAGAATAATGTTTTGAGAAGAGGCCTAGAGGTTTCTGAAATGTCACTATAACCTCTGTGGGACACACAACGTGCACGGATGGCATTCCCGTATGGCAGTGTGAATGTATCGTTGGAGAAATGCCATTAGCTAAAGAAGAAGCCAAACTCTCTGGCCGAGGAGAATGGCTGGTGCCTTGCTGCAGTGAACCCCAGCTCTGCTCTGATCTTTTACACTCACCCGTGGCTCTGAGCACAACTAGCCTTGGGCAAGGCTCCTAGGAAAATAGAGGGAACGCCTGTCGGCTGGTCTACACGCAGATTTGGGGGTATGTTTTTGTTGATTTAGAAAGGTTTGTAGCTCTTTGGTTTGCATGAGTGAATTTATATTATCATCATGTGGCTTTCTAACACAATGGGTGATTGTTAAGATTCTCTGTTGGAAAATAAAATATGGAACATTGGCTAGCTAAAGAATTCTTCTTGCCTGCTGTTCTTCTGTTTGCCTAAGATTGCTGCATTTTTTTGTGAAAAAGGACACACCTTTAAAATAAATCCCAGCTGGAATATTTTCATTAACCTTAAAGAAAGGAAGGGACAGGATAGCAGCCTGGAATTTTCACTGAAACTAATACAAGTACAAGCTCACATTGAGGGACAGGCAGTTTAAGGCTGTGTGAGGAAGAAGCACTTATCATTTAATGGATCTATCAGTTTCACCCACAGAGGTCAGAAAAAGACTCAAAAATGCATTTCTCTTTGCCATACTTCTGTATTTTTTGAATAAGAGCTAGCAAGCTAGAACAAATGTCAAGGGATTTTTGTTTCAACAGCTAGGAAAATCAGTGTAGCTTACTGATGATACAAAAAGCATTCCCCAGATTTCAGGGCTGGTAAGAACAGTAAGAATGTAATGCTGTTTTTTTAAATCATAAAAAAAGTCCTGATCTTTCAGTACAACTGTTTGCATCTTCTTCGTGTCATCTTAAAATGTTCAAAGTTAGAGAGCTCCTTTTCTACTGGTGCAGATTGAATGCTAGGCAGGGGTTGTGAGATTGACAGCCTCAAGCCAAAGATAAAGGGATGGGGAAAGGCATGTGTCAATATTGATATGCTTTCTTTGGACTTGAGAGATCAAATTGTCAAGCTGAGACAATCTAAGTGTTAAAAAACCTTCAAAAATCCTTCTCATTTTTTTCTCAACAACATCACTACCACCTTAGCAATCCCCAGGAACTGTGGTGTGTTACAGCTTTTATAAAACTGTATTACTGTACAACAACAAAAAAAAAAACCCAAAATGTTGTTGTGGGTTTCTTTTAAAATTATTATTTTATCCTTTTTTATTTTTATTTTATGCACCTAGGATTAAACATGAGGATGTTCCTGTTTAATTTCGAACCTTTCCAAACCTAATGGCAATTTTAGGTCTCAGCTCTCTCCTCAGCCTCTTCTCCATAAAAGCCAGCCTAGCTAGCACTTCCTCATCTTTTTAAAACAGCAAGGATTAAAATCTTGCCTCATCTTCAGAGTGCAACTAGAGTACTTAATGTAAACACTCAGCCCTCTTTTTATCTGCATAGTTACATTGAGCAGGCACCTGGAAATACTGTAATATGTTTAACTTAGAAAACAAAATGTATTTCAGCTTAATTACTTTATATTTACTTTTCTTGTCAAGTTTTAAATGTCAAAAGATAGAATCTTTTGGCCCAGAGCCTGACCAGGACTTGCCTTCAAGACATACCTGCTCCTAGTACATCAAACATAAAAGAGAAGAGGAGGATATTTGTCATATCTAAATTAATTTCTGCTTCACTGGCATGTAATTTAAATGTGCTCTCCTGTTACAGGGATTTTGCTTTTTGATTTTCATTATAGATATGAGCTATATGCTACTTGCAGAGTTTTAGCTCTGTTGGAAACTGAGATTTAATACATATCTGGGAAGAAAGTATTGTTTTAGCTTTCTGGCTCTGTAAGTACACCATATTTAAAACTGTCTAAAATGAAAGGTATTTACTCTGCTTGACCTATAACATTTGTGGGAATCAACACACACAGGTAACCAAGGGCAACATCAAATCACGGCCAAAATGCTGAGAGTAGATTCATGTCATTACCTGCCTAATGATGCTGGATGGGTACACAGGCTTCTGTTCCTGTGGGACACAGGCCCCGTGCTCACTGGGAGATAGGCTCCTGTTCCCTAGGGACACAGACTCTCGCTCCCCGGGGTCACAGGCTCCCTGCAGGTAGAGGATGAACAACATCAGGCATAATAAATGGCATTTTTTCATACTGACATTATTAGCATTCCCAGCTGCAAGGTCACTTTGAGCTAAACTTTTCCTTCCTCCTCCCCAGATCCTCCAGGTTTAGTTCTTTGCTCCCAACAAACATTAAAACTTTTCTCTATGTGTAATCATACATTTATGCAGCATCAAAATAATTTTGTCTGTATTAGGTTAAATTATGTTTTTTGTTCCTTTTTTAACATTTATGAGTGGTATTAGAATAGTATCTGTCATGTGGAAATTCCTGCTAAGGTTTAGGCTTGCTAAACAAAATTTTTTTTATCAAATTAATTCTTAACAGGATTGCAATATATGGTATTTTGTGACATGCTACATCTGATACACTTCAGAACTTGTCTGTATGGTGGAGAAAATGAAATGTATATGTTGAAACTTCTCAAGAGCAACAGGCAAAGCCAAAAGCTTGTGTCTTTTGTATATCTTGAGGCCTGAAGGAAAAACTGGCTTTTCAGAATCGGCAAGACAAGTCTCCACTTGGGCAGGGAAATGCAGTATGAACAAACAGGGTACAACAGCTTTCATTTGCTTCTCTTTACTCACATTTATCTTCTAGAAAGCTCCAAGGTTCTGCAGAAGGTCTTGTGGCATACACAGCTGTGTGTTCATCTCCTGTTTTAACATGGTCCAGAAGCTTGCAAACACTCAAGTGTCTGCAGAAACTTTGGTCTTTTCGTATTGAAGCCATTATTGAACGCTCATTTATTTTTCTCATCTGGAAAAGATCCTGGCCTTAGTTTTCTTCCCTTGTTTCATTTTTCTTTTCAAATGTGTTGAGAGTTGATGAAATTGGTTACAATTGAGTCAATCAGAGCTTCAAATCACACCCAAGTGTTGGATTAAACACAGCTTTGTCCATGTGTCAGGGACTCCTTACCAGAAGCTGGATTTTGATGTCTGACTCAGCAGAAGCTGAGATCCACAAGAGATTCTGATGTGCAAGCTGTTTACTCAAGGAACCACAGCATGTTAAATATTAAACAAAGAATTTAGGCAGAAGACACAAATTCAAGGGAAGCTATTGACAAAAATAACCTACCTGCAGATAAGGTACAGGGCTGCAGCAGAGTCAAATCTGAGGGAACTGGTGGGGTTGTGGTAAAGTCAGAGCTCTGGAAATGCTTGAATTTCATCTGTGAGCTGCAGCAGGGCCAATAGTGTGATACCAATGAATATTGTAATCCCAAACATGCCCAGTGTGTCAGTGTTGCAAAGTGCAGTAGAGTGTAGCTGGCTCCCCTCCCACACTTGCTGTGCTATGCTGTGTTGGACCTTTTGGGCAGAGAAGATACCTACAGCATCTCTCTTTTTGGAATCCAGGAGTGTGAACTCTTCAACAGCTACACGGGAAATCTCATTACTTTCAGTACATTCTTGCAGCTAAAGAATATGCACAGAGAGAGAGAGAAGAAAAGGAAAAAAAAAAAAAAAAAGGCATGCATGACAAGTCCAGTATTTGTCACAAATAAGGAAGCTCCCACAATTTTGTTTTAGTGTCATGATAAGCAGAAAAAATGTGCAAACATATGGTCTGGTTTGAGATGATAAGAAAGAGCTCAAAAGCTCAAAAAATGTTGAGATTGTTCATTTCAGAAACTAAGCAGAAAGAAACAAGTTTGCACTGGTGTCTACGGGTCCTGCTCAGAGTCAGCTAAAATAATAGATGTCATCTTCAAATCAAAGTTTTATTTAGTAGAAAATGTTCTTTGACTTCCTCTCTTCAGTTGACAATTCTTTTTTTCTGACAGTATCTCTCTTGAGTGTCCCTTTCCTGCATCTCTTTATGTTCCTACTAGATTTTGAGGGAGAGAGGGTAACTTTCAGGTAAAAGTTTCTTCCTGATTTTTCCACCATGCTTATATCCAGAGGGGAACATATTTACACTCCAAAGAAGAAAAAAAATGCCAAGAAATATGAAGACTGATCTTTTAAAAAAATTAGATCAGGTAAAATCTGACAGTACAATTAATTTACAAGGCTGTATATCCAGTGGGGTCTTCCTTTTTTAAAGGCTCACTGTGGGCCCTGGGCTTGGCAGAATTTAATCTGGAGGCACAAATACTTCTTTGAGTCCCCCTCTCTCATGACAGAATGAAAGTTTAACTGTTTAGACAACTCCAGCTGTGAAGCTTTATATTTCATAGAATCATAGAATCACAGAATTACCAGGGCTAGAAAGCACCTTAAAGACCCAAACCCCTGCCTTGAGAGCTTTAGGTTGCAACCTCTGCAGATACTTGCTGACTCTTGGCTCTCCCTGTTCACAACTATCCTTGCTTCCTCTGGGTGGCTGATATCTATGTCCTGAAACCTTCTTTTCTGCCCTCTTCCTCTGTGACTCCCACAAGTCTGCACTCACATTGCCTTTGAATATATGCAATCTCTGTCAGGCTATGGTAACAAGTGCTTCTGTAATTGGTCAGTCCTGCACAGTCCTACCAGCACTGAGGCAGAAATAAGGGGGTTAGTTGGTCCTGCAGGAATAAATTCATTGAACTAGTTCCTTGGAAGCTAGGGGACAGGAAGCAAGGAAGGAGGATGAGCTAGTGATGGCAGGTTAAGCTCGTAGGGGGCAATTCACAGATTTGCATTTTATTTCTGAGGTTACAGTGATTCCTTCTTCATATGAACTATCAGATAGGATTAAAAAGAGAGTGGATAAATAATGCATGGTGTTGTTCACTGAAAAAATATTGCTAAAATTCACTTCAAACAGCATACTCTATTATATAGTCAGATTTTTCAGAGCCCTTCTATTAGTGCCCATTTAAACATGTAATATTTTCCAATTAAATGTGTTGGTAGGAATTATTCATTTTAATAATTAAAGCATTTCCAGAGTTCCCTGAAGAGCGTTACCATGGAGGATTGGACCCTCTGCTGGGAACACTCACAGCATGTTAGTGTACACTGTAGGCCAGCTGCTTAATGTCAGTCGTGCAGGAGCATGAAATCCAATCCTGAAGAACATTAGCACTGGTTACATATAGTTGTCCTTTCTGTGGCTGTGCCAAAGTCAGATTTTTTGAGGCAGCTTTTCAATTCTGGGGCTTTTGAAGCACCTTCATGTAGGTGCTGAACCTAATGGTGACGGCTTCCTCATGGATTTGGTCCTATTAGACAGTTCATCAAGGACAAAGAGAAGGCTTTTATGCTCCAGTTATTTTGCTTTGTCTCACTTCTGGAAGACTACTAGCCTAGACTATTGACAAGCTGGTCTGCCCCTCGTTCCACTAAGTCATGTTCTTGGCATAGTCCTCTTCTTTAATGACCAGAAATTAAGACAACTGCTCCTCATGAGCATTGAAAATCTTGTGAAATACTCTGGAGAGGAGGGTTTGATGTGGCATCCCTGGCCAATATTTCCATTTTCCACTGCCATGCAGTGCATTGGTTGGCTACCAGTGGGCTTGTGTGGCTGTCACCCTCCCACTGGAGATGGCTGATGCTCTGTGTTTGCGTGTGGGCACATGAAATGAGACAGACAGACTGCAAAGTGGTTTAGAAACAAGAGATACGATACAAAATCAAGTTTTTTTTACCATCAGATCTCCAGTTCATATTCATAGACTTAAGCTGAACTAAAAGAAACCTGACAAACAACAACTGAAGATGAGAATCACAAGGTCCATAAAATCTTTCAAATCCTTCAAATTTAATAAAACTGCTTCTGGGTTTGTTATGCATAAATAAAGAAGCAAGAGGATCAGGGAACTGGCCAAGATATTATGTTGTTTAAGGAAAGCATAGAAACCTGAAGGGAGATTTTTTTAGCTAAACCAAACAACTAAAGCAAAAACCAAAAAAAAATTAAAGAGGTAAAGTGTTACAGAAAAGCTGTCAACAAAATAATTTAATTGTTATTACAGTTCTCTTTGCACTACTTCCTTATCTACAGATAGAAAAATCAGAATAGTTAGAAATACTAATACCTCTTAAAAATGTGTCAGCAGACCTCCTACATTGTCCTAGGGAATCAATAATGCTGTGAAATATTCAAATGTTTTCTTGGTCTGATTTCCAATGTTTATTTCATACCCTTATATCCTTGGAATGTTTACAAGTAAAATTCACAGTTTGTGTTCTTCAGGCTGTGATTTGGATATCACAAGTTGGAATATGGAATATTCCATATACGGAAGTTTACCAACAGTGGGGAAATTATCAGTGGTCAAAGATAAAATATTCTAAATAATTTGGCATTGAAAGGATCTTTAAAAAAAGAGTTCTGAAAACAGAAGAATCCACTGGCAAGACCTGACAGAATTTTTCATCTTGAAAATATCAGCCTAATTTCATAAAACATGCTGAAACCTACACCAAACAATTAGGGCAATTGTTTAGTCATTCCCTTAACAACCAGAAACTGAACTCTTGTCTGAAATTGGGATAGACTCTATTGAAAGGCTTGAAAGTTCACAACAGACAGGAAGCTAATTGTCTACCTACATACCATGTATTTTTATTCACTGGGGGGTAAATGTAATAATAAAAAATCTTTCTGCTAGAAAGACTTTCTTTACAAAGACAAATAAATTTAATTGTTTTTTTTCTGATAGCTCTTTTCCAGTGAGACATAAAATTTGGAATTGGATTAGTTGTTTACTAGTGGGACTTTGAATGCTTAAACTTCTCCTTTATTATAATTGATGGCTATTGTGCACACAGTATGTAAGTGGAAGTGTGCTTGTATACTTTTGTATCTGACAAGAGCCACTTTACGGTCAGTACTGACATCAAACCTTGCCCTATATCTGCCTAGGTGTTGGCTGACAGTGCACCACTGCAGCAAGCAAGGCAAATCAAATCCTGGCTGCATCCACTGGGACATTGCTGGGGACAGAGACAGGATCACCCCAATCTTCTCAGTGCTTGTCAGGCTGCACCTGGACTATTGCCTGCAGTTCTGAGCCCCACAGATCAAGAAAGATACAGAAAAAGTGGAGAGAGTTAAAGAAGGTTTTGAAGGTGATCAAAGGGTTAAGGAACCTTCCCTGAGGAAAAGCTGAAGGAGTTTTGTCTCCTCTTTCTGGAGATGGGACTGCTCATGGAGACTATGTTACAGTATTTTAATACCAAAAGGGTGGATACAAAGAGATTGGAAGTTCTCTTTATAAGTAGACACAAGGAGAAGGTATAAGGCAATGATATTTGCCCTGGGAGAGATTTCATATTGATATAAGAAAGAAGTTGTTCACGGTGAGCACAACTCATCACTGGAACAACTTCCCCAGGTATGTGGTGAGTCCTTGTTTCTGGAGGCTTTCGTGATGCTTTTGGACAGAATGCTGAGTAATATTGTATAGCTTCCTTTTCCTGCAAGTGCTGGACCAGGTGTTTCTTTGAGGTTCTTATCAGTCTGGACTGTTCTGTGATTCCACGATCCCACGGAACCAGAGAAATATTAAACAGCCAGAAAATTTTGTTTAGATAAATCCACTCATGTTTTGTTTATTTTGTATGTATCAAACCCACAGCTTCCTCTAGAATGTTACTTTATCTTCATGTCTTCATTGCAAAGTTGAGTGTGCAGAAATAACAATATATTTTATACTCAGCTTGGTGTCTGTCAGACAAGCTGAGCTAAAAAAAAAGAGCTTTTAAAGCTTTTAAAGCTGAGCTTTAAAAGCTAGTTCCAGACAGAGCTAGAATCATTTAACAAGCATATTCAATAAGGATAGCCAGAATATAGTTCTGGATATGCTCCTCTGTAGTCTTAATTAATGCAGTCTGTTTCTGATCCTTTCTTCAATCCCTCTTTGCTAAAGAAATGACAATCTATAACTTTGCATAAAAACAGTGTTTACCTGCATTTCAATATCACTTGGTAACTCTTATGAAACTAAGTCTGGAAAGTGCCAGCACATAATTCTTCATGTTCTTTGTGTACCTTAACTTATCACTGGTATTATCTGGTGAAAACAGACTGAGCTTAGTAGCACTGAATGAAGTAACAGACAGTAAAACTGGCTTTAAGAAATTCTCATTTACAATTATCTTTATTGCTAAAATGATGTTGCACTCATTGATGAGAGTAGAGCAAGCAGTTAATGTCACTTATACATCTCAGTTTTAGCCTTGAGCACTGATTTGCACGATCTATTTCCATCCTCTCAGTGACTTGCCTAGTTGTGCAGTTTGTAGCTTCATTTAATACATATTAATTAAACTGTGATGGAACTGGAAGAAGTGAATCAAACTAGGGACAAAAATAAGAGATTGATTTATAACATTTATAAAAGATAATCCACAAAACTCTCTTAGTTTTTCTTTTTAAAATTATTTTCTTTGTTGTTATTTTCTGAATACTGCAGCTTACTTCAGAGTTGCCTCTTACGACAGTACTCACTGGTGCCTCTGAACTGATGTAGCAAGATCATAGGTACTTTGGTCTTCTTGTCTAAGGGAGGAGCTTGAAAATGGCCCCATGATAGAAAAGTCCAGACTGACATCACTTAGACAGCCACACATTGCTACTAAATATGCTACAGAGTACCAGCAGCTGGGTACTCAAAGCTGACTAACTATAACAGAGCAATGTTCTCCCACCCACCTCTGGAAACCACAAGAGGACAACCAACCCCTGCCTTCTTCAGAGTCTAGGGGCTTACTCCTAGTACACATCCAAGACCAGTATGACTAAAGCTAAAATCAGATCCTTGACTGTCCAGTACTAGGAGCCCCTGCTGCTATTGTTCTAGCTGTCAGCCAGCATTCAATCTTCTGGCACCACATCCTCTCCCTGTGCCTGTCATGACCACAATCAGCTTTCTTCCCTGTTCAACTGCTCTAGGCTGTCTCTGCAGCTGAGACAAGATGGATTTCAGTGTCTCTTGGCTCAGACATGAGCAGGAAAGGCTCATTGGAGAGGCCGACAAGGTTAATAATCCTCCAGCCTGTACCTGAGAAGACTTAACTGGTTGCAAAATTGTTCTCAAACCTCTGAAGTTAACAGCACAGTATACAAAGGCAGACCAGCATTCATTTCACTACTTCTGCCTTAATTCATCATACTATGAACTACAGCCAATGAGGAATAAATTTCCAAAAGGTTAAGTCCACAGGACCAGTTCTGATTCCTTAGGAACTCCCTGTATCTAGTGCTCCTTTTGTAGGCCCAAAGCTTGCAAATGCTCTTGGTTTATAATCAGATCTTCAGACATATGAAGATGCATCAGCTGTGACTTGGCTGAAACACGGACAATAAACAAGCTTAGTGGCTGATAGATAGCAAATTAAAATATTTGGCAAAACCATGTACGTCCCCACAAATATTTTGCGTATCTTAGTTTCTCCTCAACTTTTGGCCATGGATTCCTTAAGGAATCCAGGACCCTCAAGCCTACAAGGAGTTTCCTCACCAATGTGTAGTCTCAGTTTCTCTTCTTGCCCACTCCCTTTCCAATATTTTTCCTTTGACAGCCAGTCACACCATTAAACAAGAGCTCTGTACCAAGAAAGCACCTTTATTTCTCACTGCATTATCACCTCCTGGCTTTTAAGACTAGTAGTAGTATCTCAAGCTTTGCCTAACATAAAAAACCCCAAACATTGTTTTGGACACCACTTGAAACTCCACCTGTCCTGTCTACACAAGCTTCACCTCAGTGGGAGATTTTCAAGAAAAGTGTGAGTCTGCACCATCACAGCTTGCATGAATGCCATTGTGTGGGAGAAGTTAAAGCTGAAAAGTTTCTGTTCTGACAGAATCAAACTTAAGGACCAACTGCATCAAAGAGAATTTGATAGCAGTCCAGTAAGATACCCTTAGTGCTACTGCACAGTTTATTCTCTTTCTTTGACAATCAGAAAGTTGACAGTGGCATCACTTATTGGCCAATAAGGGCAGCAAATACGGGAAGTGTTTGTGAGTGAAAACAGGGAAAAGCAAGACAATCAAGGAAACTTGTCCTGCTTGCCAGCTCATTGTCTCAACTAAAAAATCTCTGATGTGATGTTTGGCTGTGAAGGCTTTGAACCAGGTTGTCAGGTGCTGCCAGAGCTGGCTCAGGGAGATGAGATGTTCAAGCAAGAGGTGATATTCATAGTGGAGAGCTGAAACATGCTTCTCTAATGCTCTTCTTGGTATCTTCCCTGACAGCTAATGAGATAATTAGGATACATGTATATATAGTCATTACTTACACCTTCCCCCAACTTTGTGGTGCAGATCTGACCTGTTTCTTCTCCACTCATCTCCCACTCCACCCACCTCCAAATGGCTACCAATCTGTGACATTTTTTTGCTCATTTGTTACAGTTGTGCAGGCTGTCCTTCCTCTGCATGGAAAAAAAAAGTGGTTCATTTCCTCTCTGCATTTCTACCCCATATGAACAACATCAACACAGGCTCTCTTGAAAAATATTACTATAGCAACGGGTCTCAGGTGTCTCTCAGCAAGACCACTCAATACTATGTAAAAGCTATTCAGCTCAACATATTAATCCAGCTCAACATATTAATCCATTTGGCCTCATTGCCAGTTTTGCTCCTGAGAAGAAAAGAAGTTCGAAATTAGAGAATTAACAAAGTTGCTGAGTACCTGGTAACAAATAGTAAGACAAATACATGAATAAGCAATCCAAAAAGAATTAGTATCTTTTACTTTCAATTTCTTACTTCAGGTGAAATATTCCACTTTAATTTTCAGTGTTCAGTAATCATATTCTAGTAACCCTTTCCAAAGCTACTTTTCGCTGGCAATAATTGTACAAGTTATGGCAAGGAAGACTGAGCTTTATAAATTCTTGAGGGTTTTTTCATTCTAAGCCAGCTACTCAGCCTATCTCATATTTAGTTACATGATTGCAATGAACGTTTCTCTGAGCACATGAGGATTAAGAAAGAGACGTATTTTCAGTTTCAAATCTAATATATGACTTGGAGGCAAAAAGCTTTCTTAATGTCATTATTGTAAAGCAAGTACTTCTAACTGTAGTTGAGTATCTAATAAGATTATTTCAAGGTTTTGTAGTAATTACACTGGTGGATCAAAGGCTTTCTCAGCTACTGAAAGTCTCAAAAAAATATTGTATCAGACTTGAATGTGTGTGTACACATTTACCTACCACACATATTTGAAAAAAAAACCAAAACATTGAACAGCACAAGAAAAGCAGAGGTTTATAAAATGGTAGTATGAAGAAGATTGCAACTTACTCCTATATGCCCAATCTGCCAGCGGTCATCTTAACAAATCTGGGAACAACAGTAAAGTTCAGAGATAAATACAGTGCATGCCTATGTGTCCCTGAAAAGGGAATTGATTTCTGTGTAACTGAAAAGTAATGGAGTGGGATATATTACATGTTGTGTACTTGTTGTGTGTTACTTCAGCTGTGTTTTGCTGCCACTGCATGTCACTCACAATAGCAGTGAGATTTTAGCAAGTTTTGGGAAGTTCTGGTGGGGTTGCCCTGCTGCTTACAGGGAAAAGAATAACCCTCATTTAAAAGCAAATATAATTTTTAATTCTACACAAGAATAATTATTCATAGCATTATGTTATTGTAATTTAAATCCAGAGAACAGCTAGTGGCAGTCTGTTCTTTGCTTCTGGAGCTTACCATGTCATTTTCTTTCACATTAAAATTCCAGTGGCTACACTATAGTTAAGCCATTCTCATTATTATCTTATACTCTATATTCCAAACAAGTTAGAAGCCAATCCACCAAAAAATTGAAGTTTAAAACCAACTTTTTTAACACCCTAAAATGTTTTAATTTTATTTTTCACTGCAATATAAATATATAAGTACATATAAAATAGAAAAATCTTTCTCAAATAATAAGATTTGAAACTCAGGCATTGCTGCATAAGTGAAAGAGAACATCATAAATCATACCATTATTTTCTTCCATTGCTACAAGTTAGAAACTTCTGGTTGTAAAGAGCACACATTCTGCCTGGACAAATTCTTAGCATTGGTTGACTTTAGACATATTTGAGGTGGGAGAGGTAACGTATATTTTTGTATTGTAAATTTTTAAGTTTGTACTGTAGCTTTATGAATTAAAAAATCATCATTATGTAATTTTTCTTACCAATCCTCCTATCTTTTGTTTTAAAATAAACTAGATTGTGCTTGTTGTTCTCTCCAGGATGAAATTTGGAGTAAGGTCTGACTCACACCTGCTGTTTTATCCACATGTTATCTTAGCTGTCAAAACCTTTATTGGAAGAAAATAGCATGAGTGAGATGAAAAGGATAAAGAACGTTGTATGTCATCAAGATAATATCTTTCTTTGCTTTCTGTTTTCTTCAGTAATAATGTTATTTAGAAATTTTTACTTTTTACTGTAAAAAATGTAAGTCTGAAAATAGACAAAAAATTAAGGCTTTTACTTTCTTCAATCTTTGGAAAAAAAATTGAAAAGAGAGAGGAAATGTAGTTGAAGTGCAGCAAGGGTCTTGCTCTTCTGTATCTGGAAGACTTTTTTTCTTACCTGAAATCCAATTTTGCATGAAAACTCTTTATATATACACTTAGGTACACTTAGACCTCGATTCAAAGTCTGTTCACATACAACAACAAACTAACCCAGTACAGCAAACTAACCATGAATGACAAGCTAACCTAGAACAACACTGCCCGAAGTTAGTCAGGAAGAAAATGCCAATATGACTTTCATCAGACCTTTCAAAGCAGCAGAGAGGTGTATACACGTGCTCCAGGATAAATTCTGGTCCCAGTATTCTACTTTTTCAAGGTAAAACCCCAGACTAACTTACAGATGTAGAAAGTAGTGTTTGGGTCTAATTGTATGTAGTATTGTCTAGAATTACCTTAAAGACATGGAGCACTGGTTCATCTCCTTTCTGTGCTGTGGAGATGCACAGATGGAAATCGAAATGTGCATGAATGCATGTTGCCTGCTGTGGGGTGCAAGTCAGAGGTAGGTGCCTGTGGAGACCCAGGGACATCCTAGCAGGAACAGGCTGAGGAAACATTCAAAGTCTGCTGGGACAAGGGGCTAGTTTACAAGAACAAGTGTTACGCAAACAGGAAATTCTGCTCCCTGTTTCCAGGATGCCTAACATTTCTGGTGATTAAGGTAGCCACTGGAAAACAAATGTTATGGCATGCGTAACAAGACTTATATGGGAGTGAGAATCTCTACCTGCTCTGGGACACCTGAGCTCACTGCTGCACTGAAGAACTGTCCTTGGTTTCTCTCAGACCTACATCAATCTTGACTCACACACTGCAGAAAAGTGGTTAGGGTAACAGCTGTAAGCTGGGAGAGAAATTTTAAATATGTAGAAGCAGAGAGGGGAAAGGAATTTGGTTTTGTTACATAACAGATGACCCAGCTTAGTGATGGAAGTGTTTTCCTCCTCGCAAGTTCTCAGTGATCATTTTAAATGAGAACAATTTAACAGTGGTTTTGAACAGACAGAGGTTCTTGCTGTAAGGTATCTATACACAGTCTGAATTATTGTCCTCTAACAGAGGCATTGCTATGGAAGCAGAGGTCAGAGTGCTTCTGGCTGAATGTCACAGTCAGACCAGTGGTACAAAACCTGTACCCAAGGTTCTTAGAGCTTCCTAGTATCTAGAAGGTTCTAAAGGTATCTAGAAATTTAAAATAAAAACAGAGATATTTGAGGAACTTTGTCAAATTTTGGAGAGTGACAAAGAAAAAAATCATAGGTCTGGGTTTACTGAGTCACTGAACTTTTTCATATTTGATAATGTAAAATTAAATAAAGTCACATACAATGCATGGGGGAAAAAATGGTCTCATTGTTATTACTGTTTCTGCTCAGGGTATTCTTTTTTTTTTGTACTTGTACTTTTACAGGTACATTCTACAATATTCTGATACCTGTCCAAAGGATTGTCAGGCAAACTTCAGCTTGAACAAATGATTTTGTTCTTCTTCTAACAATGACTTGGAATTCCTCACTGTTCCTTCACCTCTCTTACAAAGAGGTGAAATGATTTCATGAGTTTGTTGATCTTGAGGGCAATAAGTAATGAATGAAAGCAGAGCTCAGGCTGCAGGGGTGCTTTGTCTGGTAGCTCATGCCCCTCAACATGTTAGAAAACAGCATCTTCTCCATCTCTCTGTGACTGGAAAAGCTGATTCAAGCCTTTATTTGTACAGTCATAAATAAATAAAGTGAATTTTAAAGTAACCACCAACTGTTTTATTGTAGTTTGCTATTAGTGTGAAAGGTTTGCCAGTTTATGCATCTAGCAAGTAATGATATCAACTAGGAAAAGAGGAAGGTCTTCTGGCAGGGGGAAACTATCCTTTCCTGAATTCAACATGAATGTAAACAGAGGAAAATTAATCTATAAATAAACCAAATGAACTCATATGTCACAATGCCCTTCACACCAGTTTTAATAATCACAGTCAGTGTCATTCCAAGGTTGTTTTAAGAACCAGCTGGGATAATTACCACTTGGCTTTGAATCCAACATTAATACTAGAATTAGGAAATTGATCATTCTATCCCAGGTGCCAGGTGGCAAAACTTCTTACCTCCCCAGGTATTGACAAACTCCCAGGGCTTACTGCAGGAGACAGCTGGAGGTGCACAATGATTCGCCTTCCTTTGCGCTCCCCAGCTCTACAGGCAGCGATGTCAGAGGAGGCGAGATCAGCTAAAGCCAGTCATAGAAACCTGTGGCAATAACAACATGCCAGAACTCTTAAACTGCTGTG
Source organism: Prinia subflava (assembly GCF_021018805.1). Lineage (NCBI taxonomy): Eukaryota > Metazoa > Chordata > Aves > Passeriformes > Cisticolidae > Prinia > Prinia subflava. The sequence goes on along the minus strand of NC_086283.1, from coordinate 34,013,704 downwards.
AGGGCTGATTTTTCTCCCTCCACCCCTGCTTTTTCTGCCTCCCTGCTGTAGAAATGCACCAGCCTTGCACTCTGCTGATAGACTTGAATCTGTCACATCTCCTACGTCTTCTAGAATGAGGGAAAGGCAGCTGGGTTCGTAGCACCTCACCTGCAGAGCATTGGCTGCCCAAATGAAGAATAAACAGGTAAATTTGGTGAGTTTCTTGCTCTATTTAAATGTGTTGAGAAGAAGCAAGAGGTGGGTTTTTTTTTTTTTAAAGGTAATTTCTGATGTGGTGATTGCTCTTTCCTAAGCCTCTAGAGCGTAGCACGGGTAGGAAATTCTGGAAATTCACTTTAATAGCTCCCTCTGATCCTCTGAGATCTGCTGTAGGCTGGAGTAGAATTACAGCAAAGCCACAAATGCCTGAAAATATCACTCTTTTTGACTGATGCAGCATCAGGATACTAGAGACATTGTATCACACAGCAATTAGCTGTTTATAGATTCGCTGTTCCAGAATGGGTATACAAAGTAATGAATGCAGAAAGGTTTCAAATGTCTTAAATAAATTGGCACTGTCATGGAAGGGAAAAGATGAAGTTCAAAACTACCTTCTGGCTTAATGTAGTTTAAGTTCATTAACTAATTTATGATGCTTTTAAATAATAAGGACAAAATAAGCAACAGTTACTTTTTTTAAGTTATGAAAGAATACTAGTATCTTTTCTGTTCTGATGGTTCAGTGTTTAATACTTGCACACAGAGTGTTTACACAGAAAGCCTCTGTTTTGGTCTTTGTTACATATAGAATTTGTCTACTTTTCCAGCAGCATTTGTTGTATGGGGTAGGAAGTTGACTAAATAAGAGTTGGTTTCTGCACCCTGTTTTGGTACAAATAAGCAAATACACTTCAAGGGCTGATACTTAACTCTATTCATAACTTTGACCAACGGGAACTGGTTTTGGACAAGTGAGATGTTTTCATCTGGGGTTGTGATAGTTATTGCTTTGGACCTCACAGTTTATTAGACTGAAGAGACAAGGATTTTTTAGGTGCAGTAAAACTTTTTATGTCCTTTGAGTGATAACAACAGAATCTTCTTGCTCTGTGAAATGTATTTTACACAGAACATATCCCTCTGTGACTAAAACTGTACTATAAAAGAAATTTTCCCGAAGAAGAATAATTTGGAAAAGTGTTCCAACTATGGTAAGTGATCTTACTGCTTTCTAGCAGATTTCTAGCATTCACTGTGAAGTGAAATGTGTTGCTTCCTCTACTTTCTGTAATGTCACTTTGGTTTAGAGACATTCTCAGTGAGGTAAGTGCTGAGAGATGATGTCTGACAGCAGTGTTATGGGTGGGGGCAGAAGGAGCTTCTTTGGACAGAGTAGGGTCTGAGCAAGTTAAAAAAAAAAAGCATTATATGTAATGGGCATCACAGCCCTCTGGCATAGAAGAGTGTGGACCTGCACTTCAGGTTTGTGGCTTGCTGTGAACATTCAGGTTCAGATTTATTGACAGCACTAAGACCTGTCTATATATGAATGGAAATTATAACATTCTCATTACTGGGAGAAGGGACATGTAATATGGATTCTTTGGGTCTTTTCCACTACTATTTATGTTTAAGAGCAGAAATATTTTGAGAAGCAGAGTATGCAGGACTGTCTTGTTTGTGTGCAGCCTCAGAGGCAGAAATGCACAGGCTGTCATATTTTAAAGCACAGCAAAATTGATTAAGACATCCAGGAGTATTTCCCCAGCAAGTGAACAGCATGGTGAAAAGATCTCAATGTTTCTGGAGGATTCTTAAAAATATGTGCTGTTTATGTTGTTACCTATGCTAACTAAACTTGTATGGGGAAGAGGGCTCAGGAGAAGTTAGGACTGGCATTTTGATTTGTAGTTTCTGGATCCCAAACGTAATTCTACAATATGTTAAAATTATATACAAAAATTATTATAGAGGTCTTATTTTCTATGACTCAGTGATACAAAAAAAAAAAAAAAATCTAATTCCACTCTCCTCATGCAGTTACAAATCTACAAATACCCTTTGAAAGTCACTGGCTTTCACAAGAAGTTGTCTTGTGGAGGTCTGATATGCTTTTTGTTTATTTTTATATTTCTTCTTTTAATGCAAAAAAATGCACAAACTTAAGGTATCTTAACACACTATTCCTGTTCCTGTGTTCTCCACAGCAGTTCTGTGACTGTTTTGTCACAAATGATGAAGGGAATATATACCTAGAGTACAGTATTGCTAAAACAAAAAACATAAGTTCACTTGAGAACAAAATAATATTAAAAAAGAAGAAAACTAAAACCCAGTGTTTTCCAATAGCAGGAATTCTTCTGAAAGATAAGACTTCTTCCAGAAAGACAGCAGTATATTTTAAAATGGCTAGGAATGTAATTTGGAACATATAATTTATAATAGAAATTAAAGGATTAACTGTTTGTAGGTTTTGTTTCTAGACATAGAAAATTATATTTCAGCTGTGCAATGGCATTCTTCCTAGCTGAAATATCTTTATTACAAAAAGAGCAGGTGTAGTTCCTACCTGTATGGCTGTATTTTTGACTTTCAATGGTACTGTACAATATTAGCATGAAGAGTTGTGACCCTTATCTTCACGTACACCCTAAAACATATTGACAGCTGTGATTTTTGTTTAAAGGGAGCACCTTGGAAAAAGCCCTCCTGATGGTTGTAACAATATTGGCTGAGTATATGATTTAAAAACTCCCGTTGTTGCATAACATCTCTTCTCCAAGTAGCTGAAGTGAAAAGGTTGGTCTGGAAGGATCAAGTTGCTCAAGGTGGCTCTGGTAAAGCTTTCCTGTGACTAGCACAAAAGAGTAAAGGACAGGCTTCTCAGTATCATGTATCTCTAAAGTAGATTTCTACTGCTTTGGTTTCTTGAAGTCTGTTTCTATTGATGTCCTCCAGCTCCAATCCTGACGGGGACTCACCAGCTCACAGAAGGCCCTTGCTCAGAAAATCACAGAGCAAGGTACCTCAAGGAATACATTTTCAGTACAGTCAAGCCCCAAAGCATGTGCGAATCAGACATCACAACACTTTCCATCCACAGATTTTAAAGGGATGGGTCTGTCCCTGACCAGTACCAGGTGGATTATTTTCTAGACTGTGGGCCTAGCAACCTGTTTCCTGGCAGTGATTGTTAATGCTGGCATTTTCCACACATCTGAGTATCAATCTGCTCCCCTTTCTGACACTCTGCTCTGCTGGATGAAGGCAGAAGCCTTTGGAGTGCTAATTGCTGCTCAGGTGTGTTTCATGGATATTCAGGGCATATGAGATCGTATCTCACTGGAAAATAAATGCTCTACCAACAAGCTGACTCACTTTCTCAGCTGGAGGGATGATATGCCAGAGTCTGGGTGAGCAGAAGTTTGCTGTGACTGAAAACCAGCTGTGGTGATGGGTATGTGAGTGTTGTGTGGGAGTTGCTGGTTCTCTTGAGAAGTAGGTGTGAGGTTTCCATAGCATGCAACACCCTCTCCTCACTTTGCTGGTGAATGGCTGGTTACTGATGGCATTACTGACTGAGAAAACCCATAGTCACAGGATTACACCTAGAGTTACACTGACTGTGCTAATCATGAATTGTTTTTGTCTGATCACCGGTGTTCTTCAGTATGAATAGCACAGTCTCAGGGGAAAATGTGAAATCTTAGGAAGATGATGGTCAGAAAGAGACAAGAGAAGCAGCCTTTATGTGAAGCACCTGGATAGGTGTTTTGTCATAAGTACAGTGAGATGCAGGTGAATTTTGGTTTTCCTTAAGTGAGACCTTCTCGTAAAAGACCTGATGTATGAATGGTCTGAAATACATTTTAGAGACTGAACACATTCTATAGAATAAATGCATATTTGCTAGCTTTTTCTCATCAGCTTCAAGTAAATGGCATCCTCTAATCATCACTTTAAATAGGGTGGGTTGTCTCATGATAGCTGGTTACCCTGCTATTATTTTAATATATGTATAATATGAACAGGATGACAGTGTCCTGTTGAAATGGAGACTCTGCCTAGGCTTGAGGGTCACTCCGATATAGAGATAACGCTTCCAGAGATGAAGTTGCAATGCCCTTTTCTCCCTAAATATCTAGAACAGAATATCTTTAAATGAGTTCAAAATTAAGGGTCGAAGTATCTAACATGTGAATTACTCTTTCATCTTTTTTCTTGTTGATCGCCTTAATTTCCTATAGCAAAATTTTGGGGATTGCCACGAATACTGAAAAAGGTTAGCACAAGGTAACAAAGCTGTTGTTTAATTATGCTGCCAGGCCTTTAATTTCGTATCCTGGAGATGCTGCGACCTTCCCGAAGACAGGGGGTTTGGGCTGGTGGTTGCAGCTAGTTGCAATCGTGACCTGTAGTGTGTGAACTGTGAGCTGCTGGCCGGCTGGTCCTGAAGCTCCGTAACACTCTGAGCCTCAGGACAGAGCCGGGATGAGCTCCGGTGTTCCTGATCCCGCTTTGCCCTCTGGTGGTACCCGCTTGAAAGATTGCCTGAGCTCGAGAGAGATAAAGCCTCTGAAGACCCCGAAAATATCCGGGTAAACAGCAGGCGTGCGTGATGGATGTAAAAGTACACTAAAAGAAGGGAAGGTCTCGCACATGTCAGTGCTGTGGATGCCAAAAAGGATGCCAAGGAAGTCAGTGGCAGCAAGGTTTAATGCTCCTTCATCGAGGTAAGCCTAACAAGAAGGAGTTTTTCTGACATGCAGTTCCTCACTGCTCTGAGAAATCCTTTGGCATGACAAATACACACACTTGAAAAATATCACAGGCATTACCTTACTGAAGCTCAGTTCCTTATCTGATTAGGAGGATACACTCCAAAAACGCTGTCCTGTATGTTGGTAATGGAGAGAACTTTGGGGAACTGGGAACTTTATTGAGAGACATCCTCTCACCAGCCTTCAGAAAGCTCTGAGTAATTCTATTGGGCTTTCATGGAGTGGCCCTTCATTTAACTGGCAGGTGCTTCTGACAGGAGACAGGTTTTTTTATTTTTACAGCCTAAGTGTTTTATGTGCTGGCAGTTCTGCATGTGTGTGAATAAAAATTCTGCTTCTCCTCGTGCAAAAGAAACTACCAATTATTTGCAGCCTACAAGGAAAAGAAATGCAGAATGCTTATCTGAGAATACAATTGAGGTGTAAATCAGGTGTCAAGCAGCAACTACAATAAAGAATGTTGCACTTTGAGGAGAATAACTCTCTTGAGTAATATCGAAAAAAGGTGTACATTTTGAATATCCAGATGCAGCTTTATTTAAAGTTTTTGCTGTTTTTCTTTCTACTTTAAATTAAGGAACAAGGAGATTAATATCTTTCAGGGAAAGGGTGGATTTTTTTCTACCAAAAAAAAGATTTTTAGTCTTAGGGGAAAAGTTTGGAACATTTGTTGTTACATCCATTCATTTAAAAAAGCAAAACAGGTCCCTACTTTTTACTGGTTTTTTAGCATTTACAAACACAAATTACCAGTAAAAAGAGAATCAATGTACTTACAGTGGCTATGCAAATGTAATCACTGCAATAATTTTGTGGAAATTGCTACTAACAAATAAATCAATTTAAAAAATCTAGGGCATGGCATAAATAATTTATTTTAACATACTTTTCAGCATATGCTGAAACAGCCTGGTTATAGGAGACAGGCCTTGCTTGGACATTGCAGTTATCATATCCTGTATCGTGATCTTTAAAAGAAAAAGCAATAAAATAATCCTTCCCATCATCTATATGAACACATACACTTCCCTTCTTATAAAATTTTGTTTTCTCTTTTATGTTCTGGATCCTGATTCTAATTATTTAAGCCTTGCAAAGGACCTTGCTGGAAACAGACAGTACAGTACAATTTGGTTATTCTGGCAGTATCACATTACCTGAAACCAAGGATCCCTATGGTCAGAAAATGGTGTCCTGGGAAAGATATCATAGCACTACTAAAAAGCCCAAAGTCAAAAAACTCTGGAAAGCGTCCCCTCACACAGATCATCAGTTGTATTTACACCAGAAATTATAAGATTCTCTCTACCTGAAATTATGCTGTCCATTTAATTGCAGCAGGGTTCTCAAGGTATTTTGTACCCATGGTAGAAGAAGGAATAAATTAAAACCTAAAATGTACGTATTTGTAAACATTTTCATGTCAAATGAGATCTCTGCTGTTCTCATCTTCAATTCTGCTAATGTTTAGCAACAAAAGGAAAACTAATTCTCTTTTATCTCAGTGTAAAGCATCTACATTGCTATCAGTTCTGATTTCAGCATTCAAATTTTTGATGCTCTCTTTTAGTAAATAGGGTTTCTTCTTAACACAACCATGCCTGAAAAGCCCTGAAATAAATAATTACCAGAGATATAACCCACATCATCAGACTTGCTATGTTGGATAGCATCTGTATATTTGGGAAGCATCACTTGTGTGCTTTAAAATCTTAAAATTTGCTTGTTTATTATACTAAAATTCTGGACACAAGTATGAATGACTTCTTTAAATAGTCTGTTCAAAACATAGTATTCATTTTTAAAAGAGAAATAAATCTGAAATGCTACTCACTTTAAAAATATGCTTTTTCCTCTTGTTGAAGATAAATAATCAATGTACTTCTGATTCTTCTTCTTTCTCTTTAAATTTCATCTGTTTACATGGGTATTTTTCTCCTTCAAAGGATAAAGAAATATAAAGATGATTAATAATTGCATAAATAAAAGCTTTCAAAGCAGACATTAAATTTGGATTTCTAAAGTTAGTTGGTAAGAATAACATGTTCTGTACTTTAGCAGCACTAGCTTTGGTAGCTAATATTTATACAATTCACTTCCAAACAAAATTATAAAAATTCTAATTACTCTTTGATATAATTTCAGTGATACTTTCTTAGTAGGTGTCTTCTAAAACACTATTAATTTATGGATACTTATAAGAAAGACTTTCCATGTTTAGTGTACTGCATCTAAAACCATGTGAAAAGGCTGAGAAATGAGTAAATGAGACAGAATAGGAAGAAAATCGGGAGAGATGAAATAAAGAATTGAACTTAAAGTTAGTATTAGGGTGTTCACATTTTGGTATCTGTGCTGAGGGGTTTAAGAGTTAAAACATGGTAAAAGTTGTGAATGTGGAAAATGGCTTATGACCAACACTTGAGTAGGTGTGGGCAAGACAGTGAGGAAGAGAAAAAATCAAGACCAATACTGAGACCTGCAAGACCCAGATAAACACTTTGGTGAATAGGATTTGGCTCAGAAAGCCAAGTTCATTCTCTCTACTGCAAATACCTACACCCTTCAAGCTGTAAAATCCCTTGCCATTTTCTTTAGCCTTGTTGTTCTTCCAGTTCTGCTGGTTACTGTATAAAATGGTGTAGGAACAGTAAATTCCCTAGTAGAGTTACTTAAGCTTACTGATCATTTTCACATAGTAGCTTAAAACATCATCCTGCATATTTTAACAAAGTATCTGAAGAATTGTCACAGTTCCTTGCTATTGAGAAACATTTGCTCAAGACTTGAGAAGTATCTTATAGCTCAGCTATTTAATCACAAATTGTAACTAGATTATGGGTTGGCAATTATACAGAATGTAATGGAAATCTCCCTTCTCAGAGAATCTGATTTAAACTGTTATCAGCTTCTTAAATATCCTAATAGGTGTAAGTCTCTTTGTCCTTATATGGTTCTTATTTTGTGCAGTTTTCCAGTTTATACCCTACCTCTAATAAAGGGTATAAAATCTTGTCTTTGAAGTTTTATCAGTGTTTTGTGCAATTCTGAACCTTTGGATTCAGGATACTTCTGTTGATTTGAAATTTTAGTAATTCAAAATAGTCACATGAGCAACCTGGAAAAGACTTAGGCCTCTTATAAGCATGTTGATAACAATAGTTTAGCTCTATTTCAGTTTGAGATGGCTTCAGTCCTACATAAGACTACATGGATGATAATTTTGAGATTATTTATGGTTCTGGGATAAAATGTCTTCTCCTTTTTTTCCTATATAGGAAAGGCTGACACAACACTCAGTCACACTACCTAACTTAAATACTGTAAACTGTTCCGATCTTTGAGTTTTCTGAATTATTTTGAAATTTAACTTTTCATGTCAGTATTATGCTCTTAAAAACAATACTTTCCATTTGAAACCAAAGAGCAGTAGAACAGACTAGATTTTTTATTTTTTTGTCACTTTGAAATATGGATAAAATTGTAACTGAGGAATATTCCACCAAGGAGTGGATAAATAGAGCTGGAGGTGTGTGAAGCTGCTCTCTGACTGTTTTGGTTACATTGCCAAATTGCTTCCTGGTATGTTCAGGTCTGAATCTCTCTACAACTTCACTTTCAGGCCAAAGCAGGTTAAGAGTGGTGTTATAGACGCCCAAGGATACAGCAGGTCTCATTTAGTTATTCTTCATTGTTTTTCTCACATAGACTTCCATGAATATAGCTTTCCCAAAATATACCATTTTTGAGCAAAATTTCTTAACGAATGTGATCACTAGAGAAGGGGTTGATCTGCTCAACACAACCAGTCATGTTTGAAGTATTTACTCTGCCCAGACTAACATGTTTTGAACCCTCTGGGAGAGCCCTGCCTGATGATCAGGAAACTGCTTTGAGAAGCGGGCAAGTACTTCACCTTATTTTGGAGTGTGTAGAGTTGGTTTTATAGAATGTAGGGTGTCCACAGGTGAGCCTACTTCTTACTTGAGTGTTTTGTTGTAAAGATCCCTGTGCTCTCCCGGATGATGCTTTATAATTCTACTGCTCTCTGCCTCCTTATAGAGGAGCACATTCTCTTTTTTTCATATTCTCTTTAATATCCTGGTACAAACTGTTTTAGAATCAGGAAACGGAATTTGCCTCCAAGCAGAATATGTTCAGTGAGGCAAAGCTGTCTCTTTCAAATACATGTGCTATGAGTTATCTTCCCCTAACTTGTAATAAATAAAAAAACCCTGTAAGACACAATACTGTTCTTACCTTCATAAAATCCATGTCACAGAGGGTCAGACATACACTGTGATTTAGACATTAAAATGGATTTTGGAGCATTTAGCCTTTTGTGACTCATTAACCTGTTAGACAAATCCCAGATGCAATAGAGTAACTTTAAAAAAGCTAAGCTGTTTCCTTTTCAGATACGAAGAAGTTCTAAAAAACATAGGGGTTTTTAAGTTTGTAAGTTTTGGAAAGAGATAATTGTCTTTATTAATGTTAAGCATCCTGTGAAGTACATAAAATTGTGATACAGTATTAATGCATAATGTGAGCATAGCTGTTTGCCTACAATGTAGGCAGATGCTGGAATAACACTGGAATCACCTTGGAATGGGCTAAATTATAGTAATCAAAACAGGAGATGAAAGATAAGCATATGGAGAAGCAACATATTGTCCACTACTCTTTTCTTTAATTAGAGCTCATTAACCAAAGTGGGATATTTCAGCTGTGTTGTCATAACTCTACACCATCATAAATGCATATTAAATTAAGTGTCAAGATGGCTTATTCAACTCTGTCCTTCAAGTATAAGAGGAAGAGACTTCAGATCTTCATATAAATTTCTGTGAAATTTGGATAAGACTTTTAAAATTTTAGTCAAAAGAACTCAGTCTCCCTGTGAAGAGTGGTCTTAAGACAGATTATTTTCCAAGTTGTGTTACCAAATAAAGACTGGCTAAAAGAAGTTGCATATAAGCTCAATTTATGTTGGCTGATGCAACAAAAAGTACTCGCAGCTTTTCTGGTATGGCTGGGTTTTGCATTGGTTTTTTTTTTCACAAGCCAGAAATTTAGATGTTTTCAAAACCAAGCATTTGAGGATGAAGAGTTTTCTCATAATTGACACTGTACACATAATATATTTTTCAGGTTTTCTACCTGATAAATAACATTCTCTATGTAGTCGAGCAGTTATGTTTCTTTTAGCTTTAAAACATATATATCCTTCAAAAGTATTTTCATGTCTTTCATTCTATCTGTTAAGCTTGCTTGCAACCTTTGCTTTTGGGTGGGGTTTTTCCTCCCCTTCTCTCCTTTTTTTCTTCCAACAAAGAGCAGTAAGTTTGTCAATGGTGGTTAATAGAGCAATGTTACGGCTGCTTTTGGAGAGTTCAGGCGGGACCAAGAGTCTTGCAACATGCTTCAGTAATCAAATTTTCCTCTTTCTGACACCTTAGTAGCAGAAGGAAGAAGCAGCTGATTCTTTCACATCAAAAATGGAGAAAAACAGTGGAAATGTTTGTCTCAGTTTTGACATTTGAAATAGTAGAAGCAGATGTTAAGGTGAAAGGACTTCTCTCCCACCTTTCTCCCTTCTCTCACCTGAATACTAGGGGGTCTTCACCCCCAACCCAAAGCACGTGGTGTTTTACATGGGTAGTTGGATCACAGTTAGTGATGAACATGGCTTGCCACGAGATTCCTAGGAGTGGAGAGGATATGAGTATCACAGAAATAGCAGTTCTATAAGAGTGGGAGGGAAGTCAGAGCATCAGTGGAGTCACCTACAGGTATATACGTCTACAGAACTTGTTGTAGGGATTTATACAGAGACATCTGTTTTATTAGCTATTATGATAATCCGTATCAATTTAATATTACGTGGCTATGGATTGTTTTGAAATCACCAAAGAACTGTTAAAATTGCTATACGTAGTTTCTAAGATTATTAAATGTACTAGAAAAATATTATTTTCTAGGTGGTGGTTGTTAGAGGTTAGGAATACTAATTGCTAGCATTGAGGCAGAGATACAAACTAAGTCTAAGTGCACTTTTTTATCTGAGCTGCATGCTGTTTAACAGAAGTTTTCAGCCTGGAAGTGCTAATTCCCCACTCTGAGTGAGACTTGCCTCATCCTGCCTCATCCATCCTCCAGCAGGTACAGAGGAGGGCCACAAAGATGATTGAACACATCTCTCCTGTGAGGAAAAGCTGAGGGAATTTGGATTGTTCAGATTGCAGAAAAGAGAGTGCATGGGAGACCTTAAAAATGCCTTGCAGTATTTTTAGGGGGCCCTTAAGAAAGATTGGAACAAATGTTTCAGCAGGGCCTGTTGAACTGGGACAAGGGGATATGTTTTTTAACTAAGAGAGAATTAATTTGGACCATTATAAGGAAGAAGTTTTCTACAGTGAGGGTGGTATACACTGAGACGTTGCCTAGAGAGGTGGTAAGTGCTGTATCCCTGGAAACTCTCAAGGTCAGGTCTAACGAGGCTCTGAACAACCTGATCTACTTAAAGATGTTCCTGCTAATTGGAGGGGCCTTGGACTAGAAGGCTTTTGAAAGCCCCTTCCAACCCAAACTATTCTATGGTTCTGTGATCTACCAGCTAAAAGCACTGGAGTAGCAGAGCATCACCTGTTCACCCTTCACCTTGGTGGAGGCAACAGGGATGAACAGAAAAGTCATTCTGCTTCTTCAAACTTTCAGATAATGGACCTGACTTTATATTTTTCTCCCTGAGGGAAACAAACCTTTGAGGCACCTAAAAGTAAGGGAAGCTTAGTTCTACCTTGCTGCAATTTCATACACTCAGAATTGGAAATGAGAAGGCAAAATACTGTGGGGACTCTGCCCATACCCCTCTCCTCTCTTTTCTTTGCTCTTTAGAGCCCAGCCTTCATCCAAGAAGATGAAGTGGGCAACAGAAAACAGCTGATGAAATAGTTGTCAGGTATCTCACAATTTTGGGTAAACTCTGTAAACTTTGGGTATTCTCAGGAACCTCTTGCTAAAGAAATAAGTATGGAATGAGTTCATTATAATCACAGGATCATGTAGGCCAAGTTCTAAAAAGTGTCCAGTAGCTAACAACCTGTTTGTCAAATATGTCATGTTGTTTAATTCTGTAATACTTAGGTTGTGCTGGCTCCCTGCTCCTGGACTTGTTAGGATGATACATCATTAATGTAATTCCTTTTATGTTTCTATTCCTTTCTTCTGGATGCTGCCTATTTGCCACTTATTGGAAGTAATGGGGAGACATATTTGCATTTCCACTGACACATATTTCCTGCATCATTATGCTATTTGCTAGCAACAGTTATTTTTGTTTTTAACAATCTGACTCATTGTTTATTTTCCATGCAACTTTGTTTAGGAAAAAACTTTTTAGGTCTTCCTTATTTAGGAACAAACATTGTGTTCTTAGGAGAAACATATACTCCAGCATTTCTTAGATCCAATACTTCTTATAACTTCCCACACAGAGTTTAACCTGTTCATCGAAATAGTGAATTACCAGAGTTCCCTCCACTTTTTCCAGCAGAGGTGAGGAGAGAAAGAGTGTCCTCTGGCATAAAAAAAAGGGAACAACTCATGTCTATGAAAGCGCATCTCAGGTTGACAGAGGTTTCCATTTATTGTCGTACTTTAGGAATCACAGAGACAAAGAAAATCAATGTTGTAACATAAACGGCTCATCTGAGGCCATAAATGTTTGTGTGTCCCTCTAGAATAACCTGTCCTGCTGACACTGTAATACAGCACAGAAGCTCTAAATACCTGTCCACGTACACCATACATCATATTGAAGCCAGAGCTGATCCTGTGGTTTGTGCTTTCATAACTGCTGTGAGGCACCTGAGCCATGTCAATTGCCAGCCAGCCTATGCTGACAGGCAGTAGGATGTGTCCTTTGTGGCCTTAGCCCACATTAAGAGGGTGAAGCTGAGTCAAATTTATGTACATTTACCGTGTCCTGTAGCTGAAAATAAGGCACTCATGGCAAGCCAGCTTCATGAACCATGGATAGGAGAGACCACATGCTGAAATTCAGCCTAAGAATGTACCTCAAGGATGCAAATTGGGACTTATTTTCTTGATTTCCTTCCACAGGGAATTCTGATTCCTGCTGCTGCAGTCACTTTAAAAGATATGGAATCACTAAAATATTGTTAAAAAAAAAGCAGTATACTTCTCCCGTATAAAGATACTGGCATAATGCATCCTTATACTCTCCTACTTGAATGGTCATACAAGTAATGTTTTTACTGTTCACTGAAGTAGCTAGTATCCTAAAATAATAATTTTGCCTTTTTCCCAAAGTCACTAGCCATGACTCCCCTTCTTTATGTACTGTATCACTGAAAATGGCCAGTGAATTCTATCCTTCCCTTCTCTGTGCTCTGAGTGACGGGAAATCACAGCTTTGTAGTGAGTGTATGTCATAATGTACCAGACTGTTATTTCCACTGCCATTTAATTTTCATGCTTTCCTAAAGTTCTTTTAAGCTAGTTGTTGCCTATGATTCATCTACAACTTCAATTTTTACCCTGTTACAACAAAAACCTTTTAAACTGATTGCTACATCCTTTTGCTCTAATGTTAATTGTTAATTACATTTGGCTTGCGTTAAAGGTTAAGTTACCAGCTGCAAAATTTTCTTTTTAGTCTTTCATGAGTTTTAAGATAGACCTGACTTACTTTGTGCCTGAGATTAATCTGTGCTGGAGGTCAAGAAAATATGATTGTATGTAGTTGCTGTGATAAAGATCATACTAATGAAAAGGAACTGGGGAGGGCAGAGGAAGAGAGGTCATACCAAATCAGAGGTCATGTGTTTGGATGAATGGATTCTTCAGGTTCGGATTTGCTCAGATACTTTGATTATCTTAGTTCTTTGTATTCTAATCAATTTTAATATCATGAGACAAGTGAACCTATATTTTGTAATATCCTTTTTTTTTAAATTTATGTTGATGACAGAGAATTATTTTTGTAAATTCAGTACAGCTCACTTTGCCCAGAGACATGTTTTTTAGCCCTTTTTTTTCTGAAACATACTTGCTGGTGAGACTTATGCACAAACATGAGGAAAACCGTTTACCAAAAGGCCATTAAATATTCAATGTCCTTAACACGGAAAGATAAACTTTAAAACCAACTGGTTTGGAAAGGGACCAGCCTGAAAGAGATACATTCATATAAATGCTGATCTGGGCATAAATGTCTCCTGCAGGATGTGACCAAAGAATGCAGGCAACGGTCTGCAACCTCTGTGAGAATTCTTTCTCTTAACCAGGAGGTATCAAAGCATATAGAGTGGATATTTTTCCTTAAAAGTGGATTGTGGCAACTGGCACTCTCATAATGTATTTTCCTGAGACTGCTAAGGAAGTTTCTTAGATAAATTTAGTGATACTGTGTTTCTTAGTCACTGTAAGTCATATTTAGTCATGCTGAGACAGTATTTTGCCTTTCACGTCTACTTTTAATCATAGCAGGTACACTGCTCATTTTGCTCCTCTAAACAAGCTCAGCAGAACAAACACAGCACAAGTCATCAGAGCTCCTATATCCTATTTTCCTTTTGCATGTCCATCTTACTTTTTTTTCCTTTTTGGACTGAAGGCAGTAAACTGTCTTCCTCATACTTTATTGCCAAAGTTAATTTTCTTCTTAAAAAAAAACAACAAAAAAACCAAAAACCAAACAAAAAACCACCAAACCCCCCCCCCCCAAAAAACAACCAACCCCCCCCCCCCCCCCAAAAAAAAAAAAAAAATTGTTGTAGAAGAAGAAAAAATGCAACTGTCTTGAAATTATTAAAAAATCTCTTCAGGCTTTAAACTTGAATGAGTGGCTGGTGCTTCATCTCCACATACCTTCTGCACACTGAACGTGTGTATAAGAAATCTGGACATTTGTCAGTTTTTAAATATCTTTGCCTGCACATCAAACACAGGCTCAGATGCATTCTGGTATGTATCAAGTTCTCCAGTACTATCACTAACAGAAAAACCTCCCATAACATCTAATTATGGAAGGCTTAAATTTCTTATATATTCTACATGTCTTTCAATTCCAACTAAATTTACATAATTTTTTAAAATGTTCTGTATTACTAAGTCACCCTCAACTAGTACCAAAAACATGTTAAGTACAGAGTTTTTTGCATTACTTTTTCAGCATTATAAAGTATGGCAGAAGTTTTGCAGTCTGCATGAATAGAGCATCTTAATGTTCATTATAACCACACCTTTAATGTTGCATCTTGTGAAATGGCAGATTTGATTCTTGTTTATTTTACTGTAGAATGTTCTCCTCTCCTCTCCTCTCCTCTCTGAATCTCTCCTCTCCGAACCTCTCCGAACCTCTCCGAACCTCTCCGAACCTCTTTTCTCTTCACAAATTTCTAAGAAAAACCTCTTAAAAACTCATTCCTTCTTCAAAATATGATCAACATAAATGAGAGTTTTGGTGTAAGTAGCTTAGATATTTTTCTTTAGCTTATAAAATGTAGAGGGAGCCATTAAGTTTAGAAAGTACTACTAGACTGCAGTTTTTACAGTAAACAAAGTATGCAGTATTTTCTACATTGGCAAAGAACTTAGGAAGCAAGCTTTCAAATAAATCTATGATAAATTCTCCCCGAACTTTTGTCTAAATGCATGTCAAAAGTTGCTGATATATTATTATAATATGTCTAAATTAGATTTTAAAATTATTATTTCTGGAAGCTACATATGAACAGCCTTTTATGCATATTCTTTTAACAGCTTAACATTTCTGGATACTGAGTCTGTTGGAACAACACAACCAGTGTGCAGAAAAGCCATGTATTTGAATGACTTTATTTTGCTTAAGTATATGGAAAAAATGTGTTCATAATAAGTAGCTTAGGTTTCTGTGTGTTTGGTGATTTTTTTTACCTTTTGAGGGCTTCAGCAGGTTCTCAGATCAGCATACCAATTTTTTATATGCGTACTGATGGGGATCAGAAGAGGTCAGACTAAACTATTTGCTTTGCACCCTACCATTACTTCCTAAAACTGTTGAGCTACAGAGTCATAAATAGATATTATTCATAGCAAGAGCAGGTAGCTAATTTAAAAAAATACTATAGAAGGTGTTAGGGAGTTATGCAAATCAGTGTTAATTTGTTTTGCCTGATATCAAATAAAAACATAAGTGTATTTGTAAATTTTTATTTGTATTTAGCAGACTCATTCAGTAAACTTAAAAGCAGCTTTATCACCTTTAATTAATGGATTTTAAAAAATAACTTCTGCTATATGGATTCCAGTGTCAATGCAAGCTGGCATGGCTTAATCATGGCTTAACCACAAGCTGTCCTCTGTATTTTGGCAGGAGATTGGAGGTATCAATCCAAATATTTCCTCCCAGTCTCCATAATTGCCATGGGATAGTGTACTGGCCATGCTCTGCACGTGTAGGGCAATTACACTACCAACAGTGCAGAGTTAACTATGAGTTCCTCTGATTTTCACTTGTTTCTGTTGAGGAGTATGCACACTATCATTTCTATGTACACTATCATTTTGATCATGAATAATTTCAGAAACACCAAATATCCCTTAAAGAACATATACCCATTTTACTTCCCTTTTTTTACAGAATGGGAATTCTGGGGCATGCAAGACTCCTTGAAGTCTGAAAAATATTGCTTTCCTCACTCCTCTACACCATGTATTTATGACTGCTCCTCCCTAGCATATAATTTTTCTCCTTGCCTCATGTAAACTGCTTTTGGCTTGTCTTAATTTTTCATGCGGTTTATCTTCCTTTCTTTCATCTCCCCATGTTCTCCCTCATGGCCCCAAGCTCACTATTTTCTTAATAAACTAAGCTAAAATAGTACTGTCTCCCTGAATTTTGTCACACCACCCCCCCACACAACCTCCCTGCTTTCTTATTTCAGTAGATATAATACAAGATTAGACCTGAAAAAAGTCAGCCTCAGTGCAATCCCTTTAAATGATCAATACTTGTTTACAACATTTGAATGTTTCAAATAACTTCTCCTAAGATGATACTGCTGCTGGTATTTTTTTTCTTTTTTAAGAATAACCTAAATAATGGATTTTGTATTCTGCTTCTTTGTATTCTGGCACTCTCTGGAACTCTCTGGCACTCTCTGGAAGAAAACTTTCACACAGGTATGTTTATAGCTCCATACCTGTAAAACAATGAATTGCTCCTTTTGTTCCCAGAAGCTTTTGTTCTACCTTCCTTTTTTTTACATTGAACTAGATCCTTACACTCATATGGACTGCTCATTTTAAACACTAAGATTCCTTGGCTGAGAGAGGTAAATTTTAGCAGTAAAAAAGATGACCATATTTGTAGACTTTAAAGTGGAGGACTGTGGCACAGATTCTGTATCCTCTATTTTTTTTCTTCCAGCCCTGGTCACCAAATGACTACACGGAATTTTGGACTCCAAGTTTTATTTTCTGACTTTCAATCAATCTCCAGTATCTATACATACATGTTGCAGGAAAAGTAGTACAAGACGACATAGTAAGAAATATTTTGGACAGAAAATGTTATACTTGTCTATGGCAACTTTACACAAGCTGGTTTTGTGTACTCACATTTGTTTTCTCATGGTCTTCATGCACTCACTCTTTTACACGCACACAGACACACACACGTACTTGCAAGCACCAAGATGTATGTGATCCAAGGGGACATGCAGGTATTTACATTCATGCCTACTGCATTCATACACCGACTTTAATATTTCCGTTAAAAATCTACAGCATCACATGGCAAAGTATTTTGGATAAAAGAAGTCTGGAAAGCTTTGCTTTGTTTCTTTCTACTGTACAGTCTATGTCATAAGGAGAGATAAAAAAGTGACTCACCTGTATTTAATGTAACATATCTCTGCTCTAAGATCACAGTGACTGTCACTTCAGTACAAAAGAAGGCTAGGTGATAGCAAACATCCTCCTCTTAATAGAGCTCATCAGTCTTTTTGAGTACATGATCATATTAACAGACACAGAAGTCCCAAATATGGGAGAGAATTAAGCTGCTAAAGGAACATGAGTACCATGGTAACTATTATTTCCAGAATTCACAAGTTACAATGGAGTTAAAAAGATATCTATCCCTAATTATGGTAGACACCTTGTATAGGCTAATGAAATAAAGTTGAAGAAATCAATTTTTAATTTTTTTTTAACCCAGTCATGAAAAAATTTGAGTCTTTATGCTTTATGCTTTATGCTTTTACTTTTAATGGCATTGAAGAACAACAACTTTTTCTTTTAGTGTAACATTTACATGTTTAAGGCTTATAGATAAATCACTAACTAGAAACAGCCCCAATAGATCCTTTCTTGGCTTTGAAGGGTGCATAAAATACTGCTTTCTTCGACTCATTATTTAAATTCCCCCAAAATGCTATAATCAAAGGAATGAATACAATAAAGTAATGTTAGAGAGTTTATTTTGTAAAAGTTTGCAAAGTTTCAAGTGCTAATCTACTTAAACATGCATATAGCTCCAGAGGTAAACTCACTCATGCACAGCAAGTAATTCTTGTATTCAGGGTTTGTAGCTAATGACACTTTTACTGAATGCAATGTAGAGGACCGGCTTTCTTATCTAAAACACTGGTGGTATGAAAATAAAACAGTTATTAGCTAGCACATTAGTACTCCATGTAGCAGTACTTGCATATTCAGCAGTGCTTCATGAAATTTCAATAAAAATCTCTCGCAATTCTACTGACTTTGAAGTTCAGTATAGGTACAGTACTTTTTGTGGGCTGAGATATTCATTTATTTGAAAGAAAATATTATTATGATCAACCCAATAAAAGTCAAAATCTTTATGTATGTGAATAATAGCTGAACTATTAAACTCCTGTCTGCCAGGTGTCAGAAGTAAGAACTACATTAAAATATTGTGAAATTCCTCTTATATAGATTTAATAGCTAATGGTCACTGGATCATTTCAATATTGATCATCTTCAGGGCTTGTCTTCTGCAAAGACTGGTGCTTGATAGCCTGATCGATCAGTTCTGAGGTCACTGCCATTCCAGCTTGGGAGTAAGGCTGGCAGAATATCTAGAAGAAAGAAGGCAAACCTAGAGTGATGGATAAAGATTATGGTTCTCTACCAAGGGGAATTAATAACTTCTTTGGGTAAGATAATCTATCTATCTATCTAATCAACCAGTTCTATTTACCAAAAAAAATACATACCTCATTCAAGCTTTGGAACTTGCAGTACTGGAAGGTTTTCTCTGGAAAAGGGCCTTAAGGTGGACCTTGCTGGGAATCCTCCTTTAGACATAAAGAAAAGTGAGGAAAAAAATCGTTTGGGGTTGCCTTCAAGATTTCCAGAACTTTTGAACTGAATGTCTCTAGTCCTTCCTTAAAAAAATGGAAAGAGTGTTGCAGGGGCCACAGAACTTCTGTACATTGTACAGCAAAATCTGAAAAATTAATCAAAATATACTGTCCCTCTCTCTTTTCCTGGAAACTTTACTTCCTTACTTACAGATATTTTTTTGAATTGTGTCGTGCTCTGCCATTAAAACACTTGTATGACATTTCTACAGAGGGGACAGAACAGTGAGCCAGTTATGATTTGGGGCATAAATAGTCTAAAAGGGAAATGGGAATGCAAAATCAGAGAAAGGACCCAGTGTTGAATAGACTCACCTGGCACCCCTTCTGTTCCCCTTGGTATTTAATGTTTTATCCCTAACAGCCAACTATATAGTCATCAAAAACCTCTTACTCACAATTTGAGTCACAATTAATTCAGCAATCCAAAACTATCACAGGGTGGACTCCAGCATTACTATCTATTTAAGGCTAGTGCAAAAAGCTTTTCATGTGTTTACAAAGATATAGTTACAAGAGTGGGCTGCAAAAGCAATAGAGATAAATTTGCACAGGTGCATCTGGGTTTCCTATAATTTTTTTTAATTGAGAGGAATTAATTCAAAGATAGACTATAGGAATGAAAACTACTCACAGTTGCAAATTTTTTTTTCTATGTTGGTCAGATGGCAAAATAATATACCTGGGGTTTTTAGGCAACAATATGGGGTGACTAATTTAAATGCTGAGGAAATCCACTCAATTTTCAAACACTCACTTGGGTTTTTAAAGTCAAGTACTTGTGCTGAGATTAATCTCACTACACCATTGTGCCTTACTTGGTGACTGAAGGATTAAATCATGTAGACTGGTATATGCACAAAATTGTTTAAGGCTAGGATCATCACTCAGCTGGCTGGTGAAAGCATGATTTATTATAATGACTGCATAAACTGTAGTTCTTAAAGAAAGTGTCACTTTTAAAAGTATAACTTTCCTTAGTCTCTTGAAGTTTTATATTGGTGAAGGAAACCTACTGACATTTGTATCTAATAATATGGCCCAACCCATGATGCAGACCAGCATGATTTTTAAGGTGCATTCCAACTCAAATCATTCTGTGATTTGATGACTTGCTATATTAACTTCTTTACATGTCTCCACTAATTGACATCTTTTTTTTTAATTGCATATTTAAAGAAAACCACAAATACTGTGAAAATGCCAGGATGTATCTTGATATTTTGTCTTAGACATGAGACCTAAGATAAATTGCTTCCCTACATATCTGACCTCTAAAGGCCCCTCTCCTGAAGGCAGAATGAGCATTTGTAATGGCACAAAAAATTGTTCACTTACAAGCAAGTTTCATGGTCTAAGCATAAATATGTTGTGTCATCAAATGCTGTACTACCAAGTGCCAAATATGTCTTGAAATGAATATTCAATTTAATGTTTATGTAAAAAAGAGGCTAAAATCCAAGCCGAGCAATTCTTTGTTTTGTTCTAAATTTGTTGCCTATTTTTTTTGCATAATGAACGACAGCCTCAGAAAAAATACTGTGGAGTATTTGTTCATGGTATCTGCTCACTTTCTAAGGTATTGCAAATGTTTCTGACAGTGTTGTAGTGGAGACTGTGAACTTCTGATGTGAACAGATGGGAGAAAGAAGAGCTGAGTGTAATTAAAACTTAAATGATGAAAGTTTGATCTTGTAGTCTGTGCTCAAAATTACTACCCTGTGTAGAGAGATTTCAGCTTGAATAAACACCATAATAAAGGCTTCTCAGAAACCATAAAAAATTTCCCATTGTTTGTACTTTCATGCTTCAATGAGATGACCATGCATGGTTTAGAAAAGAAGTTATTAATCACCAATGTTCTATACTGTTTCTTCCAGTGGTGACCCAGAAAACAATCTATCTGTTCCCAGTGTCAAGGGTGCCTAAACACTGCAAGGCAAGAATGATCAAGTGGCTAAGGCATTAGACACAATTTAAAAAACAGACATTAATAATACCTGATTCAGTTTTAAAGTTACTGTGACACACCAGAGGTCACTTTAACTTTATTTTCCAGACATAAATCGGTAAGAGTGCTTTTCTATTTACTCAATTATCCTATGATGATGACTCAGATAAACATAAAAATATAAAATTCATTTTTGAGTGATCTGGTAGAATAAAGATCTACCTCCACATCTTTCAAATTGAATGGAAGAAAATAAACTCAAAAAACTAACTCTTGATCCAATGTTTAGTCTGTTTTGTAACAAGAAGCCTATTCTTATTTAGTTTATAACCTTTTTTTCTGTCAAATGTACAAACAATATTTAATTTAAAAGGTTTCACGTATAACCTTCAAAACCCAGAGACTGCTGTTGATTTGTGTTTTAGAAAACAAATAGTACTGTGGCAATCTCCAATAATTTCAATAGAAATAGCTTTATGACCTAAAATCTGGAATTTAAGATTCTTTCACGGCATATTCAGACTATGAATTCGAAGTGATTTCAAGGCAAGTTTTCTTGTCAGAAAAGTATATGATCACCTTCATTCATTGTGCAAGCAAGTTACAGCTAGTTACTCCTTTCAAAATCAAAGTTGTATTTTGCTGGAGTCTTGCCATTCTCAAAACATGATTTGGTTGAACTAAACAAGAGCTTTATTAGTATCCACCAAAAAAAATTAGTATAGGATTTATGTGTCTACAAAATTGCAAGGTATAAGAAAAGAAGAAAAACCCCATGTTAGAAAATAAGAACAGTACACAGCGACTCTAGTACAAAACTTCTGAATACAGCTCCCTGCCAGATTTTGATTTCAGTGTATTTAACCTCCTTAATTAAATTCTGTAAACTGGAGAACAGAAAAAATTTTCCACAGTGCAGGTGTAAAAAGTAAGGCTGGATGACCCACTCCTAGCAGTAGATACATGAAAGAAACTACAACATTTTTCTCATTTTAAGGGAAATGAATAATTTACATCAGCTCTTGGGTGTTTTTTTCTGTACTAATAGGAAATTTTCAGAGGAATTTGCTTACCAAAAAGAAAACAAAGCTTGGCAAAGTACTTGGCCTTTGAAAAACTTGTATTTTTATATTATGACCTATTCTTTGAAAAGGAATCTCATTAGTTTGAGGCAGAAGTACTTTCAAGCCCCAAAAGCCCAAAAGTCAGTTGTCTCTGCCCTACAACATTAATGCAATGGCAAACTTGCAAAGATGACAGTCCCACAGAAGATTCAGTAACAATTCTGGCAGCACCATGCTGCTGTGACAGCAATCTGGGTACACCTAAAGCAGATATTGTCGTGGTTGGGGGGGGGAGGTGAATTCTTCCAGGGGGATGTGGGCAGTCCAATCAGTGATCAGCTTTTCTGCTGGCACCTGGGTTGGTCACTCGGAGGTTTGGACACGCCTCTGAGGACACAAAGAGTTAAAAGCAGGAGTCTGAGGGGCTCGGCCTCTTTTTTCGGATCCTGGTTCCAGCAGAGGGACGTCTCAGGCCTCCTTCCCCTGCCTGGCCACGAGGCTGGGTGGGGGAGGGGAAACACGTGGTCGGCTCAGGTAAGCCGGAGCCCCCGGGGGGGGAGAAGAGAAGGGACAGGACTGGAACTGAGCTGCCCCGTGCAGGATGGAGGGGTGGAAAACTGTGGAAGTGCCTTCTGTGTGTGCTCACCCCCCTCCTTCCCCCCAAACTCCGGGAGAAAGTGCTCAGCCACGTGGGGGTTTGCGGATCCTGGGAGTGCCTCCGTCTGCAGCACCCTGCTGAGAAGACACTGTTAACCCTTGCTTGGCAGAAAGAAACTTTTCTTAGACATTGATTCTCATGACTGGTGGTTTTCGGAGAGAGGGAAGCGGCCTGGGACCGAGATGATAAAGCATGATTGGAAGGAATTCGATGGAAGAATGAGAGGAGTAGCCTTCTGAGCTGGAATTCTCTTGCATAATGTCAGCCATGGACTGAACTTGAGTCTCTTTTGAACATAAACTGCATTTTTGGGTGGATGCAGCTGCCCCTTGCTTTTGCTACAGTGACTGGCACTTGAAGAGTTGGAGCGAGCAGAGAAAAGAGGGGGAGGGTAAGGTGGCGCCCTCTGCCCTCAGGGCAGACCTGCTCCTGGAACCCCGGCCCCTGGGTGAAAAAGGGGAGAGCTCGGCATGCAGCATCCTTAAAAAGCCCTGTATGTAGTTGTGGCCTATGAGACAGCGGTGAGAGCGCTGGACATAGGAAAAAGAGAGTGTCACCTTAGCAGACTTCTCCGGGCGGTGCTATGGGTGACATGGAAACACATAAGGGGTGGACCCGTGTTTTCTGAGGAACAGTCTGTGGTGCGAGAGAGACTCCTCTCTCCCTTGCTGAATTGAAGATTAGTTTGTTTTTGAGTGGTGATTGTTTGATCTAAAACCCAGGGGTTGGTCTGTGAAGAGTGATGGGTGGGGAGGTAGAAACTGGGAGAAGAAATGTTCTAAGAAGTTTTTATTTCTGTCTCTGTGTGTGTTTAAGAGTATTTCTGTCCCTGTTCTTATGTAATTAATAAAGTTTTGGTGGGTTTTTTTTGTTTTCAAGATTTAAGCCTGCTCTGCTCTGTTCCTGATCACATCCCACAGGAGTTGTTAGAGAAAAAACATATATTCATGGGTGCACTAACATCTGGCCAGTGCTAACCCATGACAGATATATATACAAATAAATTCTTCACTAACAGGAAAAAGACATCAAAAACTCAGAAACACAGCAAGGAATAGCATATATTTCCATGGTGCTTATGATTGCTTTTCTGTTTCTTATACCATAATTACGAAAATGTCACCCCTTTGTGCCAGGACATGCTAGCGTGTCTGTACTCCTCCCAGGTCTCCTATCACTGCATTCACCTCCTGTACACTCTTCTTTACATTTGTGTTTTGCCCTGATCTCCTTGCCGCAATCTCCATGCAGGCCTCCTGGTGTTTTTGTCTGACTTCCTTGCTCATCAGGACGGACTGCTCTGGAGCCTGAGGGAGGTGATCCCTTCCTTGAGTAACAACCAACCCTCTTGGATCCCTTTTAACTTCAGGTGCTTGTCCTATGGGACTCTTTCAAGCAGATTCATGAAGAATCACTTGTTCCTAGATATAGTGTGCCTCCAGCAGATATTGGGATGGCTGAACCTCTGCCATGAGCACCAGGACTGTAAAATGTGAGGTTACTTCCAGCTCTTAACAGAGAGTCTCATCTATATGACTGATGAGACTGGGAGCATAAAGTTGTCCGGTCTCAAGGACAGAGCCTACAGATAGTGGGAATTGCTGCCTCTGACTGCTGAATAGGAAGGGGTGAAGATGGAGCCAGGCTGTCCATGAAGCTGTATGGTGAAGAAACAAGTGGAAACACACACAGGTAGGAACATGAGAAATTCCAGTTAGGTATAATGGAAACATTTTTGACAGAGACCATGTTTAACCGCTGAAACATTGTCGAGAGAAGCAATATAATCTTCAGTTCTGGGTTTTTACAAGACCTGATTGGACAAAGCCCTGAGCAAACTGATCTACACGAACCTACTTTAAGGAGAGGCTTGGGCCCGGTGACCTTCAGTGGCCCCTTCCAGCATAAATCAACCTACAACTTTTGTCTTGTTAATAGAAAGTGAAAAGAAAGGTTTCCGTCAGCCTTGAATGACTGCTCCCAAGCCTCTCAGCGGTTCAAAGTGTTCCAAATGCCTCAGTGGGTCTTGGGCTCTGCTCAGCTAGAAGATCTAAATCAGGCAAATGTCACCACCCTCTTACTACCTATTGACATGCGTTCTTGTAGTTCTTGATAAATACTTGAACATACTAGTGAATGACTGTGAAGAATGAGTTTCTAGGTGAAATGAGAAGGGCTGAAATGAGGATATCAGGCAACTGTACTCATAACATGCAGTCATGTGCTTCTCTGCTAGGGATGAAAACCTTTCTTGCCAGGCATACAGTATACTGATAAAGACCACAACAGCAGCATCTAGAAGCATATGTGGAACAGCCTTGTGGTGTGTATAATACAGGCATTTGTATAAATATGTGTATAGGTGTTGGAAAACAATCCTGTGAAGTGGTCATTAAGCCACACATTGTACTGAAAGTTGTCAGATTATGCAACAAGTTGGATCTTTTGCCAGTTTATACAGAGCTGCATGGCACTTAGATTGTCAGGTTCAGGCAAACCATGAACAGAAGTAAGAAGAAAGCTGTTATCTGTGCTAAAAGTGTAATCCTAACATCAGAGAAAAACAACATTTTCTTGTCTATTGCTCTGTGAATCGTTTTTCACAAAATTTGCCTTTCTGATGTTATTTAAATGACCTGTGCTATATATTAGACTTACTGAAGGGTAATTGCTTTTGGCTATGATTTTTTCCTATTTGAGTTTGAAGTTTTTATCTTATTTAAAATAGCCTTTTTAATTTTTACTAGGTTTACTATATTTGTTTTAAATATGAACATTTTTTGCTTTTCTTATATCTTACACGGTACTGTGAGCTGGATAAGTAGTATGGTGCTGTCTGTGTAGCTAAAGAGATGAAGGCAACATAGTTTATATTCCAGCTGACAAAGTGTTAAACAAGACTAGTGACAAATCAGTAACACAAATATGTTTTCATAGTGTTCTTCAATTCTTTTAATTTCTTGAGATTCTTGTTCCCCATTCTCCCAACAAGAATCCATAAGAGCATGTCTTCTGAGTTTTATGTAATTTGACTTTTTAACTTGCTTACAGATTTTTATGGGATTTGAAAAATCATTAGATACCTCTAAGGAATGTTTAAAGGAAAACACTGGATTTGTGAAATTTGATAGTTATTATTAAGAGATAAAATCAGAGAAAATAATCTATAGATTAATTGTTAATTACTAATTATCATTATTACAATAATTATTTTATATAATATATTAGAAATATAGTATATAATATACTATAATATGAATACATATGTATTATACGCATTAATTATTAATTAATTTATAGATTAATCTTTTTATAACATTAAAATTATATAGCTAATTAACACAATCAGCAAAGTTGACCAAATGCTAATGTGCCTCAGAGAGGAATAAATGAAGACAAAAGCATGAGAATAATTCACCCAAATGAAGTGTCTTGCTATTATAGTCACAGGTATTGGAAGAACAGACCCTCCCAATAATGCCTGTCTTCACTGAATGGAAGTCTGGAGTGTGCTTAGGGGTTTGCAGAGCATTAGACTACCTGAAGCCACAATAAAATCCTTAATCATTTGCTTACAACATATATTATATAAGGAGTTTAACATGTTCTTTGGAAACTCTGACCCAGATTTCTTGTCTAATATTATGACATTAAATAAACTGTGAGGAAAATATATGCTGTCACAAATCACATAAGCTATAACTAGAATAATATTATTCATTACAATGTCATAACATCATTTTACATTAGAAAGTTAAGCCACTTGAGAAAGGAGCAGGGATGTGTCTGACTTTGTCAGTAAACTGATCCTCTAAGAAATATTTACGAGAAGGGTTAAATCACAAATGCAAATCAATGGTTTAATACCAGCAAAACACTCACTGTGTTTTTAATCATGCCTGGAAAACAGAGATTAGCTGCCTTGTTATTTCAGCTGTGGGGACTTGAGCATCCTCTCCCTTTGGGAAGCAAAATTAGCAGTGAGCTCGGAGCGCAGAGATGAGGCAGATTTCCCCTGTGGTACTGCAGCAATGTCCTGTGCTCAGCGTGCACAGATGATGAACCCCTGTGTTTGCTCTTAAGCGCCTGGTAGGGCATAATGAATCAGGACCCTGACCAACACTGCAGGAAACCCTTTCAGTTTTAGTAGAGAGACTTCATTTCAGAGGTGATCCTTCTTGATCTTAAGAAAGAAAGCAGGCCCCCCAAAGGTGTGTCACAGCACAACAAGTACTGTGCCATCTTTTCTTGACTTGGTGTTATCGTCCCTCGAAGTGTAAACAGGAGGGGGAAACACTTGGCTTAGAGTGGAGGCTGCGCACATATGCCTGTTGCTAGACATTAAGAATGAACATATTTTATTATAGGGAAACTGCTAATTTATTTCCCTGGAACAATTAACGTAGTATACTTAGAAAAAGCCTCCTGGCACAATTCTGGCATGATCTAGAAGGGAGATGAACACGTGTCATAACTTGTCATGTCTGAGGGACAGCAAACCTACCTCTCCCTCTCTCTTTCTGTGCCCGTTTCCTAATTCGCGCTGCAGACTAAAACTTGGGTTTGCTGCTGGATGCGCCGCTCGCCCACAGCCTCCGCGGCTCCTCGGGGCAGCCTCGAGCCGGGGGAGGCCAGGCCCGTGCGGAGCCGCCCCGACCCGGCCCGCCCCGGCCCGCCCCTCCGCCGCGCCCGGCAGCGCCGATAAAGCGCCCGAGGCGAGCCCGGGGCGGCTGCGGGGCTCAGCCGCGCCGCGGGCATGGAGCAGCGGCGGCTGAGCCCCGGCAGAGCCGGGCGGGGCGGTGGCGGCGGCCCCGATGGCGCGGCGAGCGGCGGCCGCGGGCGCCTGGCCGAGTCCTGGCGGCGGCTGAGCTCCCGGCGCGGCTCCAAGCGCACAGGACCCTCCTCGCCGGCGCTGGCGGTGAGTGACCGCGGCCGCGCCGCTCCCTTCTGGCCCCTGCTCGCTCCGGGGGCTGGGGTGGGGCTGGTGAGGAGCGACCTGTTGCTCTTTGGGAAGAGGACTCGCCTTTCCCGTGCGCTGGGGCTGAGTTTGTAGTTGTTAGCAGATGCGGGTCCCCGGCTCGGCTCTCTCCGTGCGCTCCCTGAGGAGCAGCAGCTCGGCTCCCTGCGCTCGGCCGGGAGCGCAGCCGGCGTGGAGGGAAGTAGCTGCCTGCGACTCGTGTGTTCGCGTTGTGCAGCTGAGGGGAGCAGTGGCAGCGATCAAAAGCGAAGGACCCAAAGGCTTGTAGGCAAAAAGCGGGTTCTTGGGAGGCAGAGGTTTTCCTCTTGGGTAGGTGCCCACTTGTCGGTGTATCTGCCTTCAGACCAATCGATGGTATGTGCCGGGAATCTCTGGGGCGAGTAGACAAACATTTTAATGGAGATGCATGCTACAGCGTAGATTACAAGTTAGGGAAACGAACACCTTGACCAGATGTAAAGGGAAATTGAGAGGACAAATTGAGCTTTCGAACAAAAGGAGTGACGTTTATTAGAGTGCTTCACGGTCTGTCTCCTTAGGGTCCGAATCCTGTAGGTAAGTGCTGAACAAACACGCACGAACACAGATTTTGGAAGAACTTCTCACTGTCCAGGGACAATCTCAGTCCTCATGAGCTTAGGAACAGCCTTGTGTATTCCTACGTAAAGCGGACTGTCTGATGTCTGGAGCGATACACCTTATTCAGTAGATCAAATGTATACTTTTGAAAATAAACACATATTTATAAGCTTTTGTCCTGAGGGTAAAATGACCACAGGTTGAATGTCAACAAGGAAAATAACGTGAGGGTAAAGAGACGTACAGTATAAAGGATGTCATGGCAACAAGAAAACATCATACAAAGTAACAATATTATCTTGTGGAGGGGGAACAGGAGTAGCACTGCGTTCGTCTGTACCATGCTGTAGATTAAAATACTATCATTTAGAGTGGAGTGTTGGGGTGGGGTTTTTTTACTAACACACCAACTTCTCTTTGCAATATGTAGCCTAAACCAAGTAAGAAGTATATGGCCAGAACTCATCAGAAAAATGCACAATGTAGTTGAGGGTTGGTGTTGGTTGGTTTGTGGGGGTTTTGTTTTGTTTCTTTGGGGTGCTTGTTGAGTTTCTGTTGTTCTAAACCAAGTTGTTGTTCTTGTGGCTTACAGCTGAGATGAATTCTTACTCCAGCCAGAACCCTGAATGAGATTCAGGTTGCAAGTGTTTTGCCAGAATTGAAAGGTTGTATTAATCTTGCCTTTCCAGAATCTTTCTGGAAGGATGAGCAACTTTTTCCTATTTTCTTCTCTAAGATAGTGCTATATTGGTGATTTTATGTTTCTGAATTTGCATTACATTAAACCCACTAAACTTCATAAAGTGCAGGACAGATGGGAATGCCAGATTCTGAATTTTTTAGTTTGATAATTTGCTGGGGTTTTTTTACAAATTTTGTCAGGTTTTTGAAAACATTGTTTTTTGTCTGGAATGGGTAACTATTTGTTTGGTGTTTTTTTGGTTTTTTGTTTTTTGTTTTTTTTTTTAATGAGAGACTAGGATTTCTGAAATCACTTTTCAACACTAAGAATAATTCACTTGGAACCATTTTCCAAAGTGACGCCAGAATATACTAATTCTTAAGACATTTCCCACCCGCACCTTTTTTTTTCCCCTTCCCACTTGCACCCACACTATCCCTGGGGGGGAAAAAATAAATAAAGTGTAAGGTTTCAGTCCCTTTAACATCAGTGTTTTGGCCTCATCCCCCCAGCCTTGTCCTCTGGATTGTATTTTTCTTGTGGTAACTTCTGTTTGTCTGACACAGTTTACTTTTTAAAGGTTGTCACTTGTCTGAGGAGGGTTTTGGGGGTCAGGGGTGAAGCAGGGGCTTGGCACAAGGCATGCACGTATACTTTTTGGTTAGGAGATATTTTTCCCCCTGAAATCTATATTTTCTGGCTTTCCTTTTCTTTACACACTTGTAGAAATTGCCAATACTGGTGTTTCACACTTATTCATTGTTACATTTTTGCTGAATAATCCTAAGAGTTGGCTGCTGTTTTATTACTTTGTTAATCCCTGAAGAATAATTATTCCTTTCTTATTTCTTTATCAAAATGGTCAGGAAGGGGCCTGGGAGGGTGGGGTGGAATGGAGGGGTATTAAATATTATTTACCTCATTTTGATACTAGTGTTTGAGTGATAGAGAAATTGCTACATTGACAGGAGCTGAAGAAGTGAAGGGTATTTGAGATAGAAAAGGTTTCTAAGAGCCAACAGTGCCTTGAACACACTTGTGGCTGACTCCGAACGATCTCTGTGATCTTTGTTTAGAATAACCCTGGTTTCATTTTGAGTAAAAGCATGACATATTGAAGGACTGGAGTATGGTTATAGCTTCAGAAATTAAGCCTTTTCTGCTTTTTTCTTCTCTCCATCATCTGCTTGCGTAACTCTGGAAAGGGAAAAGGGAATGAAACCCCCCTATTCAAACTGATAAAATTTTTGCAATGCAAACCAGCAGATCACATTTTGGATCATGCTGAATTTCTGCCCATAAAGTGAATCGTTTGGACATTTTCTGCCAAGATCTTGAGAGTCATTTATACTTACAACCTCTGAATTATGTGAGTTTTCCAACCCATTTTAAGCAGAAGCTACACAGTGTTCTAGTTCAATAAAAATTGAGATAACTGGCTGCTCTGCTCAACAGTTTCTGATCACAGTAGATTTTTTTCTGTTTTGTTCAAAGATTAAATTGCTTTTGAGGTGAAATTTCCCCGAGGATATTTGCAGTTGCTCAGATACAAAATGACAAGTGAGAAACATACGAGCATGAAATAAAACTTTACTTTGTTGTGGTGCCAGTGAAATTATAGCTGTGAACCAGGTCATTGGTCCTGTTTGGATGCTGAAAATCAGATGGGCCAAGACTGATGAGAAGTAATCAGCTCCCTTTATGGCACAACAGAACTATGTGTATGTGGGTGAAAAACATTATATGTACAGGTGTAATCCACTGAGTGAAGAGTTGAATTTCAGATTTGTCATGGAGCAGATTGAAAAAAATTTAGCTCAGCTTCCGAATTTTGTATTTGTGAATTCAAGAAATGAGATGTCATTTTACCTCTCTCATTTATTATAGTGAAAGCACCTTTGCCATGATACTGGTCAGTCTGGTGAGGAGAATGTTAAAATTACTTGGGAGGCACATGGCAGCCCTGAGTTGTATGATAAAATGATGGGGCAAGGACAAAAGCAAAAGTAGAGGGTGGGGGGGAACAAGGTAGATCCTGGGCATGTTGAAATAAGGTGCAGGGTGCGTACCTGTCTGCACACTGATTAGGATTTGAGCAGTGGGGGCAAGAGCTCAGCCTGTTGCCAGAGCTGCAGCATTGCTGGGGTACCAGTGATGTGGTACTGCTGTGATTGATGGAAACAAGCCCTTCAGGAGAGGCAGGCAGGGAAGAGGAGGAGTAGGGCTGCCCTTCATATGAAGGCACAGCTCAGATATGTAGGGCTCAGCTTGGCGTAGAGCTGAGCTTGTGGGTCAGGGTCAGAGGAGGGTTTGTTGAGTGTGCTGGGATATGTTACAGATCACTGACCAGGGTAAAGAAGCAGATGGAGCTTTCTCTGAACAAACTGAGGGTGGCTCTGAGCCACAGACCTCCATCCTCTTTGGGAAACGTAATACATCAGAACCCCAGCCATCCAAGAGATTGCTGGAGGTTAAGGAAAACATTTTGTTACTTAATGGTGCTTGAGCAGCACACTGTGACCCTCCCCATACAAGGCTGACTTGCTTGCTCATTTTAGCTATTGTATGATTTTTTTTTCCATACAATAGCTCAAATACACTTGTGTTTTCTGCTGGCAAGCAGAAACAATATTCTTGTTAGAATTTATTGCTGCAGTTTTAGATGAAGGCAAGATGGTGCAGGTGGTGTAATTGCTGGGGATGAGGGGGAGCTGTTTGCAGGTCCCTGTCCTCAAAATGAGTTTATCCTGCAACCAAGGAATTTGTGTGGCACGGTGCAGCTTGAAGGCCAAGTCATACGTGCAGTCCAGCACAGCACAGGCCAGGATGTATTCAGATTACCTGTAGATCACTGCCTCCTTGATGTGCATTGATCTTCCTATCAGGATCCCTGTGGGTGAAGGTGATGCGGTGACAGCAGACATAGATAAGGCAGGTCCTCACCACCCATGTCTGCCAGGCCTCTGCACAGTAACTTGGCTGAAGGAGGAAAGAAGCTGGCCAGCAGTCTGAAGTAAAACCAAGGAAGAAGACCTCCTGGAGCCCTGGGAGACATCTGGGCATATGAAGGAGCTGACAGTGACAGGAAACAGTCAGCAGGAATTTGCCAAGGTCAGTCATGATGGATCCAGCCCTCATGCCTTCTGTAATGTAACTGGGATGAGAGGAGAGCAGTGGATGCCAACTACCTTTCCTCTAGCCAGGCTTTTGTAGCTGGGCTGTGACACTACAGTCTGGGAGGGATGAGTGTTGGTGGGGGAGGAGCAGTGTTGGAGTTAGTGCCTGGGGAAAGTGGGTTTTTTCCAGCCTTGGAGATGTCACATTCCAACTGGGTGAAGCCCTGAGCAGCTTCATCTGTCCCTCTCAGCAGCAGCTGGGAGTAGAAACCTCCCCACTCCCTGACAGCCTGAGTTACCTTGGGATTACGTAACTCCACATCTGAAAGTCCTTTGAGAATTAGTTAACAAGATGCACACTAGTACAGCTAGTAACTGTTGCCTACACTTTGTCTGCTGGAAAATCTTAGAAGTGTGCCTACACTGGTTATCAGATGTGAAAATGTGAGAACACACTTCTTAGGAAAAACAAAAATGGTAGTTCTGGCTCAAGGCAGGGATTGGTTTTTTTGTTTTGTTTTTTGGTTTTTTTTTTTTTTTTTTTTTGAATACTGTAAGATAGAAAATAACACACTGACAGGCTGATCTCCCTCCTGTGTGGGTGCAGGATCACCCCTCCCTGCAGCAACCTGCCTGTCCAGCCCCAGCTCCTCATTGCCTACTCTTGCTAGGGAATTCAGCTTGCAGGAGATGGTTGAAAGCAGCTGTCCATTATATTTGAACATAGTACTCTCCTGGTGGCTTTGTTGTCCAGAAAGCTTAGAAATAAAGGGTTCAATAAGACTGGAAACCACGAATCTCTCTCAGTGATATGAGTGGGAGGTGAGGGCTTGGGCAAAATAAGCCTAAAAGAGGTGCTTGTGCAGGTTGCTGGTCAGATGTACTGCTGTAGGACATGCATCATCAGATGAGATGTAATAAAGTTAACTATTAATTCAGTTTTACTGTCTTTGAAGGAAATATTTTGGTTGTTGTTGTTTTCTTTTTTTTAGTTCTTGGCAGCAGAAGGGAGCCTAACTAATCCTGTGCATGAACATGTATGACAAATTGTACATTTTGTCTAGCTTTTATTTTAGGTAGATGCTTCTTTCTTCTTAATTTTTGCTACTATAAAGTGGTTTAAAAAAATTATATACTATATAGCAGAGAGTTTTCATGTTTCTCCTGCATTTTTTTCTGTGTGCCATGGATGAGCAACACTTTCCCTGACTGTTTATTTGGATGTTTTAGTAATAAAGCTAGAAATTATCAGTATTTAAGTTTCACTTAAAAAGAGGTTTCCTGAACCTAAATATGAGGTTGCCTTTTCATAGAATCTTTCCTGAATATATTGTCTAGTGTCTCCCTGCAGCTGGCCTACAGTGAGGAAACTTGTCAAGAAACTTCCTATAATAGAAGAGTGCTAAATACTTGTCTAAATAGTTGATCTTGTGTTTATTTCTTTAGTGGTGGTAAGAAAAAAGTTATGTTCTGTGCATTAGTTCTTTGGTGCATGTGTGGACTAGTCTGTTAAGTAGTGTGATTTTTAAGGGTTAGTAATTCATTATGATTTCAGGGATCAGGTTTTTACCAGAAATGAAAATGTTTTTGCTTTCCTGTTAACATTTTTGTCAAAGTGTTCTCTAAAACATAGACTTAGTACTGCCTGATGATGGATAAACATTCATAAACCTCTATTATTAGTATGATGAAGTGACTTTGAAAAAGCTAAATTTTGTTCTGAAGAAAAATTCAGATTTTGAATTTAAATAATGCTGGAAAATGCTTGTATAAGACAGCCTGCAGAAGTCCCTTCCATGCTAATTCATTCTATGACTTTAGCTTTCAAGACCACCTGGTGGAGAAGTGTAATATTGTTGACTGCACACATATGTGATGCAAGTCACTGCACAGCTATAATGTGATTTTTAGCAGTAAAGACAAGAAAAACAGGAAAAAAATCCAAAACCAAATGAAGAGGGGAAATGAATTCTCATTAAAATAACAAAACTAAACAGTAGTTCAATTTCCACAATTCTCATCTGCTTGTCTCCCCTGAAAAGACATAAGGGATTATTATGCTGAAGGCATAACATGTAAGAAAATACCAAAGACTGAAGTTATTTTGCTCTTTTTATTTCTTTCTTATGGAGATAATTATTAATGTATAGCCTATTTTGAAATGAAAGTACATGTATTTCAAAAGAAGGTGGTGGTTTAATAATTAGAATGATGGAGCCAAACTCCATGAGCCGAATTTAAAAATTATTTGTAATTGGGGATTTCTGGCTTTATCTCATTTACTTCTTTGGGGCCTGATGATTTTTAAATGGTGGCTGACCTCCCTTTTTGTTAAGAGATTGATTTCCAGAATATCCAGAATAAATAAACATCTTTTAAATCTTGAGTACTTGCAGTTGTATGCTGGATGTGGGTAAATTTGTGAGTCTGAGAGCTGCTGATGTAGAGGTGTTGCTGTCTGTGGCCAATCCACAGAAGGCAAAGCAGACCTCTGAAGACTTGCTTTCTTGTAGGATGCTTTATCTGTTATCTTTCTCTACACTGGCTCAGGTGCCTGAAAATACTGGAATTAATTAAAAATAGAAATATTTCTATATTATTACAGACAACACTCTGGAGCAAGGAAAAAAGAAAACCAGTGTAAGGAGATGAGAGCTCCAGACCTGTGACAAGGAGCATGAAAACTTCTGTCTAGATCAGGAGACAATTTTACTTTACGCAACTTTTTTTTCCTTCTCTGTGGTTTTGTTTTTCTATTGGATGCAGCTACTGTGAGGCACGTATGTAGGCTTTTGGAATTTATCTGAGGCTTATAAGATGTTTTATTCATCACAACATAACTGGAGATGGTAATATTGGTTATGAAAGCAGGAGCACATTTTAACTTGCACAACTTAGTTGTGCCACTGGCTGGGCAGTAATAGATGTGTCCAGTTATAACCTGTTTTCTTTGTTTATAGCTGAAAGCAACTCTTTCCAGACATAATTTATTTCTTCTGATGAAGCAACATTTCAACAATCCTGTGACACTTCAAAATTAATGTGGAAAGAAGAAGAGTCTTATTATTTCCTAGTACATGTATTTTTTCCCTGGTATTCTTATGTTCTTTGTGCTTTTAAATAACATAATAGCTTTAATGACATAATGGAAGTGTTTTGTGGAGAGTATTCAAAATAGGTAATCTCCTGCTGCAATTTTTTAAAGTCTCTGTGAATTGCAGAGAAACTGACATGTTATGAAACCTTGTGAATCACAGTGACTGCAGAGGTGAAAGAAGAAAAAAAATTAGAATATTCTGTCTAAATAAACAAGCAAATGAAAACTTTCTGCTTATTATTACCAGATTTTAAGTGCTTGCTCTCTAGAAATACTGTAATAAGAGAAAGCATCTGATGATATGTTAATTCATTACAGCTATTTATTCTCTCTTTATTTCTTAATATTTCCCCTGAGTGATTAATAGAATATACTAAGTTGGAAGGGACCCTCAGGATCATCGAGTCCAATTCCTGGCCCTGTTCAGGACATCCCAAGAATCACATCATGTGCCTGACAGATTGTCCAAAAAACTTCTGGAGCTCAGGCTTGGTGCTGTGACCACTTCCCTGGGCAGCCTGTTCTGTGGTGGTTCATTCAAATGGTTTAATCCCCAAAACCCTGTTAATGAGTTAACCCAAATGTCCATCATACCAAGTTGTTAGCTTACCCCACGCCCATCCCTTCTCCGATAGCCCAAACCCACTTCCAAAGTCCAGAAAGTTCCCTCATACGCTGTTCCCCATTGGAAAGTGTGTTAATGCCACGCCCCTGGGTTTCCCTGATTGGTTTTCCCTGTGTGATGTGTTATTGTACTCCTCCCCTAAAGGTTTGTGATTGGTTGCTATATGCTTGTACCACCTCTTTTTAAAAAGGCTTGCACGCCTTTGTTCGGGGTCTTCGGAGCCTGGCTTCCTTCAGTTAATAAAGTTGTTCTGGAATTGCCGATGCCTTGGACCCTGTGTAATCCTTTGCCAGCTCTCAGTTGCTGCCTCATCACTGTGGACCTTATCATGATCCTCCCGACCGAGCTAGCCCGGGGATTTAGGGGCAGGAACCGTGATACTGTTCCAGTGCTCAACAGCCTTCTGGGTAAAAACCTTTTCCTGATACCCAGCCTAAGTGTCCCCGACACAGTTTCATGCTGTTTCCTTGAGTCCTCTCACTGGTGGCAGGAGTGACGAGATCAGTGTCTGCCCCTTCACCACTTCTTGTGAGGATGTCACCTCAAGACCACAATGAGATCTCCCCTCAGTCTCCTTTTCTCCAGGCTGAACAGACCAAGGCACCTCAGCCACTCCTCACATGGCTTTCCCTCGAGGCCCTTCACCACCCTCATGGTCCTTCTTTGGACAGTCTCTAACAGATCAAGGTCTTGTACTGTGGTACCCAAACCTGTCCCCAGCACTTGAGGCAAGGCTGTCCCAGCTCAGAGCAGAGCAGGACAATCCCCTCCCTTGCCCAGCTGGTGATGCTGTCCCTGATGCCCCCCCCCAGACAGGCTTGGCCCTCCTGGCTGCCAGGGCTCTGCTGCCTTGTGTTCAACTTGCCACTGACCAGGACCCCCGGGTCCCTTCCTGCAGCACTGCTCTCCCGTCTCTCATTCCCCGGTGTGCCTGTAAATCCAGGGTTGCCCTGTGCCAGGTGCAGAACCCAGCACTTGTTAAACTTCATATGGTTGATGATTGTTCAGCTCACTAATTTCTTAAGGTCTCTCTGCAGGACGTCTCTCCCCCTAAGGGAATCAATGCCTCCTTTCAGCTCAGTGTCATTGGCAAACTTAGTGTTCTTTTGAATGCCATGTCCAAGACATTGAAGAGAAGTGGGCTGAGGATGGATCCCTGTGGAACCTCACTAATGAGAAGAGTCCAGTCTGATGTCACCTCAGCCACCACAACCCTTTGTGCCCAACCTAACTGCTGGGTTAATGACCCAACTGCTCATTCATCAGGTAATGTTCAGCTGCCTGCTGGACAATTTTGTCTAGAAGGAGAGACAGTCTCCAAGGCTTTGCTGAAGTCCAGAAAAATTACGTCTACTGGTTTTCCTAGATCAACTCAGTGGGTTATCATGTTGTAGAAGGAAATCAAGTTTGATAAGCAGGAGTTCTCCCCTCAGGAGGATGTGTTGAGTGTAACTGATGACTGTGTTGTCCTCCCAGTATTTTTTCAATACTTTCCAGAATAATCTTTTCCGTGGTTTTAGCAGACACTGAAGTGAGACTGACAGCCTGTAGTTTCAAGAGGCCTCTTTCTGAAACTTTTTGGAAATCAGAATAAAGTTACCAGTCAGCTGAGACCTCTCTGGGTTTCCAAGACCATCCCAAATCATCGAGGAAGGCTTTGTGGTGGCATCAGCCAGCTTCTTGAGTATTGTCAGATGAATCTCATGAGGCCCCACAGATTTGCAGGGATCCAGCTAAGCAGTCTATAAGTAGAACTAAGATCACTGAAACCTGGAATGTTGAAATTGCTTTCTCATTGGAAAATCTGATGGATTAGAATATGTTTTTTGCTATTTTTCTTTTTATTTTGAAGATAGTTATCATGGAGAGTCCAAGTCTGTAGTAACTTTACCTATTTGGTTTTCTGTGGTTCTGCAATGTAAGCCAATTTTTGCTGTTAAAGGTTTCCCAGACACCAGAAATTTTTAACAGTCAGATGTGCTCCTAGGTAACTTCACTAGTGGTCTCTCAAGAGAATGGGATACAAGAAAAGGAAATGTGTGTGATGGCTGGATGACTTAGAATTTCAAAGGGACCAGTAGGAAGCTCTGTGCCTGAAAATGTTGTCATAGGAAATGACTAAGGCTGTAGTAGTGTCAGAAGTCATGAATGAAGCTTGGGAACAAGTGGAAAGTTATCAAGGCAACAAGGCAGGCAAGTGAGACTTTAATGAGCTTAGCAGTGAAGATGGATGCAGTGAGATTCACCTCACAGTGTGAGCTTATTTGTTCTCTCATTCAGTTATCAAAATTATGACAGGGCTGAATTTGATTCAATATAACTGGAAGATGACAGCCTTTTGGTTTTAGATGTATTTTTTGGTTTCAAGAAAGTATTTCACTAATGTTTAGGTATTCGATTTATTTTAAAAGCTAGTATTAAAAGACATTTGTCAATCTCTTACATTGACAATGAAAGAACACAGATATTGTGTTGTATGAAAACACAAATTAATCAGAATTCAAGCTTTCAGCCGATGCGATCAAGAGCTAAAAACTCTCAGATTCATTTTTCACCTAATATGTTTTAAGTTGGTGGGATATGCTCTTGTGCTGAGCATATAAAAGTTTTAAATATAAGAATGTGAAAGTCTAGGGTTACTGTGAAGCTTTTATGGGTTCAAAAAATAAATTCACATAAGCCATAAGAAGGCAGGCTCCTTAGTTATGGTTACTTAGTTAGTTCTCTGTCAGTAGATTTGGCAATCTTACTAAAAGTTAAGGTGGTTATTTCTCTGGGGTACTGAGAGGACTTTTGAAATGTCTTGTTTCACTCCATTGCATCAGGCACATCTTGATGCAAATATAGCAGTAATCATTTATTTCCCTGGCAGTGTTGGAGTGTGACAGTGTAGGAACCATTTCACATTCCAGCTAGGGTGACATTACGCAGACTACAAACACTCAGACTACACTGCCTACAGTTGCAGAAAATCTAAGCTGATTAATTGGGAAAATGCAGAATACAAGAGGTGGTTTGCAATGCACAATAATCTTAATGGTGCAGAAGAAAGTGATTTCATTAGCTGAGACACCGTGCTGTTAATAACATGAGTTTTCTGCAGTGCCCTTCTGCAGCAGATTCTCAGATAAATGTTGCAATTTAACTCAGTAAAGAAACACACGTGTGATTCTGGTTTATCATGGGTTTTTCTCATTGTTATGAACAAAAGGCTTCTAGGCTACAGAGATGCTGGTTTGGATTTTTTTCTCCTTACAGGCACAAGGTAATCACTGCATGCAAAATAAACAATGACTATGAGATATAAGCACAAGTTACTACTTGCATCTCTGTAACCTACTGAGTACAGCATTGCTCTTTCCTTGGCACTGCTTCTCTCAATGAGACACCTGTAGCAAAGTAGCAAGTTTGTATAAAATGTCTGTTAAAGCAGAAGTTTGCCCTAGCTGTTTAATCTGGTGGGGGTTTTTTTTGTTTGTTTGTTTGTGGTTTTTTGGGTTTTTTTTTTTTGGAAAGGAGATGAGGATAAAAACCAACATCCTCACTGCTGCACACTTTTGGAAGGGTTTCTAACTCAGAGGAAATCAGATTCCTATGCACGATAAGTTAATTTGGCTTAAAAAAAAAGCAGCTCATCCAGCTTCTGTAGATTGCTTTTTGCACTCACCAAAATATTCTTGTGCTTTTCTTTTCTCACCCTAATCGCCTCTTTTTCCACATTTCATGTTTTGTCACTTGCAGGACTGTCTGAACCTCCCACAG
Organism: Prinia subflava; assembly: GCF_021018805.1. Lineage (NCBI taxonomy): Eukaryota > Metazoa > Chordata > Aves > Passeriformes > Cisticolidae > Prinia > Prinia subflava. The sequence goes on along the minus strand of NC_086283.1, from coordinate 33,974,027 downwards.
TTCAGTCTTCCTTTTAAGAAATTAATCGTATTTTTAAAAGTCAGGTTTTTCTTGGAAATCAGTGGTTTATCTGGTGTGCCTTCCCTGGACTGTTCTCTTTGCATGAGTTAGCTGTCCTATTGTTTCCTTCAGACTTTCTGCGACACTGAGACTACCATCTCTATGCATATTTTTCTCTTTCTACTCCAGTTTTCATATATATGTGTATGAATGTGTGTTTATAGATATCCATAGAAAGTATTTTTGAAAGATGAGTCACAAGGCTGTATTTATATTGTGCTATTTTTGAAGAATAAGCACAAGTGCTGTTAAATTGAAAAACATTGATGGGCCCATCCTACTTTTTAATTTGGTTTCTTCTCTATAGACAAGTACTGGATGCCTGAAGCGATGTCTCTTTACCACTAGTGACTCAATATCTCCTACCCACTAATTTTTTTTCTATTTTTTTGTTCTCACAGCCTTTCCTCCTTTGTTTCATTTTCTTAGAAACAGCAGTGTGTTTAATATGATGCTCAAACTGGTACCTGGCTCTTTCTGAGTCAGGCGAGTTAAGGCGTGGGCTGGGGCTTACAGTTGTCTCAGACTGCACCTGCCAGAACTGAAAGGGCTAGTGAGAATATCTGGTAGTTCTATGCCTAGTTGGAGGTCTCATGACACAAAACAGGCCATTTAACGTTGAAATGGGAGGCAAGGCCTAAAAAAGATGCCTGTCCAAACATGTGTTCTGTCTGGCTTTTTCCTCATTTGTTTATTTGGTTTTTAACTTCTGGCAAAGGTTAAAAGAATGTATTGACAAATTTGTATAAGGATATTTCCAGCTGCTCATTTGGCATTGTAACAGGATAGTAATAAATTCTCATTTCTGAGCAGAAACTAGGATAGTCTCTGATAGAACTAGTCTCATAGTTAATATTATTTAGTGTCATGATTTTGAGGGTAATCTTAGGTTTTGCACTGAAAATATAAGGTGTATTCCATTTGCATAAAATAGTTTTGATTTCCTATTGGCAATGAATCTAAAACAAAAAAATTAAACCCTACCATCTTATAAGTGTTTTGCTTCACTTAATAATGTAACATTAGAAAGCTATAGTTGATTGTGCCTCCTGTGCTAATGATCCTGCTGCATATGATGCTTACTGCAGGCAGCCAGGGATGTCATAGTTTATTGTTAGGTTGTTTGTTGGGATGGGTGTTCTACTGACAGCTGCTTATCTCAGTGCAGAGTGGATGCTAAAGAAAGGAACACTTATGTCAAATTGAGAAAAATGAGGATCTTTCATTGTTCCAGTAGTCTGAATAGATGCCCCAACCATCATAATCAGACTAAAACACTGTGAGTATGGTCTCAGGTTCATTTTGTTGAAATCCTTAAGTGTTCTCTTAATTTGTTTTATTAATGGCTGTACTTCAGGTGCTGTATTTGCCAGGACTCTGGATCTTGATGTTCCTCTTAAATAGAAATCAGTGCTCTGGTGGCAGATAGGGAGGAGACGATAAATCTCAAATTTTATGAGTTAAATCAGCTGTTGAAATGTTGATTTTGCTGGAATCAGCTGTTAAACTGTTAGTGTGATAGTTGTGTATTCATTCACACAACACTTAAAATTTGTGTTAAGGGCTGGTAATGGACAAACAGCTGATTCAGTGCATAATGAAGTGGATATGAAAAGTATAGCTAACAGGTATTACCTGGGAAGTATTCCACTTGCCTCCACCTGTTCTTGTTCAGTGGAATGTTCTGATTTTTTGTGGCATTTTCTAGATATCCCACAGCTATTTTTGCATTGAGAGGTCCAGTATATCTGGGGTACACATGCAGGTAAGAAATCCAGCACATACATGGTAGATCTGCTAGAAAATATATGTTTTAAAAAGTGACTTGTGTATGAGTGGTACATTTGGCATCTGATGCACTTAGACTGCTCTGGGTTTTCATACATGTGAAACATACAGCACAGCATGTCAACTGTTTAATTCTTGAAAAGACACAGACCAGGACAGCTATAGTTCTCACTGAGGAAAGAACCTTTTTTTCATTCCAAATTTTAAGCAGTGACTTGGTCTATTAGGAATGCATCCTATTGGTTAGTCTGTAACTCCTGGGGGGCTGATGTAATATGGAAGAAACAGGACATTTAAAAAGTCTCCTATAAATTTTTGACGCCAAGTTGCGGTAATGCAGGCAACCTGTTTTTTGATTTCTTAAAGACTTGCTCTGAGATATAATAACTATAGTAATAATTTCAGTTAGTTTAAAGTTCAAGGTAAGCACCATTAATTTCACATTGCTTTTGTGTAGATGACCATATGCTTTTTCCTTATCTACTCCAGCATGGTACCAGGAATGTGAGAGTTCAGACTGGCCTAATCATTTGCCTTATTTCTTTGCAAGACAGGTCACAATTGAGCTGAATTGTTACCCCCACAAAGGTAAGATGAAATTAGGAAAGGGAATACTAATTGGAGTATATTTTAAAACATAATAATTCAAATATGATTTTTGTGGATTTCAAAGTCAGTAAATTTAAAGTGTATAGCTGTTACAGAAGTATATACAACTTATAACTTATTTTTAAAAAATGCTTGAAGAAAAAGTTACTCTTGAGATGTACTAGCTGTTAGTTTTTCATTTGTAGCCGTAGAAATAGTTGACAGAATTCTCTACTGAATTTGGAACCTGTAAGCAGATGTCAACAACAGAAAGAAAAAAATCCAGTTAATCTGTTCTCAACATATAGCTAGGTCTGCCCTTTCAAAAAAGTACTATAGCTTTTGAGAGAGAAGGGAAACAAAAAAAAATGTTAATACTTTTGAAGGGCATGTCTCATGGCTATTTTCTTTTCTCTCCACTAAGAGAACTGGAATTTTTTGTTGAAAACAGTCATTCATTCGCCAGACATTGTGGGATGTGTCTGGAGAACACTGGCAAAAGAAATTGAGATCTTTCATTACTGTTGTAGAAAAATACACAGTTAAGACATGCATAAATTGTACAGGGTACAATCTACCTATGGCAGCAAGTGGACTTAGAAACAAAAATTTTTATAATAAAAAAGAGCTCAATGCTTCAAGTCAAATGTTTAGGCTATTCAATTCTGAATCAGAGTTCTTTCTGTTGGAATGAATCTCACTTTCATGTGCGGTGTAAAGTGTATATCTGATCTTTGTATACCACATAAAATTTTCCGTTGAAATGTAATTCTACTTGACAGCATCACATAAGATCTGATTCACACACAGATATATAAGATTAGACTACAGCCCATAGTAATACATAATTTTGTTGCAGCCTTGTTGGTAAAAAACTCCTGACTTGCAAATAAGTCTTGAACAGAGTCCTCAGAAAGAGAGCAGAAGTAGTCTGTCTAAGAAGCATGGGAGAGCGAACAAGTATTAGTGTCAAGTATTAGTGTCGAACAAGTATTATTATTTCAAGGGACCTATGTGCAGAATGTGATTTCAAAGTTTCTTGCCTATCATTTTTTCTAAATTTTTTGCTGTTAGAAGTGTTCTCCGGTACTACAGGTGCTTGACCGCTGCAAAGCTTCATTGTGTTTTCTTCTGTGATAAGAGGTTATTTTCTCAGATGACAATGATCTATTTAATGAAGTTCTGTATGTGACCACAGCAACTCTTGATTTACCCTGAGTAACATGGGCTGTTGTCAGTGTGCTGCCATCTCCACAAAGTTTTCCTGCCATGATACTTGGAGAATTTTCATTCCTCATTTCTTCCTCAAGCTGCATTCTTGGTGTGTTACTATGAGTTGGATGGGCTGTTCTTGCTTAGCAGGATAGTACATGGAAGTGAAGCATAAGACTGACTTTTTGGTGGTCAGGGAAATATTAGTAGGATCTAAATATTCAGAAGAAAGAAATCCAAAAATTATTTGCCATTTCTGAATTTGGCTGTACTTTATGTGCTAATATAGTTACACTGTGTGACTCTACAGTCTACATTGTGCAAAACTTGCCTTAATCATAAATACCTATCCTGACATCTTGTTCAGCATGTGAATCCTTGAACACATGGAGCTGTGCTAGATATCCCAAAACAACAAGGGCTGATGCACAAGAGAAATGCAGTCTTGACTCTCCTTTGTTCTTAGATACAGCCAGTAACAATCTAGAGGGGACTTAAAAAACTCCTTTTCGGTTTCCAGAGGACAGTTAACACTGCAATCATGCCTTAGCAAATTTGTGGCAGTTAGTCATTTTAACATCTACACTGTGGTTCATCTTAGGCTTAAGAGCTCACTTGTCTTAGCATGTTTTCACCTCTTTGGAGGATAATTTTAAGGAAATGCCTGCTATGATTAGAGATGTCCTTTAGAGCCCTGCTAGAGTTCACCTGCTGAGAGCTTGTTTAAGGTGGACAAAACCTGAGCTACTTCCAGTTGTCTGCCCTGAAACCAAAAGGGCAGACCAAAATTCGTTGAAATTGTGGAAGGTTGTCTGCATTGTTCTGTCTACTCCATTCTTCAAACATCTTTCTCACTCAACAGCCCTTCCATCCCTCACCCCATTTTCTTTTTATAAGTGGTTAGATAGTACCGTTTACTAATACAGAATTTCAAAATTACTCTCTCCACTGGATATATTTCCTGATAGCTCCTAGAACTTGGTGGCATATAGTCTTATCACCTATCCCCCTTGTCACTCAACACTGTTGAGCATATAATCTTGCCCTTTGTACTACGAAATGATCTTTCTTCTGCTGGCTGACATGGATAGTCATCCAGGCACTTCTGTGTACTGGTACTTTCCAAAATTCTGTTCTTGAAAAATGTGACTGGCAATGCTAAAACAGGTTTTTTGTACATGAAGGCAATTTATGAAGCTGAGGAACAAGACTGAGCTTCAGAATGATAGCATGGGGAAACCTGCTCATAATCTCCCTCTTGTCTAATGCATTTTTATTCAGAACTATTTTCATGAAGTTTTGACTTTCTTTAACAATTTAATCTCCTGTAATTTATCTAATCTCTTGCTACATGTCATATCAAATATTTTATTACAGTCAGAAGAGTTACACTTCTCCTTTATTCAGAAATCTGGCTTTTTTATCCAAGGAGGTTGTTTGGTCCATCCAACAAGCTTAATTTATGTCAGATTTCCTCAAATTATTGGTCCTAAATGTAATGGAAAAAGCTAGCTTTTTTTCTGCACAACTGTATGAAAAAGAGGGCTTTTTCCCTTCTTTTTTTTAAATGGTTTTTTAATTTTTTTTAAATTTTGGGGAGGATGGTTTGGGAATCTCAGAATTACCAGCTAAAAAGACTACTGATGAAGTTTAGTCCTGCACTGAACTATATAAGAAGTTTAATTCTGTTTAAGATCCAAGGAGACAGAAGCAAGGATGAGGTGTGGCATTTATGTTCCTCAAGCAGCCTTTTGACTGTCATTTGCATTAAAATGTCTAAAAACTCCCACATGTGTGTACCTTTTCTCTTAAATCTCCTGCTTACAGTGGAATAACTTATAATTAAAAAATAGTCCTGAAACCTGACATATATTTGGCTTGACATTGCTGTTACATAAATTTCTAGACTTTGTAAATGCAGACACTGTCATTTGTGAACCCAGTTTGACAACTTAGTTGAATCTTCCTACTGAAACAAAGACTTTAAGTACTGAATGCATTTGACAAAAATTCTACTAGAAGAGGATGGCTCCCATCCTCTCTTGTGGGGAGATCTTGCCTTCTATTCTCCTTTTTGTGAATGTGATGGTTTCTGGGAAGAGACATTCTAGTCAGGGAAGCAGGAGAAGAATTTTGTAAAGGGAACATATGAAAGAGCTGAAATTGGGGGTTATGAACAGTTCAAGTGGCAAAGGAGGTTAATGCTGACAAGGTAAATGCTGATAGAGGAGCATTATGACAGCACATGGTAACACCAAATATAAGTATGTGGGCAAAACCTTGATATGTCCTTCTTGAGCAACATGAATGCACCTGGAAATGAATTGTATGCTGTAATTTAGATGCTGCAGAGGATATGCTGTGATACTTGGGAGGAACCACTGCAAATTCCTAAAGCCATTTTCAGACCAGTCACTTGCACCTCACAGTAATTGTTTTTTAAAGTTTCAGTGCTAAGCAGGAACCACAGACTTACCAGAGGTGTGCAACTTGTTTTTAGTTCTGTGACCTAATAAGAAGCTTGGACACATCAATACTGTGTAGCCAGATATGATCTGTTCTAGTCACAAGGTCTCTTTCTTGTTGAGAAATAACCATTGGAAGATGTCTTACATTCTATTTTTATGCAGTGTTTCAAAGTCTCCATGAAAGGACAAGGCATGTACAAATGACAAGTAGAAAACTCAGTCTTTTTATACTCCAAATACATGTCAATCAGTGTAACTTACAGGTTTTGCCCTCATAGAAGCTACTTTATTTGTATAGCCAGAGGGAAAAAGCCTGTGTGGCCCTTGTGGCTGGTGGGAGAACCTAGCATTTCAGGAAGGTGCCTCCAGAACCTGATGAAATTAAACCTGTATTCCAGGTTCTACTCCCTATTGCAATCTAAATGAAATAAAATTTACATTTTGCTTCTCTATGGTCACCTCAGTCCAATAGTCTTCCTAGACACAAAACAGTTTGTAAGATTGCATTATTTCCCCTGTTCCTGGCAAGTGTTTGCTGTCATGTGACTCACTGCCATAGATTTCATTATCAGGGTTCAGGTTAACCAATGGCACAGCAATAATTTTGGCCACTGTGTAGGAACACTTCTACACGAGGATTTTTAAAACTAAGCAGGCTTTAACAGAAAAACAGGCTGTTGTCAGAGGTAAAGACAGTCCTTGGCTGTCTTTACTGTAGCATGGGTATCACTGTATGATTTGTGCAATATTGGCACAAATAGGAGAGTCCTCTCAGAAATCCTGGGGGACCGTGCCTGAGCATGGAGGTTGGATTACATGATCTCCCAGTGGTCTCTTCCAACACAAAGCATGAAAATATCCAACCAAAACCATTTATCTTACAACATTTCTCCCTCTTAAATCTTTTTCTTAGTCTTGTGCTCTGAAGGGAATTTTCAACATTTAAAAAACTGTCAGAATTGCATTAATTGAATGAGTAGAATGGGCAAAGGGCAGGAATAATATAAATTAGTGCAAGAAAGTATAATCTAATTGAGCTGAGAAAAGTCTAAGATTCTTTTTTCAAAAGCTGTACAGGACCCTTCAGAATTTCTGTTACGGTTTTAATTCCAATGCATATGTTCTGTGGTTTGTTATATGCATCAAGCTACTGTACAATCTGGAGTAAAGATTTCAAATGTTAGAGCATTCCTAATTTTCCTCTTTCCTCTCTGGATCCACTTGCAGTCATAAAATATAGTCAATTAAAATCCCTACATTAACAAGTGTTATTACATACTTAGCTTTAATATTTTTGCTGTAAAGTAAATACATTGCATAGTGTTTTATGCAAGAGTGTTTAGAAGCACTGTTGCTAAAGCACATAGAAATATTAATCTGATAGCACTCTTCTCAAGTGCAGAGGGTCCCTTGAGGGCTAATTGCAAAGAAAAAGCTCATCAGTGCATTATGTAGTTTAATGTAACCATCTGAATCACCTTGGGATTATGAGAAATATCTATTTGATTTTTTAGAGTCAACTTAAGGAAGCTGAACTGCCAGGATGCAAGTTTTAAAGAAATCAGGCAGTAAAAAGACTCCTCTAGATAAGGAAGATTCAAGGCCAGGCTGGGTGGGGTTCTGAGCAACCTGGTCTAGGTAAGGTGTCCCTGCCCACAGGAAGGGGATTGGAAGGAGATAATCTTTTAAAGGTCTCTACCAACCCAAGCCGTTCTGTGATTCTATGAATGGAGCGCAAAATGGGAAAATGTTCTTTCAGTCCTGTCACTAAATAAAGTTGATGTTCCAACACTGGAAAAATACTAAATGCAATTCTTGTTGGTTTGTTTTTAAATGATCAAGTTATGCCAACTACACAATCCTTTGAAAATAAATTCTGAATTAGTTGCACATGTGTATTTATAGATAAAAGAAAAACAAATCAAAACAATGAAAAAAACACAATAGTTAAACATTAAAGCTGTACCATAGAAAGAAGAGACTAGGTCAGATTTTATGGGCAGTTTCACCAAGCAAAGAAGTGCTGTATTTAAAACAATATTACAGTAATATTGCATTTATTTTCAAAAATAAGAGGGATGAGGGCTTTGTGATTTGGGTTGTTTTTGTTGGTTTGGTTGGGGTTTTTTTGTCTCACTCCAAATTATTAAATATAATTTTTTGCTTTCTGGAATATGCGAATATGTGTTATTTCTGTTACAGAGAGGGCAGAAATTTAGAAAATTTAATATGCTGGCACCCTTCCAGGAAAAGCCTAAAATGTAAACCTGGAGCAGGTGCCTTGTGTAATTTGTGGGTTTGTTCTTTTCTAGGGCTTAATCTTCATATCTATAAAGGGATATCAATAATGCAAACATATATATCTATTTCTAAAAAAATCAGCATTAAATTTGTGGTCCGCATATGCAGATTACTGAACCATATCAAAACCAAGGGGAAGAGGCTTAGTTATATGCATAGTCTGCATTCTTCCTTATGATTTCCTCATCTGGAATGGGATCTGCCAGAGTCCTTGGGATCTTTAGACCTCCATTCAGCACATGGCAAGAGGGATGTGATGGCATGATTTTCAGCACAATCTCTCTCACAATCACAGATGTGTTTAGACAGTCCTGCCTGTCATTCATATTGTATCTGAACAGATTGGGCCCCTGAAAAAGTTTCTGCGTTTCATTCTGCAAGCTGGCATGCCAGAAACCAAACTCCCTGTTGTAAATTTATGTGCCGTTTCCCGCATGAAAAACTCATGGAAGGGGTACTTTGAGCTGTGCTGCAGTGATGTCTTCTGAAGCATGGGCTTCCTCTGCTGATGACCCAAGGGTCTCTGCGTTGAAGGTCCATACTAAGGGAGATAACAGGTCCCTTTTTGCTTTTTTAATGAACTCATTCTACTTAGAGCATAGGGAGATTCTGTTGCTGAACTTTTCTGCTGTGTCATGACACAAACCGCAGGACTCACAGTAAAGGCAGAGGAGACAGGTGTTTTAGGCTAACACAACCAGATTAGAGCTGCTTCCTTTCATGAAAAAGAGATGATCTATATTTAATGACTTCTTTTATACCTTCTATATAATGTAAATTGAATTTTGAACACATTTCCTAAACATGGTATAGAAAATTATGCCATTTTTGGGACAGAGTTTTTGATTTTATGGGATCTAGATAAATTCCTTGAATAAATTCAGCTGTTGTTGAGGTCCCAGTCAACTTTAGTTTGACCTAACTTTTCACAATACTGAACTACTTCTTTCAATATATTTCCTAATTAAGAGTAAGCAAAAGGACTCTCAAAAGATTTATCTAGAAACAATTTTTGTTCTTGTTCATTAGTAAATAATTATGAAATGGCACCAAGTTCATCATGAGAGATACCACAGGACTGTTGGGCAAGTTGTTCTGTCCAACCCTAAGGTCAGAACAGGGTCAGCTGCAGCAGATTGCTTAGAAATGTGTCCACTTGATTCTGAGTATCTCCAAGGACAGGCACACTGAAGGAGTTCTTTGGACAGTCCATAACCATCATCACCACTGAAAAGGCTTCTCCTTTTTAAGTGGAACTTCCTGTATCTCAATGTGTGTGCATTGCATCTTCTCCCATCACAGTGAGCCAGAGAGAAAAGCCTTGACCCAACATCTCTTCTCTCCTCATCAGGTATTTATATATGTGGATAAAATCACTCTGAGCTTTTTCTTTTCTAGTCCAGCCCACCAGCCCTCCAATCCACCTCCTCACATGACAACAGTTGCTTCAAGCCCTTCACCATCTTCATGGCCCTTTGCTGGTCTGTCTCCAATGGTTCCACGTCTTTCTTGTAGTGAGGAGCCCAGAGCTGAACACAGCACTCCAGATGTAGCGTCACCAGTGCTGAGTTGAGGTGAAGGACCACGTACCTTCACTTGCTGGCAGTGGTCTTCCTAATGCACTCAGGATGACCTTGGTCTTTGTTGTCCACTAGAACCCTCTCAGCATTTTCTGAAAAGACACATTCCTGTTAGTCACCCTGTGCTAGAGCCTGAAGTTATTCCTCCCCTGGGACAGGACTTGTTACTTCCTTTTGTTGAACTAATACTATCAGCCTGTTTCTCCAGCTTGCTGGGGTCCCTCTTGCTTGCAGCACACCCATTTTGTCTATCAGCCCCTCATCTCACCTTTGTGTCATCTGCAGGTAGTGACAAATAGATCTGAGCAGAAAAACCTAGGTGCCTTGATGTAAATTGCTGCATGAAAATGACTTCATTTCCTTTCCAAAAATCCTTCCTCTCAAAATGCTTCAAAATGTTTTAATCTATACTGTTTCTAATGTGATTCTATGAATTAATTTTGTCAGTATCTTCAGCTCCATCTGTTGGATACTACCGCACTATATGCTGAGGATAAATCCTACATCCCCTGTCAGCTCAGAAGTGTTTGAATATGTAATTGGAGCAGTTGGTCAACCACTGAAATTCTTAATGGCATTCAGAGGTTCCAGGAGACTGATCATCTGATCAAATATCCCAGTTTTCAGATCTGCCCAATTTCTGAGCTCTCAGAGCCTATAGGTTATAGGCTAGGAAGGAGATTTGTTCTCTCTGCTTAGTAGCATGCCAATGCAGTGACTTCTTTTCAAAATCTGATTGCTTTTCAAACTTACATCAGGCCATATGAAACAGCTAGGTTTTTCTTCTTTATTTTATTCAAAACAGGCCATCATTCATAATTAAATGCTACAAAAACATTTGATGTCAATGTGATTTGAAATGTGATTTGATTTCTTTTTTTAGTAAACAGTGGAACAACAATTCTTTTTTTAATGGTATATCCTTAAATATAATCAAATATGTGGGTTTTGATGAGGGATATTCAGGGGCTTTTTATATTGCTTGTGCAAAGGGAAGTAAACATACCTAGCAGTAATTTACCCTGAAGAGTATGTTGTAATTCAGCTTGAAAGGTACTAAACAGAAACTTTTCTTAGCAGCATTTATTTTTCTTTCTTCTTAGAAGTCAAAGTCTGCTCCTCTTAATTTCACATAAGCACATCTAAACCAATTCCACTAAACTGCAGTGAAAGATTCATTGAAAATTCTTGGGATAAGCTCCAGGAAAGTCTTCTGGTTACATCCTTCCTTTCTTTTCAAGATGAGTAATATTGTTATGAATATTGTTATCGATATCAATGAGTTATCATACTTTGAAAATAAAAGTGAGAGCCTAATACTCAGTGATTATTACTCCTGGTGAAGAAAATATTTTTCTGCATTGAATAGCATTAATTTGAATAGCATTAATTTAAATAACATTAATTAAAGTGTACATGAAATTAGACTAGGCAGCTTTAAATAAATCCTATCATTTCAATTACCTTCTTCTTGTACTGTTTTTTGATTGTGGGATTATTTCAAAGCTAAATGAAATTGCCTGGAAATGTCTGGTTGCTTTTATTCTCAGGGCTTGCCTGTGTGCACTGCATGGCATATTGCTTACATAAAAGTCACACTGCAAATTCAGTATACCATGAAGTCAGATTTTAGGTATAACCAGTCATGCAGAGCTGGAAGTGTTGGTGTTGGCTTTCCAACAAAGCAGACCAGTCTGTCCATTGGCCAGTGCAGCCAGCCTGCAGTGAGTGTTGCTACTGAAGTTCCACTCCCAATCCAACTCAAGGCTCATGCAAGTCTCATGGGTTATACCATGACACACCACTTCGACCCCCAGGGGAGCCCTGCAACCCTCACCCCTCGCTCTGTGCTCATTGTCTTTGGGCATCTTTGAGGAAACACTTTGACTCTGTAGGGAGCTGCCCTATGCAAGTCCTGAGAATCTGGAGCCTACCTTCATTTGCAGACTGAGAGCTGTGTCCTGGGCATGATATTTACAGTGAGGGACCAACACGTCTTTCAGCTTCTTCAAAAGTCTTTGCACAAACAAAAAAATGTAACTTCATAGGCCTTATTCAGATAAAATATTGCAACCTGCTGGTTCTGCAGAGGAATCATGGGGAAAAAGAAACCTATTCAGTCAGGGGCTTCTAATGGCTGTGACGGGAATGGTATGTTGACAGCAAATGCAGAAATGGAAAGGAAAAATGACCCAAAACCTCAGTTTGACATGTAATAATGTTTAGAGAAAATAGTATATGCCATGTTAATCTATACACTAGTGAGCAATGAAAGGATAAAAGGTCTTAATGAGCCCAAACAAAATATACCAAACTGCAAGTATTTCTTGAAGTTTTGTGGTTATCAGCAGATATTGGCAACTTCATTCAGGATGTATTTAAGTAGTGTTGTTTGACTTTGTTGACAGATCTTTTATATGCTGGTGAAAAATATTGAAAGCTTCCAGCAGTAAGTACTGGAACAAGGGAGAAGGTAGAATAGGGCCGTGCAAACCGTGTAAAGATTTGATACTGTAGCAGGAAGGGTCTTGTAACCTGGCTATATCTCTGTGCTATAAGCAAAGAGGAGAAATTAGGGAAAAATAACATTGCAGCTGTATTAAATTCAGATAACAATTAGCGAATGAACGAATATTTCCCTAGTTTAAAAATTACATTTGTAGATTTTTAAAAATTTTCCTACATATGTGTGGTTATTTTTGTGAAAATTTTTTCAGTGCGATACTCATGGACTCAAATATCATGTATGATCCTGACTTGAGATAAGTTAGAATTGCAAATGTGACCTAAAATTAATGATTGCTTTGCCCTTTCTATTCAGCAAAAGCATCAAGACATTTCAGTAATAATCCCACAAAGGAATATTATTGTCATTACTTTAGTTATGACATTCCATGTCTGGTTTAGAAGCAATACTCAGAATTATGAGCAATTTACTGCAATCTGTGGGGAAAATAATGCCTTTTTAATCAACTGATATTTTATGCAGCATATTATCCATAAAGGGAAAGAAAATATTTTAGTATTTTTCTAATAGTGTTATGGTTGTATTATGATGTTGAAAACAATTATTTTTTTATCCTCTCTAAAAAATGCACATATTTTTAGGAGATGTCTGGTTTATTCTGTTTTTATAAAGACATTATTGAAAGAAAAATTACGATGTCAGTTGAGATGTTATATATTTTAGTCATGTAAGTCCAATGCTGCAAAACAAGTAAATCATTATGAAGCAGATGTAAGTTGGGAAAACCGTTTGCAGCCTACTTAGTTTCTTCACAAGCAAATGAGTCAGTGAAGATGACAGGTTTTGTGTGCATTAATGAAGTGAAGACAAGTAAGTGAAAACCTATTCTTTTGAAATATAATAAAGGTGGCTGGTGCCATCTTCTGGAGGTGGCATTGATGATTCAGAGCACCTAGGATTCTAGACTGAAAAACATGGGGTTTTTTTAAAAATGCAGTTCAGGATGTTTCAAACAAACAAAAAATATATTAGCCAGAAAGTGTGTTGAAAAGATGTTGCAAGATTTGGTAGCAATTATTCTGTCTCAGACATTTAAGGTGCTTTTCCAATGCTGATTTTCCAATTTTTGCAAGCCCTGAATTGAGCTAGCTAAAAGCATTCATCTCTAATTCACAGAAAATCATCTGGTGTTAGTTATCTAACATTTAAATGGCTGGGGTTGTTTTGTTTATAATTTGCTTGTTCTTTGGTTTGGTTTTGGATGTGTATTTGTTTTGGGGGGTTTATTTTGAGGGTTTGCTATATCAGTACTCTGGTGTCAGAGCAGAGTTCTAGGATAGCTTTCCCAGGAGCAGCCTGAGCCTGGAGCTGTGGGTGTGTACACATGGCTATATGTCGAGCCATGTAGGACCAAAATATGATGTGCTCTCTGAGATCACTGGCAGGTTTTGTCTCTCCTTATGCACCTCTACTTAGGTGATACTTTTTCTGTTAAGAAAATCATGCCCTGTCTGTGTTTAAATGCTGCAGTTTATTCCTCTTCCATTCCTTCATTTCACTGAGGCCTGAGGGGCAGCTTGTCTTCATAGTGGCAGTCACACACAGTGTGAACCTTCTGTAACAGGGTCATGTAGCTGCTGTGATTCAGGCCTGCTGCTTGATATAAAAGGACTTATAAAACAACAAAAAACATCAGAGAAAGACAGTTAAGGATGTGTCTCTGTGTCTTGGGTATTTTTACAGTCAGAGTGGAAGATTAGTCATTTTCTGATCTTATTTCAGGCTTCCCTTCAATTGAGCCTCATTTTTTTTAAAGTTACCGCTTTCATAGACTATATTGATTCTATCTTCACTTCTTACTGTGCTTTTGAGGGACAGACAGTAGCCTCTTGATGGAAAAGCTGCTGTATTTGGAGTTTATAGGAAGTACAGGGTGACTGAAGCCAATTGAATTTCAAAACTGATAGGAAATATTTTCTTTGGTTTATGTGCAAATGCTACAAAAAGTTGCACCCAGTAGTTAATACCAAAGTAAAATAGTGGAATTTTTTTTTTCCTAAAGTACATAGTTTCCTACATGCTGTGTAGGTTTGGGGTTTTTAAAATTTCTATTTCAAATGTAGCAAAGAAAATTAGTTGTCTGCTTGCTGTCTTCCCTTCAGCGTTGCTGTGATAGGTCACTGCTGTGCTTTGTAGAATTGCATTTTATGGAAATGGTTTGCTCTTGTTCACCCCTGGAAAATGTATGGTTTATTCCAAGTCTGTACCCTCCCTGCAGTATCAAGTTATCTGTTACTCTATTGGCTGGAGAATGTTACCGCGCCCCTTTGAACCTCGGTGTTAAGAGTGCTAACGCAAGGGGTCTCGCTCTCTCTGCCCCTCTTCCCCTGGAGGCCTCTGGACGTTCCCCTTCCCTTCCCCTCCCTTCCCCCTCTCCCCTTCCCTTCCCCCACTCCCACAGGACCATGCTCCCTGCCTGGAGTGGGACTCTGAATAAACCCTCACCTCATCAGCACCCCACCGGCGTCTGAGTCTCTTTGCCTGCCAGCACGGAAACAACCACGACCCAAGGACCCGGGGGTCTCCCGGGGGACCCTCCCCGGGAGCCCCCCAAAATTTAAACTACAACAGTGCTTCATTGGTTACTGGAAAGCTATTGAAATAGGGGGAAAAATATCTTATGTAAGGCACAGCAGGGAGCCCACAATGGCTTTTTGTTTTTGTAATATGCAAGTATCTGACTGGTGATGAGAAGACAGTTGTTGCTAATCACCTTTCTAAACACAGTGATGTATTCTCCCCCTCCCCCTAGAATATTGTGGGCATACCCTGTCCTTAATCTCTGCATATGTTCATGGTTGCATAGAACTCCAAACCTCCATGCTCCTTTTTGATAAATGCAGGAAAGGCCCAGTAACACGGCTCATCCATGCACACTCCTGTCCCACAGGCTGATTTTGCAGTAAGATGCCAAATGAAAGCTAAATACATAATTAAAACCAGGTTCTTATCTACCTGTCACTTTCTCAAAAGTTTTTTTTCTTCAGTTGTTATTTATTGATTGTATTGTGCACTGATGTAGACATTGAGCAAGGCATTTGGTAAAACCAATTCCAACTGAAATACATGGGAAGAAACTGTTCTTCTAGTTTGAAAAATGGAGAAGTAGAAAATAAAAAATTATTGTTGGTATGTTGAATACAGAGAAGAAAGTTCAGATGTCACCTGTAGTTGAGCAAAATTCAATGAAGCTAGTAAGTAAAATAATTCCAACCAACTTTCAGTTATAATGTTATATCCTCAAGAGTACAGCAGGATTATTAAAATAGCTTTTAAAATAGTATTCTTTCACTTTGCAGATGAAACATATCATTAGCACTGAAAAATGATTCAGTCTTGTAAAGAAATACTAGTATTTTCTGATGTTCGCTTAGCATCAGCTTCAGCAGGAGGTGATGCTGTGTACATTTATACATATGTGTCAGTTTTGCAGTGTAAAGCCCTTATGGAAAGTCGTAAGTGACATTAACACAGGCAGACTGAGGAATGTGGAAGGAATAGCCTCTTGAGAAGAGCTGGGTGTGTTCAACCTCTTGTGGGTGGATTTTGTAAAACTGTGCTGTAATTTTAATTGCTGCAGGTGAATATTGCAATGATGAAAATAGCATGTCCTTTTGGAAATTTGAGCAAGAGGTGAAAAGACAATTTCTTTTCTTTGTATTTTGAGAGAGAAATGGAACTTCAAAGTGCTTATCAAATATAATGTTGGTGGGTGCTTGAATAGTGATGACTTTGTTAATTAATTTGTGTGAGGTTACAGTATAATCAGAAATATTATCACATAATAGTCAATTAATATTGTCTAAATGAAAGCTACTGGAAACAGTGTATGTGGGAAATATGAAAAATTGCTCTGCTTAATGATTGCTTTGACAGTTGCTACAAATGATACTTTCATGTTGGATGACAAGTCAAATGACCTCACTCCACTTTAATAACTATATATGCATAAAGGAGTGTCACCTCTGTACAGCCACATCAAGTATTTTTTCTAGTTTTCCATTTAAACATATTGTTAATTTTATAGTTAGAATTTATTGTAGTATTTGTCTGGAAAAAATTGCTTTTGTTACACAGGGCAATTATAATAAAATATGCATTCACTCTACATATATATTAAAAACACACACTTTCCTGCATATTTAAAATGCTTTTGATAGGTTTTTATTTTAATTTCATCTTCAGGCAAAAATGCCACATTCTTCTGAAAATATATATTCAGTTCAATTATAAATGTAGTAGCTACAGTGTTTAATTTTACGAAGTGTTTGGCATTTTATTTAAGAATACCTGGGAACATTTAAGCAACTGGGAACTTGATTTTTACTGCTTGTCAGTGAAAAGTGCTCATTCTATTTATTTGCCCCAGTATAGTCTGCTTAGGTTAAAATAACAGGTTAATGCTTTATTTCAACAATTTGACAAACTGGGGAACCTTTGTGAATGATGTGATCATGTTATTTTTCAGGATTGTAATACAAAAGGTTTACCGTATTGCATAAGCTAATCTGCCCTTCTCAGAAATATTGCCAAAGTTTTGGCAAATTTGTTGATTTCAGCATTTCCTAGTCTATATTTCATGATTCTGGCACCTTCTGAATCACTCAGATTTCACATAATTCCTGCTTTTCAGTTCAAATGTAGTTCAACTGCTTAAATGGGGGGTGGGGTAGTGTTAATATTTTTCTTTATGCTTAAATGAACCAACTTCAAGTTCATGCCCAATTTTTTCTAACTTCTTATTTCACCTGCTAATTTTTTATCAGTTATGCCTCTTCACATTGAGTGAGGATTTGGCAAGCAGTTTTTCCTACAAATGTTTCCCTGTGTCTATGAGTACAGTATCTTGTACATTCTTCCTAGTTTAGCAGAACACTGCTCAGGAATTCAGATTTAACTGTAGTTAACTGTTCCTGTGGTTCTCCATCTAGATCTTTGCATATAGATACACAGATCAATGTCTACTTTTATTTATTTAAATGATGTAACTCTTTGTTTCCTACCATTTCTTGGATTTCCCTCTGAGCATATGTTCTGTTGGGAAGAACAAATTAGGCCTCTAGTATTTGTACAATATTTGGTGTTCTGGGGTTTCAAAAATAATTATGTACTTGGCAGTGCCTGCACATAAGAGAGAAATCTGGTGCCAAGCACCTACAGTTTAACTAAATCCATTTTCTGTTTGGTTCCAATGTATGCAGGGACACGAGGCATTTAAACAATGAAGCAGTATGGTCAGGATGTAATTCTGACAGCACTAAGTTTGCAATGCTGCCCTCAAAGAAGTGTTTCGGTATACGTGTTATATGTTTAAATGCATATTTTTACAGGCAAGACAGTTTCTCATCATGCAGTTCTGGTTGAAAATCTTGAATAAATCCATTAAAACATGGGAGTGGTCCATGGGCTTAGTATATCTGTCTAAGAGAGATCTCTTTTGAATCAAAAAAGCTGAATTGGATCAATTTTGGTTTTAGCTTTCTTGTGTTCACTTTCAAATTTTGGGTATTTTAATAGAAATGCTAGATTAGTTCCTACTTTGGAGAAGGTATTTAGGCATGGGAAATAGACAGTACAGAGGATGGCATTTTAAATTAATTTCCAGCACCCATGGAAACTAAAAGAAGTCAGGAACTCCTTTTTAGGAGA
Organism: Prinia subflava; assembly: GCF_021018805.1. NCBI lineage: Eukaryota > Metazoa > Chordata > Aves > Passeriformes > Cisticolidae > Prinia > Prinia subflava. The sequence goes on along the minus strand of NC_086283.1, from coordinate 33,955,854 downwards.
GGAAATCCCTGCTCTGTCAGAGGATAACATTCACATTCTCACATCAATCAAAGCAGCATGTTGGGTTATGGTTGACAGGATGTAAGACCAAGAGGAAATGCAGATGCTGCCATGGGTTGGCCAATATTCATGAAGCTATGTTTTCAACTCCTGCAGCTGTTGGGCCAAGGCCAGAAAAGCTAGGATCCAGTGGCCTTTATTTGCAAAGAAGGAAATTTCATATTTCAAAGACCACACTCTGGACCATTAAAAATTAATTATTTCTCAAAGAATACAAAATATAATTTCAAATTTATCTTTGTCTTTCAATGTGGTTTTGTTCTTAGCAGAAATAGTGTGTTTGAATTCCACGGTAGTTCTTCATTCTGGTGGATTATGTAATTTCAATTGAAAATATTGACACAGCAAATATTCACAACTGGAAAACAGCGAGAGCAAAAATACCTATTAAGTATCTTGAAGGTTGATAGTGATTTTCATTCATATTTATCATGAGTTACCACATTTCAGTGAAACTGACAGAGAGAGTTCTTTTATAAGATTTCACTCAATTATGCTTCAATAGGCCACAATAACTGTAATAATACTTGGAAAAATTATATAAAACTCTATAGAAGAAATGTGGGAGAAAGAAGCTGATGCACTGACAAAAGAAGAATTTTAACACAGACATCTCTGCATGTCTAAGTGGAAAGGAAAACTGTTTTCAGTGATGTTTTTTCAAAAATGTGATGTAGTTGAAAATGAACCATCTAATTACCAGAATGAAATTTAATCCTGTTCAGCAGTTCAGGTAAATACAAGCAGCTTCTTCCATTAGGGTGAGAATAGAAGTTTTGAGTTTGATCTTCTACCGCTAAAATATGAACAGATAAGTTGCAATCCAGAAACGTGTTGACTTTTTTTGAGGCTTATCAACACCTTTGTTAAAATCAGTGGTGACTTTAATGACCATATTCAGGAGATGTGCATATTTGTAGTGAGAATAAATTGTGAGGTCAGATTGAGAGATCATTTTGATTAACTTTTCTGTCCTGTCTAACATAGGAAATGTGCTGTCTCAGGCATTGATGGTATTTAACCTACTGTTTAAATGTCACTGCCTCGCTGATGTTCTTGCTTCCCCTTCTTAAAAGTGGGAGCAGAGTATGTTCTTAGCTTTTTAGGAGTAATAATCAGCTCTAATTGGTGAGTTATAACATTCTGCTGTAAGAAATAAAAGAGAAACTTCATTTTTCTGCCAGTTGAATTGCTCTTTCTCTAGGTATTTCCAAAGTTAGTCTTTCCAATAGATCAATGCAAGCATCCCGGTCCTCTTAGTGCACGGTTTATCTAAATTTTGGTAATCTCCAAGAGGCCTCTGCTACTGTCAAAATCACTCTTCCATTACCCACCCCTCTGGCACACCGAGGGTGCAGCAGAGGAGGGGCATCACTGGACAGCTGAGGTCAGTCAGGACAATTTTGAGAGTCCACACTGGTGTAACAATATATGAACATCACCCCAAAGCTATTGGAAGTTTTAGCCTTTTATATAGGTTTTTAGAACTTCTTGTCCTATGTCTGAAGTGTTGTGAAGACGTGGTGGATTAAAGAAGTATATTCAAAGTCCTGATTAATTAAGACTATTAAAAAGGAAAAATTGTTGGCTAAAAGTATGTATATTGTCACTGTTTTACAGATACTGTCTTTTGCATATCCAAGTTTTAATCAATATCTATGTAACATCTCAGTTCTCATTATTTGTTTACTTCTCAAGTGATATCATAGTTTTTAGTGCAATTACAAGCATTTACTTAAAATCTGCCACCTCTAATTAATTGTTTTTTTAATGTATCTTTGCCATGTTTCAGTCACTTATAAAAAATGTTTTTTTTAATATTGAAGGTAATTATCCTTTTGACTCCTATTACTTCTCAAATACATTACTTCTAATGAACTAGTGCATTTGATTTAATGAATTCTTAAAATAATCTTGCATCACAGTCAGAAACAAAAAAAAACCTGAGGAATTATGTTAATGAAGGACATGTCCAGGCTGCAGGTTAGACTACCATGCCATTAATTAGATTTTTCCAAACTGTTGTGAAAGCATTCTGCAATAAAATGCTGACCTCTGTAGACTGACATAACCCATGTAGAGGGAGGATATGTTTTTTTCTTTTTTCTGTATGACACATGCATGCAGGACAGCGCGAGTTTGTGGAGACAGTGCTCTTCTCAGCAGTGACTTTCCAGCATCTGAAACTGGTTAGTTGTTTACTGCTTTAGATAGGTGTGACATGGATCACACACTCCTTGCTTAATATGACCTGGATGACTCTGGGCCTCACTGTTTACTTCAGACTTCTCTGTGGCTCCTGGTGTAATCTGTCATTGGTCTCCAAGCTCCACTTAGTGCTGGGGAACAGCCAATGTCTATTTTTTGCAAAACTTGTCAAAAGGAGGCAACACCATCGTCAAGAAACACATGGCTGCAGTTAGATTTTTTGAGGGAAGAGGTTCTATGAACTAATCTGAATGTTGATGTTGAAAGAATAAAAAATTAATTTTTGTTACTGCCAGGAAAAAAATATGGAGGAACATTTCATGGGATTGTATCCAAATGATCCTTGAATATCTCCAGTAAGGAGACCACAACCTCTCTGGGCAATCTGTTCCAGTGCATCATCACCTGCAGAGTAAAGGTCTTCATGTTCCTCAACTTCCTGTGCATCTGTTTCTGCCTGCTGTCTTTTGTCCTGTGGCTTAGTACCACAGAGAAGAGCCTGGCTCTGTCCTGACCTCTTCCCCTCAGATATTCATGGACATTCATAAGATCCCCTCTCAGTCATCCCTCCTCTGAGCTAAACAGACCCAACTCTCAGCCTTCCATAAAATTGTAGAATCATTTAGGCTGGGGAAAAAAAACCCCCTCCAAGATCATCAAGTCCAGATGGTAAGCTTTTCCTTCTGAGATGCTCCAATCCCTTAATCATCTTTTTTGCCCTCTGCTGGAGGGCAGGACCCCCTGGACCCCCATCCAGGAGCTCCGTCTATCCCTTGTCCTGAGGAGCCCAGAACTGCACACAGCACTCATGTGACCTCACTGGCCACAAGGTCACACTTCTGGTCCAACAGCTTGTTGTCCACCAGGTCCTTCTCCACAGAGCTGCTCTCCAGTAGGTCCCTTTCTGTCCAGTGCAGTAGAAGAGGCTGGTCAGAGAGAAACTACAAGCATAGGCACACTCCCCAGTGTCATCAAGGGCGTGTTTTGCATCCACAGATGTTATGATTTTGTAAGTCCCAGATGTGCTCTCCTCCACTTTCTCCATTATAAACAGAACAGTTCGACCCTCCTCAGTCTCTCCTAGTAGGGCAGAAAGTCAGTTCTCTTTATCAGTCCCATAATTAAGGAATTATATTAGGTTTATGTGAAATGCAGTCTACATTTCAATAAAACTTAAACTTTGAAGTCATAGTCCTTTCCCAAGAGTTAATAGTGTTCTATGCTTCTGGGTTTTTTCCTCAAAAGATTTTTCAAATGAAATATCACATCACTCACGGATTCCGTGATCCATCTGCAAGTCAGCCATGAGGTATTTTTGAACAGGTTTTAAATACTAAGCCTAAAATTATTCATATCTGTGAAAAATCTTTTGAGTAGTCCACTCATCTTTATAGTATGCAGAACAAACTGGGTACTTACCACAGTGGGTGTAATGATTAAATTTAAGAGAGAACAAGCACATTAAAAAGGAAAATGACCAAAAATTAGCCGATTCAGGATACAAGTCAGGACAACAAACCTGTTGGACACAGACTGTGAAGAAAGATTGTGTAGCTTTACATTTTGTGCCCTGAAAATACTGTTCTAGTAAACAGCATTTTTTCTGCTGAAGAATTAGGATGAAACAAGAACACAGAAGGAATTTTGGGAATATTTTAGTCACTGTATTATGTTTCTTATCAGAGATTTAAAAGCATTAAACTTACTGGAAAAAAATTGATTCAGACTGGTTTTGATAAAAGCAATTTCATTGAGACCTGTCAGGTGGTACATGGTTAGTCATGCTAAAAGAGATTTCTTAGAAGGATGTTGTCACTCTTTGATGTTCAGTGACTGGGTATCCTGAGTTGCTTGTCAGTTTTCTTAGCATAGCTGAAACAGTGGAAAGGCTCATGCAGGATGTCCTGCCCTGGAACTTCATGCCTATTTCTTGGCATGTGTTGTGAAGAACCAGCATGAGCAGGAAGCCATTGTGGCAAGTCAGGGGAATTAGAGGCCTGTGCAGGAAAAGGGGGAAGCGTGGATTATCAAAGAAAATGTAGCATGCTGAAAAGCAAGCATCAAAATGGTGGTCATAGTTATGGCTGTGTTGCCTTCTCATAATCACTCAGTTCTGAAAGGAGACAAGGCCTCACACTGCCTGGAGGTAGCACTGCTTGGCAAGAAGGACCCCATTCTCTCCCAAGACATCTCTGCTTCTGTTAGGAGTGCTTCTCAAGGTTTTAAATAGGTGCAGGTTGTTCCTTTGCAGCTCTCATGCTTACATACCTTCCCCATCTTTTGTCATAATGTGATGTAAGGATTTAAAAACATGGGGTTTAATTAATTAATTAATTAATTAATTCCCTCATTAATTCTGTGGATATCTAAGTTGAGAAATCTGACAGTGCAAGTCTCCAGGCTACTTGATATAGCCTTAAAGCTAGTCTTGCTTTGAGCAGGCCACCACTGTGAGACAAGTGTCTTCTAACCTTGTCTATTGTAAAATACTGGTTATATCACTACATAAGCTGTATAAGAAGTAGATTGATGAAGGCAGGCTCTCTAAAATGGTGTATATAGAAAAGATATAAGATCTTGGATCTTAACAGCACTGTCAAGTGCTTTGAATTTTTAAGAAGAATAAATTGAAATCCAGTAATCTAAAATAAAGATGCAATAGAATTTTGTAAAAGCAAACACCTGGAGAAGCTTTTATGCAAAGCAAGTTGACAGGGTGTATGTGACTGCCTGTGTTCAGTTTTTAGCTCTAGGACTACTTTCAGTATGCTCTTGTATTGTAAAAAACCAGAGATAATTATTGATACTATATCATACTAATTGTGCTTATACTGTTTTATGGTTGTCCAGAGGGAGGAAACTCATCCTGGTAATATTTGGCTATGTTACAGTGGCATGAAGCACTCATTGTTTACATAAGAATCAGTTAATACTTTGATAGCTCTCTCTAATAGAACTTGACTTCTAAGAACATAATTTGCTTGGACTATATGAGAGCTAAGCTATTAATACTTAGTAGATTTATGATTAAGTGATTTTCTTGGACAAAATACTATATGTTCCCAGTGAGTGCAGTTGTCTATTGGTTAAATATATGCTTTCATTTAGTGTAGAATAGCCACATAGTAACTATTCTTGTCAGTTCTCTTTCTAGAGTCTGATTTTTTTATTTTTTAAAATAAAGTTTATCTGTAAGTGAGTATGTCTACAAAATTCAGTGGAGTTGGAAGCACTATGGCAGAAACTAAGGGAATACCTCCACAGGAAAAGAGAGGTTTGAAGGCCTATCCGTGCTTCAGTCTTTAGTCAAGTAAGGCCATGAATGGAATTCCTTGACTAAGGGATTCAATGAGCTTGGGTGCTTGACATTAAATGAAAAAGAGACTGTACTGATGAATTGTTTTAAATTCAGCTAATTTACATGTAGTTCAGTGTGTGTGTAAATATGTGGATGTGTACATATGTTTGTGTGCACACTATTATCTCCAGCATTACAAATTATAATGTAATTGTTATGTAATTTTTAATTAATAGTGTAATTATAATGTACCAGTTGATGTAAACTCATTTAGTTCAGAACAGGAAGATGAACTTCAATCACTTTCATTGGTGCAAATCAGTGCAAACCAAGCCTCCAAAGCTTTTGTAAATAGAGTTTTATATACTCCACAAAATCTACTGTGTCAGTACATGAGTTCTTCTGTGTAGACCTCTTGGGCATAGTACAGGAATAGAGTAGTTATATGGGAGTGCTGAATTATGTTGGAAAATCCCGAACAGTAACATTAGATGGATAAGTATTTCTTCTGTTTTTGATGTCACAAATGCTAGCAAGAATTCTCCACAAGCAATTTCTTCATCCTTTCTTTAAATATGATTTTAGTGCTTTGTGGTGAACAAAAAAGATGATATACAGATGGAAAGGTGGAGCATACTAGAAAGAAGGGAAAGGTACAGAGAGGTTCCCTTTGTGAAATTTTGTTTTAGTCACATCTTCTCATGGTAGAACAATTCAAAGCAATATGGAGCTCATCCCAAATTCTTGCAGAATTTGACAGAGTGTCTTTATGTATGAGGTTCAGAGGAATTTATGTTTGTTCTGTACCAAAAAGCATCTTGTTTGTCTCAGGTCACATTTTTATTTTCCTATCTTTTTCTTTATATTCCAGTCCTATACCTCTTCCTGATCTTCTTACCACTCTCTTCAGTGCACCATCAGCTGTTCCAGTGGTCATAATCTTTCAGAGTAATTAACATCTAAAACCTTGCTCCTTACCTACTGCCTGTTCTCTCTGTCAGTCTTCATGGTGATTCTGTCCTGCCCATTCTGCCAGTTTTCAAGTTTTTCAGCTGTAGGGTAGGCATACAAGTAGCTCACTGCATGCTCGCTCATGTGGCTCACTCACAGATTTGTTGCCCCAGTTTTAACAAGCCTATTCAACACTCACCTTTTGTTCCTCTGCCTTTTCTTGTTGAAATTCAAAGGTCTCCTAATACTCCTGCTCTATTTTGATTATGCTGTTTTATACTGTATCCTGGGCCTTGCCAGACATTTGTATCCACCCACTTCCCTCCTGTTGTCTGAGAAGCTACCTCCACAAGTGTGCAAGTGCAAACATTTAGCCATCTTGCCTTTTTGTTCCTTATGTTATTTTCTTCCTCTTCCCTCCCTCCTTCATAGACAGCTAGGTATGTGTCTCAACATGTGGTGCATATACTTAATATTATGTTTAGATGTACTTGTTATTCCCTTTAAACATGTCTAAACAGAATAATAAGTATAGCTCTTACACACCAGTTTCACAGTCTGTCTGGGCAGATAAACAACTGAATTCCCAGAATGTTTCAAAAACAAATCTTCCACAGGTACCTAGTGAAATATCTTGGAATTTTGGAAATTCTGTATCAGTTGATGCTGTTTTGAAAACAAGTGATTGCATCTAAAATGTGGAATGTACATTCATATATATCACACCCCACTGCTTCAGGATTTGAGTATATTGTCTATCTTCTACTACATTTTCTTCACTAAATTAGAAAACAAAATTCAAAGCTGAGCGTTAGCATGACAATTCCACAAGAGTTGTTTGAAAATGAAGACCTACACCTGGAACACTTTTCCCACTCTGACTGGAGTTTCTGGAAGACCCTCTGTAGAAAGGGTCTGTCACCACTGTAGGTGGTGACATCTCTAGGAGGAAGGTAAGCCAAGGTCGCGTGCTTTACTACAGCAGAGGTTTTCTTTGTCTGCAAAGGGGCAGTGAGTTCTTATTAAGGATGAGACCTGTCTGTCAACAGCAAAACCTTACTGGCCCACTCTAGGGCAACCTGGGAGACTCATCTGTAAAAGAGTCACTTCACAATAAGGTATTGTCTTAATAGCTAAGATTTTGGGTAATCTGCTGATAACCAGACCAAAAGTTTCTTTTGTACAGTGAGAAAAGTTGACTGTGCTGAAAGAAAAATATGTCTGGCACACTGAATTTATTAGGGGTTTTCTCTTTGGTCTTTTCTGGGTGTGTAGTGTAACGATTTCTTTGAAGTACAATTTTGATTGTATAGTATAATGATTTCTTTAAAGTCCAAAATTATTTGGTTTTGACTGACAGCTATTTCTATAGCAGCTGGTAGTGATATTGTAAATGTTTTGGGCTAGATGTTCTAATGAAGGTTCTGATACATGTGTATAAATAACCCCCTTCCCCACAGTGATCCCTTAATCAGAAGTTTTCAGTTTATGTATGTGAGCCTAGCCTGAATTCTTTTTGTTCTGGGGAACAGCCCTGTAGACTGAAAATAAGGAAAATAAAAACTTACAGGAGTATAACTTGTTTCCAATATAGCATAAAAACAACAAAAAAATTCTATTTACACAAAGATCTCTTGTTGCTTTGTTGGGGTTTTTTTAGTATCAGTCAAAATTTTATGTAAATCCACATGCTTCAAATGGATGAATTTTGAGGTGATGTTTTAATTACAGATGCATATATTCTCTGAATTTCTGTTGTGTCATTAATATCTGACATATCTCTTGACACCTTCCATCTCCCCCAAAATTAATTTCAAATTAAATTTATCATTTCATAGCCTTAGATTATAGAAACAGCCTCATAACCTTTTTCTGTTTGTTTTACAAATAAAATATATATCTTTTAATATAGCTTTTAAAAACCCCCACATAATCCCCCAAATTCTGTGTTAAATAACAAATTTTTAGAAATATTTCACCTCTCACGTCTCAGGCAACTTAGGGCTCTATGATAGACTTGTTAAATTTATTAACTTCACTATATTGTGCCTCATACTTTGTTCTAAGAGGTCCCAAATGTGATGTGGCTATCCATTACTTTATTCACTTCCTGCTGAATTCCGTTCCTTTCCATTATTTTAAAAAAATATGTAGTCCCATGATATGCAAGTTAAGCCTGAGGAAAATATTGAGTTTGTCTTTATTTGAAGTCAATAATGTATAATAGTATTATTGTGTGGTGGAAAATCAGTTGATGAAGAGATAGACACATGCTTACCTGGATTAGTGTTCTGAATTCTTTCTCCAGAATCTGTGGTTTGAGACATAGGGTTAATTAGAACTATGTGAAAGACACACAGTAGGGCACTGCCAAATCAATTAGTATTTCAGTAACAGGTTATAAGACAGAAAATGTTAACAATGGCTGCTTTTGACACCTCTGAAGTGCTACAGAGTACAGAATACTGAAGACTAATAGTTCAAAAGTGAGCTAAAGCAGTGTAAAAGTTCATCTGCTTACATAATATAAACTCATAGCACAGGGGTGAGCCTTGAGGATATTCAGTGTTGTGATGCTAAGCATTCTAAAACAACCTCCTTCTTCCCCTCTTGCATTTCAGGTCTGGTTTGGGATTTTGTTTTAATGCAAAGTACCTAACCAACTATTTGAGTTAAAATCAGCAATGCTGTATTTTACAGTGAATTTGTGTTGTTCACATTACAGAATATAAACAATTATGAAGGAACATTAACTCCAAGTTAATAAATTCCTATAATTTGAGTCTCCAGTCTTTGTAAATAAGAAAACTGATCTTTCTCAAGAAACCTAATTTCCTTATCATCTCTGTAAATTTTATATGCAAATACCTGGAAGGGAAGAGCAGCTGGAAAATTACCTTTTTAATCTCATACTTAAATGCTTGGTGTTGTATTACAGATGGTGTGTTGCCTGGAGAACACGTGCCAGTATGATTAGGGTCTTACAAACTTTAGAGAACTTCTGTTTTGTGGTGAGTGCGCAATAAGACTTAAGTGTTCCTTCTAGCTTTAATTTAAGTCAAGTCTGAGACAGATGCCACTAGCTTGCTGTGTTCTGTAAGGCTGGTAGAGAGAGGTAAAAGCCATGAGGCCACGGTGCCATGACACATTGCATGCTCCATCTTACAGCTGCAAAACATGTGACTCTTACTGCATTTGTTGCAATGCTAAGAATAGACCATGGTCTGAAATTAAATTATCCTAATCCAATGTATTGTTGGACAGGATTGCAGACTGTAAGGATGACTGACCCAACTGCTGTGGATTCACTGCAGCAACTCAGTATCACACAGCCACTCACTCACTTCCCCCTCACCCCAGAGGGATGGGGAGAGGAATAAAAAAACCCTGTAGATCCGTGGATTGACATGAGAACAGTTTAATTATTGAAACAAATTAAAATACAGTAGTAGTGCTGCTGCTGTTGCTGAAAATTATAATAAAAACAGGAACAGAGAGAGAGAAACCTGATGCAAATAATAATGCAAAGAAGTGTGCACAGTACAGCTGCTATCCTACAGGTGATGCCAGGCCTGTCCCAACCATAATATACACAATTCCATTTATATACTGGCCATGGCATCTATGATGTGGAATATCTCTGGCCAGTTCAGGTTACCTTCCCTTGGCTGTGCTCCCTCCCAACTTTTTGTGAAGTTCCTCACTAGCTGAACATGAGACTTGAAAAACGATTTTGACTTAGAATAAACACAGCATAGCAACAATGAAAACATCGATGCTTTTTCAATATTATTCTCATACTGAATCCAAAGCACAGAACTGTGCCAACTATTAAGAAGAAACTATCTCTATCCCAGGGCACCAACTCTGTTTTTACCTTTATTTTATTGTAACTGGTGAGCTAGTCCTAAACTGAGCATAGTGTTTTTGATGGGGTAGGTTCTAAAGTTTAAAATAAATATTTGCACACTTTCCCCATGTAAGTATTTCATATAGTTTTAAATATAGTTCTTTTCTACCTGGAATAATAGACCACATTTTTTCTTTTCAGCTTTGAGTTTTGAGTTTTCCTTACGCTTCAGCAAAGACATTTGAATTGATTGAAGTGCTAAAGTCAGACAACAGAGCAACAGCTTCAATATTAATTCTATACATGGATAAAATGAAAGCAAAATTTTGGATTATATGTTTCAGATTAATTTTCTAGAACATAGAAAAATTTATTTGTAGGACTCAATCAATTTGATTAAATTTCTTATTTAATGTAACATTGATTTGAATGCCAAGCCGTTTTACTCCATTTTGAGTTGGCTTAAAATTTTTTCTTCCTTCATGTTTGCTCTGATGGTTGTTCTTTCATGGTTGTTTTGGGGAATTCAGTATTTTCAGAGGAAGAAAGTGATTTTCTTAGTTTTTTATATTATTATGGTCTCCCTTGACTCCAAATTGCACAATCATATAATTCCAAAATAAAAGTGAAATCCTTGCTCTAAACCTAAAATGTGAATTTCTCTTATTTGAATAATTCAGCGATACAGATTTCAAACTTAACATTACGTTGTGAGAAGTGCAAATGAGTGTCTCTTTGATAGATGTCTTTAAAATTTTGATTTGTAGAATTTTAATTTCTACAAGTATAGCTGAGGTGTGCCTTCATTGCATTCGCTGCCTTTCTTGTGGAGTGACATAATGTGCTAGGTAATTAGGCTTTGAATCAGAAAGTGCTAATGTAAGAGACAGTACCTTTTGTAGTAACATTTTTTAATAGTTTGATCTGAAAAATTTCAGCAGTAGTTCCTGTAGATGCAATAGTTTCCCTAAAAGGCATCTTTTAGATAAAACTAAGATTTCCCCTCTTAATAATTTTGGTAATTTTTCCTTACGTAGCCTCTTGTAGAACACTTTGACTTCATACATATATTCCATGGCTGTCTGCCCCTAGAGTTCTAGACTCCTGTATAAATAAGTGACCCATGGCATGGGTGAATGTCTTGGTTTTGCACAGCCTGGTTTTTGGTCCTGGGGGTCCACAGAGGTGGCTCGGGTGAGAAGCTGCTGGAAGCTTCCACCATGTCCAGCAGAGCCAATCCTGGATGGCTCTGAAGATGGACATGCTGCTGGGCAAAGCTGGGCCAGTTAGAGAGGTTGGTAACACCTCTGTGATAACAGATTTAAGAACAAAATCAAAACAAATTACAGGTTTTTCCTTCTAGTCAGAGAAGACAAGGAGGTGAGAACATGTGAGGGAAATGACGTGGAGACACCAAGGTCAGTGGAGAATGAGGGGCAGGAGGTGCTCCAGGCACTGGACCTGAGATCCTTCTGCAGGCCATGGTGAACACCACGGTGAAGCAGCTGTACCCCTGCAGCCCATGGGGATCCATGGGGGATGCAGACATTTACCTGCAGCCCATGGGGGAGGTGCCCCTGCTGGAGCTGGGGATGCCTGGAGAAGGCTGTGATCCAGTGGAAGACCCAGTGGAGAGAAGGGGCCTGCTTCCAGAGAGAGGGTCCTTGCTCCCAGGCCGGAGCAGCCTGTCCTTGGGGATGCAGCCCGGGCAGAGAGCCCCGGGCTCAGCCCCGGGAGCGCTCCGTGCCCTGGGGCAGCTCCCGCTGCAGCAGGCGCGGCTCGGCTGCTGCTCCCGAGAGCGGAGCCACGGCGGGGAAGGGCAGGGAGAGCTGATCCCCAGGGAGGGACCCCACGGCCTCACAGGGGAAGGACTCCTCTCCTGGAGCAGCGGAAGAAAACCTCAGGTGACAAACTGACCAAATCCTCACTCCCCTGTCTCCCTGCACTGTTGGTAGGAAGGAGAGAGGTGGGGGAAAAAAATATGTTCTTTAAGGGCTTGTTTTACTTCTCATTATCCTTCTCTGTCTCTGTTAGTAACAAATTTACTTTGAACCCCTAAGCTGAGACAGTTTTGCCCTTGGAGTATTTTCTCCTCGCCTTTATCTCAACTCATGAACCCTTCACTGATTTTTTTTTTTTCTCTCCTCTGTCCAGATCTGGCAGCTGAGGCTGACAAGCAGCTTTCTTGGGTGCCTGGCAGTGGGCCAGTGTCAAACCATGACAGTGAAAAGAGAAACCCCCTCCTACCAATAGAACAGCCTTTCCTGGCAGGCAGGGTACCCCTTCATAAGTGGACTCAGGTCATAACCAGCACCAGGCTAATGTTGAGGGTAGCATTTTTTGTGTGCTGCTTCATGACCACCAAAAAAAGTGCCCTTCAGTATCAGTTTTCATTGTTATTTTTCTTTACAATGTTGACACAGAGAGTAGATTAGTGGACCACGCACTTAGGTCCCCAGCAGGATTTTAGCTGCCTGTTATAACTGAGGGAGCTGGATTTGTATGGCACGTGGTTGTTAGATTTTGCAGTGCGTTGAAATCCTGTCTCTTTCTTTGGGTACCTCATCCCTGCTGAGTCAATCAGAACTAGCCACACAATACTTCCCCTGCTGCCAATTGCACAGAGAGTGCAATAACCAGTGAAATAACTATGTTGTGTTCAAGTTAGGCATTTAAAAGCAAAACCATATCCTGATGATGTACATGTGCTCTCTCTTTATCCTGTATCATAAGCATTTAATAGTTCATGTACATACTAGGATGAAAATGAGAGATTTAAATAAATTCTGTCTAGAATTGCTCAGCACCTTTAGAGAACTTAAAGAGATTTCCAAACTAGGACAGGGAATTTAGATTCTGCAATACAAATATTTTTGTAATGTAAAATATATTTGTTCCCTAAATAGCTTTTACTAAGGAAATACGGGGTTTTGTTTTGGTTTTGTTTTTTCTTTTTCCGGTAAGATATACTCTTACCACGATCAAAAGAAAAGACTCCTCTTGTTTTGTACCTCCTTTCTAAGGGAGGATATTACTTTGCTGATGTGGTGCAATTACTTCTCATTCATTTCATGCTTCTGTGCCTTCTCCTAGGACAGAGGCTCATCTGTATCTATGCCTTAGCCAGTAATTGCTTTTGTTGCTCTGGAAACATCTAGCTATGGTTTTAAGGAGTGTAATGCTCTTCCCTCTTGCCTCTTTTCAGCTAGAAAATTTAAGACACTTAAGTCAAGACACAATGGTGTGTTTTGGTTTTTGAGTTGTCAGATGAAGTTCCATTTTGAAGATATCTATGTATTATTGTCTGAAGAGGAATTAGGCAAGACAAGTTATAAAAATGCAGGACAGACATTGAAAGAGCAGAAAAGCGTCTTCAAAAAGTTTGTTCCACTTCCTGGAGGGATTCTGCTGCTTTATGTATCATCCATAAAGTCTGAAGCTGGTGGAGCAGAGGAGTGAGTTATGGGTATATTGAAAGTGCATGAGTACTAAATGAAGAGAAAATCCACTCACTCTTATCAATATGTAATAGAATTAAACATCCTGAAGTGTATGCTGGAGCATCGTTTTTCTTTTTCCATATGTTATGGAGTCTGTAGAAACTCTTCATGAAAAATGAAAAAAAGAGTTCAAGCTTATTTCATATTGAATAGCTGAAGGAAATAGAGCCTGGAAATAATTTGTCAAATGAGAATAAATTTTAATTAATATAGATTTCTGTAAATATATGGTAGATTCTTGTGAATATATTAGTATAACAAGAGTTATAATCCTGAATGCAGGGATGGATTATATACAGTGACTAAGTTTTCATTTGGGACCATCAAAGCATATAAATAATGAAACCCTCTTTGAGGCAGAGAATTCATTAGCTTCATATGGGGTAATAATTAACAGGGAGGAAAGGGATATCTAGAAACATACACCAAAAACTTTACAGTTTTTATAATAATAAATATCATGTTTTAAATATAAATGGACAAAAACATATTTGTGAGCTTACAAACAGGCTAACAGAATAGATCTGAGAAATGACCTCATTTAATTAGCTCTTGAGACACAGATACCACTATTTAATGAATGTTTTAGTTTACAGCTAGAGAGAACCTTTCAGTACACAAATTAAGCATATTAAATATTAAAAAGCCAGTCTTTAACTAATTATTATATGATCAACATTGAAGCAGGTACGGTTTTCCACCATTACATAAAAGAATTAAGATTTCTTTGGACAAAATAGTCAAGTTTATGCAAATATATTTTGGTAGAGGTAGCAGAACCCTGCTGCCCTATCAGAAGTTTAGAGAACTGTACTCATGCTTGCTATCTTCAAATAAAGTCATTCTTTGTATATAAGCAAAAGTAAGAGTTTGTGCATCAAAAGAACTTACTTATTCATATTCTAGAACTTAACACTCTTACCATTCTTATTTTCTCTGGATTTTTTTTTCCTTATGACAAATTCTGCAGTGTGGACAATGTAATCCCCTTTGAAGGTTTGTGGCAGATTTAGATAAATTTAGGTAATTTAGCAAATTAATTAGTTTAAGCTAATATGTTTGAACTAACCACAGTATGGTAGCTTTCATAATATGGCTGCATCTAATGTATTTAATTGAAACTGGATCTTGAGAGCTACAGCTGCTATGTTCCATATATTAAATGAAATTATGAGAACTAGTTAACATAAGACCATGCACAGGTGGAAAACTATATATAAACAGAGCTTCTCCTCCTCCAAGAATAGCATTTCACAAACATTTTGAATTTTTAAAAGAATTTTCAACAGTCCAATCTAGATCATAAGGTTATTTTTAGTTTTGTGTTGGTTTTGTTTGTGTATGGGGGTTTCATGGTTTTCTTTTTGGTTTGGGGGAAGGGATCTGGTTGGGTTTTTTTTTCTGAGGTTGCATGAAAAGACATAACAAGAAAGAAAGAGCAATTTTACCAAAAAATAATGTAATTTTTATTATTTGAAGAGAAAATAGAGGTGTTGCTGTGGTATTTATCTCAATAAGTTTGTTTGGTTTTTTTAGTTAAAATTACCAAACATCAACAAATAAGTTGAAAGTGCTGCTTTACTATGTTTTTCTCTTATCAATGTGCTATCCTCTAGTGTGACTCGCAGCTATTTGTGTTAACTTAAGACATTTTCACAGTCACATGCACCGTCTTACTTGATGAGGCATCTGGCACTCCCTGGGCTACAGGAAATTTTACTGCAAAGTAAGATTTTTCATGTTGCAGTGCAATAACTGTCTCTACCAACCAGAAGTCTAAACATGCCTAATACCTGTCTCAAGTTCTCTGAGACCTGGACACTTGTATACCATACAAGTGTTCATTCCCTCTGTTATTTCTGACTTGCAAATGGTCTGAATTTGTATTCCTGTGACCCCCACAATGTTTTCTTCCTTTCGTATTTGAAACAACATAGTGCTAGCCTGGTGTTAACACAGACTGTCATAGTTCCAATCAGGTGTGAACACAAGAGAGTTTAATGACATGAACAATTTCCACTGTTAATATCATAAATAAATTGAAACTATGGAAAGGTGAGTTTTAGTTCTCTAAAAGCAACACTGGAATTGAGTGGCCTGGCTGAATTTGCACACAGAAGAAAAAGGATTAACCAAACTAGTCAACTTAGAGCCTATTGGTTGTTAAACAAATTGGTTTAACTGGTTAAACAACCAAACCAATGGCATCTCCTGCCACCAATGTCAGATGAACACCCCAATTTAATATGAATTTCACTGAGATAGGTTTGAGTTCAGACACCTGGACATCTGCAGTAACCTGGTTCTTTCAAAACTGGACCACCACAGTCAAACTCAGAGAAAGAGTATGGGCAACTGATTTGTCTTACCTAAGACAGAAATCTGCCTCAGCAAAAGTGAGCAGTTCTTGGAAGAGCAGTTGAACACTTTTTTAACCCAAGTAAAGAGTGTAGAGGGGAAGCCTTATAATGAGTGGCAGAGGTAATTTGTTCGGCCTGGAGGAGGCTGAAGAGAGGCCCCAGCACAGTCTACAGCTGCATAAAGAGGGGAAGAGGAGGGAGAGACACTGATCTCTTTGGTGATCAGTGACAGGACCAGCGTGAATGGCATGAAGCTCTATCTGTAACATTAGGTAGGATATTAGAAGAAGGTTCATCAACCAGAGGCTGTTGGGCACTGGAACAGGCTCCCCAAGCAAGTGGTCACAGCACCAAGCCTGATAGAGCTCAAGAAGTGTTTGGACAATGCTGTCAGGTACATGGTGTGATTTTGGGGTAGTCCTGTGCAGGGCCAGGAGTCAGACTTGGGTCCCTTCCAACTCAGGATATTTTATGACTCAATGATTCTGTGACTCACTGGAGATATTAGGTTGCTGTCTTGATTAGGAATTGATCTAAGTCTTGTAATAACAGTTCTGTCTTCCACTGATAAGTTAATGAATATGATTCTTTGTCTACATTGTACTTTTCCCTTCCATTCTAGATTGTTATAAAAGCAGCAGATAAGCTAAATTACAAAAATGAAAACTCTGAACATAGAATATCTGCATAATCTGGCATTTTTAAACTGAATTTTATCTCAAAAAGAAGTCTGTGTAGCAAATTGCAACCAAAAGACTTATTATAAAAACGTATAAACATCTTGCAGCTTTATTTAAGTGTTATGCAACAGATAAAACTTGCTTCTCTGACAGATGCTGATTTGCCTTAAATGCTAAGAGGCTGTAGATGCCCTTAGTTACTACAGTAGTAGAAAACAGCAAAAGAACATTTCACTTGAACCGAAAAAACTTTATTTCTGGAATAGCTGGATACCAGGTGTCCACTAAAGCTGCTCAATCACTCCTGCTCCTCATCTGGGCAGGGGAAAGAAAATACAATGAAAGGCTCAAGGGGCAAGACAAGGACCAGGAGGGATCTGTCATCAGTTACAGATCATGGGAAAACCAGATTAGAATTGGAGAAATTAGTTCAATTTATTACCAATCAAATTAGAGTAGAATAATGAGAAATAAAAATAAATCTTGAAGATACTTTTCCCCCACCCCTCCCTTCTTCTTGGGCTGAACTTTACTCCTTATCTGCTCTATCTCCTTCCCACTGAGGGACAGGAATGGGGGCTGTGGCCAGTTCGTCATGTGTTTTCTTCTCAGGGGAAGGACTCATCACACTTTCCCCTACTCCAGAGCAGGAACTCTCTCACAGCAGATAGTACATCGCAAATTTCTCTGGTTATAGTCCTTCCCACAGGCTGCCGTTCTTCACAAACTGCTCCAGTGTGGGACCCTCCCATGGGGCAGTCTCTCTGGAACAGGCTGCTCCAGTGTGGATCCCCTGAGGGTGACATGTCCTGCCAGCAAAGCTGATCCAGGGTAGGCTCCTCTTCCCAGGAAGCCACAGGTTCTGCCAGAAACCTGCTCCAGCGTATGTTTCCCATGGGGTCACAGTTTCCTCTGGGCATCCACTTGCTCTTGCATAGAGTCCTCCAGGACTCAGTCACTCAGTCCAGTCCACATCTGCTGCGGTCCTCCATGGGCTGCAGGAGCACAGATGTCTCATCATGGTCTTCACGATGGACTGTGGGGAAACCTCATCTCTGGCACATGGAGCACCTCCTTCCCCTTCTTCTGCACCTGCAGAGTTGTTCTTCTCATGTTTTCTCAGTTGCTTGTACATAGCAACTTTCCCCACTTCTTAAATATATTATCACAGAGGTGCTGCATTCATTGCTGGTCATCTTGGCCATGGCTAGTGGCAGCTTGCCTTGGAGCTTATTAGCTCTTCTGCTACCAAAGCTTTGCCACACCGAATACAGCTAATACAGCCCATCCTGAAGGCTAAGAGCAGTGACTTAGCATGGTGGTTCTATTGGATATTCCAGCATAAGGAACCTGGGCATGTAATTTAGGGGCCAAGACTTGATGTGATTCAGAATCTTTCACTGTGTTCCAGCAAGTCTCATGGGTACTCAGACTTCTGGGTCTGCTGCTTTTTACAGGAAAATGCAATAAAAAAGTAGGAAGAGTCAGCCCTGCATTTTCACAACTACATGGGTCACACAGATTCTAAGTGCCCTAGAGAGTGGTGAATGCAACATGATTTAAATATTATTCTACCTGTTGGTACTGGGGGTATTTGTCTTGTTGTCTGGATTTGGATATTTGGCAGCCCATGTAATTAAAATTTTACATCTTCAAGTATTAAAGGACAATGACTCCAAAATCTGTTGTTTATTTGCTCCACATGCAGATGTGCTTTAGAAAGCATGCCCTGATAAAATCAAATTCATACTGTTGTAGATACTGATTTTTTCATAAAAGATGTTAAATTTTTGGGAAAGTCTCAGTGAGGTAGCACTATTTTTAATTGGATTGTGTCCTCTAAGCATGAAAAATTGTAGTGATGTCTATTACAATCTAGTGAGGGAGAAAGCATACTATCTAACGTGTGGACTAGGCCAGATGCCTAGAGATACATGGATGCATTTTCCTTTGATTCCTTTGCATTTATTACTTGCATAAATATTTGCTGTCACTGTGACTGGAGACATTTATTTTCCTACTTTTTTTTCATTTTTTTTCTTCATGCATTTCACAAAACAGCATGGTATAACAACAGCCACATTTCCTACTTTCCCTTTGTCCAAGAGCATCTACTCTAAAAGGCAAAAGTAAAACCAAGACACTGCAGGAATTGATGTGTAATGCAAGGGAGGTAAATGCAAGAAGTATTATGCATTTGGTTTAACCTGCATTCCTCCCCTGAAGCCCTGTAGCTAGTCAGGGATAACCAAAGCATTATGAATCTGTCCAACATTAACCTTATCCTGTATCCTTATCCATAAGCAATTCATTGGCAATACAGTCTAAGACAGCAGTTTTGAAAGTAACACATTTAAAATTACCAAGGTCTCTGTGTTTTAATATGTTGGAGTACAGAAGGAGTACAACAGAATTGAATTTAAATGTGGGCTGATTGGCTTGGTCTGTGTTTACAGCACAGACAAAATAAGCCTTGGAATTTAATAATGGATTTTCATACAAAGAATTTATCTTCAGCCATGAAGTCTTCCATGAAGACTTATTATATTCGAAATAAGGAAAAACTGTCCTGGGGATATCTCAAGATAAACAGAAACGGTTGGATTTCAAATCCCAAGGAATTAATTATCTCACCACAGTGAGGAGCCCTGTTGCCCCTTCTTTCTTAATCTCACTGGATTTTTAAAACTGAAACTTTCTTTATGTTGTTTTTAGCTCTTTTTATCCCCACTTGTCATTTGTTAGTTCAATTTACAGAGCCCAACAATACTATTATTGTCAAAGAACTCTTGTTTCTTTGGTTGCTGAAATAAATTAGTTTGAGTTGAAGCTAAAGCGTGACACCTAATCTCACTTAAAATCTTAGCTGAAATAAAGAGATATTTTACTTAAATCTTTATATTAAAATATACATGTAATGCAAAGTCTATTTAATCTACAGCCATTGCATGGGAGATTTTGTTTTCAATGACAAAACAGAGTTTTAATGTGCCGTGAGATTTGTACTGTGATGTGTAAGAGGTACTCATTGACTAGAAGCTTACTGGTCCTTTATGAATATTTATACAATCAATTGAATTTAAGTTATATGTTATTATAGTTAATGTGCAGGCACTTGCTCTGCTTCTGTTTCTTTCCTGATGAAAACATAATTATATGCTTTGAAGCAAATATTTAGAATATAAGAAAAAATATCTTATTGAAAGTTCAGGTTAAACCTAGTCAGTGATCTGCGCACTTACATTATTAGAAGAGATAACATGGAGTGCTTGACTTTAATCAAGTTCTTTAGGCTCATTTGCATTTTGAATGTGGAGTTGTAGTATAATTTTCATAACAGTATTCTCAAGTATATCTGTCCACAAATATTGTGTCACTCCAACAGTTGCTTTTATTTAACCAGAGCTTTCTGTTAGGATAGGGACAGAACAGTTTTCTGTATTTTCAATCTAAAGGTAATAGTGGTATCTAGAAGGACAGTAGAATATTGCATAATCACTAACATGTAGTTGCTTTATTCCCTAAATGTGGACTTAAAGGGCTGATGATGATTCATGTAAGCTCCATGTGGTAATTAGAACCATGAAATGCTTTGTATTAGAAAGGACATTTAAAGACCACGGAGTCTAACCCCCATGACAGGCAGGGGCACTTCCCAGTAGACCAGAATGCCCAGAGCCCCATCCAATCTGGCCTTGAACACTTCCAGGGATGGGGTATCCACAGCTGTTCTGGGCAACCTGTGCCATTGCCTCACCATTCTTGTAGAAAAAGGTCTCCCTCAAATCTAATCCAAACCTATCCTTTTTCAGTTTGAAGCCATTCCCCATTATCCTATCATTGCAGGGCTTGGTAAATGTCTTTCTCTGTCTTTCTTCTATGCTGTCTCTTACTTTCTTGAAGGCCACATTAAGGTCTCCCTGGAGCCTTCTCTTCCCAGGTTGAATAACCCCAACTTTTTCTTTGTGAGGGAGCAAATGCAGCTTTTTTATTCCAAGAGTCAGATCCTAACTAACAGATGTCTTTCTTGTCCTGAGAAGTCCAGAGGTGGATTCACTACTCCACATGAGGTCTCATGACTGCACAGTAGAGGAGCAGATTCATCTCTCCCAACCTGCTGGCCATATTTCCCTTTTTGTGCAGCCCAGGATAAGGTTTGCTTTTGAGGCTTCAAGAGCACATTGCTGGCTTATATCTGACTTTTCATCTGTCAGTATCCCTGAGTCCATCTCTGCAGGGCTGCTGTAAATCAATTCATTCCCCAGTTTGTGTTAAAATTGGTGGTAACTCTGACCCAGGCACCAGACATTGCACTTGGCCTTGACTAACTTCTGAAGGGTCACATGATTTCTCTTTTCAAGCCCACCAAGATCCATCTAACGTCGTCCCTCTCCTTAAATTTACCAAATGTGCCAACTCAAGCTTTGTGTCACCTGCATGCTTGCTGAGGCTGCAGCTCAGTCCCACTGTCCATGTCACTAATGAAGATTTTAAAAAGCATTGGTGTCAGTATGGACCCTTGAGGAGAATCACTCATTACCAGTTTCCATTTGGAGATTGAACCATTTACTGCAAGTCACTGGATGCGGCCATTCAGCCAGCTCCTTATGCATCTAATAATTCACCCATCAAATCCATAGCTCTCTAACTTAGCAGCAAGAAGGTTGTGTGGGACCATGTCAGAGGACTTTAAGAAGTCCGGGTGGATGATAAATTCTCTTTCATTGTCCACTGATGCAGTCAATCAATCATAGAGTGCAGTCACTTACTCAGATGTCATTTGCCAGTGGTGAGGTCGTGTAAGCTTTCTCTAGTCACTTCCCTGTCTTTCATATGTTTCAAATGTCTTCCAGAAGTATCTGTTCTATGATATTATTGATCTCTGAGGTTGTCAGTAGGTCCTGGGGTCCTCTTTTTACCCTTTTAAAAATGCATGTAAGGTTCCCTTTTCTCCAAATATTTGGGGCCTTGTCTGACTGCTGTGACTTTTCATAAGCGTTTTTGAAGACATCCATCAAGGAGAGGGGTAGCTTTGCATGCTATTATTCTTAAAAATTGCTGGGCAAGACTTTTTCTGACAGTTTCACACTGAGAGCTGTGTTTCAAGACACAGCGAGAGAAATATTTGAGGTATTCATGCTCTATGTTTAAGGAAATCTCAGACATGCCTTCAGAACAGACTTTTCTTTCATTAGCAAATTACATTGTTAAATTATTTTGATTTTTTTTTCCTGATTCTGCTTCTTCTTCTCCAAGCAACAAGCATGTAAATTTACATTAGATCTGTGAAACTTACTCCTGCAATAGTGGTCATTGCCCCACTCTGATCTGTGAGCAGGCCATACTTTTATATTTTAATGCTGCTTTTAAATGACCATGATATGTAACACATGGAGGGAATTTACTGCCTTTGAGGACGTCATCTTTGTTTTGCAGTGTCATGCCTTCCAGAAGTGAATCACCCTCAAGCTGAGTCTCAGCAACTAATTTTATTTAAGAAAATATTTGCATAAGTTTTGTGGGATGTAATGTTATTTTGTTAAAAACACTGATATGCTTTTAAATGTTTTTATTTGCTATGCACTACATTTTATTGTACATTGCTCTCTGACATGAACATTCAGTAGTGCTGAAATTAAATAAAAGGTTTAAGATTGGAAAGACTGCTCCTATTGTGAAGCTTTTTTCATAGTTTGGGGTTTATGCAATCTTACATAATCATGAACTGAATTTGATTTCTTTTGCTTTTTCTAGAATTAGTTATTTTTTTTCTTGGTTTATTTTTTCAGATTAAAATTTAGTAGTCTTAAGTAAAAGTAAGTAAATATTAGTGATGGACAAATTAAAACCACAGATTAAGTACTGGTAAATTTTTAGCAAGTTAATAGTCTGAATTATTTACCAGTGCACTAGAATAATTCCCTTTATTTAACTAATCAGACATTAGCATTAAGTGATGACCCCACTTAATTTAAGAAATATTGCTCTATTTATTGCTAGAGCAAGACTTTCAAATCCAAAAGAAATTATCAATTTTCTTCTAAGTAGTAGAAATCTTCTAGTAGAGATGCATGACCTCACTTTATTCTCTCATTGTCAAAATAATATCTGAGTATGTTATAGAAAAATTGAGTTCATTGGTAGAATGCCATTGTTTCCAGCAAGGGTTTAAGTCTAGAAAACATGAAAATGTTTCCCAGGGTCTTTGTAAATTTTGTGTTGTTTTTCTATTTATAGCATAACTTAAGTACTGCATATAATTGGTTGTTGCATCTTCAATAATCATGAGAAAAATGTACAGAACCTGTTGGTCCATTTTTTAAAAAAATAATTATTTATTTTATTTATTATCTTTACATATAGTGACAGACCTAAAAGTCACCTCAGAAGTGAAATAATTTGTTTTGGAACTGAAAAAGTTCAAAACCAAAACATACTTAATGATGTGACAAATCTGCAGCTATTGGATCCAGGACTGAAAAGATGCTTTTCTCCATCCTCATGCTCTGTCATGAAGTAGCACCAATAAATTCTGTTCAAAACCAAGGATAGAAAATGAAAATTTTTCAGGTGGTTAGGGGGAATAGTCAGAGTATCTAGTCTGCTCAATTTGGTGTTGTCTTGGTGCTTTTCTGAAGCATGAAAATTATAGACAGAGTTGTATGCGAAGGCTCTGAAAATTCCTGCCTCAACTGCTGACTTAATAAAGAGAAGAACAAGGCAGTTTTGAGAATCAGACTTGGGGCAGGGGGGCAGGATGTTTATTCAGAGTTTTTAATTTGGTTTTGGGGGTTTTGAGGGGCTTTGGTTGATGGCTTTATATTTTTAAATGAAGATTTTTGTAATACTTTTTGTCTATTGTTACATGATCCCTTTATTCAGCTTATATTTTATTTTTGATTGTCTCATAGTAACAGGTAAACAAAATTTTTATCTGTTGCCCTCAAAATCTTCTTTTTCCTCTTGAGAAAGTCCTCCTTTCAGGTTAATCAGAGTAATGGCAAGAAGTTCTGTGTGTATAGTGATTTCATACATCTAACAAGTAAATTCAATGTCCCGTTTGGCATAAGGATTTCATTTATGGGAACTGCCCAGCTATTTGTAACTTAAATGTCATTTTTGAGCTCCTCCAATGCTCAATACTTCACATTTTAGATGAGAGAGTGACAGTGGCAGCTGATGAGAATCTAACTGGCAATGTTTACATGCCATATATTTTGGAAGCATGAAATAATTTGGTGTGGAAACGATGTGATCTAGACTCTCATTCATATTAGGACCAGTTTTGAAAGCTGAATGGAATTACTCGTGGCGTTGGAATTTTTGCTCAGTTTGCTGGACATACTTGTTCAAACTATTTACTAGCAGCTAAAAATTATTCTGCAGCCACAGTATTTTAAATTTCTTTTTCTGTTTTAAAACAACAGGATAGCACCCTTCATACAGAACAGCAATTTTCTGTTGGAGTCAGAGCAAGAAACTTGTGGGATTCTGCTTTTACAGCTCGAGTGTTGCCAAGCAGATTTAGTTGTTAATTCGCCTTTATCACGAATGGAGCTGGAGACATCTAGTGGTTGCAATGGAAAAAGTCTCAGCGAACCGGTAACTAATTATATAGAGCCGAAACTATTGTCAAAGTAGCACGACAAGGAGCATATGCACAATATCATAATAAAAAAATTAACACTTATATATAATTAGAACTTTTGGTTTTGTTTTGAATGAATGGATTTAGTCCATTTACTTATTTATTTTGGGAATATTGAAAAGTTGCAATTTTTTTGGACTGACCTTTTAAAGTAACTGGAATTGCAAGGAGACATCACCTCGGATCTGAAATGCACATTCATGTTTTTCACTTTTATTTTAGTGATACGCTACAAGTTACTTCACAGAATTAAAAAAAAAATCATATACTTGTAATTTACAAAATGTGTCAGCTGCACACTTTTTCGTGTGGTAGGTCAGTTTGCTATAGCAGAGCTCATGTTCATGGTCCCTTCATGGCCACTTGAATGCAGACTTCAAGGATCCCATTGCACATATCTTCATTTTCTCCATATTTCTGAGGGAGTATCTGCACAGATGTATTTCTTAATCTGTCTGTAAACATAATGAAGTTTACATCCTGAAGTACTTGAAAGTTTTGCTCTTTCCAGTTATTGCCAGTCATAATGCTGACAGAAAAATCTGTATTCCCACAAATTTGGCAAAAGAGATCAGCTCCTCTTTGGATTTACCTTATATGTCAACTCTTCAGAGTAATAACTAATGTGACTCCTGTGGTATATATAATCTGTAATATATGTTGTTGTGGTCCTAACTACTCAGAAATTATTTCAATGAGTTTCAATGTCTAGCCAAAAAGTTGGGGTTTATGCATTCAAGGTCTTTGGTTATGTAAGAAGCAAACAAATGTATATGCTATTACCTGGACTCTGCCTGCACAGAAGATAACAAACAAATTGTTTAAGGGGAAATTCTGTCTGGGTATTACTAATAGGTCTTTGCCATGAAAATAATTAAGCACTGGAATAGGTTGTTGTCACTTCAAACAATTCTCAGTGTTGTGAGGACGTAATGAAGTCCATCTTTGTTCATAAATCAGTTCTGATTATTAAAAAGGCACAGGTAATGCCTTCATTTTTTTGTGTACTTTTGGCAGTACTGCTTCATTCCTAAGTATCTTAACACATAAAAGGCTGCTTTCTGAGGTTGGTGCTAGATCTTCATCCAAGTTTTGCAAGAAAATATGAATTACATCCTTCAGGTGCTGGCATGTAATTCTGTGATTGTGGTTAACTTTAACTGTCATCCAGAAATTATTTCAGTTTTACACAGTACAAAAAACCCCAAGGAACACTGAACTTCCTGTGGAGAGCTGAGATAACTCTCTGCTGGTGATGCAGAGAAACAGAGTATAATTCTTTGTTTTGCTAGGATGAAAATTGGTCAATTAAATACTACCCTTCTTATTGTTCTTTTCCCACTTTTTGGTCCAAAATAATATTAAACTCACTCTTCATAAGACTAAAATAATACTTAATATTAAAATACCTTTAATTCCTTACCAGTATCTTTTGGAAAAAAACCCCAAACAAACAAACCGAGCAAAATTAGGGCCCCTCTGTGACATCAGAGCTACTGTCAGTTTATTTACTTGTATCTACTACTTGGACAAGCTAAATGAAATGTAAGATATACATTTTCTCTTTTGCAATTCACATGCTTATTATATCACAGCTTTCCACTGTGAGACTTCCTTCTAGCAACAGGAAATATTTCAGGGATGAATAGCAATTTTATGCTTACATTAGTTTCTTGATCATAACCTTAATCAGCTCTGTTCAGAACCAGCCCTTCATTAGCAATCTTACAGTTTTGCTGAAGATTCTTGTAACTTCATCACTATCAACAGTGTTTTGTGTGTTTTTTTAGGAACTAGTGTCTGAAAGATCATTGCTTACCAGCTCAAAAGTAGGTCTCATATGAAGACTGCTGACTAGACCAGGTGCTGAAGCTAGATCTAATAATACATTTGCTTTTATAAAAACACAGAGAAGCCACCAGGAATTAAAAATACGGTTGGTAGTTCTTCATTGGCTGGTACATTTGCTTATGTGATCTGGTATGATTTTAGATGGGCAGCAATACATAAAACTTCGTTGGTTTGGTTGGGTATGGTTGGAGCTTTCTAGTTTGGTTTAGGTTATTTATAAGAGACCAAAAAAGGCATGGGTTTATGTGCAGTTTGGTAGTGGGTATGGCAACACAGTGCACACTTTAAATGATCTGTTGTTGTCTGCTGTCTTTTCTAGCTGAACATTTTAGTTCTAATCCAATTTTAAACAGGACGTGGGAGCTGCCAGGAACTCATAAAGAGGATTTCTTCTGATGTTCACTTTGGTAACCAAAGATTTATCTGTTTCCTTGCACAAACAGTTGCAGCAATGCTATTCAAGTTTAATACGTTTACTAGCTTTTAATGATGTTTATCAATATTTCCTCTTTAATGAATTCTCTTAGGTTACTCTCTTTTCTCTGTTCCTTGGAAAGCTGCCCTGTACCTAGAGGAGTGCAACAGTTTTTGTATTGCAACTGCAATGAATAGCTGCTCGTATCTAGAGATAAATCAAAAGGTTTAGTACCGCTCCGAATCCCCTATACGTCTTTGTTTATATGCCCTTTGACATGGTCTATCAATATATTAGTTTGACTGGACAACTCTTTTCTTCATTGATGAACTGGATGTATTTCCTTCACTTAGCTTGTCCATAATGTCCGTAAAGGATGACACAGCCTTTCATAAAGCCATTGATTTTATAGATTCTTCTTGTTTTCAGTAAAATATCTGATTTGCTTCAGCACAACAAACATCTATTTTACATCCAGCTTTTGCTACTTTGATTTTACTCATCTTTCTGGTTCCCATTTTCTGAGGACTTCAGAAAATGGGAACCAGACTTTCTTCCTGATACTTCAAGAATTTCTCCAGGAAGGCTACAGATGAAAATGTAAAGAAAATTCAGGCTTTAGAGAAACTGCTGCGATCCACTTTTTTATTTCTTATTTTGTTTCTGCTTCTAGCTATTATATTATGGTTACCTTTAGTAGAATCTGTAGTCAGAAAGTGTTCTCACATCAGTGCTACTGTAGTCTATTCCAACTGCTTCTTCACCCTGTCATTAAAATATGCTTTTAACAATTGGGTTAAAATTATATTCCTCTATAGTGAGCTGTAATTATCACTGACTAAGATATAAGTGATTTACAAGGCCTAAAAGGAAAGAGAAATACTCTTCTTCAGAAAGGTAGATTTATAGCTTCAGTTTTTGTGCAGATGGTACAACAGATGTCTCCTGCCAATAGCTTCTAAATTTGTAATTCTGGCTTGAAGTTTTCTGTATATGTAGATAAATATGGAAGCTTTTGGGTTTGTTTGTGGGGTTTTTTTTCTGGCACAACTTGTATTGGGGAAAGACACTGATCTATATAGGGAAGGTGAAAGTTGCTTTATGTTTATAAATTATTTTTGCTGCTACTTTGCGTCTTACTGACTAACTTAGTAGAAATAGAGACAGGTTGCCTAAAACATCAGTTGAAGGTTAAATACAATATTCCAGGAACACTTTAAAAACAATCTGTCAAAGCTTTCTGCAGAGACTGGTAAAAGCAGACTGTTTTCCATTCTTCACTGAAAAGGTTTCCCACAATGTGATTTTTCCATCTGATGTGACAAGAGTTCAGACAGAAATCCAAAATTCCAAATATGTCTCAATTTGTTCACTTTCCTAAATGATGGATTCAGCTAAATATAGTTCAATTCTGCACATCTTGTAGGTTGGATAAAAATTATTTAGCAGACCAGGATGGTTCCCTGTAGGCTTTATGGTACCTGTGTTGGCAGGTAAGACTTCCCACATATATTCTCTGTGCTGGAGGAGGCGACACCCATCAGCAGTCCAGTAGAGATCCATCTGCTCTCTGCCCAGAGTGAGCCTGCAGCAGGGGGATACCACATCTCCAAACTATATACACAAATACTTTCACTTTAAAAATGCTTCATTTAATTAAAATCACAGTTGTTCACCTTGCCAAAAAAGAGGTTATGCCACTGAACTTGTAAATTACTTAGACACTTAAATGTGTTTATATCTAAGAATTTGTGTAAGTTCAGAACTAACCCCTTTTTTTTTCTAATCCATTTTCCTTTTTGTTATTTTGTTAGTAATTTTTATAGCCAGAGTGTGACTCTTCACTCCATAATTTACTCTTTAAATGTAGAGCAAACTCAACAAGTAGGTGTACAGAAAAATGTGCAGAAAGTCTCAGAATCCTGTGAGAGCATCACTGGCTGGGTGCAAGGGTGCTTCTTTGATACTTTAAGAGAAAACATGGATGGGAATCATGAGACATGACAGTATAAAGAACACAGTAGAGAAGGAATTTGTGATGAATGGCTATGAAAATGGAGACAAGCATGTGGCAAATGGGAGCAAAGAGAGCAGTCATAGCTGATGGTTAAAACCCCTAAACAAACAAAGGAAAAACAGTATTTCAAATGTTAAGACGCCAAAAAGCCAGTCACTAAACAAATCTATTTTCTTCTCTTGCTGAAGCTTTAGTATTTGTCTGATGTTACTTGTTAGGTCTTCTTAAACCAGAATTGTAAAACCTATGGAAATTTTAATAATTACCAGATCACTTCTGATTTGACTACAGAATAAACTAGAGCTGTGCAGAGGACAACAATTTTATTTTATTTTACACTCAAGTAAGGAACTCCAAAGTATGAAATTTTCATGAAAAGATTTTTCACTTTCATCTTAAATGATATCTTTAGCCTTTATATCACTTTACCCTTATGTATAGATAAAGAAAAATATTTTCAGAAAATAGAGATGAAAGTATTTTTCTGATTTTCCCTCTTCTTGTTTTTTCTTTCTTTTTTTTTTTTCTTTAGTTTGGTTTTTATGTTTATTTTGTTTTCATCTGTTTCACTTTGTAGGGGTATTTTTTGGTTGTTGTTGGATTTGCCTTTGTTTCTCTTCTTTTCCATGTGTTTTCTTAATGCTTTGGAAATGTCTTGGAGGTATTAAGTTTTGAAAATTAATGTTTAAATGTTGCATGCAAGCATTTACGCACCTAGCTTGCTAGCTGGCAAACTAATTTGTGTTTCTCTTTGTCAGTTGACATTTGAAAAGAAAAAAATAAATTACAATTTAAGAGTCTCAACTTGTCAGAAAAGGCCTTCTTTTTTCTTTGGATTTTCTCTGGCAAAAAATGAATTCTGCTCTGCATTGGCATTACATTATGTACTAAAGGAACATATTTCTTCACATTTTTCCATGAAAAATTATTGAAGTAAATTGAGTACCTTCATAGGCTATGGTGATGTGTGTACTACTTGTCTATACAGCTATTCTTGAAAAATTGGTTCTGAAAAAATGTGTATCTGTCTCTGTATAGTAATGGAGGCATTTTCATTCTTTATAAAGGTAATAATGCCTAGACTATTACACCTTCTTGATAGCATCAAACTAAGAGTATTTTATATCAGAGATGCTACCCAAATGCAAAGCTATCCTATGAGATCCATCTACCTATCTGGATATAGACCTACGTGAAAAACATGAATTCTAGCTGGGTTTGGGATGCTGCCACCCAGGCACATAATTTGTTCTTAGTATTTTAAAGTACATTTGTGATCTTCATGTTGCTGCCTGGTTACATTCTAAGTGCAGGTATTAGTAAAAAGAATTTTTCTTGCAGAACACTTACCATCTGCCTGTTAAGTCTTTTGAAAACTGTATACATGCAAATTAGTTTCAAGCCAAAACAACTCACAGTTGTTTTATTTATTTGTTGCATTATTTTATTTATTGTGTTCTGCCACACACCTACCTTTGCCTCAGCTTTTGTGGTAGAAACTCAGGCAGGATGATTCACTAAGAAGCAAGACAAAGAGATTTGATTTGCAGGTCTCTGACAACCTAGCTAGATCTAGGCCATAAGAGAAAGGTTGAGACATTTTTAAAAGATGTATAAATAAAAAAGGTGGGAAAAAAAAGAAAGAAAACCAGGACCACTTTCTGGAGGAGGTGTTTGTCTCTTCTCTGCTGGGTTAGGGAGCCCACAGCTAGTCAATAAATTGAACGTTTACTCTTAAAATGTGCATGAGCCTAGTATTTTTATTTTTTTCTCGTAAACTTGCAGGAAGTTATATTCAATGTTAAATTCATGTGCTCTTGAGAGAAGATCTGTCTATCAGCAGGAGACCTCCTTTGTGAAGCTGTGTAAATGATGCTTTCCCCCCTGTATGCAGCAGATGCGATATGGAATCCACACTCCTGGTATAGCTCCTAGAAAGGCTCCTCCAGAAGTTGTATTTTTCTTCCACAGAAAAGGCTTAAAATGTTGCTGTATTTTAAGATAAAACTTTTAATTTATCATACTGTCTCAGTATTTCTGTGATGTACTACAACAGCCTAGTTACCTGTCCGTGAAAACTTGCACTGCTAGAAATTGCAGTGCTTTGTCCTTATCAAACACAATGGCAGGTAAACTTCCTCATGTAACATCATGTAGCCTATTTCCAGAAATTAGATGTCTATGTTGCTTATCTTAAGATTTAGGGAAGAGAATGGTATCCGTAGAAACTGCGTGTGCTGAGAGACAAAATTAGTTCCAATTTTCATTTTATTCAGAACATATTTAAGTAAATCTTAGGCATATAGTTTTTAGTTAATGCTTCTACAAGCAGATGTATTTTTTAAAATTGTTGCTATGGCTGGTTTAATGACATACAAGCCAGATTTTTAAACATTTGCTTTGGGGTTTTTGTTTTGTTTTGTTTTGTTTTGGGGTTTTTTTTGTTTGTTTGTTTGGGTTTTTTTTTTGTTTTTTGTTTTTTTGTTTTTTTTTTTTTCTTATTTGTATTGCATAAAGAAGATAATATTCAGAAATCTCACCTGTGTTTCTTGAGTGAAATGTTTTGGAAACATTAATTTTGATAAGCTAATGCTGAAAAATCTCTCTTCTAACAGAAACCCACTCAGCAGCATGTGTGTACACGTCTGGTTGATTTGGGAACATTATTTCAGAAACAGTCATGATGTAGTCACACTTTATTGAATGCTCTGGCATTGGTGACTTTGTCATTTTCATTGTCTTGAGCTGTGACCAGATTTAGCTGCAGAGTCAAACCCTAAATCCTGAGAAGATTCCATAGAGGTGAAAAATCTTGTGGAGAGTTGCTTGTCAGTCACTAAGTCTTTTGTCTATTCCAAAACCTTTTCAGAGTTGTGGCTAAGAAAGGCAAGGTAAAACCCCTCTCATCTGTACACTGAAGTTGCTGGTTCCCAATTCTCATTCCTCTTACAGTAATTAACTGTATCTTTTCTGTTTTCGCAGCATCATTCCCACTGGTCATAAGTCAGTATACTCATCACAGTTACTATATATTAGTAATATGTAAAATTCCACATAAAGACCAAATCAACAACTACCTTCAGGGAGGACTTGTTGAGAAAGTTGTACATACAGGCTGCTTAAAACCAAGAAAATGAACTTTTCCCACAGGAGTCTCAATAAAAGAATGGATGGAAGGTCCTCTATTTCCAAGAGAGGTTTTGGGTACTTGTCTTTGAGTTTATAGAGGTAGGCAGTGCAGGTGGAACCATCACAAATGTGCCCATCCATGGAGGAGTCAACACTGCAACCTGATATTAAGACCCAATCAAAGCACTAAAGTCCCCAGCATGACATTGCTACATCTGTTTCCCAGTGTACAGTGTATTTGTAGGCCTGTGTTAATTTTAAATCCAGTATTTTTTCTGATTTTCTCTAGAAGGAATACATTTAAAATTAAAAATTCGTCTTATACCAAAAAACAATCTGGTGTAAGACTGATAGGCTATCCCTGGGAACGTCTGTTAGCATCAAATGTTAAATGAAAAGTTAAAAGCCTTCAATTTTTGCTTTTATTTCCTGTTACATTTATATCAGGGTGTAAAGAAGGTGAAAGGAGGGGCCATTTGAAATAAAACAAAGCACTTTTTAAAGTGTTTCTGAATGGAATAAATGGTCAGAATAAAAATATGTAAAATTAGTAACAGATTTTAATCACAAATGTTAGCTATAAAAAGCTACAACAGAACTGGTAACAAGCTGTCTCAACAAATAAGCAAAATGTAGGGTTTCATATCAACATATTTTAGTTTCATTGGCTTATAGAAAAAGAACGTAAATTCATTTTAAGGCTTTATGTAATTAAAATACAAAACCATTAGTAGCCAACAGGCTATTGAACAACCCAGGTATCAGCACAGTTAAAATCTATGAAGTGAAATGAATATTGTGGAGAATGTATTTAACATTGCAGTAAAGATGTAACCTAAACTTTTTACAGAAAAACACAACTGTAGAACAACAAACACTTCCAAGAATAATGTTAAAAATATGAACCAAGTTAGAATATATAATACTGTATCAGCAGTAATTAAAGCGTAATTTTTAAAGTGCATTTCTTGAGATTTTTACAACATAATTTTAAGTAATTTAATTTTAATTAAAAAAAATTCAATCAAATAATTAACAATATTTGACTTTTTGAAAGTGTAAGATAATTTAGCTTTTTACACTCTACATAATGTCACTGAAATCGTGAACAGAGTCCATTTAATTTATTGTACTGTACAGAACAACTAATAGTAGACAAACAGTGTAGTCAATCATACAAAGTATGTAGACTTAATGCAGACTAACGTCAATAATAATGTATGGTCATATATTTCTATTGCCAGTGTTAAATCTTTCCACTCACCTACTTCACTAACTCAAGGGAGGGAAACAACAGCAACTGTTTTCACTCATTTAAAATATTAATAATAGTACTAATGACACAAATAGTATTAGTGACACAAATGTATTTAATAGGTATTCTGAATGAGATTAAAAATTCTTACCTGTGAATAGAAAGAAATATAATTAACACCCAAGAATGAGATGTATGTTGCTGAATGGCTGTACCAAAGATCTCGCTTGCTGTTACCGTCTAAGGTGTTGAATATATTCTGAAATGATTGTACTACTATACTCAAGACTTTTAAAAAGGCATTGGTGGTGAATCAGTGTTCTCATACAGTGCTTGGATTGTTTCCCCTCTGTCTTATAATTCTTTTTTATGTTACACAAGAAACGTTGAAACCAGAATAACCACCATAAAAGACCGAAAAGTTTCTTAACTGCTTGTATACAGATTTCTTTCTTTATAGGCAGAGAAATATTTCTAAGTTTTTCCCAGGGGTGAAAATGCAAGGACCAACAATACTTTCTCCTAAAGAGAAAAGAGTATGTCCGTGTGACTGTTTACCTTTTGTTCTGCACCATTTATTGGTTTTAGTACTATCCAGCCGAAGAGTAATAACTGAATCATACACTGTTACAAATGAAGGATGTCATTTATTAGAATTAGATAAATTCCTTTCATTCTCTATTAAATTCACTAACTGTTTTCTGGAGACATTTCTACATGTCTGAAAATCACAGAAATTTTTGAAAATGGACTCTTCTGCCTTAAACATTGATTTTTTTTTCCATTCCTGAATTATTCCCTCTAATTCAGTAAACTTCAATATTCTTTTTTCCTCCTTCCTACCACATTTCACAGTCTTCCACAAAGAAAATTTCTTTTGTGCGATTTCCTCTGTAGATTTTGAAAATCTTCTGGTAAGTAAGTAGCTGAGTTATTGTGAAAAACATATGACAAAACCAAACAAGCAAAAAACATTTGGTGCCTGGTCATACTGAATTTCTGTTTGATTGGTAGTGGGCTTTTGGAGAAGTGGAAATTAGGGAGGGATTGTGTGAGTTGTTGCCTCCCCTTGCCCGTTTTCCTCCTGTTTCTCCACCCAATTCAAGCTATGGTCAGAAAACAGCTCCCATAAAAACAGGTTTTATTTTGGCTGGGGAAAAGCCTGTATGATGCTAGCAAAGTGCATTATTTGTCTGCTGTTCTATTTTATTTTCTTACCTTTTTGTATCTCATTCTGTGGAAGTGTAGAGATTATATATTTAATTTCTGTTGTCCTAAATGTTTACAGTGAGGTTGAACCTTTGCTTATCTGGAAGAATTAGTATTGGAAAATGGATATCCTGCAAAATTTGGCAAGCTCTGAAACTCTGAACTTGAATAGTATGACTAGTCCATAAATAATATTTCTCTGTATACAATACAACTTTTTAACGCACCACCAATTTCTAAGGTAACCACACCTAATGTTTTCTAACATTAATCTGTTTTCCATGCTTGTATCACATGTGACTCTCTGTTGTTCCTGGGCTGAGGCTGGAAGATGCTTTAGACTGCTTAAGAACTGCTAGTTCATTTTTACAATTGGCAGAGGCCATGATCAAGTAAACAAGTTTATTGAGATGAGAGAACTGAATTTAGAAAACTTTAAAAATTTTCTGAATAAATAGGACAAAGGAGTGCTGAGAGTGCTGAAAATGAAAACACTGCAGAATACTCAAGCCATCATGACTCACTTCACACGGCGTGGTTTTGGTTTGGTAACTAGTTTTGCATTAAAATATATGGGTTTAGTTTCCTTTTAAGCAGTTTTCTCAGGTTGTTCACTCATAGGAATTTTTTTGAGTTTTGTTGTAGAGATTTTTTTAGTTCTGTTACCACTTTTAAGACATTTCAGCCACACAACTACCAACTCTTTTCAACATTCAAGGATTTTTCCCAAAGAAATCTTAAGGTAAATAATTTATGTGACTAATATTTTGCAGGAAAAAACCAGTCATATTGAATAAAAAAAAAAAAGAGTGAAATTGGGGCATAACTGTTTTCAGCTTCTACATAAAGAAAATTCAAGTTTAGCTTTTTCTGAATTCATACTGAAGTAAAATATGACATCAATTTCCATATGAGAGACTTGGGTAGGTGTTACATGTTAGGCAGAAGGAACAACTTGTTCTGTTATCATGCAAATAGAATTTTGGTTTTTGACAAAATGCTTCACAACCAGATTTTATCTTCCTATTCTAAGCTTCGGTCAGAAAATAATACACCCACTCTATTCTAATTTTTTCCCAAGATTTTTATAATATTTAGCCCCTCATATTATCTGTGCTTTGCACTTTGTGCCTAAAACATCTGTGTGGTAATGATTTGTAGTGAAAGATTTTAAGAAGCACCTAATGTTTGTTTATGAAAAATGATACAGCTGTGGCAGTTTAATATACTGAAATATATTTAGAACTAAATAGTTCTAAATAGTAGTGCTAAATTATTCTTACTATATCAATTTTGTTAGTATTTTAATTTCCAAATTCACAACTACAGGAATGAAATTAAGCTTTTCTGTATGGGAAAGACATTTAATATACTTTGACTCATGAACTGGAATTCGGGAATGGAGCCAGTCTGAGTAACTTTGGAAATACGTTGCTAGCTGCAATGAGTAGGGACATCTTCAACTAGACCAGGTTGCCCAAACCCCCAAACTGGGAGGCTTGAACACTGCCAGGGATGGGGCATTCACGGCTGCTCTGTGGATGTGCCAGCGCCCCAGCACCCCCACAGTAGACTTTCTTCCTAGTACCTAATACAAATCTACCCTGTTTCAGCTTAAAGCCATTCACCCTTTATCCTATCTCTATGTGTCCTTTAAAAATCCCTCTCCAGCTCTGTTGTAGCCCCCTTTAGGTACTGGCAGTGCTCTAAGGTCTCTCAAAGACTTCCCTTCTCCAGGCTGAAGAACTGCAGCTCTCACCCTGCCCTGGTAGAAGAGGTGCTGCAGCCCTGTGAGCATCTTTGTTATCCTTCTCTGGGCTGACTTGAGAAGGCCTATATCCTTCTTACATTGGGGTCCCCCAAACTGGACACAGCACTCCAGCAGGGAGGCAGAGTCATCTCCCTCACCCTGCTAGCCACACTTCTCAATGCTGCAGGCCAGACTACAGTTGGCTTTTTGGGCTGGGAGTGTGCATTGCTGAGGCTTGTCAGGATTTTTGGCCATCAAAACCACCAAAGTCCTTCTCCTTAGGACCACTTAAAATCTATTCTTTGCCTTCCCTGTACTTGTACTTGGAATTGCCTTGACATAGGGGCAAGACCTTGTTCTTGGTCTTGTTAAGCTTCATGAGGTTCACACAGACCTGTCTCTCAAGCTTGTCCAAGTCCCTCTGAATGGCATCCCTTCCCTCCTTCCCTGTGGATCACACTACAGGGTGTGTGCTGTCCACGCTCCTGACAAAGATATTAAACAGCACCAGCCCCCGTTCCATTCCCTGAGGAACACTGCTCATCACTACTTTCCATTTGGATACTGAGCCATTGACTGCAACTCTCTAAGTGCAACCATCCAACCCAGTCCTTATTCACTGGGTGGTCCATCTATAAACTCATGCCTGTCCAATGCAGAGATGCAGAACCACGTCAAACACTTTGCAAAGCACCAGCAATTGCTCTACTCTTACCTTCCCTTTGTTTTTTTAAATGAATGCTACTTAGGTGTGAACATTTCTTCAAATAAGTAAGATTAATAGTTTATTATAGAAAACAACTACCTCTGCTGTCCTCACCTTAGAGAAAGTTGTCACAGCTGATGTTCAGGTAACTATCTTATTTATATATAGTTGACTTCTTATAAAGAAGTGTTGCTCTGACAGATTGGAACATCTGCCCCAATCAAAGACTTGTCCTTGAAGAAAGAAATGCTTTTAGATGATGGAAGGGGTCTAGCGTCAAGTTCCTTTGGGAACCTTTTATGCTTTTAATGTCTTTAATACAGCTAAGGTTTCTTTACCTGTGAAATCACACTGTGGGGTGCACTTCCAGTTAGATACAGAGTCTCAAGTCCTGTAATCAATCATTCGTATTAAAGGTGAGCCTCTTACAAACAAGGGATTGTTTTTCTACAATGGTGATTCATTAATTTGAATAATACAGCTTCAAAGCTCCTAAAATATTAACTGTGTAGAACTGTGAGTGTGTAAGCTAGATAAAGCTTAGCTATACAAACCCCAGTTTACTATAATGGAACTGTTGTTTGATACCAGGTAGTTAGCATGGTCAAACTGTAGGATGTCCTGTGCTAAAAATTATATTGTCTCTTGTATTTTTCATCCTCCTCACCCCTGGTACTCCATTGTTCTTATGTTGATCTTTTTCCCCATTTGTTTTATGTGTGTGTTTTTGATGGTTTATTGGATCTTTTTTCTGGATTTATTAAGTATGCAGTTTGTTCTGGACTAAATCCAAAGGAAAAAATCTGTGCATGTATATAGATATTATTTTTCAGAGTGGACATCAGTGACTGGTTACCTGTTATTCTTCGTATCGCTTATCTTCTTATTTTTCAACAAGATTGTATTCTTATTCTTATGCTTTTACAAACTTGACACTTAAGGCTGAAACTGCTTGACTCCTACAGGACTTGGTTCATAAATTATGTGCTGTTCCTTCTACCTCCCATATTCCAAATGCACCTGTGGAATTCATCTTTTACAGCACTGGGCCACTGTGGGCTGCTGACAGTGGTGACACATCTCTGGCAAGAATGCATAGACTTCCTTATTAAAATTTTTCATTTGCACAGCATTTCAGCTGTGAAATATGTTGAACTGTAATTTTGTTGATAGTGCAACCACATCTTCCGTTCAGAGACATATAGTGGTTAATACAGCATATATGTAATCTGTGCAAATTGCAAAGTCTATAAGTAAAGACAAAACCTAGTACTTTCTTCTTCAGTTAATATTTATCTTTGAAAATGTTTTTCAGTGTACTTTGACACTTAACTAGTAGGCTTTTCAAAATGTAAGCCCTTATTCATTTTGTACCTCTAGGATCAATATCTGTCAGGTTTCTTTTGTGCTGCCATAAAATATAATCACTATAGATATTTTATACTTGAAGTAAGTAGGA
Organism: Prinia subflava; assembly: GCF_021018805.1. Classification (NCBI taxonomy): domain Eukaryota; kingdom Metazoa; phylum Chordata; class Aves; order Passeriformes; family Cisticolidae; genus Prinia; species Prinia subflava. The sequence goes on along the minus strand of NC_086283.1, from coordinate 33,917,508 downwards.
TCTAAGCCTTGTGTCATAATGGAGCTTTTGTAAAGTTTTCGTTTCCTTCTTTTCCTCTTGTACAAATGATGAACTTTCTTTGAGCATGATATTCTCAGGATCTGCAATACTTACATGGCATCAGCTCATCTTCTCTTTTAAGGTTTTTATTAGAAATCAGAATGAAAGTTACGCAATGGAAGAAATAACATGAAAGAAAAAATATAAAAATGCAAGAAGTATTATCCTGTAGGAATGTGATTTATAAAATATACCAATCCTTAAGAGTATTTTTAAAAGAGATTCTAGAGCCTCCTATAACTTGCATTCTACAATGGAAGCTTCTGAGTGAGACCACAGCGGACTCATGAACTAAGTAGCTTACCTTTAACTGGCTTATATTACACTTAGCTTTACAAGCAATTCTAATTCTTGTATGGGTATTACAATATTTTTTAAAATATTTTTTCTTTTTTTTTGCAAGAAATGGTCAGAATTACTAATAATTCTGGATGACGTGCTATGCTATGTTTTTTATGAAAGAGAAATAAGGTACAACAGAATGAGCATAGTGTATCTTCAGTCATACGGTGGAATAACTTGTACTTGAGTTAAATATAGAAGTAAGTATTATTGAAACATCCTTTTTTACTTGCATTTTCAAAAACTTGTTCAACCGGTTTGATATCTGGCCACTAGATGTCCTTGTAGTTGAACCCTCCCACTGGTTTTATATATCTGTTCTCCCTTTAGCCACCGGATGGCATCTTACCATTTATTTCAGGTGCAAGGATTTAAAGAGCAGATTCACACAAAGCAGAATTTTTTAATATTTCATTTAATGCCACGGTATCTCTAAAAGCCTATGTTTTGTTTGCAGACAACAACAACAAATAAGAGTGTTTGAATTTGAGATTTTTAGTGAGGTCAGGGAAGATAATGTTCAGAAAAGAACAGGGAAGATGTATATTTAGGTAGCTATAGAGTAGTCTTGCTTGAGGGGAGGTTTCTTCTGCTTCTTGTATTGCAGTTTCTGAGAGGGTCAGGGACATTGTGAAGAATTCTCTGGAACTAGCAGAGAAATTTCATGTTTATGAAAAGATTATGCCATCTCCTGTGCTTACTGTGGTGTGAAAATCCAGTGTGCACTTGCTTATTTGTCATCTACCTTGAAGAGTAAGCATAATAAAACCTCTTTTAGTTCTAGGACACATAAGAAGGCAAAGGCTCTTTTACAAGTGAAGCCTTTCATCAAAACAAATATTTGAAAAAGCATTTGGTTTTCAAGGGTGTATCCTTTCACATTTATTTCCTTCACTTCTTCTCACTGTCCTCACTTTCCTTATTTCCTGCAAACTCACATGATACTAATGAGCAGCCCAGGGGAGTAAGACCCCAAAGTCTCCCTGCTGCAGCACTGTCTGGCCAGAGTGATGAGATGTCCTGGCCCCAGCTCTGGTGGAACACCTTGCTCTACCTGTGTGGGCAGGTGAGCTGATGGTGCCTAACGACAGCCACCTGCAGTTGAGAGATGATTGGTGCCCTGCACATACACAAGTGAAGCCCATCTGTGCTGATGTTGTTGACAGAGGTTATGCCTGTTCCTTCCTTCCTCCCTCGAGAGGCAGCAAGGAATTCTCTTCCCTTGCCTTGGCTTCCCTGTTAATCTATACTGCTCACTCGCTATGTTTGACTTTAGGTTAACCCTATGCATAACTGCGTGAAGTTTTGCAACATTGCACACAGGATCTTTCTTGGGTGTATTGCTCTACAGCAGCAGCTTTGGAAGGACTCTGCGTCCCTAAAACTGGAGGCAGGAGACACTAGGGGTCCTCTTGCTTACCTGTGAGCACAAGCCTTTTACACTGATAGGCTGTGACTCTGAGCAAAGGTGCACAAGAGGGTGTGCACTGCTTTTATCTCAAAGCTCAGCTCTACTTATCGAGTTATTTTTGTAATATCTTGTGTTAAAGAATCATTTTATTCGTTGTTTAATATTACATCAGAGCAACTTTAAAGCCCATTGAGATAGGCGAAGATGATGCTTAGGTCTTCATACAGATTTTGACAAGCCCCATGGGCTACAGTGCTAAGATCAGCCTGGCTTTTAAAAATTCAGATTCACAGAATCTATTAGTTATACATCAGTATTTCCTTCATTTACCTACAGGGAAATGTAAAAACCCCTTCCTCCAAAGACAGAAATTCAACGTATCACTTGCCTTCACATATGTATTGGTTTAAGTGTACTTTTAAAATGTCTCTAAGATAGTAAGCAATTTCATTTCCAGTGTGAAATTAATCTTCTTAAAAAGTTCATATTGATAGCTACTCAAGGTAGGTATTCTAAGTAAATAAGTGTGTTAAAAGTGTCATGTGTAGTTTGCTTTCAGGGACTTCTCCTTACACAAAAAAAAAAGTAATTATTGAAGCAGAAATACAACTTACCTGTAAATTAGCATAGGTTTTTAGTCTGTTGCCTTCTTTACACTTGAACAAGATTTAAACACTTGATGTTTTCTAGCCCACACTTTTTTTGTCAAATGTCTTCAGCTTCACTTGTACTTAAAGTATATTTAGCTAGCCAGGGGTTTCGAATACAAAAATATAAAAAAATCTTCAATGGCTTTGTAGTCTGTAATGTTAATGTAATCTGTAAGTCTCGTGTAAGATGTTAGTGACTGATCATCTGCCTTTATAAAACAGAACAGAGGAACTCCTTTCAGCCACTAAATAAAACTTTAACCCACAAGCACACTCCTTTTTCTGGAAACCAGATTTTTTTTCATAGAGTAATCATGGCTGTGACTTCCTTTCCCTAAGAGTTAAAGTATGGTGTATTCTGTGATGATCTGTGTGTTACACCTAGAAGCATAGGAATGCAGTTACCCTTGATTATTAACAAGAACACATCAGTGTGTTTAATGGGAGAGGTATGAACCTGTCAAGTGCATCTCTTCATGTCTGAACAGCCAACATAATTGAGAATACCTGAGGAAATCAGAGGAATATTATGAAGCCTCAGTGGAATGCTTCCAAGCAAAAAGTTTCAATAAATTCAATGCATTAATGAAAAGTCAAACAAGCAGACTGAATCAGCAATTCAGTCACTGATCATTTTAGTCGTAAGATCAGAGTAACTTAATCCATTAATATATGGAATGTCATCTAGTATCTGCAGCATTTCCAGTTTTCAAACAATTCAGCAAGATTTGGCTAATCCAGTCTCTTATTAAATCTAAAGTGATTATTTTAGGCTGGTTGCCTTCTCCACTGTGGAACATGTGTGCCATAACCTGGCAATTTTCCTTGTGGCAAGAATGACTCTTTAACTTCTGTTTCTGTGTTCAGCTTTCCATGCCCGCTACCTGCCACTCCAGACCCAGCTGTGGGTCCCATCCCTCCATGCAGCCCTCTGTGCAGTAACAGGCTGAGGTGGTGCTACACTGGGCAATCTCCAGAAATGACACTGCTGTAACTTTCAGTTCTCCTCCTCCTGCTCCTCCTGGCTGGGTTGCTGCAGCACCCAAAGACACCATTCCCATAGTGGCAGGTGCTGTATAAAACAAGCAGCTTTTGGACTGAAGCCTTCCTGTCTGTTTCTTTGACACTACTGAGGTGTCTTGGGAGTGATGTGAGCTCTCTGTAACAAACTCTTTTTCTACTGCTGCTGACTCTTCAGCACAGGTGAACAAAATCTGATATTTATTCTCTTCCTCCCCATATTTCTAAAACTTTGTTTGTACCCAATAAAATTGTATGTATTTTTTCCCCTGCCATTTTTAGATGGTAGATGTCTTTTTCCAGAAACTGAGTAAAGATTTCAAGAAGAAATAAATGTTGAGTTTCCAAATAAATTCAGAAGAGACCAGAATTTTCTCTGTTTTGCTTTATTTTTACTAGCTAATAAAACATTTATTATGATTAATAACATGAAAAATAACATTTCTGTTGAGACAGATACCAGTAGTGAGTTGAACTTAATAGTTTAATTCTCTGTGAAAGTTTATTGTCTATTTCATGCCTATTCCATGCTTTTCTGCAGCTTTTTTTTTCTTTTTCTTGCAGTTGTTGTGCAACTGCTCTACTACTGTGCTGTAAACAGAAATACAAAAGTAGTATTTGGGGGTAAAAGAGCTATATTTAAAATCGAGGATCTTTATAAGGTGGTCTTAGCCTTTCTGAACTCCCCACTTTGTAAGATTTTAAAGGAAAGCTCAAGGATTTAAACCAAACTGTCATGTCTTTGGGAAACTTTTATGTATACTGGATTCCCATCTACTGTGCAGGGTTGAAAAGCACAATAAGTATCTTTAATGCAATCTCACAATGCTGAAGTATGAATCATAGGAAGTTTATAAATACAAATGAACATTAAAAGGAATCAGTTGATAGCTCCCTGTGAAAAAGGGACATAGAAAAGAAATCTGGATCAACCTATTGTGTAAGGTGTGGTATTTAAAGGTCAGAAAAATAGCTTTATTCTAGCAACTGCTTTATGTTTAGTCACTATTTTCATTTATTATCATGCTGTTTGAGGTGCCCCACACAGGACTGCAGCACTTCAGTGACTGCATGAACCCAGTGTGTTGCCATACTGAATTATATTCTGGAAAACAGCAGAGCTAAGGAGCTTTCAGGTAACCTTTACTGTTCTGCCATGTTTTCATGCACTAATTCATAGCAAGATGCCCTGAATGTATTCCATCAAATTTTATTTTATCATGTTCAAACATGTTTGCTTTTACAACCTTGAAATGTTTCTTCATGTTAGTTGTAAAGTCCCTTGTAGGTGTTGTAAGTGACAAGTGCTGCCATATTAAAACACAACAAAAAATGCTTTTGCTAAACAAATAGGAGGCACCAAAACAGTTCTATCAGATTTTTCACACAATTTGTGATTTACAGAGATCCAACAATTGCTGTAATGTAATCTGTGTGAGAATTATTACTTACTGTTTTCTGGTGCCTTTCAGAGAAAGAAACCAATGATCTTTATCTGCTGGCTAATAATTGAGAAACTAGGGAATTAAAAAGCTCTTTAAAATATTCAGAGAAGAAAATGCATCAATTGCATTAGTCTTTCATGTTTCATATGACTTAAGTAGTGATAACATGATAGTAAAAGAAACTCAGAAAGTGATTGCAGTTTATTTATTCAAGTAGGCTCTATTCCATATATCAGAAGGCCTTTTTACAGAGAAGGACATTGAATCACTATCCTCAGATGAGTATCTTACTAGGTCATTATCAGCTACATTAGTAAGTTTTCTCTGTTCAATGTCTTAGTCCATTTTAAATTCACTGAACACACCTTTTTACAAAATCTGCATAAGTAACTTTGTTGGAGACTTAAACATGCTTGCCACCAAGATTGCCTATTTGCAGAAGGCTGTTTCTTTTCTAAAATTAAAAGGCTTTCTTAGGTGCATACATTGTCTGACTGCTTTTATACTTTTAGGAACAGGATTGTGTGTTAAGCAGCCTGAAACAGTATTGTTACTTTATGATAACTGACACTTATTGAAGGGCTTTGCATGACTGTGCTTAGAGTCAGAAGACTGTAATCTGTGTCCCAAAATTATTTTCTTTTTACATGTAAGGTTTGACTTTAGTGCATGGTACATTTCTGCAGTGAATCTTACAGGTGCCTAGGGCTGCTTGGGTTTTCAATGTTCTTCTTTTGCAAGTATTGTCTGCTTCCTCTTTAGGAATTTCATCTATTTGATGCATTCCTGATATTATAGATTTTTTTTTCACCACATAGATGCATATTTTTGCAATACTGAAAAGGCGGTGTTTGTGTGATGCTTCAAGGATGTGTGCTGGAAGTTTTAGCTTCAGTATTGGCAATTGTCAGGATTTGTGGGTAAATGCTTTCAAAACTGATGACAAAATTTACTTCGTACAGACTGTTTTGAGTAGCTGCTCTCATGAGGTTTGGGAAGTGTCTGTTTCAATTGCAACTTAGCTTTCTAGTTCCATAATTCAAGTGTGGTGCAGGTTGTATGCACTATTGATGCAGTTAAAAATAAAGGAGCAAAATCTGATGTTGTAAGAGCGATATACACAAAAAAAACCCCACTGTACTAACCCAACTGAGAACTAAAATACCTTGTCAAAAATAGCTATTTTTTCTTGCAGAGGATTTTTTCCCCTGTGCTAGAATATACAGTGACATTAAAGACCGAGAATACACCATGACATGTAGGCATCTCACAAAGCTCAGCCCAGCAGCTCCTCAAAGAGGAAAGTTAGGAGGTGATTTGACAATTGTCAGGAAAGGCTTGGTAAGATGTTGTGTTCTAACAGGCAAGAATGCCATGAGTTGTAGTTGAAAGATGGCAAGTTTACAGACAATAAAAAACACATCTTTGGAACAATGAGAGCACTGCCCATTGCAAAATATAAAAATTTCCAGAAGCTACTCTGCTGACAATTTTGAAGTCAGAAATAAATGTTTTGTGTCACTTACGCATTTTCAGGAAGCAGTGATATATTTAAAGAAGAAAAGCTGTTAATATACCTACAGGAAATTGAACTGAATATCCTTTTTTGGCATTTCTAAATGCAGCATGCATCTACTTGAACAGCAAGGCATTGGTGCAGCTCTGGCTGGTTTCAATAATTGCACATAAAATTACTGTCATGGCCCACTTTTCCCTCTCTAGATGGGATTTAGTCCCTTTAGTTGAGATATATAGGCATTGGTAGGACTTCTTTATTTCTAATGTTCTTATGGGCATTGTCTCACAAGCAGGAGAGTTGTTTTGGGGAAGCCACCACACAGAGAATGCTGTTGGGACAGACTCTGCCATGCACAGAGAAAGCCTAAGCACCACCTCTGCTGTGGGTACCACAGTCACAATCAATGCTGAGAAGATAAATTGTAGTAAGGTATCCAGGTTGTGTCAGTCTTTGCATCAACCCACAGGGCAGAGAAGTGGTGGAACCTTTTACAGAGCAAAAGTGAAGTACATGTAAACACTTTTAGATGGAACAATTACCTCTACAAAGGTATTATTATTTTGTTATTCAACAGACATTTTGCTTTCATGGATAGAAAACGAGATTTTACAAGGCAGTAAAAATACTCTGTTTTTTTAAAATCCATCTTAAATGTATTTCTAAAACAAGAAATGGAGGGAAATGCTAAACTAAAGAAAAGGATAATCCTTAGGGTAGTCAGCATGATTTGTTTAAAAGAAACAATATGGTTAGTGTAAAAATTTTGGTTAAGTGGATACTATTGTGATGTAAGATATTTTAAAGTGTTCAGAAAACTCCCTTTTTGTTAGTATCTCTAGCATTAGGACTACAGAGGGCATTTATTTTAATAATGAATATATTTGCACAACCGTTGCATTGTTTGTAAAGATTTATAAACAAATCTTTGCTGTAGTGTAGATCCAAAATTGTTCAAATTTGCAGGTGTCAAATTTTGGGAGATGGGTCAACTCCTGAAAGGTTTTAAGTGTACATTTTGATGCTCAATTTATGACACTTGTAGCTCTGATTTTGTTTTCAGGAAGGTTCTGAATTTATTTAAATTTCTGTTCTCTGGACCTTAGAAAATATCAAGGCTGAATAAAGCTACAATAGATAACTTACGGGAAATCTAAAATTATAGTGAATGTGCCCAGGTTGCATGTAACTATTTATTAAATATGCTACAGCATTTGTTGAGATAATTGTATTTTCCTGGCCCTCTTCTGAGGCTAAAGTAATATATTGGCATTATTTATTTACGCACAAGGATGACAGAATCATCCCATTAGCAATTACAAGCTACAGGAAAAAATTTTTTTGAAAAACAAACTTATGTTTTTCCTCAAGTTTCATACTTAAGGGATGTGGCTAGTTCAATGGCCTTATCTGTTTTGGCTCATGACTTTCACTTTTGAATTTTTTAAAGAATGTTTACTGCAACTTGTCACTCTGAAGATACAGGAAACTATTATATTTAAAAAATCATCCTCCCCCCAGAAAACCCCAAAGACAACAAAAACCCAACAACCAAAACAAAACAAACCCAAAACAATCCAATTCCACCTGTCCCCAAGTATTCTGCATTTTGAAGATGGATAGTGTGCTATCTTTCTGGTCACTTGAGCTATAGAGAATTTGCCTAAGTTTTCTTAAAAGCTGAGCTCTATGTATACTTCAAACCCTTTGCAATAAGATGGATTTATTTAAGCATCTACATTCTAGTCAGCCTTTTTATATTTCCCTTAGATGCTGAAATGCTTTAATTATATTTTGGTTGCCACTAAGACTTTATTTTCAGAATACAAAGATGAATCAACTGTAAGAAACTGACACAGTGTGAGATCTTAGAATTGAACTTACTGCTGCAAAGAACTGGTGACAGAAATGCTGAGTGAATGCTGTCTCTCTGTAGGATGTATGTTTAAAAAAATACTTATTGTTCCCAGTTTGAAAATTTTTAGTGACCTAGGGTTTCAAGTGTTTCTAGTAGCAAATTACTGTTGAAATTAATTCAAGTAAAACATGATACCAGGATTCATCTGTTGATGGGAATCAGGAAAGCAGAAACAGTTTGGAACATTTTGGGATTCATGATGCTCTATGAAATACAGACTTTCATGTCTTTGCTATTGATACACTTCTTACCAGCATGAACTGCTATAAAATGCTGTTAAAAAAACAGGCAATTTTTATTAATATATGTCTTATGTGTGGAAAAAATGCACATTTGTTATTGTATATGTTACTGAGGCTAGATGAATAGGAAAGTTTCTTAAAGTAGTTTCAGATTCTTTATAACTGTGACTTGCATGCTAATTTGTCTGTTTTTTCTCTTTCATATTTCATTAACGTATTTGATACTGGCATTTATCGTGGGAATGAGAGGAATGAGTTGATGCTGAGCAGGATGTTAGTGGTTTTAAAATTATTGTTAAAAAAGTCATATTCATGCTTTTTCAGTACTCTAGATCCCTCTCATGGCATTTTGTTCTTTACTTTTATTGGACATTGAAGTACTGATAGTGTAAGTACTGAAAATGCTGTGAATTTAAAAATGGAAAAGAAAAACCCAAAACATTCTCTTTACATCACATAAATTAAATAAATGTTTTTGTATTGTTCTGCTGGTCATTATAAAATTACTTTTTTTCTATGGCTGGAGCAGTAGGGCACTATTATATATCTAGGAGAAAATTGAGAAAATATAGTAAGAAACACACGGGAGCTCTTATACAACAGAAATAATTTCATCCCAGACTTTAGATGGAGCGTGTCAATAAAGCCTGATTTCTCCAGCATGATTTCTGGTGCTTAATCATGTTTCTTTCTCAACTCTCAAAAGAGTACAGGTCTAGCATGTTCAGTGTCCCTGTCCTGAACATATTTATGGATATAATAAGGTCCTTTATGGTTTAATGGTACTTTACCAATTTAACAATGTTATATGAGATGTACATCTTTTTCAGTGGAAGGAGGGAAATGATACAATGCAGAGATGGATCCCTTCTGCAGTCATCACAGAAACCTGTTAGACTCTGCTCTACAGAGTTTCTCTTGTGAATCAAGAAACTTGTCAGGATCTTGGTGGGTACATCCTTTAGCATACATTCAGCTGAATGACAGATGTACCCTATTTTGCAATCAACCTATGAAATAATTTGTTCCTCTTTTTAACAGAATTACTGGATATAAATTTTGTTTTCATAGCCAAGCATGAACTTTCACTAGGTAGGTGTTAGACTTTGTGCCAGCAGAATGTTTGCTGCACTCTACAAATAAATTTCAAATTATGAACCACCAAGTTAAGAAACATGGTAGTCTCCAAACAAATGATGCATTGTTCAGGAAAAGCTGGGGCATATTATGAATGTGATGTATCTGAATCTGTTGCACATGTATCACTATTACCAAGATAATAAGAATATTTCACTTTTGCATTCTGTTTGCAATGTAAATAAAAGATTAAATAAATACTACAAGTTTAGTAGAAAAAGTCTATGTTAGTGCAGAGGAGCTGAGAACTTCCTAGGCAAGAATTGGAACAATGTTTTTGTCTCTCTGTTATTTGGATAGATACAACTAGACTATTCACCATCTTCTTCCTGATGTAAAATAATACTTCAAGCTGGTAAATATGTTCAAGGTACTCTAAAGAACAAGCAGAGATAAAAATGTCATGATGTGGCCAGATTTCCTCTTCAGATCATTAAAGTGGAGGAGGAGGAGTTATTTCGTGGATATGTCCTCATTGTAAACTTACAATGTACTTTGTAATCCTTTCCATCCGTGTATCTGTTGGTAACTAAGAAAATAGAGATCTGTAAGCTGCAGTTGTGCCATTAGAGCTGCTGTTATTCATACTTTTGTCTTAAAGGAAGCAATACTAAATCTCATTGATTTTTATGCTGGAAAAAATACACTATGTTTCTCTATTTTTTTATTTCATGGGAGAATTAACAATATATAGAAATAGGAGTTTTGGTGTCATGTCTTGTTTCTTTCTAGAGTACCCCAGAAAGAATTTCTTCCCCAGTTTCTTTGATTTTTGATTTTCTTTGATTTTTTCAAATTTTCTTTGACTTTTTCTTTAATTTTTTTTTTAGCTATTTTTAATAAGTACTATCCTTCCCATTTTCCTGCTCTTACTTTGTTGCATTTTTTATTAAGTTGTTGCTTAAAATCTCTGTTCACAGATCTTGGTATTAGCTATTCAGATACATGCCGACACATTGTTCTATCCCCACTCCAAGCTCAAACACCACAAAACTGAAGTGAAAGGTATTGAAGCTATAATAATGAGTGAAAAGATTAAGTGAATGAGTGAAATAATAAAGTGAAATTAATAGAATTTATTATTTTTAAAAAAGGGAAAAAGGGAAACCTAGAGTATTAATGGAACAAATGCAGTTGGGTTAGGCACAGGAGAGGTGTAAGGACTTTTTTAAAGATTACAGTAAAGGAGCTTTAGAGTAGGGAGCAGGGGGATTTTTTAGGGAGAAGGTACATCCATGTTATCAAAGCAGCAAAGAATGGAAAGAATGTCTGAAGAGTTATAAAGAATGCCTTAAGAGAGAGAAGTCTAGCGTCTTGCGGCAGATCAAGAGATCAAATATCTGTTACGTTTATGCAGTAGGCAGTGAATGCCAGTGAGTGGATCAGCACACAAGAAGCAGAAGTGTTTACTATGGTAGAGATAATCTAGCTTCTCCCTAGGCATGCAAAGTACCTCCTCTTCAATTTATTACAATTCTCAGAAACTCAGCCATTTTGCTTGTTTTTCAAGACTGAGAGTTTGTCTGAAGAGTTTATTTGTAATATTAAACCCCATTTTTACTAAATAAGTTTTGCTGTATATATTGATAATACTATGTATTATGTAGACTATATTTTTACTGTAAAGTAAAATATCTTTTAACTACTGAGTGCAGAGTGCTCCACTCATATTCTAAGTTTTCAGGCCAGGCACAGCTAACAAATAAATAAATAGTATTGACTTATTCTGATTCCAGTCAATATTGTATAAAATTCCAGTTTCTGAAGATCTGAGAAATGATATTTTGAATATTGAAATAGGAGAAATTTACAACTTTAAACAGACCAAATTAGTGGGTTTTTAAAAAAGGATAATTTAAAAAAGGTAATAAGAAATAAAATATTGGCAGACATTTTTTCTTTTAAAAAATCATTCTGAAGGAAATGAGCATTTTTAGATATTTGAGCCTTAAGGCTTTGAGCATGGATGCTAGTGTTTGACGCCCCTAAATATGATAAAGGTAGTCTGGTCATAAGCATAGCAATGTTATGTGGTGCTTAAGGTACCACTACTGGATAGGGGGTTGCTAGGATCTGAAAGGTTTATTGATGTGAGAAAGTCAGTTTGTCTTGAGCTGGCAGCAACTGGATCACATGGAACTGTGAAATCCAAACTCCAAGGTCATAGGTTTCAGCCATGATGGACAGTGAGTGTGGTGATGTCTTCCCTAAGAGTGAAGTGGAATTAATTTGAAGAGAACATGTTAAATTATCTCCATCTCAGAACACTGTTGAACTTTACTGCAGATAGAGGATTGAAAGATCCTTAGGGGAAACCTAATGCCAACTCTTCCTAGGATCTCCACATCTCCCAGTGAGAAAGGATGTTGGGCTAAGAAGCATGGGTCAGTGTGGCTCTGTTTACTGAGGGTTGTAAGTTCAGGGAGGTAGAAGTCTGAAACTCTCACTTGCTTTGCTGCCTAAGTTTGTCTTATCATATGCAACAGACTTTCCAGTCCCAAATTCTTTATCGGTTTTTAAGGATCATATGAAAAGCTACACTTCCTGATTATTGCTGTCTGCTATTTAAAGCTCCTCCATGTTGCTGTGAAGCTTCCCATGTTTCTTTTGCTCCTTGCTAAAACTTTTGTTGCATTCCATGTTTCCTAGTTTTTAATCTGCTACCTGAATTCCTATGCAGTGCCTGAAGGTGTTTGAGTGTTTTGGTGCAAAGGAGGGGGAGAAAATGATAGGGAGTTGAAGTGGTCAGTGGATACTGCACTGGAAACAGTAAGGAAGTCAGGAAAAGCACTGACACATCTTGAAATTGTTCACCTATTGCTGTTCTAATAGGACTCTACAAATTTGCTGGAAAAACCTACAACTTGGTTAGACATTCTGAATGAAAGTGGCAAAAAAAATTTAAAATTAGTTAAAAAAGGAAGAGAGTTAAGAGGGAATAAAAATGTTGAAAATATGAATTTGACAGTTCACTTATTATTCTTCCTTGTTGTAGTGTTCTGCTATTTTTTATTTCATTTTATTTTATTTTAATTTAAGGAAGTCCTTCAGGCAAGACCCTTCTGACAGTAATTATCAAGGGTGTCCGCTCTTCACTAATATAAAATGTGAAATTCCTTAGATTGCTTTCTCCTTTTTTTTTGGGTTCCATTTTCTCATCCATGCTCAGCTTCTCTAAGAAACAGAAAGGGTAAATTGCCTTGATTAAGGATTATGTGGTTAGCAGTGAGTCTGTTAAAGGGGAGGCACTTTGTAAAAGGCCTGTCTGATAGAGATTCACATTAGATAGTTCTCCCTCTTGGTGGAGTATTGATAGTGCAGTAAGCAATAGGTATTTTTACTGTCTTGACAGGTACTTTGTACACTAGAAGATTTTTTTTGTTAATGAAAACCCTACATTTTCGTCTTCTCCTGTATTTTTGGCCTTTATAGCTCACTTCTTTGTTCTAATTCCTGAGTAGTGATAGTCACAGCAGAGTTGTCCTGCATTTACAGTCTTTCTGGGACTGTGTGGAGTTTCCTATTTTTAATGCTTGAAAAAAATATAGTAATATCTGAGCATTGTTATTTTCATTTTAACTCATGGCAGACATATCAGACAGCCGTGTTTACAAATTCAAGTTGTAGTTTAAGGTCTAAGACTTACAGTAATCCTTCTCATCTAATCAGATACTTATTTCAACAAGAATTAAAACAACAAAACTCTTTACTCACTATCATTAATATTTCCGTAGATGTCTAGCAGCAATAAAGTGGATTAAGACCTTTTTGATGAAATATCTTTTAGCCAGTATGAAAATTTTCAGTAAATTTAAACCAAGTTTGATTTCTGTTTTCCCTGCATTAGGTTCAGGAAAATGTTGATCCTTTCTTGATATGGGCTTTGTGTGGAGTCTTGGTGGAATATCTTTTCTTAATCCATCTCCTGGTAACCTATAGTACAAGTTTTACTTTTGCTAAACGTTGAAATACAATATTAATGGGTATACTTGATGGGGTACGGATCTAAGATATTCCACAGTGTCCATGCTGAATGAATGATGCATTTATGGTGAAGATTTACTTTCTGTTACTTTCAGCTTCTTAAGCTGTTTAGGAAGCTGTTACTTTCAGCTTCTTAAAATAAATCTCAGTGTTGATGTACAAGTTCATTAGATTGCAGTGGCCCTGTTACAGACCTATAATATTTTGAATAGTAAATACTTTGTTTTGTGATTCTCATGTTGATTTTGAAGTAGGGTGATAATGAGTAATAAGTAGCTAAATGATAGATGCAGAATTTGGAATTAATATTATTACATGCACTACATAACTTCCATAATATTTTTCTATGTTAAATGTACGGATTAAAAAAAAGTGGAAATAATATGTCCTAACATGCAAAAGCATTTTGTTTAATGTATTGAACTTCAATAACCTGATTTTTTCAAATATTAAAAAACCAAAATGCATTGATCTTTGTAAGTAGTTTTCACTACTGAGAAACTACTAGTCAGCAGATGTTTCAGAAGTGAGCAAGTTTTGGTTTTACTTTTTAAAATACATCTCTCCCCTCTCCTATTGTTACTTCTCTGTTATGAATTTTTAATTCCAGTTGCTCCTGCACCTATTACCCACTCATCTCACCACCTCTCTCACCTAGAGCAGGTAAATACTAGGAAAGTTTTCTGCATATGAAAGGTTTAGCTGGTTATTTTTGGTCTTGAAAAAAATAAATAATCAGACAATATAACAAAAATATATTAATAGTTGTTGTTTTGGCCCAAAACATTTTTTAAACTAATATTTGTGAATAACATAATTCACAAACTATTACATAGCTAAAAATACTCAGACGTATTTCAGCCTAAAATAAGACCCTCAAACAGGAAAAAAGCAGTCAAGCATGCACTGATTTGGATTTTGAGAGACATTTCCAAGAACTTAATGTCAAAATTGCTCTTAACCTCAATTATTAAACTCATCCAAGAAATATATATTTAATGACTTTCTAGAGCTTTGTCTTTAAAGTGCACTTCTTCGAAGAAGTAAAAAGAGCAGTGGCAGTAGACCTGGATTCCAGAGTAGATAAACAGAGCGCCAGGAAGGTGCTTGCTGCCTTATTTGCAAGTATGCTGAACACACAGCTGCAGCTCAGTCCTTGTGAGCTGCGTGTGAGGTTGCAGCTGATAATCAGGCTGTAAATGAGCTCCACAAAATAGAGGGAAAATGGTGTTCACAAGCTCTTGTTTTCTCTTTTAGTAAGCGTTGATACTGTGCCACTAATTTTTTAACATGCTGCTTTAATTAACACTATTTCCTGAAGCCTCCTGTTCAAGTACTTATTTTTGCCACTTTTACATATACAGAAGGTGGTATTTTTCTCAAACTGAAGTAGAAAAGACTACTGTGCAAAGGCAGCAAATGACTTTCTCAAGTGTCAAAACCAAACCCCCAGGTGCTAGGAATGTGTGAAAGAGGTTTGGTTTTAACAGCTCAGACTAAGCTTATCTGTGAACCAGGGCACTGTGGAAAAGGGTGCACTTCTAGTAAATGTGAAATCAGATAGAAGCCTTCAGTAATTACAAACCGTATAATTTTGAGCTCATAGCAAATACTGGGGATGTAGCTGATGCACACAGGTTAAGTGGGTGTGTTCAATGAGTATCATTACCTATTTTCCAGAAAACATATCTGATCTGGTGCTATATTGACATGAGTCAGATTCAAGTGTTTTTGAAATGCTTGGATACAACCACCATCAGAAGGAATTACATTTCCTTTATAAGATCCCAGCTAAGATTTAAAGGTAGTTGTACAAAAATAATTATTAATTTCCAAGTAAGGTATGCTAATATTTTTAGCATGATGAATCAAATCCTAATTACATGGAGCATCCCACACGAAAACCTATTTGGTGTTGGTTTATACGGTATAGGATAAATAACTTCTCCTTCACCTAATAATACTCTTCACAGTAGTGTTGGAAAAAAAAGTTGACTTTTAAGATTAAGGTTTCTTTATGATGATGCTAAGTTAATTTATTAGTTTATACTTGCAATTGAACCACTGAGAGCACTAATGGGTGTCTATGAGTATTTCTTGATTACAATGAAGCTGTGTCATGCTTTTGAAATAGTGCATGTAAATGTCAAAGTTGTTGGGAACACTGAGACCTGCTCAATTGAGAGTAGTAATAGAAAAGATCAAATCATCCAGTATGAACCAAGCCAAACAAATTCATTGACAGATAAATCACAGCAGAGTTAGCTTGCACTGAATGTTCTTCTGCAGGTGGAAAGCACTGCCAACATTTAGAAGAAAATTAGTTTGTGGTTTATATGGTAATGAGAATAATATTGAATTTGCAGAGCATAAAACAAAGCAGAATAAAATTCTTTATCCTCTAATAAAATAACTGTTCAAATTATCCTTGCTAGTGTTAAAATAATGATTTAATTTCATGTAAATTTCAATGAAATTGGAGTAGCAGTCCAAGCTTATGTGTTTCTGATTTATCAAGGAATTACAGGTACACAGGGCTCTGCAAGTAATTGAAAAATTCTTGTTTTCTGTGACATTGATAAGTCATGTGATTAGTTCTCCTTTCTTAAAGATTGACAAATCCACCATTTTTCAAAGGCTTCCTTTTCTGAGTTCTCACTAGAGTTGTGGGATGGTGAAAGGAAGGTCTCAATCAATTTGTAAAGTGGATGTGGCTTGCAAAAATTGTGATTTTGAGAGGCCAAATAAGAGAAAAAAGTCCTTGGATTTTTTTAGGTTACTGCCTATGCTTTTTTTTAAGCATCATCTTTTTATTTGCAAACAAGTTTTGATATGAGGATCCTTGAAGAAACATATGTTCTAAATAATTTATGCTGTGTCCACAAAGCACTGTGACTCTCTTGGTTTAGGAATGATACCCCCTCAATTTAGTGCTCCCCTCTCTCCCTCCCCAGCCCCAAGCCTCCAAACCATGCTGCCAGTCACCTGCTTCCCCTTCCCTTCTCTTTCCCCACCTCATGTGGCTGGAGGCACAAAAGGCAAAGATCACCTGGTTGAGATAGGAACGATTCACTGGTAACACCAATAAGATAAGAAAATTAACAATAACAGCATCAATATTAGTAACTAAAGTGTTCAAAGAAGAGAGGCTGAATGACATGGAAAATGTCACTGAGCCCAAGACTCAACTCACAGCCAGCAGCATCCTGCCCTGACTGCTTCATCCCACATGCTTGCTCCAGGCTCTGCCCCCTCATGCCTTTTTCGAGAAAATAACCCTGTCCTTGGCCAAAAACAAGACACTATGGCAGTAGTGGTGATGGGCGAACAGCACAGGTTATGAAGCACCCTGAAATACGGAATACAAGTTGCACTATAAAGTGCAACCTAAACATATGTCAAAGTGTTTCTAGAGGGACCTGAGGAAAGTATAGTCTAAGCCTTGAACAGGTTGGTTTTAAATAGCAGCTCTGCTTATGACCATTTAGAAGTATAAGAAAGTGAATTATTTTAAGGAATTTATTTCTAAATTTTCATTGACTGCCTTGATTTTTTTATGCCAGTCATAATTAACATTTTATAATCACTGAAGTAATTAATGATTTAGGAATGAATATAAATTGGTGCTAAGTTGGTGACTGAATTAGGAAATTAGAACTTGCTAACTGTGAAGCACAAACCAAAACTCGCCTCCATTCACCATGAAACCGCTAAAGAAAAAATAGGTCTTCAAAGATGTATCACATGCAAAAATAATCACTTGGGAAAAGTGAACAAGATGGCATAAGGGAAATACCTGGAGATTTTGAGAACAGCTCAGAATCCATTTTTTGTTTCACCAGTTCAGTGGTGGTGTTATATCAAACACTTGAGAGGGAATATAGGGAATCAATGATGTTTCATAGGTCTCTCACAGGAAAAGAGTTCAACCTACCATCACGAGCTTTAGAAGCAGGAGAAAAGATACAGCACTAGGTCATCTAGGCTAACCATATAGCTATAAACTTTCTAGTGAGACCACTCCAGTAGTATTCACTTGATAATTACTGAGTTTTCACATTTTAAACCTCATCACATTTCTCCTAATTAATTTGATTTTATTTGTAAGTGAAACCTTGCTTATGTTTTATGCCATTTTCAGAAAAAATACCCCAACAAAAACAATACCACCAGCCAGCAACAAAATAGTCTTTCCTAGCTAAGCACACATACTGAAATTTTAATGTTATCATTGAGTAAGGGGAGATTAAACAAGTTTATCAGAAGTGATTGAAAGACTTTATATAGAATAGTGTGTGGATTTGTGTTACCACGTTGTAGCTCAAACTCTTAAAGTTGCTGAATATTCTTATGTGAGATACAAGACCAAAATAAAACAGTGATACTGTAGCTGTCCTGGTAATACACAAGACCTTGAAAGCAGGAACCATGCAAACACACAGAAACTTTGTCTCGTGGAAATATTGATTTTCCTTTAGGATCCATAAATGTTTGATCATATGACTAGAATTAATTTTCCTGTTGAACCCAAATAAAATCAGCTTATGGCTGTTATCTAGCTGCTTTCCATGCTGCTACAGCTGCCAATCTCTTTCCAAACCAGAGAGGGCGAAAGGGTTTGGAAGGAAAAAAATTCTCCAGAGCTGGAGGCTCTTGGTGTACTGTATGTAACCCAGGACAGGTCATGCTTTGAATTAGAGCACAAACATGGGAAATCTACCCACAGAAAATTATTATTCTTCAATGTAGTAGTAGTAGTAGTAATAGCACCAAGGGAAGCTAATTAGGAATCTGGGTTGGTTGTCATAGAAACAGTATGCATAATTATTTTTAAAAGATAGAAAGCACTTTAAGTCATATGAGAAGCAGAACTTAGTGGTGTGAAGGCTACTTATTAGTTTAATTCCTGTTTTCCAGGTTCTAATTTGTGATTATTTGATTTTCAAGGTGAATTTAGGAAGTATCCTTTCCTCTACTCTTCCAGAGAAAGTCAGAGTATGGAGTGCAGGTATAGAGTAGGGAACTACAGAGAAGAATTCTGTGTGAGAGCCATAAAGTCCGGTAAAGGTGCCTAGCACCCAGCTGGAGTGGGAAGATGGTTGACATGTTATTGTAGGCACTGAGACTACTTCAGCAGCTATTTAGCATAGTTCCACGTTTTTCCTTCTTACTGGTCCACCAGTTAGATTTAGAAATCCATCTGTCTGGTTTTCAAAGGTCTGAATAATACAAGCTGCCAAGACAAAAATGAAATGAAAAAATGTTCAGTGAAAGACAGGTGCAATTTAAAAACTTCATCTAATTTGGAAGTCTCCCCAGAATGCCATGACACTGGAATCCTTTACTCTGTCAGAAAATAAATTAGCAGTGATAGTTCCATTGCTATTGGCACTTACATGGGTATTCAGTTCAAGCTAAGAGGAATAAGTGAAACTACATTATTAATACTTGAGGAATTTTCCCTAAAAAGCATATTGGTACAAAAATATAAACAGTAAGCTTTGGAATTTAACTGAGGTTAAAAAATGGAGACAGAGTGTATCAAAGTATTTATGTCTAAGAGGGAAGTCAAAAATTCCATAGGGCAGCATTAGGGATAAGTAAAGTACACTTTTGCTGTGTACTAAAGTACACTGTTGCTGTTCCCATTGCTGCCACTTGTGCTGTTAACAGAAATACTCACATGGAACAATATATGAACTACTATTGACATTCCTCAAAAAATGGCCTTGCCTACTGCATTTGCTTTCTTTATCATTTTTAACATTTGGGATCTTGGGGGTTTTGTTTGATTGGTTTCTTTGGGTTTGTTTTTACCTGGGATTTCTGTAGTCCTCTAGTTTTTAAATAGCTTCCATAGGTGAATTTTCAAACACTTAAAGATGTCATTAATTATTTAGGTGTTGCAACCTTGTTAATGGGAGCATTTAAAATGAATAATTGTTAGCAGTGTATTTTCTGACACATCATTATTCTTCCTTCACCCTATAACTGTAATTTAGATTGCTGTTCATGTAAGCACTTTGCTTTAATCCCTTTAAGTTTTTAGCCAGTGCCACCATGTCTGTTATGTGCAAAATTTATGCATTTTAGCACAACTTACTAGCAAAACGTAACAAAGAGATTTAAATCCCATATGGCCTTCCCTTTTCATACTTTTTCAGTTTATTTCTCTATCTGGGTTAGGGAAATATATTTTATTAAACAATAACATTGTTATGATTGTTGTAAACTTTCTCATTTGACTTTCTGATGTTCTGTGATGTTATTTATGTCTGTCACTGTATGCCACCACTATTAAGGATCTTTCTGCACCTTAGATAAGATTTTTAAAATATATAACTCCATTTTTCCCTCACTGTTTTGTGGTTGGTTGGTTTGGGGGGGTTTTTGTTTGTTTCGTTTGGTTTGGGTTTTGTTTTTTAGCTTTAGAGTCCTACTTGGCAGGACAGTATTAAAATCTATGTCTTCTGCATTATTAATTTACTTCTTGTTACTGGGTTGATTTTTAGAGCAATAAAAAAAACTGGCAGCAAAATATTTTAAGTGTAGTAAGTGTAACTAATCTAGAAAAAAACCAAAACCTCACACCAACATTATCTGAAACTCTGGGTAGACAGAGGAAATGAGATTGTTCAATAACTAGCTTTAACCAGCTGCAACTTGTAGCTAAGATTAATGTTTTCCTGAAAATCTTATCCTACAGGTTTTCCAATGGCCAACTAAATTCAGCTGAGTCAAACAGCGGAGAAAAACATGTAAGTTGTAGAGAGCCAGGGCTGATTCACTGCTTTTAATGATCCCAGCTGAGCCTCTTACTCATTCCATATCACATTTCCTAACCGGACATAAACTGTCCACTCCTAAATGAGCCATATTGATTGTAATTTGTTTATGAGAAAGAGAGCTTGGTAGCTTTCTCAAATAAGTCTTTTCATTTTGTGATAAGTATATTTGGTTTTAACCGTGGCAGCCATTAGTAGTCTTCAGTGTCCTGGAAAGACTGAGGTGTTAATGACCTTTCCTGATATGTTTTTTAAATAATTTCTTTGTCTTTTGCTACCTAGGTATACAGTCTGAATGATTTTGATGCAAATCATGGAAACATAGAAGGGTTTGAGTTGGAAGGGACCTTAGAGATCATCTCTTTCAAATTCCTGCATCATGAGCAGGAATGCAACCCACTGGACCAGGTTGCTCAGAGCCCCATCCAGCCTGGCTTTGAACACTTCCAGGGATGGAGCTTCTCTGGGCAATCTGTGCCAGTGCCTTACCACCCACACAGTAAAGAATTTCTTTCCAACATCTAATATAAATCTCTCTTCTTTTAATTTAAAATATTCCCCTTATCCTATCACTATCTATCTGCATAAGAAGGTTGCTCTCCTTCTTTTACAAGTTCTGTTAAGTTGTGAACTGAGCTACATCTCCCCTTGGCTACAGGATTGGCCTTTTCCTCTCCTCTAAAACTGTCAGCTTAGCTCTCACAATCTATATTTTGAAAAACTATCTAGAGATTCCAGGAAACAAAACACAAACACTGAACGGCAGAGTTAAAGAACAGCCCTGTGGGTGCACGTTCTGGTGAAATATCAGCTCAGGAAAAAAATACCTAACCCCAGAAGCCTATCTCTCTGCAGTTTTCAAAACAAAAGCTCTTTTGGGAGGTAACAACCGCTAATGACAATGGCAACATCAAGGTGAAAAAATGACCAGCCCTTTAGGCATATTTTTGTATGAGCTCACCTGTATTCTTTTTGACATGCAGCTGGTCTCAGAAATCTTCTAAAGGATATTCATTTAGGGTAGGTGGATATACTTTGGTCAGAGGGCCATGTGTGACATACACTTACTGTACTGTCACTTCTGGTGCACTACAGGCTGACAGACAGAGGCAGAGGGTTGTAGCAGAGCTTAGTGCAGACAGTTCTGCCAGGGTAGCGATATTGCCAGTCTCTGTTCTGATGGCTGCTATACCAAATTACATACTACTCTCTGCTGCTGACAGGTCCTGGTGAAGCTTCTGCAGCTGCTCCAGAAGGAACATGGCCACAGGTATTTTCATGCTGGGCTGTTACTTTAGCTGCCTGTCAAAACTTTTTGAAAGAGCCCTTGCAAAAAATTGGATAAATGGACTTCTAAGCTCAGGTAGCTGCAGTGTGACTTCAAGAAGTAAGGCTATAACTGTAGTCTTGGTCGCTCTGGTACCACATTTAAAAGAGTTGCCTTAGATGATGGAGAATTTCAAAATATCATAGGAACTCTTCTGCCTGGAAAGTTAGAGGAAATGTATACAAAATCACTGTTTATTCTAGAGTTGTGTATGGAAAAAATGTGGGTGTATTATATAGAGCAAGAGGTTTTCTACTTAAAAATGCTCTGGGGATCTGCTGCTGCTTAAAGTTGCATAATTTCTTGTTGCTTCTAAACAAACAGTCAATACTTCAGACTTGAATTTTACTACCTCGGTGGGGATTTTTTTAAAGTAATAATGAACCCAGATACAATGTTGGCAGAACAGCTGGATATATTACTTGCAAGAGTATTTCAATAGCATGCTAAAATATCTCATGAAATGGGAGAAAAACCGCATTTGTCCAAACGGCTTATGTCATGATACTGCATAGATGTAGTGTTACTTGTCAATCCATTTCATAGCTCTGTGAATTGTTCTGTCTGGAAAGCCGGTCCAGCATGGTCAGGGACTCAGGCCAATGTTATTCAAACCATACTGACACAGGGTTCAGTGGCTGGACCTTGCTGATCCTCCCACTGAGCAATCCCGTGGGATTACTACTTGCCTTGCACTGCTTGTGCACAACAATGTGTGGAGTGGGAGCTTTTATCTGCACCTCAGCATACTGGAGCATCCAGAGCACTATGATTTAAATTTAATGAATGTCCCCGTAAATGCTGAAAAGAAATGTGTGCAGATAAAATTAATTTTCTTCTCTCGACATGAATGTTGTAGCCAAGTCACTGGCCCTTAGGGAGGAAATTTTGAGGGTTAGTTTGTTTCTTTTTTGTTTGTTTTAACAATCAGTGATCACAAAATGTTTTTTATTGTTTTAAGTCTTATCACAGTTTTATTTTTACAGTCCTCTCATGCTGTTTTCACTGTCCATTTCCAAAGCATTCACCCAGTTATTCAAAAAGTCATCTTTGAACTGTATAAAATTCAACAATACCCTGAAGTTCAATATTCATGGGCATTTCTGCATATTCTTTCCCTATGACATGCAAAGCTAATGTAATCCTCCTACAATGTTCAAGAAATTACCAAATAAGCAAGTAATTAAACAGATGATTAAGACCTCTTATTAGACCTAAATCTTTCTCATGGAATGAGGTTCTGCATGGAGTGACAGGATGGCTTGATTGTAGCAGAAACAGAATTCCTGAACCATAGGAAGTGCTGAAACAGTGATTTTTTTCTTCAAAATAAGAAAAAAAAAAATTTCATTTGTTTTCTTAAAAAAAAAATAGTAAAATCTATATTCTTTCAGAGATCATTATGTGGTTTCATTTCCAGTTTAATAATTGCTTTTATATTTTTCTTTTGTTTTAGTTTTTGGGGTTTTTATTTTAGTTTGACAGTGGACTAGTGAAAGTAAAAATATTTCCACTTTTAAGGGTTTTTTTTTCAGAAAATTATGTATTAAATAATGCAATACAGGAAAAAATACATTAAAGGGAAAGAAAGGTTGATTTTTAAATTTAAATTCTGTGATTGGTTTACAAAGCATACTACAAAAAAAAAGAGAAAGTTTTTCAAGGTATAAAGAGTCTAGAGTTTGTTTGAAAGTGTCATGCTTCACAAAATAGGTAGTTATTAATAGATGTCTAGACTTCCTTTTCTGCCATTTTTTGTCTGTTATGAAACAGTTTATGTTGCTAATATAGCATAAGCTTTAGTATGTTTAGTAATACATTTTTTGCTATGCAGATTTATATTTTAGGATATCTTGGTGTATTTTTAAATGTAGTTAAACTGTGGAACAACCCTCCTTGAAGTTGCTAGGTGAATTTCTTAAGACGTCTGCTTCACCTTGAAATAATAACTGGTGTTTGTACAGCATTAGCTCTCATAGGATGAGTATTGATTAACTAAGGCTTTTGTACACTGCAAAGTTTGATCCTGGGAAGGATCAGAGAGCCACAGTGATGATAAATGCTTTGAGTGTAATGCAGCTGGTGCCAGAAGCACTATGCAGGACATTCTGCTTTTGAGTGCTGCAAGTGTGCTCTGAAGTGCCTTGAAAGAATGGCAACTGTTAAAGCATAGTGGTTAAAAGTTAACAGGTGCACATGCAATTTATCTTACTTTCATCAATGAAGAACAGAAAGAAATGCAGGATTTTGAGGGGAGGTAGCAGGGATGCAGTCTCTGTAAGGAGACATTTCAGAATATAAATATGGTGAGATTTGCAGAGCAAAGTGATATACATTGACAAGAGGACTGGAAGTTGAGCTGTGACAACCTTGAGTCCGTGCCTTGCCACATTAAGCCTGTATTTCAATATGCCCATAAAATTAGTTGCTTTTCTCTGCCCTATTTGGCCTCCTGTCTACTGTTCCAGCTTCTGCCACTTTCTGAAGCTGCTAATGAGATCAGTGCACTCCATTCCTTAATAAATGAAAATTTTAAATAAAGAATTTTAGCATATGCGTCATCGGCTTTCTCTTTCCTATCTCATCTTACATGTAAACGCATGACTCTGCGTTTGTATCTGAAAGAACTGATTTTGGGGAAGAACGAAAGAAAGAGAAATGCTGGCACAGGAGTAAAGATGTTGTGAAAATTGGATAAATCTCTTTTGGCCATGGTTGGTCATAGGGTGCTGTTTACTAGAAATTCGAGAAGCAAGACCAGAAGGAAAGGATTCCTTTCAAGCCCAAAGAATGATAGTAGCAGAAAAGGTCCCCTGTGCAAGTTGTGCTGATATTTGGTGAAGATTTACCCTTAGAATACTAAAGAGATTTTATTAAAGAAGAAAAAGAAGTTCCTTGGTGTTTGTTTGTACTGTGTCAGTAATCCAAATTATATTAACATAAATAGCAGCTAAAATAACCTAATTAAGTCATTGGGTGACAAAAATATCTATATTTTCAAATGTTACTGTAATTTTTTTGCGTCCTTTTTCAATCTCCTTTAGATATAACATTTAATTTTAGAATTTGTTCTCTAAATATCTTGGATGAGCCTTTCTATAATAGAACTCTGACATGTTTTGTTGTTAGGTGGTCTTGCCCTCTTGAAACATTTAATATCAATGCAGTATTATTTCTTACTAGCACTTTCTTGAAGTAAATCTCCTGAAGCAACTATTTGTACTTGCAGCTATTTGCTTTGTCATGTGGGACACTAAATTCAACTTTCTGTGTAATCTAATTTAACAGTACCTATAACAGCCTAACACAGTGCCAGATTGGAATAGATACCTTTCCATTAGTTTGTTCAGTTCCTGGCCAGAATGAAACTCTGGGTAGAATTCAAAACCATAGGTGATTCAAAGCCCTCCATCTTACATGCATTTTTGGTTAAGCTGAAACATATTTATAAAGAAAGAGCAACATGATGTGTTTGCAATTACTTGCTATTACAAATGCTAAGAAAATTATTTTGGTTCAATTTTCCATGTCCTAGAGATGCTGTAGTCTAAATGGTCTAAGAAATTAAGCTCTGTACAGAAAAAAAATGGATTTTATTACATCACTAGGGTGTTTTTTTTCTTTGAAGGAATAGAGTTCTCTGATGAGATGAAAGGATTCTACAAATCTCATTTTTCTCAACCAGTGTGCTCTTGAGTGAAGATAGCATTTTTCTGTGTCCTTCCTTAGTTTTTCATTAGTCTGTTCTTTTCATTTGCCAATCTAATGTATAGCTAATACACACAGAGTTAATTTAGATATAATTATTAAGAAAATTCATAATTCACACCAATTGATTGAGCATCAATAATTGATTTTTTATCAGAGGTCAAAATGACAATATTCTAGGGGCAGGTTGTAGGGGGATAGTGCAGACCGTCAATCTGCATTGATTGTCAGCCAGTGTAACAATATCTCATGTTGAATATCTTCTCTAAAAATAAATATGAAAACCTGGCTACTTACAGTCTGATTTTAACAAACAAGTGAGTAGAGAACTGGTCAGAGGAACCACAGTCCAAAGAATTTATTAATTTGATTAAAAGTAATTCTGATTAAAATCTCTGTCTAAAGAGTAATTTGAATGAGTTACTGAGGAGATGGCTTAGGAATATCACAATTTTTAGACTAATTTAGTAATGTAATAGGTGTATCCATAACTTGTTAAGAAACATCTGCAAACCAAAAGGTAATGACTTATAATATTTGAGATACATTTGATCCATTTGATGCTTGTCATTTAGTGAAGAATGGTGTCCCTGGAGAATACTCAGTTTCACTGCTCAGTGGCCATTTTTCAGCTAAGCAGTCAGATTGTCACATACAGTATTAGTCATGGGGATTCAGTGAGGGTATATAACACTGTTGCAGCATTGACAGTAATACTCCTTAATTTCAATGTTCAGAGAGAAAATATCATTACAGCAGAGCTGTTAGTAAATAAGGATAACAATAGAGTCACATCTAATTATGCACTGAAAACCAAAAGCATCTGACAAACTATAGTTAGCACCAGAACCATACTGTAATCTCCAAAAAAGGGTAGTGGATAATGTTTAAATCCCCAAATCCAGTATAATTTTCTGTTCATAAATAAAAGGTGTCAGAATAATAATTTCAATAAATACTGAGTGCTAATGTAATTGGAAAATGATGGCAAGTGGCTTATATTCTGAAAAATTGCTTGCAACTCTGCTTATTCACTGACTCAGAATTTGCAGTGTTTCCTTCTACAGGGATTCCAGCTTGCTCCCTCCAGACCAGGAGGGCTTTATTATCGATATCTGTGGTACCAGTGTGGAGGAGCAAAGTAAGAAAACTTCCCAGAGATTAGAGTAGTTGCATTCTTACAGGAATTCAAACAATATCAAAATGTTTTATTAACTCTTCAAAATATCACAGATAATCTTCATAAGGAAATTTTAACAGACGCCTCTGTTTATCCTTGGTAAATCTTCATAATCCCCAATGTATTGTGCATGTTGCAAACCATGAATGTTTCCTGATGTCTGGTTCCAATATATGTTCACAGAAAGAAGAGAAGGAAAACCTCAGGCCTGTAAGTTAGGAACTGAGCAAAACAGAGAAGCAGAAAGAGGCTTAGAGGAGGCAAGAAAATCAGATAGTATGGATAAGGATTCATTATGGATGGATGAATGTGCTAAATAATTTCAGCTGTGAACAGATTTCAATGCCATCTGAGACCAAAGTTAATAGTTTTCCCTCTAAATAAAAAATGTGGAAGTACATTTACTTCTAGCTCCAACAGATGAAATCACTGCAGATAGGCTGATACAGAACTGCTTGCAGTAATATTTTCTCTCTTTCTAACACAGTCTGTTATTTAGCTTTAAAGACTATTTTCCCCTGCAGCAATAAACCTCCTGCATTATTAGTCTTCATGCTTTAAAAATGAATGCATTGGGTTTTGTTTATAGCAGAGCATTAGGGAACTTTTCATGTTATTTGTATTAGAACTTCTTCAGTGTATGCCGTCACCATAAATGTAGACCTGTGTTTCAAAAAAATGCGGGACATAGTCCCCCAAAGAACCTCCATGACTTCCTTCAAAGACTAGAGGGGAAAAACTAAATTCCCTTCTTAAAGGAATGGTGAAAGACCTTCTCAAAGTTGTACAATATGTACCATTCTCATCCTGCATCTAAATTTGTTCAAAATATAAACCACTTGTTACAAAATGAGTGGATTTTTTTTCCCTAAATATTTATAGAAGTTTTTTTTTTGAGAAGAATAGTATCAAATATAAAATATGAACTAGCCAAATAATTTGTCCTCCACACATAACTGAAGTGTTGTAGTTTTCTATGAAGCTTAAAAAAACCCCAATCCCTCATCTCCCCCCAAGAAAAAAAAAGCTCCAGCAAACTTATGTAGGATCCCAGTTAGCATAATCAATATTTAGACTAAGAGATTACACAGCTATCTGAAGAAGTAAATTGTATTCCTCACTGCCATTTGCTGCCAACCACCAGTATAAACAACAGGGCTGATTTTGGTGAAAGGAAGGTCTATATCTTGGCTTGTTGTAGGTTACAACTTTTCATTTTGGAATTGAACTATAATTCTGTGGAGCCTACTTACATCACTTCCTCACTTAATAATTTTCCTACCTTTGTACAATGGGCTGTCCAATACTTTTTGTTATCTGATAGTGGTGATGAAATGCTGAGCATTGAGTTCTGTTTTCAGTGAGAAAAGTAGAGAGTAGAGCCTTCTTTGCAGCCGACTTCACCTAAGATAATTCACAATAATTTGAGCATTAAGTCCTATAACTTCCTAAAAGGCATATAGAGCAAAGTAATTGTGCAGAGGCAATTTAAAAAATTATAACTGCAAAGAACTCTTGAGATGATAATCAGAGAGCTTTATGTGCCTTTTATTTACTACTTTGTCATACATAAGTAGTATGTCATACATAAGTAGTAAATAAGTAGTACCTACATCTTTCACTGAAAGGAGTTTGGAAACCACATTATAAAGATTTTTCAGAACAGACAAAAAAATGTTATTTCTAGCTGGAATGAAACAGAAATGTTCCTAGATGCAGAAGTAAGCTCATTTTGAGTTATTGTCTCAGTATTCATCTTTAATTTTTCCTCTTGTGAATTCCAGTTCAATTTATAAGAGAAGACAGAGAAGAAGACATCTTTAAAAATCTAATTATCAGTATGGCATCTATTGTAGAAATGACAATCTTTTCATAATATTAAAAGGCAATCTATGTATAATGTTCAAGTATAAGCAGCTTATTTTAAAAGTTATGTTTGCAGCACGTAAAGAACACAAACAGCTAAATGTACTCATCCTTGAAAACAGAGACATGGATTTCTCTAGGCTCCATTGTGTTCCAGACATTAGTGTGATTTTCTGACTCGTACCACACTATCCTCTAACCTCCAGAGAATGCATGCGATGCTTGAAATGCATTGAAGCTGCCTTGATGAGGCTGGCAGAGAGCTGTGGAGTTGGAAGCTGGCAAAATGCTGCAAGATGCCTTGAGGAAAAGCACTTGTACAAAGACTCCGGTCACATTTCTATCCCATTACTCCGATGCTGACGGTGTCCAATGTGTGAGAATTGCAGTGGGGTATTTTTGTTGTGCTTATGTGGAACACATGCACCTAAGTAATATGGTAGCCCTGATATCTGCCTATTGTACCATTAAAATCTGAAACAGTGACTTGTACTTAGTGGTAAGCACAGTTTTGGCAAAACACCAAGTGTCTTGCCAGGATGGCTGATAAAGTCTTTCAGTGACTGCCTTCTGTTCATTGGTGTCAACTTGTAAATCTTTCGTTCCAGAAAGAGATCTCTTTTTTCCTTTATGTAGACAGAATGTGTGGGCAGTGCAATGTTCCCTAACTTCACAAGTTAATATTTGGGTTCTAGTTTGAACCAGTATCGGTGATGTGTCACTAATTAAAGTGAAAAGTTAAACTTCTCAGAGACTGTAGAGAAAAATCATGATGTCTGGTTCAGGCTTGTTTCTCTTATATAACCCGTTCATCTCTAATGAAAGTTCTTACTCCTTCCAGGAATATGCCTTCCCACATGTTATCTGGGAACAAAGGCAGCAGTAAGCTACTTCGCACTGATTTTATTTTAAACAATAAAACTAATGAGATCCTACTTTTCTGTGGGGGCAAAAGCCAGAAGTTATTACAGTGGAACTCTTGCTTTTGTGTCATATTCTCCTTTTCATTAAGGAATTAACAGGTGATTGATGTGTATCTTGAGGATTTTTTTTCAGAAAATAAAATAACCCTTTTTATAACAAATTTTGTGTCAAAAATCGATCTTCGATCCATCTTTTTTTTCATCCATATATTCTAAAAAACTCTTGATCAGTTTTTGTAATTAGGGCACTGATATTGTTTCACAGGACTCAGCAACTGCAAGATGATGAATAAATACCTGACTATACCCTGAGATCTGAATGCTCTTGTTTATGGATATTTGCAGTAAGTTTTTACTTATATTTTGTTTTTCACAGTAGCTTGTGTGTTTCAAGAGCCAAAAGGGTGATACTGTTTAAGTCAGCCACAGAAATCTATCTCCAAAGGAAAGAAAGTTAAACATATTAATTATTCAAATGTTTTCAGCTAGACTCTTCTTAAAAAATTTAAAGAAAATGTAGGCCATCTAGACCTGACAAAATAAGAAATAGCCTTCAAACAAAATGCTAGCTGAACTAGAAACAGACTAGAAATAGAAAGAAAATTTTCCTTATAGGAAAGAAGTTCAGAGGAGAGTGTTGTTTTCTTCACACCTCTCTGGAACAAGCTGTATTTCTGTATAGCTGCAGATAATCTGTACGGACAGAGTCTACATAGATGTCTGTCAAAGACATCTGTTAGACAAATAAAGTAAACCATTCTTTTAGAATAAAATCGTATTTTAAGTTACCTTCAGAAATTCTCTTAGACTCCTTTACTCTAAAAACTGAAGTCATAAAGATCAAGTGGTTTTCCCTTCCAATTCTGTGTTTTCCTGTACATTTCCTTGTTTGTGTTATTATCTATACTGTTAGTTGTCTAAGCCCCAGTGATCGAGAGAGAAAGACAAGAGGAGTACTCTGAAATTTCAGTTCCAATTTAGTGTTTAGTAAATTATTTTGTTCCCTTCAATTTAGGCACTTGTGATTCAACACTAGCTAGCCCCTTGCTCAGTTTTCTTCAATGGGACGTAGAAGACAATCGGAAGTGTGAAGGTGGGAAAACTCATGGCTTGAGATAAAAGACAGTTTAATAGGCAAAGCTGTGCATACAAGCAAAGCAAAATAGGGAATTCATTCACCACTGAGCAGACAGGCATTCAGCCATCCCTAGGAAAGCAGGGCTTAATCATGGGAGAACAAATGCCAACTCTGCATCCTTCTTCCCCCATCTTCATACACTGAGCATGATGCCATATGGTCTGGAATATCCCTGTGATTCAGTGCTGGTCAGCTGTTCCAGCTGTGTCCCTTCCAAATTCTTGTGCACAGCCAGCCCACTCACTAGGGAGGAGGTGAAGGGCATAGAAGGCCTTGGCTCTGTGCACGTGCTGTCCAGCTGTAACTAAAACAGCCTTCAATTATCAATACTGTTTTCAGCACAAATCCCAAAACACAGATCCATATACTAACTGCTCTGGAGAAAATTAGTAGTATCCCAGCTACAATTAGCACAGCACCACAAAAAAAAAAAAAATCCCAAATGCAGACAAAACAAAACTAAAACCAAAAAACTCCCAACAGAATCCTGTTGCATTAAAATGCAAATATATTTTTTGTTAATAAGCACAAATTAAAATAGAAAAAGGGATGTGCCTACTAGCATCTTTATGCTTCATTTTTGTGTAATGTGCCAGAAGTAGGCTAGGCTTTTAAAAAAATAAGAAAAAAAATCTTGTTACATGTTTCAGATGGCCAGCACAAAGGAAATTATGGAGTGGTGAGGCTTACCTGCAACTTGCTGCTTTCCCTTTTTTAAAAAATTATTTTGATCCACTTACTTTGACAAGTCTTGTTGAGAGCAAGACTGAAAATGCACAGATGAGAGAGAAAGAAGCTTACTAATTACACATTTAGAGGTGAAATATGATACACTATGGATTCAAGATAATGTAGATCCTAAGTGGTAGATTCCAGGTAATATGATTTTCTCAAATACAATTTCTCTTGTACACATTTTCATTGTTTGGTATCTTTCAGATGTCAGTCTATTATAATCTGCTTAGTTTCCCTCTTACCTGTACTGTATTTATGTTCCTCACTTTCCTATGTAGCTCTTGGTAAACAAGAATATTTTTCTTGATTAGAAGAATATAATGAAGCTTTTCTCATTCTTGCATATGAAAATGCTAATTAATGTTTTATAAATCATATCCAGTGTATGCTGGTCTGTCCAGTGGGTTGGAAAATCCTTCCACTCACTGCTTCTCAAGTCTTCTGCTCCTGCTCCCTGTTGGGGAACAGAGGATTCTAATGGGGGTAATCCAGTTTAGCAAGGTTGCAGATACAGTGTCCAACTCTGCTTTCAAGCATCAAAGGGAACAGTTTCTATGGACTTCTTATGGAGGTGTTAACTTCCATAGAGTCTGTATGCTATTTTTTTCTGTTTTTTAAAAACCCAGCCTAGACAATCAGGACTAGCTCTCTTTTCAAAAGTGTTAGCACACTTTTAAGCATCTTTCATTAATTTTATTTGCATGCCTATTTGCAGCATTTGCTACGGAGAAAATTCAATCATTTATGTGAATGTACAGAATGTTGAAAATGCTTCTGTTGGACAGTGAAATGTTTAAAACTCAGAAGAGTTTCTGCAGTACTTGTACTTGTCCATAGCACTGATTAGCATGAATCAGTGAAACAAGATTGGCACTCATGCATGTTTCACAAAATTAAACTTCCTAATGGCATTTATTTTGTTTTAATTGATATAAAGCACATATATGTGTGTGTATATATAACATATATCTCAAAATACATGAGGCAGTAAACTCTTTCTGAATCTTTCTAGTTGTTGCTCTTGTGAAACTTAATGGCATATACACAATAAGTTCCTTCCATCATGTAGGACTTTATTTGTATGAATAAAACTAGTTTTGTGCTAGTGCAACTCCAGTGTTTCTGTAATAAATACCAGTCTAATAGAAACAGTGAATTAGGAGTGTGTGGATGATGTTACTCATATGACTTAGATTTAAGTGGAGCAGTGGAGTTTTACTTAATGAATCTCAGGAGTCCCTTCCAACTTGAGATATTCTGTGGTTCTGTAATTCTGTGAAAACCGCAATCTGAGGTACAGAATTATGCAGGAGAAAAGTTTTCTTGGTTCACCCATATTTGTTATAGACCAAAAGTAACTGCTACGTCTCTCTTTCTCTTTACCTTTAACTGTCCATGCTGAGCTAGGAGGAAGGAGCTGAAGAGAAGCTGTTGAATAGTGCAACAGTTTGGAGCTGTCCTGCAGTATCTCTTTCACTCAGTGGTGTACGATATATTTATTGTCATGTAGTTAATGTAAGTTGTGTGCACACACATGCACACACACACAAGAAAACATCATCAACATCAGACTGGAAACCATGAAGTCTTTACAAAAAACATTGTCTTGCTAAAGTAATTTGCTTGTCATCACAGGTCAGGTAATAAATTACCTGGAGACTTAAGGTTTCAAGTCCTTTAATACAGGCTTACAAGGCATTTTCAAGTGCCTTATTCATCTGAGCCTTAATGCAATTTCAGAACATTTGGATGGCCAACAATAGAGATACTCAGGAAGGCAAAATACTTAATAAATTAAAGAAGCCTCTCATACCACAGGAAGAGACTCAGTAAGCCAAAAGTTCCAAGCTGTTTTGGTTAAGTATGTTCCTGTTGTCAAGGCAAAGATGCTTTGTATGGTATTATGTCAGCAGCTCTCTTAATGAAGTGGGAAAGAAAGACAAAGGTTCCTGCACACTGAATGTCTCATGGTAATACATCACGGAGAAGGAAGCAGTCTCCTAAGTAGTGATGTATAAAGCAATTCTGTTTTATGCATCACACTCCTAAAATTCACCCAAGTAGCACCAGGACACTCATGCATCCTTCTCCTCTGTGAGAAGTATTCCCATTTTCTGCACTGTTTGAAGTTTCTCAGTCATACAAGCTGAATTGCATTCCCTGATCTGAAGTGGCTTTAAAAGCCACAAATGTATTAATAAGATTGAATGTGAATATTTACGCGTTAGCAGGCTTCTTTCAGACTCTTCCATACGAATTCCAATTTACATTCTGTTAATAATGACAGATTTTGCAGTATGTTTATTTTTAACAAATCAGTGCTATGATAATTTTCTAGATGTTTGACCAGGGAGACTGAGGCCTTACACATAGAAATGGTATTATGTTGTTGGACACAATGTCAGTAAATCATAACTCCCAAAAGAAATGGGTACACATTAGAGCACAAACATTAGAAACTTAATTATTATCCTTTTCACTCATCAAAACAAATGGCTGAAGGGGACCTGGGCAAACTGAAAATTTGCTTTCCCTCCAAACTGCACCTATAGAGGTGCAGATGTTCTGAGTTGTGTTGCTTCTCCTAAGTATTTTCTAACACCTATTGAAATTGAGGGGAGTAATCATCCAGCTCAATAAGTTTTAGTGTTAGCCTTTGTTTATCATCTTTTCATTGTTGTTCTGAAACCATGTAGTCAGCAGTGGGATGAAAGGTAAGTTGCTGTAAACTCTTCTTAATTGTATTTAAAGAAAGAAGTTTCTTCTGAAGAATTTCCTTTTCCTGGAATCTCATAATTAGTATTTCTGCAGTGTTTTATTTAGATTCCAGGTTTAGTTGACAATAACTTTTTAAAATGTCTGTGATGCTGGAAGTTAATATACATGTGGTGCACAGTATTTAATGTAAAGACATATCTGCGTATAAGTAAAAAAAGCAAATATTAATTTGCTTTTCTTTGCAGATTCTTCCCATTTTTTACAAAGTTAAGGCTTTTCTAAGTTACTCATTGAAACTTATAAAATGTATTAGTAAGAGTTTTTAAGTGCCTCCACATAACTGATCCCTGACCCTTTGGAATTCTGTAAGTATTTTCAAGAATCTGTTCTGAAAGATGCTGCTGATACCAATAGGCTAAATGAGTTTGGTTGCAGACTGGATAATGTTCACAGAACAGAAGCCACCTTCAGGGATGCTAAGAATTTGGGCACTATCTCAAATTTAGGAACCTCTAAATGTAAGGGTTCTAGGCCACCATCACCCCTCACCCTTTTAAGTGTATTTGCCCTATTAGACTCCTCTACAGGCACTGCCTTTAGCAGATGTAGGATACTTTGGTCTGACTGTCTTTCTGTTCTTATGCTCTTCATATCTGTGTGCACATCAACATGGTGCCCACACAGTCTGTAATTCCCATCTATGATTTCATAAAAAATTCCCACTTTTCAGTTGTCATCCTTTAAATTTGACATGTTCTCTATCACAGTAATATCAGAGTGTTGTAGAGCTTGTAGGGGATGTGTTCACACTGGTGTTACTCAAAAATGCCTGCTCAAGAGTTGGAAAAGAGTGCAAAGTCAAGCTGATTATTCAGCACAAACATATTATTTTGATAATTTAAATAGCTTCTATCAGTAAACATAGTGTGACATTAATTAATTAGACAATTTTTCTTTGCTATATGGCAGCCAATTGGAGTTATGGGGAAAAGAAGTTATTTCAGAAAAACTGGGGAAAAAATAAAAAACTTTTTAGAGTCTTTAAATATGCTTATTTGTTTATTTATACTCTTTGCAAGTGCTTCTCAAATTCTCTTTTTGTCTGCCTTGTGATTTTAGCCTGCCAGAGTTTATAATTCTTCCTATTACCTTCCTCAAACATGAGTTCGGCTTTTCAAAGATGTCCTCTTTTTTCTTACATCCTGTTTTATCCCTTAGTGCCATGCAGATTTTTTTCAGATTTACCCAAATGAAGATATTTGCCTCTTTTCCTCCTCATCAAGGAAACTGAATCAAAGTTTATTTTGCTGCCATTTGAAAGCTTTTCACTACCAACATTTTGAATAATATCTGGTGTGTTACTGAGGATAGCTTCTTGTCTGTTAGGTTTCCTGTATCATTCTGCTTCAGCCTTAGATTTTGTTTTCATAAGGACTGAATCTAATTGGAGGTAGACCCACTCATCTTTTATCACATTTCCTGACCTCCTAAACACACTAATCTCCCTTAAAAAAAGTCACAATCACTTTTTCTATCTTGGTAAGATAAAAATAAGATTGTAGATGTAAAAAAATTACTTTGCTTAATTTTACAGGGAAAGAATTAAATTTACAACCATATTCTATCTCACTCCTAATAATTTTAATTCTAAATCTTAAAAAAATTATATTTCAGGAGACAATTAATTTCATCTATTTAGATACCATCAATCCACTAACCTAAATAGTTAGTATTTGGGGAAATTTAAGTAGACTCAGAATTCTCATTTTAGCACATTGCTAGGTTCTTTATTCATGAAGCATTAAATACATACTTGTCTTGGTCTGAAAGACAGGCGTCTGCTAAGGAAGGAAGGAGCCTCCCTTGGAGTGGAAAATGTAAATCTCCTCCCCCCAAATTATTACAACTCGGAAATTAAGGGGCTCTCAGGCAAAGATATGAGAACAGGAATAACAGCTCTTTACTGGTATGTGTAATAAAGCAAACAACCAGCAACAGCTCTGGCATTAACAACAACCAGCACCAGGAACCAGTGACCCCTTCTCGGCCGCAGGTACTTCCCCCTTCAGTGCAGTTCCGCTCGCAGCCGGCAGGGGCGCTGTGGTGCGGGCTCAGGGAGCACGCAGTGATGGTGGCTCGGCCCGGACAGGAAGGGATGGAGGAGAGGCTTTGCTTCCCAAACCCCCTGGGGCCATCGATCCCAGTGCCCCAGCAGAAAGCTCTCAGCAGGCTGGGCTGGGAGGGGGTGCAGGGCTAGAGTGCAGCGAAAAACTCTCAGCAGTGCCAAAGAAGCAGCGGGGCGGGGCAGCAGTGATCTGGCTCCCAGCAGGACAGGGAGAGGTGAGCTCAGGATCCCGGGCAGGCAAACATGTTATAAATGCCAGAACAATTTATTACTAAATTCCATAATTTCGTTTATTAAAAATTCAAATCACAAAATTTGGAATCAAATTTCAGAATTTTAAGCAATGAAAAACCCCCCACAAACAGCGACACTTACTTGACAGAGTTTCTCTCGGGAAAAAGAGAGCCAAGGGAGACCCATAGACAAGACCCTGGCCATCTGTGTCTCTAGCTGGGTACACGAATTTGCCATGTTCGAGGCTTGGTTTTTATACTCTTTATTCTGCCTCTGGCAATATTTCCCCATATTTCTCTTTGTTTCTTGGTTGCTATTTAAACCCAAATTCATCTCCGGTCGGATTGAAAAGAGCTCCCCTCCCAAGTCCATGTGTTAATGTTAAGTTTCTATGGATCCTTATAGTTGATGGATGTTCTAGATATGGGTGATATTGCTTGATTGTCTGTGAAGGTGGCTCCCGAGGTGAGTTGCTGATACCGATACTGGCTCATCTCAACAGGTCCCCTCCCAATACTTGAGAAGGCTGCAAAGTCTTTTGTTCCCTTCTGAATAGAGAAACCTCCTAAAACATAGACTTTTACCTGATATAAATTTATACAGCTTTATAACTTTCCAATTTACCATACGAACATGAATTAATCATCTCACATTTTTCACAATTCCCCCATTTCTTTTCTTTTGTTAACTATTTAATTCATGTTCGCATCATCTTTATCATTCTCTGATTGCATATTTACTTAACTTTTAATTTTAGACTAAATTTCAATGCTTTTGTTTTCCTTGGTACTATTTCTTACAAATGTCTATAGCTTTTACTGCGTGAGGTTAAACCCCCTCAGAGGTCCCTTTCAATGGGATTTCTGAGAATGAAGAGAACATTTGTGACCAATGATCTTTAGGTAAGGTCCATCGGTTGAAATCTTTTTTTTTGAATTTCATCCCCTGGTCTAAATTTCTCTTTTGAGGGTGCTCCAAGGTGGACTGAATTTTAGCTTTAGGGCTGTCTAGGTTGGGAAACTTCGGGCTAAGTTCAGTTTCATTATGCTAGCTCTTTGTTGGGCTCAGTTAGGCTTATGACCATTAGAGTGATCCACAAACCGATTCCTCTGTTTATGCCAGTGCCCATTTGGTTGCATCCAAATGGCGAGGTGTTTGTTTCTTCTCAAACAGCAGGTAAAGGTTGCTCAGACCCTCTTTCTGGTTTTTGCCACATATCTATCAGGTGGTTTCCCTTAGGTGGCTTTAGCTGTTCTGTCGCGGTCAGGAGCTTTTTGGACTAAAATCTTGGTTTCTATGTTTTTGCTTTGCTACTCCTGCTTACCGAATTTTAGGTGTTATCTAATGGATTCTCGTTTTCCCTACCGATCACACGGTCAAAAATGTCTCTCTTAATATTTCTCTTAATGTTTCTTCGCACTAGCACCTGTTAAAGACATAACAGGGGAACCTTCCAAAACTGAGGGGTTAGCACAGACTACACCTTTGTCATATGAAAAAACTTCTTTTTCCAGAATCTATCTGATTTTATAAATCAACATCTTGAAGCTCTCTCACAGCTGGCTTCAAATTAAATTTATTAATTCAGATCTAGGTATAATGCAAGTTTAATTTTGAACAGTACTTTTTGAAAAATCTTCGGAAATACCTTACAGGAAGGAAACATGCTACGACTATTATTCAGACAATCTGAATATTTGAATGAGTTTTCTAGTTCATAATTCACTCATCTTCTTTATACAAAATAATTTACAATTCTTCATACAACTCAAAATCTTTTTTTCACACAAGAATGATTCAATTCTTTATCTAGAATTTAAAGAAGTTAATACAAAATTCAAAAAAAATCTCTTTTTTTTTTTTTTTTTGGTACTGTTACAGGGAGAAATTAAAATTAACAGAAAGAATTTTAC
Source organism: Prinia subflava (assembly GCF_021018805.1). NCBI lineage: Eukaryota > Metazoa > Chordata > Aves > Passeriformes > Cisticolidae > Prinia > Prinia subflava. The sequence goes on along the minus strand of NC_086283.1, from coordinate 33,879,131 downwards.
TTCTTATTAAACGAGGTTTATACTGAAACATACAAACAATTCTTTTTATATTTTACTAATACTTCTGCCAATGTCTACTGGGTATATAGCGAGTAAACAATAAACACTAAGACTACTCTAAATTCTATAGCATTAATACAGGTTTTAGCTCTTTAAAGAAAAATTCAGTTAAAAAAATCATAGACAAGCACAAACAATTTGGGCTTATTTCAAGAATCAAACTCAGCACATTCAGAGTGATTTGGTATACAGACAAACATTCATAAAACTCAGTATCTTACAATGTTTTGTGACAACAGCAGTTTTCAAGACAATCAGTTGTTAAGGTTACACACATCTTCCCTCAGTTTCTGCAGTCTCAGTGTAATGAATCTGCACTACTGCTAATTAACTGAACTACAAATTTATATTTCAGACCTTTACCCAGCATGGCAAGATACAATCTGCAGTAATAGCTGAAGTGACTACTTCGACAGGGAGCTAATTCAAACAATCAGTGATCAGGACAACTTAATGAAGGATAACTTTTAAGCAACATTTGTACCTAATACAAATTAAAAGAAAAACTTAAGACTTCACTTATAATCTTGGGGGAGTATTTTAACAAGACATAGGAAAAAAACAAGGCACACTAAATAGAAGAAAATGATATTACAAATAGCAGAACTTATTTTTTCACTACTTATAGAATATAACTTTGTTGAGGGTCTGATCTCTTTTAGCTTTTATCATAGGAAGTGGATAAAACAACAGGGTTAATTTATCTGTAACAGGCATCAAAATACTTGAAAACTTTTTAGGGCTACGAGTCACCCTGAAACTCAGGCTCTATTAGCTTACTCAACTTTTTCTAATACAGATACAGGCACCATTATCTGTCACAAAGAGCTTCTACAAAATTAACCTATTTTCTATTTATTTTAGATCTAAACTGGTCAGTTTTAATTTACTTTTTCTTTCAAAAAAAATCAAATTAATATATGTAATTTAATTATGCCTTCGGTGTACTATTTAAATATTTACCTACCAAAATATAGTATTTAACTATTCAAATAGCTGAAACTCAGGCAACTAGGTTTTTTTCTATTGTATCTACTAAACACAAATGTCTTCTCACACATCAGTTGTTTTTTTGAAGAGCATATTTTTCTCCTTTTTTTCTTCCCTGCATGTAATGCTAACAACATTTAGAAAAACGCAAAACTTCCTGAGGGATACTATAGAAATAAATCTAAAGCAAAAACACTAAGAAAGAAATAAGTTTACACAATTTTTTACCCCTAAGAAATACAAGCACTAGAACAATTCTAAGACTTGTACCCTCCAAACCCAGGGATAGACAAAAAGATACTATACTAAAGGAATATTATTAACTATCCCTTCTAAGAAATCAGCTATATATAAAAAACCCTTCTCTGTTTCTTTCAAGTAAACACACAAAAAAAAATAAAGATTACAGGGAATCAGAAAAAAATCATAGCTAGTTCAATTAAGAAGCAATTTTAACTCGGACTCTACTGGTCACATGCTTCAAAAAACTCAATCAACAGAAAAAAAAACTTCTTTGCAACACGTTGCCTGCCTCTACAAACGCTGTATTATTATTTCATATTTAAACTAACAATCTAACTCAAAAGTGTAGCAATCATTTCAAACATCAATGAGCTACATCGGTCACAATCTTAGCATGCACACAAAAACCCTCACATGCAATAAACAAGCAACTGCAATGCCTACTGTTCTAGTAATCTTAAAAATCTTAAAAATCTACCCCTATATCCTTTTATACGTGAAATACAAATAGCTTTTTACACTGTTCACAACTACAAAGCAAACTTTCATACGTCTCTTTAAGGCAATCTTGCTGAGCCTCGGCAGCCTAGCTCCAACCAGCAGAAAACACACCAGTTTCTAAAGCTCTCCTAAGAATACCCCATGGGAACAGGGAGTCCATACCTACATTCTCCCGCACAAGCATACGGGCGTGACTTTTTGGTGGCTTACTTCTGACAACGGTTAATAGAGAGGAGGGAGGGTAAACTGCTTAAAAAGCAATCTGCACCCTTTCACCATATTGGACAAAAACTACACAAATTCAGGTGATTAAAGGGAGAGAGAGAAAAAAAGCATCTTGGCCTTTTCTAAAGTGTTATTCATCAACTCTAAGTGTTTAGCTTTTACTACTATTTACACAATTCTAAACAAGAAAAAGACTCTTTAAAACCTTTCTCTTCACTTTATCAACTTTATTTTATTGCTAAGCACATCTTTGTTAGAGGTTTTAAAACTTTTGTCAATTTCTGCTCCAGGCTGCCGTCTCTTGTCCTGTCGCCGCAAAAAACTTGCTGCTTTTTTTTTTTTTTTTTTTTTTTTTCTCCTTGTTTCTCGGCAACCAGGAACTGCACTCGCCTCATCGCCTGCTGGGGTTTTTAGTTTTTAGTGAAAGAAAAAACCAAGAACTCTGCCGATTTCAGGAAAAAAAAACTCTTTAAAGCAAAACACACAACTCTAGGGAGCCTCTAAAATGTATTCAGCTTGAAGTAAAAGATCTACTACCACCAAAGAAAAGAGTAAATGAAATTCTTTTTTAATTCCTTTTCTTATCTTTTTCTTCGTAATTTAGCATCAGTGGCCGGGAGTTTGAAGTCAGGACTAGGAGTGGGGACTGAGTTCCCTCTCGGGAATCTCTTTTGAGTGAGAGGAGGGGGGAAGCCGCGGGTCACGTGGTCTCGCATGGGCCTCGGATGACGCAGCTGATGCTATCACCTACTGAGAAGGCTGCAGAGGGGGCGGGGGTTGGGACAGACTTCGCCTTGACCACCAAGCTGCGAGAGAGGCTTTTCCCGTAGCATTTTTCTCCTGTTAGAACACGGTCACACATCCCCTCCTGACTAAATGCTATCGCATCTGTGGTGTTAATAGATACATTTACATTTCCTACAACTCCAGGGGCAGTGTGCACTTTTCGCAAGGGGCACAAACCCTTTCTTTCTTCTTCCGCTTCTCTACCCCCCCCTTCCCCTCTTTTCCTCCCCCTCGCACTGGGGATGTGAGCACCGGCTTTGGTTCGGAGCGCATGCGCTGGCTCGAACCAGGGAAGAGCGGGGTTTCGGGGTGGCGAAAAAACAACGGGGCAGGGGTCTTGGTTAGTGAGACCCCGTTCTCTGCCGGCGGTGCCGCAGCTGTAGCGGGATGAACCCGCTTACGCTGCGGACCAGGGTAGGGAGCGGGCTCCAGGATCAGGGCAGGGGCCGGCGCTGGTGGGGGTTCGCAGGGAGGAGGAAGGCAGTCTGGGGGCTCCTATTCATTCCTTTTTCTTAACTCCCCTACCGGATACACTCTAAACTGGGATCTATCCTACAACGGCGCACATTCTAACTCGTCTATTTCCCTTTTCCTCTTGTTCCTGACATGTCCAGGACTCAAACGTGCTGAACTTCGGCCAGACTACATAGATAGATAGAGAAATTCTCTATCTCCTTCTAGGACATTCGTTCTAATATTCTAACATCTATCCTAAGGGGCTTCTCCTTGGGATCTCAGGGACCACCTCTGCCGAGTCTTCCTACAAATCATCCTCCTGATCTCTACTGAGATACGATCCCATACTCCTCGTGGCACAGAAGTTATGAGATACTAAAAATTAAATCCCGAGTTTCCGAACTCAGTGCTGTTAACTTAATGATCTAACGGATGACCATTCTGTGGAAGTTCAGTCAACTGAGGGCTCTGTAACTGCTACTGAAAAAATTAACGGACCCCACTCGGTCGCAGTCAAGAAGGCTTACTAGTCTCCGAACTCGACAGGACGTCTTCTTTCCTTCAGGACCCCTGGTGACTCCCACACCCCGTCGGGTAACACTCACACACGAAATATCACGTGTTTCACACACACTCACACGCACGTATACGTTCTCAAGCACTTGGTCACCCCACTCAACCACGCTATACTTACGGTCCTTTTCCTGCGTGGATTCTTCGTGCACGTTGACTTTTACGAGTGAAAAAACACCACGGTTCCAGGGGAAAACCCCTGCTGAGTTCCCGAGCCCTCCCCAAGCTAGCTTGTCTTAACACCTAATACTTTTGCTGTTGTGGGTTCTGGGTTCGTAAAGCCAGTTCGTTCTTTCGGACTTACCCGCTCTGCCAGGCCGCTTTTTACAGCGGGGCGCCCCCCGAGCAGAAGCAGGGGTCCGTAGAATATTCAAAACTTGCCCCACGTTGGGCACCAAAATTGTTATAAATGCCAGAACAATTTATTACTAAATTCCATAATTTCGTTTATTAAAAATTCAAATCACAAAATTTGGAATCAAATTTCAGAATTTTAAGCAATGAAAAACCCCCCACAAACAGCGACACTTACTTGACAGAGTTTCTCTCGGGAAAAAGAGAGCCAAGGGAGACCCATAGACAAGACCCTGGCCGTCTGTGTCTCTAGCTGGGTACACGAATTTGCCATGTTCGAGGCTTGGTTTTTATACTCTTTATTCTGCCTCTGGCAATATTTCCCCATATTTCTCTTTGTTTCTTGGTTGCTATTTAAACCCAAATTCATCTCCGGTCGGATTGAAAAGAGCTCCCCTCCCAAGTCCATGTGTTAATGTTAAGTTTCTATGGATCCTTATAGTTGATGGATGTTCTAGATATGGGTGATATTGCTTGATTGTCTGTGAAGGTGGCTCCCGAGGTGTGAGTTGCTGATACCGGCTCATCTCAACAGGTCCCCTCCCAATACTTGAGAAGGCTGCAAAGTCTTTTGTTCCCTTCTGAATGGAGAAACCTCCTAAAACATAGACTTTTACCTGATATAAGTTTATACAGCTTTATAATTTTCCAATTTACCATAAGAACATGAATTAATCATCTCACATTTTTCACAAACAGATGGTGATAGGCCAGGGTTTTTTAATGAGGTAGGTCTTACCTTACTGGAATAAGGTTCCAGTTCAGAGGCTGCTCTCACAAGCAGAGGCTCACCCCACGGCAGAAGAAGGAGCTTTGGGCTGGGCTCCAGCACCAGCAATGAATTCCCTTTCCAAGCAATAGCTTCAACTGTCCTCCAAAAATCAAGAGTGAGAGAGAGCCAGCAGTTGCCCTAGCCCCATCTCCCACCTGCCCCACTCTCACAGCACCTCTGTATTGCTGAGCTCTGGTAAAACCGGGGACTAGAGTAACGTGAGACCAACCAGTATGGTTTCCAGCATGCACTCCGATTTATTTCTGCGAGATGGCGGATTATATACAGAGTGAATAGTTTACAGTTAACTGTGATAGGCAGTGGACATACAGAAGCATGTAAACAATCCAGGGTTAAGGTAGCTACGGAGACTTAGTGCCATTACCTCTATGCTGCGAGTGTCCATACCTTAACACATTCCTAGCAGCAGATAAGTTTATCTGCTACTACGTATGCTGAACGTTCTGTGGCCTACTAGACCCAGGCCTGAGGCCTAGTTCGGCCTAGTTTGGAATAGCTCAAATGGTATCTGTGAGCATATCATGCCCACGAGGAATGATATGTACCTGAGGAACTCGGCCACACCTCTGCCTCTCTGAAAGAAACTCCCGCCGTCTCAAGCACCCAGCCATCAGTGCTTCCCAGGAGCTCAATGGTAAAAAATTCCACAAGTAAAAAGGAACAAAAGGATAGAAATCCAACCCCCAACAATGTTACTGCTGGTTTTGTGATTTTTCCTGAATAGCAGGCTCACACTGGAGTCTGACTCTGCTCCATGTGCACAGCAATACAGCAAAGCTAGCTCATCCATGGACACTGATTTACCAACCTGTGTGCTGCTACTGGTGATAACTTCTCATTAATGCAAGACTCATACTCTTCCTCACATCCGTGAATTCATCAGCCATTAAGTCCTTACTTCTAGAATACAATCCAGAGCTAAAAATGGAGGTTTGAATCAAGCCTTCAGGATTATAGTGGGTGAAGGCATTTTGTAAGCAGGCACAGAGTGCTCACACAAGTCCTTGAGAGTACATAGTCTGGCAGCTGTGCCAGACAGGCTGCCACAGGGAATGGTATGGGAATGACATTTGCTGATTAGAAGTACAGTTTATACATCAGGACCAGTGAACTCCTAAGAAGTTGCAGAGCCCAAAGATAATTCTATAACTGGTTAGTTCTTAGGTAGCTCTTTCAGTATGAATACCTTTTGCTTCTTTCAAAACATTAAGTACCTATGTATATACAACATGTATAAGGCAAACCACCACTTTTTTACACAGCACCCTCAGTGACTACTTGAGAATTACAAACTGAAGAAGCTCTATAAAAAGTTAGCTAGGGCTCTGATGTGAATAAACCATCAATATCATTTTTCACCACATTTTTATTAAACTAGTTCTTAATTTTAATGGTAAGCTTACAGGCTTCCACTTAGGTTTATTTATCCTCATTCTTCTCCTCAAAAAATTCAAAATGCATAAATCCTCCTGGTCTTTGTCACCTGGTTGCTATTTAACAAACCACAGCAATCTCTGATATTAAAACCTGTGAAAGCTCTTAACATGGCTGCAATGATCCTTTTTTAATCAAGGTCTTCCAGGAGGTTTGTGTATGAGGCATAAGTAGAAGTTCTACTGTACAGTTACTTGTACATTTCAGAGCAATCTCTTGTGTCTTTACTGTCACCATTCCTGTCTTGAGTAAATCTTTGCATGCTGTTTACCTTCCAATTATAAGGATTATGGAAAGGAATTTATTTAGTCGATTAATTTCCTTTCCCTATATGTGGCACACAGTTGCTATGCAAAACAGTCATTCATATCCTATGTACACATCCACATTTTAAAGAAAGGGGACATGAGACGATTAGGGCATTTAAAAAACCTAAATTTGAAATTGCTGAACTTTGTTAATTTTCAGGACGAAAAGCTTTTATGACTATAAATTTAGAGTCAGTAAAGTGCCACTGTCAAAAATTTGGCCATTCTTGTTTTTCTAAACACACTCTTTAAATACCTAGAGTTTCTGTGCAAAACACTTGAAGAGTTGAAATGGACTTTGTGTAAAGACTACCAGTTAGTTGTAAAACATGGGTTTAGTTTGCAAAAGAAGAACAACCGGGCCTTCCTTTGTGTTCATGCACCTAACTCTATCTCATCTTAGAGCTTATGATCCTGCAATGGCAAGAGGCAGGAGGCAAACTACTCCACAACTCAGAAGTATTTCTGTGAGCTGAGGAGTGCATGTTTATCTTCAAGTATTCCTCTACAGATTCTGAAGGTGTGAAAACACTCGGTTCCCCTCTGTAAAAACTGTCAGCTTTATTAATAGGAACAGATTTGTTCTTCAACACTGGATCTTATCACTTGGAGTTTCCTTCAAACTTGAGTGGAAAACTCATGTTTGTAGATATTGGTCCTCAGGAGAGAAACAAAACACACTCATATGTGCTGGAGAGGCAGCACAGAAAGCATGAGTGATCCAGGAGGTTTCTGGAGTGCTATAATGACAACTTGATGTCAGAATTAAGCAAAGATAACATGAATGAACAAATGGTTTCTGACAGAGACATAAGAAAAGAAGTTTGTTAGAGGCAAAAGTAGGGTCACATAGTCCAGGAGAAATTCAGAGACACACTCTGAGCATGCAGGAATAGAGATAGGAAAGAAGTCCATTTGGAGTTGAATCCAGTGAAGAAACTGAAAGGTAACAAGAAAGACTTTTATGGATATATCTGCAAAAGGGAAGAAGAGAAAAAGTATGGTCCCACTAGTGAACAGAGCAGAGAATGTGATGACAGAGGAGCTGGGGAAATTTGCTGTTTTCTTTGCTTTAGTTTTTACTGGTTAGTCTTGCTATAAGGAATTCATGGCCACACAGACAAGTGGGAGAGTCTAGAAAAGTCCATAAGAACTACGCAGGTGGGGATCAAGTTAGGAAGCATTTAAACATATTGGACACACACAAGTTCATGGACACTGCTAGGACGCACATGCAAAGGCAGAGAGAGTTGTCTGATAGCATGAATTACCTATATGCAGCCCTGGGTAACCTGCTGGCCCTGCTCTGTGCATGTATATTCAGTGCACTCAATTACTGCTTAGTTATATAGCAAGTGAGCATTTTGGAGAATGAATATTTATCAAAAAATCATTACAGAAATTATTCCATGAGGGACCTTAATGATCATTTAGTTCCCATGGGCACTGATACTGTTCACAAGACCAGGTTACTCAGAGCCCCATCCAATCTGGCCTTGAACATTTTCAGGGATGGGACATTCACAGTTTCTCTGTGAAACTTCCTTTAGAGCCTCACACGCTTTTAGTAAAGAATTTGCTCATAATATCTTATCTAAATCTACCATCATTCAATTTAAAACCATTTGCCCTTGTCCTATCACAACATGCCCTTGTAAAAAGGAAAAAAAATTTGAAATTTTTAAATCATTATTGACTGAGAAAATTATCAAACAACTTGACCAGTTGATCAGACATAAGGATTTTTCTTTAAGAAATTAAGCTATCCCATTGAAGTTTTTATGTTTGTCAAGTCTAACTACATATATTAGTTTTGTATTTTTCCCCATATATTGAAATGTATGCTTATTAATTCTTCAAAAGCAGTGGTATGATACAGCAATATTATATTTCATTTCATGAAACTCATCCTAACTGCTAAAAAATAAAAGTTATTGTATGCAGTCTTGCTGTCACATTGAAAGGGGAGATTTACTCAAACCCTCAGTATGTGATTATCTGTCAGTGCCCCAGGAAAGCCTTGGCCCTCATGCCTGACCAGTCTGTCAGCACCCTGTTGCGGGCACCCTTCACTGAGCTCTTGAGCAGGTCAGAGGGTCACTCCCCCTCCTGCATCTCCACACCTTTACCCATTGCTGGCTGTCAAACATCTTAGGCAGTGAGGGGTGGGTGTACCCTGAGCACAGATGGCACAGGACGGCACCCGACATAACCTCAGCATGGGAACCTGTGTCAGTGATTTTCCCCACAGCTGCTGATTCAAGAGCAGGGCATCTCCCTTTCTCTCTCTTGGTTTTAGGCTGCTGGGAGGGTTATCAGCTGGAAAGGACACTGAGTTCCTTCTTCTCAAGGGTTTTGAAAGAACCTGGCCATGGGGTCTCCACTCCACCCTCCATTTAGACCTGATAGATTGTGTCGTGTCTGGGAGGTCGGGTATGCTGACTGCATTCCATCTGGGAGCAACTGTACTTTCTCCCATAATTTCCAAACCCCAGTCATTTTCGTACACTATTGTTTGAAAAAGGTCTTCTTCCTTCTTTATTTGCAATTGTTTAGTGATAACTAAGCAACCATTTCAAGCAGAGCCAGATATGACTTCACTAAGTTGGTGTTTCTAACTGAGATAAACAGGGAAAAGCAGCACCAAAGTAGAAAACTGGGCTCTGAAATTTGTACTAATAGCACTTCATTCTATTTTACATTTCATTGTGACCAGCTCTTACGATGTGGCATTGTTCAAGGCTGCTTCATAAAAACTGTTACACAGGGACAATATTTCAAAGTAGGCTTCGAAAAATTGTAATTTTCAAGGTAATTTTTTTCTTATAATTGAAACAGTGCAAAGGAAAAGCTCTTTATTTGCAGTGTAGAGAACAACTACAGACAAGAGATATAGCTGTAACTTCTTAGTATTTTGATATTGGTACAAAACACTGATTCTCTAGTTCTTAATGTATAATTGGTTTATACTCTTTAATCAACACCCGAGGAAGCATCAAATCAGCTTGCTTGATAATTTTAATTAATGCATTTAAATTTCACATAATTTTATGTAGCATTGTACTTGCATGGCATGGCATCTGTTCCTGGTTTTAACTCTCAAAATTATTTATACATGATGGCCCTTGAGCCATTGCTGTCTGCATAAAAACCTTATACCTCAATTGTGCTGGTTGATGGGCATATGTTAGATAATATATTTATTGGGCCACAAATTAATTTCCATGGAAAACTACTGGCTATCAAAGGAAGTGATTTTTTAATCAGTTATGATAAAGCTACCATTGAGAATATGAAGAATGGAAGTTAATTTACAATGTTCTAAAACTGCCAAACATAGAGTAATGTGTAACCTTTTTACCACAGTAACTTTACTGACCACTTCACTCTGGGTGACTAGTAACAAATTCAAATAAAGTTATGTTCAAATATGGCCTTTGTGGTGCCTCTTTATAGGTTTTTTTCTACAGGCTTTTAAGAAAGGATGAACTTTTCTTTATAGGCTCAGGTGTCTGCCTCAGTCATGGTGGGGCAGCACAGGACATCAGACTTGAGATCATCTTGTGCATATATAAAGTAGCTGCCTTCCCAAGATTTCTAGTTAAAATGTAATGTCATTCTCTGGTAAATCAATCACTCAAGCACCTTCTATTGCATATCATGGTATCTTACTTATTTGCACATTATTTAAACAAAATATCAGAAGATATTTTTCATTCTGGTGATTCCTGATTAAGGCATTTCATTTTTACTGCATATTTTCTTCTTTTAAAGCAGAACTGAAACAGAAGGCAGACTCAAATTTTTACTCTGTTAGTTAGGTGAAAGGTTTTGGTTGGTATAAATGACATTTCATTTCATGAAGCATAATACTACACTGTGGAGAATTATGTTCTGTACTATGAAAGAAAAATAATTTGAGTGAAAGGTTTATATGTTTTTCTATGAAATCCTTCCCATAAAAGTATTATCTTTGACTACCTAAGACTCTGCCAGTATTTCTAAATTGCATGAATTGTGTGCAGAAATATTTATACAAGTGATTAAAACCAAATTTGGCTTATGCAGCAAATTAGCCCTCAAGTTGTCCTAATACAGTTAAGAAAAAAGAGCAAACGTTCTCACCCTCAGGACTATTATGTTGCACACATAGGCCATTGTTCCAGGCAAGAAAATGGAGTCATAGAGTAATTATTTCCCATCTACCAGGAAATTAGGGAGGAGACAACAGGCCAGAGAAGACCACAACTGACCAGCTGGGGATACATGCAGGGTAAACTTCATTCTCACTTGCTGGCTCTCCTTCAGGAACATGTGCTGCAAAACTTGTGTCATTAAGCTGTTGTACCAGCTTAATTTCTGTTATTTTTCTGTCACAAAATCACAGAATGTTCTGAGTTGGAAGGGATCCACAAGGTTCATTAGGTCTAACTCTTATGAGAATGGTTTGTAGAAGGATCAACCTTGGCGGTTTCAGCATCACGCTTTAGCCTACTGAGCTAATCTCAGGGAATATCACCATAAGAATTCACAGGGTGCAGATAGATAATGGCTGGGTAGCAGTCATAGGCTTTCAGAAGCAACTTGTGCTGCTGCATTTTAAGGAAGTTGAATCTCGCTTTAATCTTGTTGGGTAGCCCTCAGCTGGATACCGCTCCACTGGAGATCCCTCATGACCAGAGCCCCCAAGATGCTGGTGTGGGTCTAGATATAAGGAATTCACACAGTGCCAGGTTGCCTGGTGGTGTGTCACCCAACCACTGCATCTCTGAGGTCAAGAACTTCTTCTCTTAGCAGATAGCTCATAGAAAGGCTCTGTTATGAACTTTTCTGCTTGCTTTTTTTTTTTTTTTGCTCTTTTTCTTTTTCTTTTTCTTTTTCTTTTTCTTTTTCTTTTTCTTTTTCTTTTTCTTTTTCTTTTTCTTTTTCTTTTTCTTTTTCTTTTTCTTTTTCTTTTTCTTTTTCTTTTTCTTTTTCTTTTTCTTTTTCTTTTTCTTTTTCTTTTTCTTTTTCTTTTTCTTTTTCTTTTTCTTTTTCTTTCTTTCCTGGCTTGCAATCTAAAGCAGTAGGCTCTGCTCAGAAATAGAAGGTCATAGAGGCTGTAGTTGTTAACACCACTTGAATACTTGAATTCTTAGCAGTGTACTGAACAATTATTGAAGTCACTGTACCTCTCTTTCCTCAAAGTCTCTTTCCAATGTAGATAATGCATTTATTTGACAACAAAATGCTAGAGAAGTCACTGATATTTGTTGTGGAAAAATCTCTGAAGTATGTTCCTGTTGTTTCCATGCAGTACTTGGAAATTGCTTACTGTGTTAATCTATTATATAAATAATATACTACCACTCTCAAATCAAATGCAAAAAGAAAACACATGTAACAGAAATGCAATTTTAGTAATGCTTAGTCTAGTGAAAGCAGGTTCCTTTCCCAAGGTAACAGAGAGAGAAAAAATAGGTTTTGTGCCCAAAGCAGTCCAGATGGAACCCCAGTAGGAGGCATACTAGTGTAAATACAAGTTTTGTTTATTTTAGGCAATGGATGATTCACATTTCTCTTATGTTTCTTTGCTTTCCTAATTATATGCTAATATAATATGCTAATATTCATATACTTAATATGCTAATATTCACTTACTAAGTCTTCACTGATTTTTTTTCAAATTTCAGTGTTTTTTGACATGAAGTGCTTATGCATTTTTCTTGTATGAAAAAAAGAGGTTACTTTATAGCAAAACTGGCTTCAAACCACTACATAATACTTTTGCTTTCCTTTATGTTTCAGTATAGTCAAAATATTATATATTATGCCAAATAAAACACCTTAGGTAGCAAACCATCTTATCTTGCTACATTCTTCAAAGTAATTTATGTAAGCTGTGCTGTAACAACTTTCTAGAGCTCAAAATATAAATCTAGGTTGTCATGGATACACGCATGAGAAGGCTTTCTTTATAAATATGTTAGGAGTCTGACAATTTATTTTTAGTAGAATTTTCAAAAAAGAAAAATATAGTATATAACCAGGGCCGTTATTGGTTATTCTGATAACACTTGAATTCATTTCTGTTTCTTCCTCCTCATTATCTCAAAATGTCTTTTAACAAGGATGTGAATGTCAAAATGGCTGGTAAGGACCCTGGGCTTTTTCTTAGCTGTGTTACCCCCTCTTTGTACCAAGTATGCCTGAAGTGGAATTCATATATTGCTTACCAGCAGTTATGAAGTTAGTTTTTTACCTAGCACAGGGGTAAACAGTGCTTTGAGAACTGAAAAACATTCAGCTGGCATTTTTCTCTCACATTAGTTAAAATAAATACATTGATTATGACATAAAGGTGGATAAACTAAATAATTCATGGAACTTCCAAGTGAGGAGATACCTTCTGGTATCAGAGATATCAGATTATATCATACATCTTCCATTTTGTTTTCTCTTGTCTGCTGCATTAGTAGTGCAAGGGGCAATGCCCTCATATTTTCTGTTACTAGTGATTTTCCATTACTAGTAATTGTAAAACACAAAGTTATAAGCCTCTAATAAAAATGAGAAGAATAAACCATAATTTAAAAAGGAAAAATAGATTGCTTGGAATAATTAATGAAATAAAAGTGTACTAAACAAATTATTATTTTGACACATTTTATCTGTAGATTTTGATAAAACAGAAAATAGAGAAGATGCTAGTTCAGAGGTCTGAAAATTTGTGTGTATTAATATAAAATAAAACAAAACCTCTAAGCCATTAAAGAGGATAAATTGAGGATTTCCATAGAATAAACACAAAATATTATGAATTATCTAAAATGCCACTGTTTTTCCAAGAGTACATCAATGCTCTTGTCTCGTGCTTGTTGCATGAACTTTGGTAGAAAAACAGATTTAGCATTTGGCCATTCCTTTCACAGAAATACTGTTAACTAAAAACTTCCTAAAAGTTCCACTTATGGAAATATAATCCCAAGTGCTGACTTACTGGAAGACTATATCAGACATCAAATAATTTTGAAAAATGGTTATCAAAGATGTTGATACAAATTCCTGTTCATTATTATTTTCCAGGAGGTTTTTCTCCTAAGAACTTCTAACTTGCTTATGTCTGTGCAGTTTCAACAGACAGTTTTCAGATCCTTCTCTTCTAAATTAGCTTAACTGCTGCAGTGAAATGATACTTAAATCATAGCCATGGATGAATCAGAAAGTTTTTATTATAGATCTGAAAAATAATTCATGACTTGTGTCCTCAATATAACAGATACTTTATACATAACACAATAGAAGCATCAAGTTTAGTGCCAACAGTACAGGAAGAATCTGTTTGTTTCCCTTCTGGGACTAAGTCATAAATCATAGAGCCAAAATTTTTGACCTAGTATATTAAGAAAGTGAAAAAAAAATGAAAGAGAGGCTGAATTCACACAATTCTGGAGAGAATCTATTATTGGATAAGGCTGGCAGGATAACCATTGTTTGATAAAATAAAAGATGGCATTACTACACCAGGAAACTGCTGCCTCTCAAATTTACTTTTCAGATTCTAGTACTGAAGAGCCTAAAATACAATATGCATGTGTTGTCTTGGCATGTGATTTAAAAATCTTATTAATAAGGATTTGTAAATATCAGTAGAAGTATTGAAGTTGTACAAATTATGGGACTCAAGTATCAAAGCACTTTAAAACTAACAATCTATGCTGTGCCTGTTGGATGTTACAGAACAGTCTACAATGGGGACATTGACCTGACAAAGTCTTGCCAGGTAAGCCAAAAAAGCTCCTCCAGAAAAGTCTTCCAGCAGCTTTATATTGCCAGTGGAATCTGTCCATTAAGTGTTGGTATGAGTAGCTAGAATTTCATAGTAGGGATAGGGGAGCCATGAGCACAATGCAGTGTTAAACAATGCTTGATTAAAGGCAAAGACTGCAAAAGATTGCAAAGACTAATTGCATAACTGAGTGACATTTAAAAAAAATAATCCTCTTCCATTTTCTTTTGCTCTGTTTTCCTGTTTCTGTGGACTATGCTGTCCACAGAACATATGGACATATGACTATGTTCTGTACTTTTGTGTAGTTTCTTTGGAGAAGTGAAGAAGTATGGTCAACTTGTCGCCTTAAAATAAACTAGTAGTTTGTCATGAGTAGTACTACAGTTGTGTTGTACCAAAAAAAAAAAAAGAAAAGAAATATTCTTCTGCAGTGCAGCTTTACATTCCAGTTTGACTCTGCTGTCTAGTTTAAGAGTTTACAGCTAGATGAATAAGGGATTGTTGCTGCTATTCACTTAGTATGGGGGTTCACAACTTAAAAATTGACATCAAAATTAACAAGTTTTGGGCAGATTTTTTTGTGTATAAGTGATGGCTTTTCAAATGAACTGATTTAGTTTGTCTATAAACTGTGAAGCAAATGTGATGCAATGTAAAGGTAACAATGAAGATCTAGTTTTTGCGTTTGTTTTGTTGTTGTTGTTGTGGTTTTTTGTTTGTTTGTTTGTTTTTGGTTTTTTTTTTTAATTTCTGTGGCTTCTTTTGAACAAGAAACTACTCTACACTTTACATCTGAGCAGGGAAAGGGTCCAAATCCCATAACAACAAAAGGGATTTTTAAAAAAAATCAGTCTCAGGAAGTGGTTAAACAAATGCAAGCTGAGACTACAGCTTACTTGATACAATTGATGTAGTTTTTACTGTTTCTCTCATCTGGCACATTTTGTGTCACCCATCTGTTGTGCCTGACTCGGAAACTAGATTACTGTCTCCAGAGGCCTTGACTACTCTTCCTACAGCTTTGATCAGTGATCAGTCTAAAAGCCCCCAAGCTTTGGTTTCTTCCCAGTGTAACACTGTATGCAAATACATAATAATTGCAACAGACTACAAGGAAAACACCATCCAGAGTTTATTGCTGTCCAGATGAGTCTATAATTGTTCCAGGAAAAATGTAGGTGTAAAATTGGAGGTGATCGTGAGTCCAGGATATAACAAGAATATATGGAGACTTGGGATGAGACTTTAGAAATAAATCAAAGCAAAATCCACAAAGTGCTGAAAATAGATCCAATTAAAGTTATCAGTTTGAAAGTGTATTTTAAAGTAGACCACTGGAGTCATTTGTATCTATTTGTGAAGATAAGTGTGGCTTTGAATAATAGTGTTTGTTGCAGTATCTTTGTCCAGATTTTGCCATTCTGCATTTGTTTAATTTTATTAAGAGCTCAGCTTTACACAATTTCTTGTGTTATTCTGTAAAAACCACAAATTTCTCAGGGAAATGCAGAGGATCACTAGCTCTGTAAATTGTCCTCTTATTGCCTAGTAGAAGACATTGCTGCTCCAAATGTGTGTGGAAAAATTACCTACAACTCTAGTCAAGCTTTATTTTTTAATTGAGACTGAAATTTCTGTGAAGGATTTCCTAGTGAAAGTGCAAGTATATAGTTAGTTAATTCATAGTACCTGTGTAATAAGCATAACTTTAGCTCTTTACCAAGTCTTTTTGCTGCTGTTTGCTAGTACTATACTTGTTTGTGTTACAGTGATTTGCCAATCTTCCTTGCAGCTGCTTCTGTCATGCTGCCTGCTTGTGTCTCTTCTGGGCCATCAGCCACTGGGGTGTTTCCTCACAAGTGTGAGGGTGCCCTGACTGAACCATTTACTGAGAGAGACCCTTCACCATGAGTGAGACATGGTGGACAGATTAGCTCCTCAAACCAGCATGAACAGTGGTACACAGCTCACTGAGTATCTGGGGAAAGTACTGAAGGCAATGCAAGATTAGCTGTCTGCACTGATGCAGATGTTGAAAATGATAAAAATAGAGTGAAAGGGAATACTCAGGAAAGCAGACGGGCCAGTAATGAAACACTAAATGTGCTCAACTAATTTGAAACAGGTGGTTGCAGGAGGCTTCATCATCAGAGATGTTGTCTCCACCAGGGTTCTTCACCTTTGGGAGGAAGGGCAGAAGTTGTGGGGCTGAGGCATGAGAAATGCAGTACCTGTGGAAAATATAATTTAGTTATCTTGGGGGTTTTATAACCCCATAGCTGAAGGCATTAGAGATTTTTTGTAATTAATTGCTGCTTTCAAAGGGTAGTAAACTGTTTTCCCATTCTGCAGTACTGTGAGCTGGAGTGAGGAAGTTGCCCTTACTACATACTGCATCTGCCTGAATCAAGTGAAGTACAGAAGTCAAGAGAGTTGTTCTGTAGGGTCTTAATTGAAAGGCATAACAGTCAGGGTGAATTGCTCTCGTGAAGCATTGTAATTTTTTCTGTATATTCTTTAGCAAAATAATCAAGACTAGAAAACACTACACCACAATAACTTAGTAAATTTGATATCTGAATGGGAAATTATAAAGAAAATTATGTTAGAGGTCAAAATTGAGAGAGTATTTACACAAAGTTAAACAGTGCAGATAAGAACATGATGGTTAAGATGGAAACAAACTTTTAGTAGAAACATAAATCTAAATGTATGAGCATCCTTATTTCTGTCATATGCTGCAGAGGTTAAAGAACTGACAGCTTGCCTACACTTGAAATTCTATTTAAACTAAGATAGATTGCAATTTAAAATGCGGTATTTGTACCTAAGTAACAATCAACCATGGACATTTCTAGTCCCAAAATATAAGTGTTACATGCCTATGTGTCTTAACCTCCTCCAAAGATAAGCACTCAAAGGCTTCAGCCTGCAATTAAAGAGGAACTTCTGGTGTAATACATCATTCAAAGATAGAGCTTCAATATTTAAGGGTAGGTAGATTTACAAATATTTGGGGAGCTACTGAAGGTAAAGTAGTGCAAATCATCAGTAGCTGCAGGGGTGAAACCACAAATAATGGTGAAGGCTCCTTGTGACCTATCTGTTCAAACTGACATTTTCAGTCCATAGTCTGACTTTGAGACTCGTCCACTTGTGTATTTTGGAACTGGGAATAACCAAAGAGACTCTCTAGAAAAATACTTCTGACAAGGGTGCAGTGAGTGTGCTGCACTGCCCAATTCTGCTCTCTCACAAGCCTGCTGGCCCTGGTTCTCTGCAGTACTGTGTGCTGTGGTACCGCTGAGATCTCTTGCAGTAGAGCCCAGCTAGGTTCTTTTCCAGGCCAGATGCAGATCAGTTAAAGGAAATCTCAAGGCAGTAGGCATATAAAATAATCATCTTTGATATTCATCACATCCCCATAAAACTTGGGATAAAAGAAAGAATACCCTTTATTTTGGCTTTTCAGTCAGTTACCGAAATACATAATTTATAGCTACTTACAATGATTTATAGCTACATACAATAAAGTTTATATAGATGCTTGAAACCATCTATGGAATTGTCTTGTCTATAGTAAATTATTTAATTAATATTTAATAAGTATATAGACATTCTATTACATTAGTATGTATGTCTGTATCTGGGGCAGAGGGCATTATGAGCATGTGGGAAAAGACCTGTAAGATATCTTGGCAGAGATAACAGCAGAAAAACCACCTTGGACGTGGAACGAATAGAAAAGATGTGAGAGCAGTAGATTAATTTTATCATTTATTGTCAGTTAAGCATCAATTAAATTTGTATCTCCTAAGAAGTTACGGCAGGCATAAAATTAAGTATAGTTTATCCAAACCTCATAACATAAACTTGTCTTTCTATCCTCTGATTTTTGCAAGAAATGACATGAAATGGACATAAACAAATTGAAATATGACTGTGTTGAAAAAACTTTCTTGCTGTTATTAGTGTAGCTTTCTATTAATCGACGTACTTTTCAATACGTTTTAGCTTACAGTCCTGCAAAGTTACTGGATACTAAGGTGACTTGTGTTTCTTTACTATTCCAATGTAAGGATTTGTTAGCATTGACTTTGAAACTAGAGCTTCTGGATTATTTCTTTTTCTATTGCCATCCTGCCATTTCCTCCACAAACCTAGGAGATGGCCATGTAGCACCTACACATCAGAGTGTTTGTGTAGTAGTCCCATGATGGCCACTGCAAGCAAAGGTAGCTCTATTTTTAAATGCAAGTGTAGCTCTGTTTTTTCTGGTATTTGCTATTGCACTGGGAAGTGTGAGCCCTTTGTTCCAAGAGCAAGGATGCTTTGACAAAGTGGCTCTATAGTTACGCTGTGAAGATGTCTTTCTTCTCATCTAAGTTGTATTGAGGGTTTTGGTCCCCACATAAGCCACATAATCCTCCTCTCTAAATTTGAGAGATATGCATTTGGTAGGTGAACTCAGTGGCTGAGGAGTGGCTGGATGGTCACATCCAGAGGGTAATGGTCCAACAATTTGACCAACATCTGTACAAGAACTGTCCTCCAGGGGTCTGTAGTGGCATCAGTATTGTTTAAATGTCTTCATAAATGACATGGACAGCAGGATTGAGTGCACCCTCAGCAAGTTTGCAAATGACACTAAGCTGAGTGGTGCAGTTGGCATGCTTCAAGGACAGGTGCTATCTAGAAGGACCTGTCCAAGTTTGAGAAATAGGGCCATGGGAATCATATGAAGTTTAACAAGGCCAAGCACAAGGCCTTACACCTGAGTCAGGGCAAGCCCCAGTAGCAAAACAGGCTGGGTAATGAGCAAATCAAGAGCAGCCCTGCAAAATTAGGACTTGGGGATGCTGGTGGATGAGAGGCTGGACAAGAACCATAGGCAGTAACAGTCCAGAGAAACAGTTGTGTCCTGGGCTGCATCAAAAGCAGCGTGGCCAGCAGGGCCAGGGAGGGCATTCTGCCCATCTGCTCTGCTCTCTTGGGACCCCGCATGGAGTCCTGCATCCAGCAGGATGATCAGTAGGCTGGAGCACCTCTCCTGTGAGGAAAGGCTGAGAGAGTTGTTATTATTCAGCCTGAAGAATAGAAGGCTCCAGAGAGACCCTCAACAGTCTCCCATACCAGAAGGTGCTTATAGGAAAGATGGGGACAGACATTTTATCATGACCTCTTGTGATGGGAAAAGGGGCAGTAGATTTTAACCTGAAGGAGATCGATCTATACAAGATGTAAGGAAGAAGTTTTTTAGAAATGTAATAAACACCAATCACTCGCTTTTGGAATTTATGCAAATTTAATAAAATAAAAAAAATGGTTATAAAGAAATAGTAATACAAATATAATAATAAAGGTTAAACAATTTAGAGTCGGACAATTTATGAGACAATAATAATCAAAGAGTACAGCCCGGGCTGGGTTTCCTCTCCCTAGACCAAAGTCAGCAGGAGAAGGACTCCGTTATAGTAGAATTCTTCTCTTAAGAGGAGTCACTTCATGATTATGCATATCTTATTTAAAACAAAACAAGTTATCTGGTCCTTGTCAAAAATCCTCTGCTAATCTGCCCAGGCGCCTTTTAGTCTGGGTTTGACGTGAAGTGGTGGTCTTCTGTTGATCAGGAAGGCATAAATCTCTCTCTCTGGAAAATTTAGGGGTTTCTGTAATTGTTATCTCTGTGCGAAGAATTTCCTGGTTATCTTCTCTTTCTCTTGAGCTAAAAAGAATATCTCACACACATAGTTTTTATTTTTGATTACTACAGCTTAATGTTAATTACTAAACTACATTCACTATATTATTCAAAAGTTAATACAGCATAACTTTTCAACCTAACATAATACATATAGTAAATATCTGTGTAGAGCCATATAATGTGCATTTTTCACAGAATGAAGGGGGTAAAATTCTGGCACAGGTTGCCAGAGACGCGGTTGATTCCTAATCTCTGGAAACACACAAAGTCAGGACTCTGGACTCCTTTGGACAGGACTCTGATCAGGTTACTCCAAGATGTCCCTGATTATTGTGAGAATGTTGCACTAGATGACTTTCAAAGGTCCCTTCAAAACCAAACTATTCTGATTTTATGATTCTGTTCTATGATGTATATGGGAAAAACAGACATGATATTATGGGAAAATTCTTCTGCCTGATGTTTCTCCACAGGTAGGCAGTGGCCATACAGAAGAGGTTTTCTACCATGCTGACCTATACATCTCTCTCATTTACTGGTCCTGCCCTTTCTGTCTTTCATTTACACAGCATCTCTTATTTCATAAAAGAATTGTTACTTGGACAGGATAGGAGAGCAGTGTAGGGGCTTGTTTATAATACTTTTTTGTTTAGTTTTGCTCTCAGGTTGAAAATGTTTAACATTGCTTATTTGCTAAGAGTAGTCTGGATGTTAATGTGTTTCTCAGAAACTTTTCATTCTGTAGCATTTCCAGAGCTATTAAGTTTTACTGTATCAGAGGTTTCTAGGAGTAGAATTATTGACATGTTAGATTGTAGGAACCCAAAAAGGGATGGTCAAAAAGATGCTTTCCATGAACAATAGGTTTAAGAAGAATACCCATCTTTCTGTTTTGCAAGAAGCAATGGAATTTGTCTCCTATTTGCTTTGCTTTTCTGTGGTACCAAAGGTGCTCCTTCACAAGAGACAAAGAACTAGAGGTGAATACTGATGGTGCAGTGAGCATACTTCAAGGACAAAATGTTTAAAAATGAAAGGGGCAGCTCTGTCATTTAAATCTAGCAAAGCACATCTTAAATTTAGTGGGATTGGTAAATCTTTGCATCTCCTAATAGGTCTCAGATTGTAGGACCTGATCTGATCTGAGCACTTGCTTTTTCCAACAGAAATATGAGATTCAAACTCTGACTTTTTCACTAAAGTGATAAAAAGTCCTCCAAACCACACCCACCCATAATATTCCTAATATTTCACTACTATTTTTAATAATTTTTGTCAGACTCTCCAGGGAATAAAGCAGCTTTTCAGAATTTGCTTCTTACTTTCCAAATCGTCACCATCTATGCTTACCAAAAATGGGGGTAGGGGAGTGGGGGTGTGCTGGGAATACAAAGAAATATTATTTTATATTATGTTATTATAATTATAATATAATAATATAATAGAAAGTAATATTTTAATAATATAATTATAATATTTTATATTACGTTATTATATTCCTGTTTATTATATTATACACTTAATAGCCTCAAAATCATTCCAGTATTGGTAATTATAGGAAAGAAACATACATCAAAAACAAAACAAATTAAGGCTTGGCATTAAGGACAAGCAGTTTAAATGGTCTCCCAAAAGACACCCAAGGATTTTGTGGTGGAAATGAAGTTTCTATGTCATGATAATATCCTGTCCAGTGCTTTCTCACTGCCACTGAACAGAAGTTCACTTGTAAGTTCATATTCTTGCACTCCCTTTGTGCAAGTACAAATGAATAGGCAAGGTAAAAAGCCAACGAAAACAGGCATGTGAATAAGGCTTGGTCTGTATTAAACACTGCAGCATATAACAACTCTCATCCCTAAGGTACTCTTTGCAGAAGATATAGGCAGATAGAACTCATCTCAAAGCCAGAAAGCTCTGTGGAAGCTAGAAGATACATTTGGCTCACTATATTTAGTTTATTAAAGCTATCTGTTATGTTTCTTCATTGTGTTTAGCTCTCTAGCACCTTCAGAGAGTTATTACTCTACTCATTGAAAAGAAGGGTGGCATGCTATGACTCCTCCGTCTTCTTTGTGACAAGCACACAGGCTGAACATTTTGTTTTATAGCAGATGCCTAATGCAAAGTGGACGTGAAAGGGGCAAGGTAATGATGAGTATGCTACCTTCCCAAGAAACTCTTTCCTGAACTTCAAAGGTAGAAAAAGTTCTAAGCATTACTTCAGAGGGTGTGGGATAGGGGGGAGCCATAGTCTTGAGTGTTGTGAGTTCTTGTTTCTGATTTGAATCCTTTTCTTTCTTTTAACTATGAACCCCAAAAGCTTATTCATTGGATATTATTTACCTTTATAGCTGAACCAAGTTACCATGCTATACATCTTCTAAGGTGCATGCTATTTTAAATAAGGATTTTTAAAACTTTGTCTCCTTTATACAGCTTTGGAAAAGCAGTTGCAGATAATCATAATTACTTAAGTTTAATTTCACCATCAATGCAAGGTATTTTTCCTCCTTTCATGAAAGAAATACATTCAGAACTCAAACAAGAGACATTTAAATATGTATAGTTTTAATTAGCTGCTCAGTCACAACCAAAAATTCATCTGCACAAATTTTATTACTGTTATATCTCCTGGTGTCCTATCCACTCCATTCTACAGACAATTCATTGTCTAGTCCCTGTACATTTGAGGTGCTATAATTTTACAGTGGGGTGGAACAAGTGAGACCTCTTCTGGTTCACAGTCAGTCTTGCACTTTGTTCTTGGACTTTATAATTCTGGGCAGAATAATTTTGAATCCAACACTGACACTGACTAAGAACCTTTAGACGATTCTTGAGAGCCTACAGTAAAGAGGATCTGATTGATGTGCCTATGTTCAAAAGACACAGTAGTCTTCATCTCTTTGCACCTCGTTTGGACAATTATGCAGCTTTACGGATGAATATAGACACAATACTAAGAGTAAATAATAAATCAAGGTGAAATGTATGTCCTTTTGGAGGATTAGAAGGAAATGTGAAAATGGCAGATCAGTGAATCCTAAGTAAATTGAACATCCATTCCCTAACCTCAGTTATGAGAGATTTAAACTTGACTGAGAAACAGCTGTTTTCATCCATAATCTGAGTAAAAAGTGGTCATTACTGGCAAAATGAAAAATCACCTTTGCTGTTTAGAATGTTTCTTTTACACTTCCTAACTCTTCCCTCATGAAATCTTCAAAAAAAAAAAAAAAAAAAAAAAAAAAAAAAAAAAAAAAAAAAAGGATTTCTTCTTTGGTTGGAGAGCTGCCATTAAGAACATTCCCACATTCCCATTATCTGGGCAGGCCATTTACTGCCCCAAATGTAAACATGATTTGTCATATTTGAACTGCCCAAGCAATATTCACGTGTTTTCATATCTTTGATAGAATTATTCAGAGCACATGTTTAGTTTTCAAACGAGCTGAATTGGTTTGGCTTTGTCTGAGGGGTTTTTTTGCCAGGATGTGTATGTTAGCACTGATGCTCTTATAGTACAGCTTCTAACCACTGCCACTTGCCACTAGCACACCGATACTATGCCAGGTCAATTAAATTCTTCCTAGTGCCATTGTATCAGTAAAATATGGGTGTGAATTTATTTCACTCTCGCCGTAGTCTCTCCCTTGTCTGAGCTGTGGCCCCACCTCCCCTCATGCCGGTTTCCCTTTCCCCGCAATGCTCTGGGAAAGAAAGTGCAGATACCCCTCCCTTGCTTTTTTTAAATTCGCTTCCTTCTGCCCTGCTTTAGGCCGAGGGAAGCGCATGAGTGTGGCAGGTGGCTCAGCTGCGAGCCTGGCAGCACTGCTGCTCCCGGAGGAGGGCGGGAGCGGCCGCTCGCGCTGCATCCCGGTATTCCTGCCGCTCCCGGAGCCGCCTGCCCCGCGCGGGCGGATCGCCTGCATCCCTCCGGCCGCGTTTGGTATGCGCGGGCACTGCCGGCCCCGCGCAGGAAGCTGCTGCTCTATGCAAGCGGCTCGGCGGCTGCCGCTGCCCCCCCCGCGCAAAGCCCAGCCAAGCCCAGCCCATCCAAACCCAGCTCATCCTAACCCAGCCCAGCCGAGCCCAGTTTCTGCCCGGCGGCATCGCGGGCGCGACGCGCCGAGCGTGGGATGCCCGCGCCCCGGAGGGCGGCTTTCCCGGTAGGCACTGTCAGGTCTGCGGCTGATATCCCGGTGGGATTTGCGGACAGTCATGAACCAAACCGAGGCTCCCCGGCCACTCAACTGGACCATCCGGAAGCTGTGCCATGCCGCCTTCCTGCCCTCTGTCAGACTCCTTAAGGTACGATGATACCCCGCTTTGCGTTCGAGAACCGGTGTCTGCCGCTAAGCACCTGCCTGAAGGGCTGCAGTCGCTGTTGCTGGAAAGTTAATACAGAAATAGTCCCAACTTTACTATTAATTACCTTGCGTGCTACCTTTAAAACCCCTTGTGAGCACTTGAAGGTACTAATATTGTGCGTCTGTACTCTATTCAGTGCGTTTGTCTGCCTATAAAGGTCTGTGAAAGGGGTAAAAAAGAAAGTAAGGGACGGTGGATGTGATCTGTGCTTCAATTTGCTTTGTCTTTTCAAGCTGTGAACTTCCAGGGATGAAGAAGGTGTCTGTTTCTAAGGCGTGTTCCTTTGTGAGCAGCCCTCTGCTATCTGTTCTTTGGGTTATCTAGCCCCTAGGCATTACCTGAAGATCCAGTACCACACTGACCAACTTGTAAGTGGAGCAATATGTGAGTGGAAAAATATTATCTTCATTGGCTAAAAGCTGTACATGGGAATAGGGTCAGTTAAAGACAGTGCAGACAGCATCAGTGAAACTTTCTGATTTTTTTATGTGTTTAAACTGTCACAGTTTTGAAGGTGCTTTTGAAGGTGTTTTTAAATGTGCTTTCCAAGGAAATAATTATTTTCTGCTTGAAAAAATTGTTGGGGATTATACAGTGTGGAGAGCTCTTATTCTCAGCATGGAAGGTACCATTACTACCATGTGCCCCACTGAAGTCATTTTAGAGGCATTTGGAGCTGGAAAAAAAATCTCTTGAATCAACTTTTTGGTGAAAAATAGGTTACATTAACCTAAAAAGTCTTCTTTGTTCTTGGAACCTCTTTAGTGGATTGTACAATGAAATTTTAAATCATATATTAATTTCTTTGTAGGCTTTGTTTTATAAAATGTTTTATTCATTATAATATTTATGTCATTTCATCATAGTGTTTGATAGTTTGGCTTTGAAATTAATATACAGCCAGGTAAAGCATGGCTAGTCTGACAGTATATTAGATGGTAATGTTTGATATAACCATTTGCTTTTGTGTGACTAGCTTGGAAATTAGGTCAGTCCTTACTACTGCAACATGCTTGAGCAGTAGTACAGCGTATGACATTGCACTTAGCAGACATATGCTGTATGTATAATTATTGCATATGTGATTCACAAGTGATCATACTGCGTATCCTAGCAGGTATTTTTCACATCCCCTCACAGGAAGGGGCTACAGTTGAAAAATATTTCTGTTCCAGACCAGATGTATGGCTGCTGGAGGGGTAATTTATGAGCATCTCCAAAGAATAAACGAAAGATAAAACTTAGACTTCTGAAAAATCTAAACACAGCTAATACAGAACCAATCAGAAAGTGGTGTTGATTGTTTTGTAAGGGCTTCCCCCCAGCCTCAGAAGCACTCATAAGAATATGCAAACTTTACAAGTCTGATGCTTCTAGAACAACATAATTTTGCCAAGGTGTGAGCACTTGGATGTGGGGAGTTTTACTGTCATTCTCAATACCTGTGGATCAGGGGCTGAGGGGGTATAATCTGCAGTATTTCTTCTTTAGTGGACGGATGTTGCCCCATGTGTATGGTTTCTCTTCATTGCTTATTAAGGATGAACATTGTGATTATTATTAAAACAGCTGACTAAAAAATGATTTTCTGAAGCTACATCTATAACCCATTCAGGAAAGGTAGTGACTGGACCCTGCAATGTTAGAAAGACAAGGGAAAATAACCAGAGATAAGAAAGCTCTGCACAGAGGGTGTGTGGGGTGTGGGAAAGACCACAGCAATGAAGGTGGAACACTGGCTCCTCTTCCAGTTTATGAGCAGTGCTTGTTGACTGGAGAGGGAAATGCATACAGCATCTTCAAGGCTCCCCCATAAAAGCTTAAATTTTTGCCCCATTCTCTTTGTCTTTTTTTATTTAATGTGTTTAAAGCAAATCACTGACATAAGAACAGGGGCCCATTGTCTGAATTCCATCAGCCAATCTGAGGAAATTCTCCTGTCATCAAGGAAAGAGTGTAGTAATAACAGGATTAAATTACCAGTGGAGTACTATAAATATTTTCCTGCATAGAAAATATTCTTTTCTATTTCAAGTTTTTCTTCCCAAAATACAGAAACTATTTTTTTCTTTTTCTAAATGAAAGGTACTCCTTTAAATCAAAAAACATTATAAAGGCAAGTGCAATAATCTAAGCTCATTTTTTTTAATGGCTTGGTTTCCAATTAGATTAAGTGGTCTTAAGGGCTAATGCAATATTGTTTCTAAGTAGACGTTCACTAGATCCTTTTCTATACAGCTTTTCTGTGCAACAATGCTCTCAATAACAAAATAAACTTTGCAAAGCCTGATATGTTATGGCACATTTTTAATATGGTATGCTTTACCTATCATTGTCAAAATCTATTACAATCTACATTGTGAATTTACTTAGAATAAGAAAATGTAAAACTCTACTCTGGCTTTTTCATTTCTGTACTTACTTTAGTCTACCAGAACAAAACTAAATGACCATTAGGTTTCAAGATAAGCTTTTTCCTGAACTTGTAAGAATGAGAGATAGCAGAAATTTCGTCTTTTACACATACAAAAATCACTGTGACATTACCTGGACCTTCCTAATAAAGAGCATGAACTTTTCAATTATTTCCATGTTTTTTCAATGAAAAGTTTAAAGTTCTTATCCTGTGGATACAATTTTAAATGTGGCATCAGTGCTTTCATAGTGATGGATCTAAAAAACACTGACGTCTAGAACTGCATGGAAGGAAGTATCTTTGTGTTGTCTTGAAATTACTGGGTTTTAAATAGGTACTAAAAGGAGATACTCAGCAGGTAGGTTAAGCTTGTGTTCTACCCTGTTGAAATGGATGAGCAGTGCTCAATTGCGTCAACTGATGCTGGAGAGAGCTCTGGCCACAATTGTCTCATTTAATTTAGATAAGCTAGATTTGTAGATGTGTCCAGTTTTGCTCCCTTTGCTTTTTTCCCAGGCATGTGTTCTGTTCTAACCCACTTCATTAATACTCTCATGTTTAGGTGTAGTTGTGTAATCCCGTTTTCTCAGTTTTTAATTTTCTGACAGCCACATAGAGTACTAGGAGCTGCATTGGAAGTACTGATTGAAACAACTTATTGGAGAAGATTTTTACCACTTGTGTCATTGGCTCATCCTTCACTGCTTCTGTTATTTTTCTCTAATAAGTTACTTCCTGTAGCACATTCCATGCTGTTTTTTGTAGTTTCATTATGGTTAAAACACGCTGACACACTGCCTAATGCCTTCTTGTCTGAAGTAAGGACAAAGAAGTGCTTAATGCAGAGAGGGTGGCTTTGTGCAACACTGTCATTCTCCTGAGACAGCCATGTTAGTTTCAAAAAAGCCAGACATTTTAAAACAATTTTTTGGGTTCTTAAAAAATGAATGTATGAATGAATGAATGAATGAATGAACGAATGACATCATGCTAAAGACTTCACTCATGGGGTACTGTGCCCTAGGAGAGGCTGCAGATGTTGTACTTCTTGAAACAGATATAAGAAATGCCATGTGATCAAGAAATGAGCAATATGCTCAAGAAAAATAAATAAATAAACTGAGAGTAGAAGTGGACTGAATAAAAAGAGGTCTGTAATGTGCAGGAAGTTTTAACACCACAGATTTATAGATGTGCAAGCGTAGGAATACTGTATGAAACATTTGAAAAGCAACAAATTACCCACCTTTTTTTTTTTTTTTTTCTTTTTTCTTAATGAGACTAGTAAACTTTTTCATAATGAATCTGGCTCACACGTCAATAAAAAGGTTTGTAAGGCAGGAACTTTGGAAGGACCAGAGGAAAGGGAGTCAATCAGAAGAAATACTGGGGGAAATGCTTTGGCTATTCTTCCCCAACATACAGCTTGGCAAAAATGCCACCTTAGCTCTACCAAATAAATAAGAACATTTACTTGACCTGGGCAGTAGTCTATCTTATCTCCTGAACTGGTGGGAGATTGAAGAGTTCAAACACTAAATTTCTTACAAAATTAAAAACTAAGTTCTTATTTTCTTTAATTATTTTTATTTAATTGCCCTGCCAAGAATCCACAAGGTAACTCAAGAGAAAATTAAAATCCTGAAAAATAGCTCATTGGAGTGTCTTTTGAATGTGACAGCACATAGATATGAATTTTTTACTGGGTTGATATATATGTGAATAAAAAGGGTGGACAATATTTCTCCTGCTACAGCAAGTTTGCTTATGTCCATAAAGAAGGTGTCTACAGCAATTAAGACTGGGAAATACCAGACAGGCTTTATTAAGCTATATGGCGAAATATCACAATGTGTTCAATGGCTTACATCAACTAAAATTGTATGGCTATTCCATTATCAAATATAGTTTTATTTCAGGATAATTTCAAAAAAATATTATTCGGCAGATTGGGTGAAGAATATTGCTTCTCTAGAATGGTGAAAGAATGAAGTGTGTTCTTTATTAAACAGTAAATGTTTATATTTCTGAAGCTGCTACTGTGAGAAAAAGTGATTGTAAGAGAGGAGAGAGTTGCATCTTTTGGAGGTAATTTTATTTCCCAAGTGGACTAAGGATTTTTTTAAAGGTTATTGGAATGATAGAACAGTCCTATATTTCAGCAGAGATACTTTTAATAAAGCATTTTTAAAAATACTTGAAAGGTGGGTTTGTTTGCCATGATCATGAGAGAATAATGTTGTAGTGTGTGATCTTCAAAAACAGAAGCATAAGCTTTTTATGCTATTTTATTTATTATCAATGTGAAAAGAAAAATTTAAACACAAAGGCAGTCAAAATGCGAAGATTTTTTTTTTGCTCTTTGCTACTTTTTGATGTCCAGTTTGCAATGAGGTCTTCTAGCTTATGCTTAATAAATAAGAATTCTGATTATTATTTCAGTTAATATACAATATCCACCCTTGAAACTGCAACAAAATGAGAAGATAGGTTCACTAAGTCTTGATTGAAAAACCGAGGTTCTTGAAACATAATCCAGATCCTAGTACATACAGTTATCATTACTGATGTGGTCTACCAAATGTTTTTGAAAGTAGTATGCACAATACCAACAGTAAAATTAGGGTAGTAGTGTATGTGTGTATGCACTCAGCTTACTGAATTAAATTGTAGTAATTAATGAGCCAACACTATGCATCCCTCAGGAGAATTTGATATATTTGGGGAAGCCCTTAAGATCAGACTGGCACACAGGCATGGAGAAAGTATCAGTCAGTGTGACAATCTTTTTATAAATTCAGTAGTAGAAAAACTAGTCACACCTCTGTGTATGGTGGGATGCTGTGTATGGTGTGAAATACAGATGAGTTCAATGTGTGCATGTAAGTTTTATTCAGAAAGAAATTATTTGATAAACTTCTGTTTTCCTGTCAGAAAGAACATAGTTCTTTTACCTTTTTAATACATGTTGCATGTTTCTGATAGTGATTCTGATAGTGATTCTTATAGTGACAGGTTTTCTGGAGTGTATTATTTATTTGTCCTTAGAAGCACAAAAGCCATGTTTCCAGCAAAGAGAAATACTCAATATTCTGTTCTGTGTTCTGCTTCTTGTGCCATCAGTTTCACCATTTAAGGACGGCAGGAAAGAGACCTGGGGCTAGAGCATTGCTTTGTCTTTGCAGTCTCCCACTTTAATGTAAAAAAATCATTTGACACCCCAAATCAGGGGAGCAGTGGGTGTTGCAATGTAGTTTCACAAGATCTTTGCACAGGCATGCTTGCATTACTCTGTTCAGCTGTCAGCTGTGCCTCTAGTACTTCACATTCTATAACCAAGTAATAGCAGAATGGTGGTGACATTTCACAGCTGAGGTTGAAGAACTGATAATATGCCTTTTGGAGGTGGCACATACTCAAAAACTGCCTATTTCTTGAAGTCATGCTTCTCATCAGCAGTAAGTTGAGCTGATCCCTTTAATGTGGCAACTGGGCATGTTCATGTGTAAGGATTTTCTGACAGATTATGCCGGTTCCTTTCTTCTGAAAGGAAGTGAAATGTGCAAGTTGATAACTATTTTTCCATTTTATATAAAGTACTCTGTGGTTAATTCTTTGGTGCAGTGTACATTTTTAATGTGATCCAGGGCAAATCAGAGCTTGTTCACTGTTTACCTTACTGACAGAATGTTTTCCGTGAGTATGACTTGGGTTGATGGCCACTGACTTGGAAGAGATGTAGCTCTAAATTAGTTTCCACAATGAAAGATATATTTCCAATTAAGAAAAAATAGAGGATGGGATAAAAACAAAGAGTGTAGTGGTGGAAGCCTTTCCATGGAAAAACTACATGTAAGAGGTAGACACATCAGTGCTATTTTGATGGCAGACTGTAGTCTACTAATGTCATGTGAAGGGAAAAAATTGTTTTGATTTTCAAGTTGGAAAGGGCTCACTGAATGCAAAGTTTCTTA
Source organism: Prinia subflava (assembly GCF_021018805.1). Lineage (NCBI taxonomy): Eukaryota > Metazoa > Chordata > Aves > Passeriformes > Cisticolidae > Prinia > Prinia subflava. Next base: position 33,848,169 of record NC_086283.1, on the reverse strand, counting down.
TTTTAAACCAGAGAATTTTAGGGGATAAAACCAAAAGATTTTTCTTCCTAGGTATGTCAGTACTGTATGAGAGCTTTTTTTTTTTTTTTTTTTTTTTAATAAAGGAGTCATAGAAAAGATAATGTTAAATTTTCATTCTTGATGCAGCAGCCACTAGAAAAATACTTGGCTGTGTAAAATAAGGAATCTGCAACTTCTACAAGTTATTCTCATGCACCTCAATATTATTCTCAGTGATTTCCTTTAACCTAGCTTTCATTAGTGTCTCTACCTTCATCTTAAATAGTGCAGTGAGGTTTTGCAATCCTCTGTGCCCCATAGTGAATGGGTTACAGTGACAAAGATGAGGTATCAGAGGAGTACTCAAGGATTTTACATTTTATTTCTGCACACAGAAGATTTTGGCTTGATCTCTGTTTCTCATGGGGTTCAGTCTCTTCAGATTTGGGTGCTTACAACAAGTGGCAAAAGGTGCCATTTCCCACCGTTCTTTAATTGATAAGATGTGAAACATTGCATTAAACTTCCTTATCAGAAAGTAGGTGGAAGGCTCCTGATTTCTGACTGCATAAGAAATAATTTACAGAGAAATAATAATATTTTTAAAGTATTTTGGTGTATATTAATAAAAGAAAAAAGTTGTTGTTGAGCATTTGTTCTGAGCACAGTGTTGTTTTAAAATAATTGTAAAATGCTACTAAGTGTAGAAATCATACAGTTCAAGGGATTACTGGTACAATGTGTTAGAAGAATCTTGTCCTAAGCGCATAAGATTTTAATATTGTTCTGCCATATTGTTCCTTATGTTTGAGAGGGTGCCATGTGAAAAATTCAGGGCACAAGCTTCATAAAGTGAAGCTGAGTGGTTTTATTCCACCTGAATTGCTAACAAGACTGTGCTACAGTGTAAAAGGAAATGCTTTTGGGGCTCTCTGGAAATTTATGTCAAAGCTGGTAACAAAGCATGAAATAAAATCACTCCATGAAAAATATCTTTGATCCCCCAAGTAATATAATGACATGAAACAGTCTGACAAAGTGCTTTTAACAGTGTCAAGGAAGATACTGAAGAAAATATCAGGATTCTATTATGCAATTAGAAAAATCACCAGGCTGACTTTTCATTAGTGAGAAGGTGATTGAGTGAAAGACTTTTTCATTTACCTTTTTCTTCACCTGTTGCTTGTAAATGCAGACAGGAGATAGCTCAACTTAGTGAACCATCATAATTAAGAATTTAGGAAGGATCCATTATTTTTTTTCAGAAGGATACCCTTTTTTAAACTTACTGGTGTGTTGAATTGGTGTGCCAATTTGCCACTGGGTCTGTTGTGATGAAACATCACATCTATTTTGCAGTGCAATGGCTGGATGTTCATCTTTGCATAGCTAAAAAAGAAAGACCAAAACAACTAGATAAATGAATTTCAGGATAACCTGAGGACCTTTCAGGCTGACTTTCTTGTGACTGTATGTAGTGTTTTCTTAGTGTTCTGAATAACAGAAGGGATTTTCCAAATACGTTCCTATTCAGCTTTTGTGTTCAGTACTTCAAATTATTAGGTAGTGTCTTATTCAGGAAATGAACAGGTTTGATGAACAGTGTTTTTTCTAGTTGCAAATTGTGCACTCTTATATTAAAACTGTGAATATCTACACAACCCAGACATAATACTACAGCTTTTCTCAGTTTTTTTCTCCCTACATTTCTGCCCACGTCTCTGCTGGCCCTTTTCCTGAACTGCATTACTCAAAAAAGTTTTCAGATATTTATCTTCTTAGCCCGTGCTCACAGAAGCAGTAGTGGTGCCAGGTTATGATGCCAATAATGGTGACAACAAAATTGCTCTATGCAATCCTACAACTTGACCAAACCAGCCAAGGAAGAGGTCAATTGGCTGAATGATGGGTAGGTAGATCAGGTGTCAAGATTGCCCAAAATGCTTGTTAGACAAGCAGAACAGTAGTTAAAGGCATCCCTTTGGGTTTGGACGTGATAGCTTTTATTTTGTGCTGTCCTTGATACTGCTGGCTGCAAAGTGATACATCTTGGGAGCCATACACTTTTGTAAATTATTCAGTTCAAATCCAGAATTGTCTTAAATAAGAATATGGTGTCAAAATTTTTAGAGGTCCTACACTCACCTGCTTCTGTGACACCAGGATAAATTGAGGTATGCTGTGAAAAGAGACATGCTTATTCCACTCTACCACTGAAACTGCTTCAACATGCATGATTTCTTAAAGGTGTTTTTCTAAGTTCCTAAAGCCATAATCCCCACAGGCAGTCTTTTCAGTGACTTTATGTTTCTGAGGCATCTGCCAGGATCTTTCTTGCTGTGCTTAAAGTCAGTGATTTTTTGTTTTCTCCACTATGAGCAGGGGGGACAGATGTGGCAGCTTTTTCTGCTGAAAAATTCTCGTGCAGTGTTTGGAAATAGGCTAGTTTAATAGATCCAGGATATATGGTTCTTTGTTATCTTCCAATAAAGATTATTAGGTTATTTATTCCACTACATCCTCAACAGAAGTTAGACTGAGAGTCCCTTGCTGCTCATCTTTTTCTCTCTTTCTCCTGATGTCAGGTATCTTATTGAAAAGACCAGCATGGATATGTGAGACTTCTGCTCAGTCTTCCATTCCAATTCTAGATCTATAAACTGGGGAAGGGTTCATAAGGAAACAGAAGGTATCACAACCCTCCTTCATTTCAGTGTTCTGAAGATTAACTTCTGTTAAATTCCCTACAACATCTTTCCGATTTAACTGACTTTACAAGAATGTGAGTTGACTAACAACAATGACTTCAGGGAGAGTTTTGGGAGCTCAGTCCCTTCCTATTTGCACAGCAGAAATTGTCTTGTTTCTTCATGTAGCAATAAACCCAATGCTTTCTAATGGCCACATTAGCAAAGAAATTTTAAAGCTCAATGTGGGGCACAATCAGCAGCACAGTACTTATTAAGACACCGAATTTCAAGCGTATGTGCTACCTTTATTATATACAAATGAGGAGATTTAATGTGTATGTGCATTTCTCTGGAATAAAAAGGTGATTTTGAGCTTTCTAACACAATTGGAGGGGAGGGAGGGCAGAATAAAAAAATGTTTTCAGAGATATCCTAGTGGGAAATTAAATATGATCAGCTTATTTTATCTTGATACATGCTGTTACTTAAGAATAACTTAAAGATAAAAATCTGATCTATCAAGACAAAAATATCCATGCAGTTCCTTATTAATGGCAACTGTCAGAGCTTTAGCTTGTTCAGGATGGGAACAGTAACCTGCTCAGAAGGCTGGTGTCATGGTCAAGGGAGATGGAGAGATGACATAACTTCAAAATTCATGTGGCAGAGTGCACGATTTAATGGCACACACAGCTCTTATATAGGCTATTCAAGACTCCGCATTCGAACCTGATTGGCTGTGATTGGTCACCGCCCAGCTCACTGACGAACAGCTGCCTGCTTATGTTGTCATCAGGGATTGGCTGGTGTCCACTATCTGTAGGCAAACCTCTCCTCCTCTCAGTGGCATCTTGAGGCTTATCAGGTTAGCCAAGAGTCTGTGAGGCTCACAGTCCACCGTCATAGGCTGGTTGCTCTTACAATCTGACAGGTGCTATTACTAACGTGTAAAATCTAAGGATTCTTTTTGTTACTTTTATTTCCTAAGCAGTGCAAATTTTTTTCTTATTTAACATTCAAAAATTCTTTATTAAAACATGCTATGATGAAATATTAAGTAGTTTGTGACTGCATCAGTCTGTGGAGAGCAAATGTCAAGGACTACTTTTCACTCAATATTGTAGTCTGCCACAGATGTGAATACTATGGGAAGTCTTTAAGCAACTACTGAAATGAGAAAATAGTTTGCACAAAATTACCTGAAAAATGTAGTGTCTTAAGACCATGGGCTATGTTAGCACAGTTAGTTTCCATTAATTTGTTTCCAGCTCATCTGAAATCCAGTTGTATCAATGAAGATACATCCATTATTTGGCTGATGTGACCCTTATTTGCTAGACAGCAGGGTTTGAAGGGGAAACAGCTCAATAGTCCAGGATATGTATAAAGCACATTTGGTTCATGACTTGTGTTCAGGTTTTCTCTGCTGCAAATGCTTGTGTGGATAACCAATGCTGCAATTCTTTTCCATATCAAATCTCATGCACACTGCTATAAAAATAAATGAAGAGGGAAAACAGCTGAAGCAAACTACTTCATATTATTAACTAAATATGTGTATCTGCAGAGAAGTGTATAGAATATTTATTAAGTGCAAGGATTAGAAACATAACATAAAAAAAAAGCTTTTGCATTTTCTTTTAACAAAAAGCGTATGTTCACTGTCCATGGTAATTCTAACCCTTGGTTGCATTGATGTAATCAGAAAATGAGATTTTTATCAGTAAAACCACATTAGTGGTGGAATGTTGGCTCCTGGTGCTTTGGAAATGCATAATGGAGTTTCCTTTAGCTTGTTTTGTGAAATGCAATTTATTAAGTATCAATGGGATCATTTTATGTAACATTGCTTCAAGCATTGGTAACATGATTCTTTGTGACAGTCATCCCAAGCCTAGTTCTACTCTTAGCAAATGGTATGCTCATTTGAAACTCAGTGTTCATTTCATGTCAGGAAGGATTTCTCTCCAGTGGTGGTTTAAGCTTGGCTGATGTGGCTGTTGACCCTTGTTCACATTTTCTTCCTTGGCCTTGGACAAAACAAGGTTAATGCTGCAACACAGTATGAACTAAGATGGCATGTGCTTCTTCTCCCATAGCTTTTTTACCATAATGCTATTGAATGCAATGGATGTGTATGAATAGTTTAGAAAAGATGTCTGCCAGTGAGAAATCCCAGTTTGGAAGCATGTGTTGTGTATCATCGCGAGTAAGGCCACCGTTAATATGCTCAAAGTTGCTTTATAGTGCCTTATTTTTGTGTGCTTGGAATTGATACCCCTTGAATGTAAACTGATTTTGCAGAAACTGCTGACTCAACATACTCTGGAAGTAACAGTCCCAATTAACAATAACAGCCTGTTACCTTGGTTCCTAAAGCTGAAGAAATCAAAATTGCTAAGATGAGGAGCTTATTATGTCTCTGTATCAAAACTGTTCCACTAAAATTTCAGCTCTTTCTGGGTTTCCTGTTACGTACTTCCATGATTCAGTAGGCTGGGCTTCTGAATTTTACGTTTCATACGTTTCTCAGAATCTCAAATCAACTGTCAAAACACTTGTTTCCTGTTGTGAGGACTTTCAGTTTTTACTGGGAGGCCAAAGGCTAGAAAATATAACACACTTGTTTCAGTGTTCAAAAAACCCAGAAAAGTTTCAGTAAGGGATCAGATACTGAGAACTCATTTGTGTAGTGGATATGTGATCTGAACACTCTGTGAATACATAAATGCTAAAACACATTATGCTTAAAGCAGTGATTATTAACATATCCCACCCCTTTGGATTACATACATATTAGCAGATCTGTGTTTGTGCTACTTTTTAAAATTCCATTCATAGAAGGGGTTATTTTAAAATAAAAAATTGAAGTAGGTTGACAACAGAAATATTGACAAGACTTTATAAATAAAATAAAGAAGATGAAAATAAAAAATTAGAATTAAAAAATTTCTTTGAATTTCATGCACAAATAAAATACAAATACATTTTAGAATATTATATTACTAATATCAGGTTTTGCAGAAATTTTATCTAATCAAATTAATCTTTTCACTAGCTGCTGTTTGCTGTCTGCTTCCTGACCTCATTCTGGGGAGAGCAGATTAATAATTCCTGATTTGATCTAAAATTAGTTAGCTCATCCATACATACTTGGAATCATAAAATTACAGAATATCTGGAATTGGAAGGGACCCAAGGATTGTAGTACCATTGACTCCAAAACTCTTGGTCCTTGCAGAACTTTTAAAACAAAATCGTATGACTTAATCAATCAGTTCAAGGACTGACAGACTTGGTGCCCTGACTTGGTGCCCTGGTGCCACTTCCCTGTGGAGCATGATTCAGTGACCAACCACCCTCTGGATGAAGAACCTATCCCTAATGTTCAATCTGTACTTCCTCTGAGGAAGGTTCAATCACTTTCTTTGTGTCCTGTCACTATTTTTTACCAGGGAGCAGAGATCAGCCATTCTTTCTCTGCTGCCCTTCTTGGTGAACAGCAAGGTTGAAGAGGAGGCAGGAGCATGCTGCTTCAAAAAAGAGGACCAGTTGCATCCTGCACTCTATTAGAGTTGGGGGCAGCAAGTGTCAAGGGAAGTGATTAAATCTAAAAGATTCTATTACTCAAGGATAGTATGAAGTAATCTCATCTCTCTATTTGTGAGAACATATCTGAGTGCTGTGTCCAGTTCAGGGGTCCCAAGAACAGGAGGCATATGGACATTCTGAAGTTGAGTCTGGTGGAGACCACTAAACTTGTAAGGGAGCTTCGCTTATGACATGCAAAAAAGCTCTTGGTTTGTTCAACTATGGGAAAGGAAGATGGAAGGCAAATCATATTTCTGCCTTTATATACCTAGAAGGAGGGTTCAGAAGAGATAAAGCCAGAGTTATTTCCAGGATGCTGAGCATCAGCACAAGAGTAATGGAAACAAGTTATTATCACAAGCATGTGTAAGGACTGAAACAGGTTTTGTGAACCTGAGCAGCCTGATGTAACTGGAGAAATCTTACATTTTGTGCCTTCCTGATTTGATTTTTCACTCAAACTTTTTTTGAGCTTTCAAAATGGAGCAAAGACTGGTAATTTTCAAAGAGAATGTCCTGGTGTCTTGTTTTAAAATGTGGACAAAGATCTGTTTTTAAACACTTAAGTGTTTAAAAGTGCAATTACAAGGCTGTTAGCATAGAAGCTTATTGAATTCAGGAGTTATCAGAAGAATCTTCTGAAATTGCTCTCAGTGCTTGGTGGCAGCAGATACATCAAGGGGGACAGGTGACAAACTTTGTACGTACCTGTAGATATGAAGCAGAGTGGTTTCTAGGTGCACATTACATTGCAGGTATGTTCTGGAGTTGTTTTTGCAGTAATGGCTTTGTGGCTGAGTGTCTCACAAATTTGTTGGGATGGCTGATTGTATCATGATTGAAGAAACTGATTTGCAGCTACCAGCAGCTTTAACAAATTTCAGAGAGCTGCTGTGCCTCTGACTTACACATGCTAGCAGTTGAGTTAGCAATTTTTATCAGCCTCATGCTGTCAAGCTGTTTATTTTCTGTGACCTACTTCATTTCAATTTGAATATTTACTTGTTTTGCACAGTGATGCACAGTGAGGCTATCCATCATTTCTTTGGCAGGACTTCTTTTGATTCTTTATGAATAGGTCTAAGGCACCACTCACAGCTAAGGTGGAGGAAGCACTCCTAATTATCCTGAGGCAGGATTTTGTCTCTCCTTCCTAGAGAGAAGCACCAGGATCCTTATTGTCAGTTAACCACAAAGTTGTGCTGCTGCAAATATGACTGCAAGGGTGCTAGGAAAATGGTATGCAGAATGATGAAGACTAAAGGCTCTGGGATCTGCTGTGTTTCAGATCTCCTGTGGATGTTTCTGCTATCTACCGCAGATGCAATGGTTGATGTTGGTTGATGTGGAACACAACTGGGTGGAAACTGACAAAGCTTTGAGAGGCAGATCTGACCAGGGCCTCAGGCTCTGGGTCAGATTGTCCCCAGTCATCTCAATATAAATGGTCACATTCCAGCCCTGAACTGTTGTGGGCTCAACACCCCATGTTAGTTTACACAGTCATCTTCATGATCTGGTGTCACGAGCCAAAGGATGGTCGTGATGGTTCGTTTTGATTTCAGAGTGCAAAAAGAGGCAATGAGAACTTAGTTCAAGTAAAATCAATTGTATCTTTATTGATACACACAATTATGCGATAGAAAAGAAAAGAAAGAAAGAGAGAGAGAGGGAAAAGAGAAAAAGGGTGGTATAGCTACCGACTGAACAGACATGAGTCCTCGTGACGCTGGTACCAATAGACCACCTTCGCAGTCCTTGCGGTGCTTGTCAATAGATCCATCATCCACGGGGGAGGCCTCAGAGTGTAAGTCGCAGGGGGAAGTTTTTATAGTCATTTCAGAAGCAGGGGGCACTCAGCCAATGCAGGCAGAAGTGGGGGGCACCTGGCCAACATGGGGGGAGCACCCAAGAGTCACTGTGAAGAGGCCCGTTGCTCTGGGCAGGCAGGTTTGGGACAAGCAGGTCTGGGACAGCACAACCAGTCAGAGCAAACACGGCCTCTGCAAACACGGTTCAGGAACCGTGACAGTGTCCATTGTTCCTGCACGGGTTTCTGAGGCGTCTCGGTCCAATGGAGGCACCTGCAGGGAGAAACCTGGTTCCCACCTCGGTCAGGCCAGAACTCTTATGCTGCGGCCCAGGGTCCTTGGGGGTCTCGGCTTCTGACAGTCATGAGGCAGATGAGGGATTTTCAGACCCACTCTTACATCTGGATAGTGACTGGGGCAATCAGAGCTCAAGGCCTTGGATTAATCTTTGCATGGGGATGCAAAAGTGATCAAATTTATTTATTATTTCTTTGGAGGAGGGAGCAACAGAGCACCAAGGGGAGCTGTGGAAGACTTTCTAGTCTCACTTGAATCATTCTGAGTGGTAAAAGAACTGTAAGCAGTCAAGGAATATGAATGGTACATTAGTTCCCTTTTGATTTCCTTTAGATGGACAGTTTAAACAGCTTTATTTCTACAGATTTGTACATACTGTACATTTACACTCTGTTAAAGCATATTTTGGGAAAAAAAACTTTTTTAAAACCTGAGCTCTATTTTCCTTAGTCTTCATGAAGAAAAATATATAGTAAAAATGTTTTTATGGCTAAATAATCCCCCTTGCAGAGTGCAATGATAAGACCAGATTTTCAGGGTAAACTACTAGGCAGCCATTAGACTGTTTCCTTCTCAAAAATCTACAGTGTGTTTGAAGCATTAATCAAGATATTAATATGGAAAATAGAAGCAAAAGTGTTTACAGCGAAATTAGTTGTGAAATCAGGAATTTAATATTTTTCTTAACTTTCAACCTCACTGTTCCTTTTTCAAAGGAGAACATGAATGATACCTCTCTGAAAATCTTAGGAATTATTTCTTCAGTACTGACACTGGGAATCATACCCATCAATTGCTGTTTGTAGTGTAGGCTTTATTTTTTATTTCCTTGTGTTACACATCCATCATCTGAAGTCACTTTCTTTTAAGCCTAATGTGCATTAGTAAACCAGGAAGAGTCAGCTATGGAAGAGTCAGCTATGGAAGAGTCAGCTATGGAAACCACCTATGGAAGAGTCACTCAGCTCCACCTGCGTTGAATATATTTCCATTATACATCTCCTTGTAGATTGTGCCTCATGGCACTTTAGAATGATTGTGGGTACAATCTGAAGGAGGGCATACAGTGTAGGATATCACAAGTATAGTTATCAATCATGTCTTGTAAAGGTACATAAAATAAAATCTGTGTCTGCCAAAGGTCTGTTTGTTTAGTGCAGGGAACAAAAAGTCTTCAGAAGTCTCCAGCTTGCTAATAGCTCTGTACTGAGATACTGAAACTCAGGCCTCCTGACCCTAGAAAGTTTCAATTGCTCTGGAAAAATATCCTTCCTTCTGTTTTCCCAGCAATTGGTCAAAGACTGCTTTTTCTTCTCTCCTTGAAAGATGCACTAGTGCCTAAGAGAAAACGAAGTATGAAATCACAGTCGATTCCACTGAAAGATCTTGGAATATCCTTTCTGAAGTACTGAAGTAGTGACACCTGCATTTTTTCCCAAACTAGAAGATCTAGTGAGATAATCCCACTTACAAAGCATGGAGGTTTAATCCCCTGTTAAGGTTATGCAGCTCAATCCATCTAAATGAGTTGTTCACCAGTTAGTCACCAGGCCTTGGGCATCGATGATGCTTTGAGCTCTGCTTTTTATTCCTTTTAGCACATAGCAAAGGTTTTTGTGAAGATTTGTGTTAGTTTAAAACAGCCAGATTTCTAGTGGGGGTGGGTGAAGCCACAGAGGAGTCTTCTGAGAGAAGCCTCTCAAAGTGTCTGCTGTGTCCGTCAGAGCCAATCCCTGCAGACTCTGGCAATGGACATTTAGAGAAGTTGGTAACACCTCTGTGATGACATATTTAAGAAGACTAAAAACCTCACACACAAGGGAGTGTTTTTCCAAGGGAGCCAGAAGGGCCCTTGGAAAAACCCACCTGCGTCTCCTTGTGTGGAGGTAGAGGGGCCAGGGCCCTTCTGGCACCAGGAGTGGCCATGCAGCCAGCACTGAGAATGGCAGGAGCCATACAGCCAGGGCCACCATCTCAGCATGGCTTGCAGTGAACTCTGTCCGCTTAACCTCTTTTAGCCAGCCATGCTGCGAGCAGAAAGGCAGAGGTGACAGAAGCAGCTTTTCCTTTTCAGTGCCACGCAGGAAGAGAGGCACTGAATGGAGCCGGTGCCGTGGTGGCCGGCACTGCCCGCACAGCGCCAGAGGGGCCCATGTGGCTGACAGTGAGGAGCATGGAGAGGAATTTCCCGATGCAGAGCCCAAATGAGGTCAAACTTTCAGCTGCAAAACCGTGTAAGAACATTTTAATTGATAGAACTTGAGAACAAACAAACCTACAGACAATTTTTTTCCTGAGTCAGAGGAAAGGAAATGGTGAAGATGCATGAGGAGAACAACATAGCGACACTAAGGTCAGTGAAAGGAAGGAGGGAGAGGTGCTCCATATATCGAAACTAAAATTCTTCTACATGTTGTGGTGAGGACTATACAACAGTTTCCCTGTAATTCATGAAGTACGTGGGGGTCATGCAGAAAACCACTTGCAGCCCATGAGAAAAAGTGCTGACACTGGAGCAGGTGCATGCTGAAAAGCTGTAATTTAGTAGGAAGCCCAAACAGAGAGAGAAGACCCTTGCTTCCAGAAGTAGAAAAAAAGGAACATTGCTTCCAAACTATGGCAGTTTATCCTTAAAAGACTACACCCCATGAACTAAAATTACCTATGCCATGTAGTTTGAGAAGCCTATTTTGCCGATGGGAGGGACTCACGTTACAAGACGTCAGGCAGGACTGCTACTCGTGAAAATTAGAACCACGTTGAAAAAATTTTCAGAGAACTGTCTCCTGTGGGAAGGACCCCGTGGCATAGCAGAAGAGACTCCTCTCCCTAAGTGAACTGAAGAAAGATTTCAAATGAAAAACTGACCAAAACTCTTACACCCTGTCCACTTGTGCTGTTGATGGGAAGGGAGGAGGGGCTGGAGGGAGGAAAAAGGTGTTCTAATGGTTTCTTTTAGTTCTCATTGTCCTCTTTTAATTCTGTTAAATTCTGTTAATATTTTTTATTTACATCACACTTAAATTTGAGCCTATTTTGTCCTTACAGTGTTTCTTTCCAATCCTTATCTCAGCTCATGAGCCATTTGGGTTCTTTTTCCCCTTCCTCTGCTCAGCTAATAGCAGAGCAGAATGGCTGATAGTGGGTGCCTGGCTTTTAGCCAGTGTCAAACCATGACAAGCTTGGAAATGTTTTAATCAAAAATAATTGATAGAAACATGAATATAAATAATCTATTGAAGGTCAGATCATATGATTTTGGAATAGCTTTGAATTATTTAAATATATCATTTTTTTATATATATACATATCTCATTTTTTCTTCTTAAAATATTTTTTTAACAAGAGCTGGAAACAAAAACTCATTGCATTGAATTAGGATGGTTTACTCTGTATTTGGATGAAAAAAGAGAGAAATATTGTCTTTCTTAGTAAATATATGGTCTGTTGTGTGATGAAGTATAGCAGTTCTAATACAATTCAAATTTAAAAACTTCTTGGATTCTTAATTAACCTAAAGTTTGAATCATTCATCATGACTAAATATGACTTACTCTGACATTATTCCCATTTCCAAATTTTTTTAAGAAATACTATAGTCATCTCAGTATTTTATAAACCCATGTTTGGATTTGTACTGAGGGAAAGTAGGGGGAACCTAGTGCAGTAGCTTCTCTGTTTGTGATGCTTTCAAATTGTATGAGCCAGCAAATTTGAGATTGATTAATTGACTGAGAGAGAATGCAGGGGAGGAAAGTAGGTAGCATTAATGATTCAAATATAATTCTGCAAGTTGTGAACCAGTGAGCTGAACTAGTACTTCAATATAGAGTTAGATGGACTGTGTAGGTTTTTCTGATGGAACATTAAAAAATAGGTTTCAACTCATTTATGTAATCACCAAGAACCCACAATTATGTCTCTGGTAAATATAGTGTTTCACACATTACCTATCTAATTTGGAGTAAATATTTCTCAGCTTTGAAGTACCTGTATTTCATTGATAAGAAAGTTTACCTAATCACCTGCATATTTCAGCCCATATGCAATGCTTTGTTGTGACAGAATACATGGTCCATTTTTTCAGGTTGTTATTATTTTTTTTAATATTCATAAGGAAAGGTGACAAATATAAGTTATTCTTTCCAAGGCCATGCAGAATAAAGAAGACTAGGTATATGTCTCTAGTTAAAAATTTATTTTGATACAGATACTTTAGATTTTTTAAAAATGCAAAAATTAGCTATATAATTATGAAGCCTTGATTAAACTAAAATTTCCATCAGAATGCAAGAGCTATACTACTACAAATAATAATCTGCCTGTTCTTAATCCTTGCAGCAATCGCACAAAAATACATATATCTGAGATTATCAAAACAACATGCCATGTTTATCATGCTCAGTATCTGTACAGAAGCAAACAAAAGATATAAACAAAATCAGCTTAAGAGAAACACTGATTTTGTTTTTATCATGTAATTGCTGCAATCAGATGCCTGATAAAGGAAAAAGAATTAAGAGAAGATGTTGTCACCCTCTTCAGAATGACTTTTTGTTAGGGAACGGTTATATCACCCCAAGAAATGTGATAACAACTGTCCTCCAAGGCCTGAGTCACAATTTCACTGAGGTACATGTACAACCAGCATAGAGACCTAGTTTATTAGAAAACCTGCATTGTTTGCAGTTGCAACATTGGCTGATTTTGACTCTTGTAGTACGATGTCGTCTCGTTGTAATCCATAGTCCTTAGTGTTTTCCTGACTGGAGCCATATAATGGCAAAACAGAAATTTGGAGAAATTAGTCCCATAATCCTGGCTCTGTCGTTTTGTAGACTTTGGATTACCTTTACCTATGGCACAAACATTTTGCTGCTGTTCTCAGATATGAAAGCCTAAAATTAATTAGCTTGTTGAAATATGAATGATGATTTAAAAATAAAGTCCATGGGCAGTTTCAGGGATAGCACCATAATAAGTTGAGGGGTTTCTTTTGTTTTGTTTTTTAATAGATAATGTACTGCGTAATCTGATATATTGATTGCTTCTCTTTGGGCCTTGTACATAACACAGGTTGTTACATACTCAATTGTCTGAATTTTTATAAAGTCAAGTCATGCAGATATGTTTTTTCTTTTCATTTGTTCTTAATATATTTTTGTGGAGATACACCTGTCTTTTTTCAGAATGGTGTTGCTAGACTGATACTTTTGTGTGGTATCTTCAGACATGGATGGATCTGGCAATATTTCTGGCAATATATGGAATTCTACTCCAAATTCTACAGAGATGACCAGAGAAGGTGCTTGTACAGACTGTGTTGAGGTCACACTCAAATAGTGCTGATTTTTCAGTCTCTGTGTCTGGATTACACAGGATTCATTAGTTGTAGTCTTATTTTGTAGACGTTATTTGATCTATTTTTTTATACTTATCTGCAAATAATTTATGAACAACCAAAAAAATTACTTTGAGCCATTAGTGAAAATCTTTTCTCTCACAAGTCTGCTGTGTGTTATTTTACAGGAAACATATGATGGAAATATGACATTTTAGTAGACTCATGAACATTCTTATCCTTTTATTGATTTAACATGTATTTAACATTGAATTCACTTCAATTGTGATGGTTGCTTGAGTGAAACTAGAGAAGACAAGGCAGCTCCCATTTTTTTTATGACAATAAACTGGTTTTGAGAGTGACATAGTTTTTCCACTTCCCTTTTCATAGAATCATAGAATTGTTAAGGTTGGAAAAGACCTTTAAGATCATCAATTCCAACCAGCAACTCAACACCATCACCATGTTCAACAGTAGATCATGTCCTCAAGTGCCATATCCCCAAAGTTTTTGAACACTTCCAGGATGATGACTCCACCACTTCCCTGAGCAGTCTGTTCCAATGCTTTGTGTGATTTTTTTTTCCCCAAGTGTATAATCTAAACCTTTCCTGGTGGAAGTTGAGGCCATTTCTTCTTGTCCTGTCACTTGTTACCTGGGAGAAGAGACCAAAACTCAAAGCAAAATCCTTTCAGGTAGTTGTAGAGAGTAGTAAGTCCCTTTCCTCCATCCCCCTCTCTTTTCTCCAGGCTAAACACTCTCATTTCCTCCAGCCATACCTCACAGAACTTGTGCTCCAGACCCTTCACCAGCTCTGTTGTGCTTCTCTGGACTTGGTCCTGCACCTCAATGTCTTTCTTGCTGTGAGAGGCCCAGAACTGAACACAGGACTGGAGGTGTGACCTCACCAGATCTGAGCACAGGGGCCTGATCACTGCCCTGCTCCTGCTGGCCACACCATGGCTGATACAGGCCAGGATGCCACTGCCACAGCTGTCAACCAGCACCACCAGGTCCTTTTCCACTGGTCACCTTTCCAGCAAGTCTTCCCCAAGTCTTTAGCATTGCATGGGATTATTGTGACCCAAGGACAGGACCCAGCACTTCGCTTTATTGAAACTCATACAATTGGCCTCAGTCCATCGATCCAGCCTGTCCAGAGCTCCCTGCAGAACCTTCCTACCCTCTAGCAGATGAATGCTTGGACTCAATTTCCTGTCCCCTTCAAACTTGCCTCACAAGCGTGCACTCGATGCCCTTGTCCAGGCCCCCACGTCAACAAGGATGTTAAACAGAGCTAGCCCCGATACTGAGCCCTGGGGAACGCGAACTGGGAGAATATTTGAATACATTTAGTCCAAATACAGTGTTACTCTCAACTGGCCAGGTTTGTAGGCCTTCGGTTACTCTTGCGCTTTATGTGTGAGGATGTGTGCTTCTGCTCAGAGCAGCTGGGTAATTGCTGTTCTGGAGGCTGACAATGATACCAGTTCATTGGGTTGTATATGAAGATACAGTTGAGTTCTTTGTTATCACCTTATGGAATATCATGAGACATCACTTGAAGAAACACATTTTTGTTTGATTATCTTACCTCAAACCCTACAATGTGAGGATTTATCACATACATTGACAGTTGACTTCTCCCTTCACTGTAAGAGTGGAAATCTCTGCAAATCCATAAATTTCCTTTATACAGAACATTTACCTTTGTGTGGAATGGTTTACTCTTATAGAGCATCTTTTCCAGCTGCGTGATTTGTCTTTTCAGGTTATATGCACTTTGTTGCACATTCCTAGTTTGCTTTTTTTTTCCTGTAAGCCCTGTAAATTAGGCATTCCTGCTTGTCTACTCTGTTACATGACATTTATAAGGCTGATTTTTGTCTTTGCCATGACATCATGCTTTATTTACAACAGAAATGTAGAAAGTTATTTCTTCAGATCATATTCTTTTCTGTGAAACTTATGGGTTTTGACTTTGATTTCCGTATATTCACATTTGACAATGAAGCCAGCATTAGGCTGTCTAATGGATATACATTGTATGATGAGTTAGTGTATTTGAGTAGAAAATATTTGTTTGCTTCTTCTACACGAGGTATATGTTCTCTTACATTTTAGGGATCTTTTTCTTTTAATTTTTTTTTCTAGCATTAGTCTTTTTGTCATTAGAGTCCTCAGTTGGCCTGAACAGAAAGCAGTTTCCTTATCCTGATGGAAGCATTGGCATTTCATGAAGTGTTTCTACTCCAGAACACACCTGAGATCTCCATCGCTTCACATGATGGCTCCTGAGAAACCCCACTTCAAGGAATCCTCTAGTCAATATTAAATTATTATATCAGCTTTCTTTATTATGTGTTCCAAAGCCTATGTGCTAGTAAATTCCTGCAGGTTATCCAGGCCTTAACAAGTTGTCTTGTCATATTACATTGTAATTAAAATATAATTAATTTATAGGATAAATTTTCTTTTTAATTAAAAAATATTCTTATATATATCACTGAGTAGTTGAACCATCAGTCAGGGAAAAAACATAAATTATTAAATATTTTGAATGTCTTTTTAATTTGAGATTAATTTACATTTCAAGAACTACTTCCCTTGTAGTGTACCTTTACAATTTCCAAAAACTAAATTGAATTCTGGTTTATTAAATGGAAATTAAGAACTGGGGAATGATGGTAAATCAGTACTTTAGGACCCCGTTCAGCTTAGACAGAGCAGAGAGACTAGACCACAGGAGTTTGTAGTTGTATCACACAAACCTTGTACATGATGTAGGCTGCATCTTTTTCTGCCACTCAGATTCTGTGCCCACTCTCATCTTGATCAGCACTTTTTCCTGTTCAATAAAGAGCAAAGGAACCAGACAATTAATATCCCCTAAAAGGTGTTAGTCTATTTTTTCAGACCAGACAACTGTATTTCTCAGCCTCCACTGGGAAGCATCTTAAATTAGGGATTGTTTAATATGTTTTTTTCCTTATTTTTTGCTAATGGCTATTGAAAGAACAGGAACTTTCCTGCTTCTTCAGTTCAGCTGCTTTTCCCCCAGGAGCTGTTTTGCTAGTATCAGCATTGACAAGGCTATGCCCTGATCTGGGTAGCAACAGATCCAGCTCAGAAAGAATTTCCACTTTTACCAGCATAAGGGGAAGCAATGGGAGTCAACTGCTTGGGAGATGAGGAAAGGGTGATGGTCCTTTTTTGAGTGTCTCTAGATAAAGACATATAGTTTTAATGGATGTCTTTTTAATGACGTATTGCTTTTGAAAGCATAATAATTCAATCAAGTCAGTGCTTGATACTAGCTACTTATTTCCTTCATGCACTTTAGGGGTTTTTTTTCTGTTTCTGCTGACATTAGTGGCAATCACATACTTCTTCTGTATCAAGAAAAAAAACATTCAGTATGCATTGTATTTTTGGTACCCTGTGTATTGTCATTTCCTTTTAATGGCAAATGACCCCCCTTTCACCTCCCTCCTTACCCAATACTCATCTTAGCATCAAAATAGTCTAGGAATTACTGCATTTCTTGAGCCTTTAAATTCTTCTGGTTGTGCACAATGTCCACTAGATTATAATCAGCAGCAATATTATTCAACCAAATACATTCTTTACATATCTGATTATGTAAATTAAGTATATTCCAATTACTGTGTACATAATTGACTAAGAAAATATTTTGTGATCCTTGCCTGAAAATGTCTATATTTTAATAATATGTTTTGATTTGGGGCTTTTGCTCTCCTAAGCTTTTTCCTTGAGCAGTAATCAAAAATGATGTTGATAGGGTCAGCAAACACATTGCTATCATTATCCTTATTTTTTCATTGTGTCAATAAAACTTCATTAGCCCTTGCTAAAGTTTTGATCTGACTTTTAAATGCTTCTGAAAGCATAAACCCTGGTAGGCTGAGCTGTTCCCTGTCTCACATCAGTTTTTCACAGCTAGCAAGTCAAAACCGCTTGATGTTCTTGTATACAGTGCAGCTTCAAAATAAATATATTTAATCAACTTAAAACCAGGGAATTTTTCTTCCTTCGTCTGCTTTTATTTATTTTGAGTACAAAAGGTGGGCACGCACCTCTCTATACAAATCAATTGTGCAGTTTACCTATATGCAAGTTCAATATTTAAATGCAATTCATCTTCTACATGTTTATCAGTAGTGAAAGTGTTCTAATAAAGACTGGATAAGCAATTAAGTCCAGATGCTTTCTCTCTTACTATATCATCTTAAATTGTGGCCGGCAGGAGGATCAACAGCAGTGCTCCTATAGACAAGAAAGCATATGGCAAATGTTAACATGTGAAGACATCACTGTCTTCATGTGATGAGACATGTGATGAGAAAACCTCATGGACACTAATAATTGTTACAAAGGGAGAGAAATAGAATGACAGGTGTATCTACAACAATGCCTTTATTTCCATATGACAGTGATTTTTGGGTTTTTTTGGATAGGAGTTTTTACCTTTGAAATGATTCCCTTCTTTCTCTACTATTCTCAGTAAACCTTTTGGTTTAAAAAAACTAAAAAGAGCCTTCACTAAAACCATGTGAATTTGCACAAGCCATTTACAAATATAAATAAATGTTTCTTCACTGTGTTGCTATAATAAATGGCTTTTATCTTCCTGTGCCCCTTTTGAAGGAATATCGCCTAAGGCCTTTAGACCCCCTGAAGAAATCTGAAGATGATCAAGGTGGGGTTTTTTATCTTGACAGGGTGGGGAAATTACACCATAACCTGGTGTTAAAAAATATGTACGAGAAGATTGGTTCTTCCCATCTCCATGAGTGAACTACATAACTAGGAAGGAAGTATGAGAATGCAGGCAGTTTTCTGTCTGATGCTAGAAAAATGAGAATTCTGTAAATCCTTATTACCTGGTAGGAAAAATTCTGGCCACTGTTTTTTTTGCCCCATCTCCCCCCACCATCCCCAGAAAGGAGCGTTCTGGAGCCCTCCGTACTCCATTTCTGTCCTTGAAGAGTGAGGGGAGAGATCTGTCTAAAAACATGGGAAGTGCTGGGCAAGAGAGGGAATGACTAAGGACACTCTTATAGTGCATACCCAGGACTGCCAGAAACCTGAATACTTTGGGAATTCTGTAAGTTTTGAAGGCTGAGATTTGTAGCCAGGCATCCAAATGCAATTTGGGATGCTAGGTGATTTTTACAAACATTGACATTGTAAAAATGCATGAAAACTACCACTCAGCAGGATGTTGTGATGGACATTGTACAAATATAATATATGAATAAATCTGAAATCATTGCAGTGAAAGTGCCAAGAAAGAAACAGAGAGATGCTGAAATTGGATGTCTGTATAACTCATAGCCCAAACTGTAACACACAGAGCAGCATAACTGAAAAACCTTGCTGTTTTCCCTTCTTGTTTAAAGAGCTGGTGATTTGTGGTTCTCCAGGGGAGCTGTAAACTGCTTGTGGTTACTGTGAAATGTGGTACTGCAGAAATGATGCACTTGAAAGTATCATTGCTAGGGTTGGTCTCAAAATAATGGCATTGTGCATTAATTTACTATAATACAATACTTAAACTATATTTAATGCTCACTGTATTAGTACTGGTCCAACTTTAACAGTTGTTGCTGTTATTTGCTGCTGCATTTTTAAAATATTTATTAAAATATTAATTAAATTTTTTGTGTATTATTTTATGTGTCCAGTGATGCCGTCTTTCTGTATTTCACATCCTCTATGTATGAATTCACAAATTTCATCTTGGTGGTATTGAAGTGAATTTGTCCTCATCCACAGGATAATAATAATTTAAGGATCTTTGCCACATGATTTGACTGACTTCTTCTCAGATTATAGATTTTTAATAGTGAACTAACCTTAGTTGTAACTATGTGTATCTATAGACTGTAAAAAAAAAAAAAAAAAAGACAGATGTTTCTGAACAGTCTGCTGTTTGAATTTCTTTGGTCTCTGCCCCTCCAGTCTTGCCTGGTGAAAGCTTTTTTCTTTGAATCCTGTCAAACTTCCTTTAGTGTTGATGTTTATGGGAGTTAGACATCATGTGAATACTCTTTTTGATAAGAAAGTGTAAGGTCTTTCCTATTGTCATCTTTTAAAAATAGCTGCTCTTGTGTCTTGGTTTGGAAAGACAGGTATCTGTCAGGGAAAACTGGAGTTTCCCTTGGAATGGAGAAAACCCCTCCCTCCAAATTATTACAATTTTGCAATTAGGAGCTTTCAGGCAAAAATATGGGGATAGAAACAACAGTTGTTTACCAGGAGTATTAAAAAATATACAAATGCAGTAGTACAAAAAAACCAAACAAGCAAATAAACAAAAAATCCTGACAGAGTCAGAATACGACCTGATACCCTGTTATCAGGGTGTTGGAAGCAGTCCAAATGAGTCTTCCCAGAGTAACAGATGTTGTTCTGTGAAGCAGAGATGATCCTGTAGAAAAAAGGGTCCAGTGCTGGTGAGATGAGTCCAGTCTTCCTCCAACAATTCAGTAGAAAACCGGCTGAATCAGTGTTCAGGATTGCAGGTTTTATTCTGATGGAAAGGCTTTGGCTCCTCCCAGTGGGTGGAGCATCTCACAATGGAATGAAATAATGTCAGTCATGGGAGAGGCCTTAAATGGCCCATTCACAGGTGATATCCCTCAGAGGAGGATGGGTGGAGGAAGAGAATAAGAAGGCACCGCCTTATCTGGTGTTATCAGGTGTCCCATTAACAGAAGGCATCCACCCTCTTCCCCCACAGAGTTACAAGGGATAAAGAACAATATCTCCCAACCAACTTCAACAGATGAAAATAGGATACATGTTTTTGGTTACATTTTTCAACCCAAGACAACTTGTAAGTGCATGAGGAAGTAATAGAAGTGCTGGATGCCAGAAGGAAGACTCATGCCCCAGGGAGGATATCAGCTGGAAGTAAAAAAAACTGTGGTGTGTTTCACCTACTGGAAGATAGAATATTATTGTATCTTTTCTGAGGAGGAAAAAAATATCATTTTGTAATATCTTCAAGTCTTTATGAATTTGTAGCAATGACTTTGAAAAGTAAGGTCAGTGATATAGTGTAGAAGTGTTACCCCTGAGTTTCATTGTATTACCTCATGAGGTCATATATATATATATATATATATATATATATATATATATATATAATATTTGAATATAATCTTATCAAACAAATAGAAATTAAGATTTCAAGATTACTTGTTTTGTGTTTGCAGAATGCGTAGAACAGGATTTAAAATACAGCTTAAGTGAGGGACACTTAAAGAAGCGTACCAAAAGGATGATTACTTTTTTTCATTCAATAGGTAGTTAATGGCTCCATTTTTAGTAATCATTTCTTTGAGATCAAACATAGGCTAGAACAGTTTTCCTAGCTCTCAGCTAAGGAAAACTCTGCGAAACATCTATATTCACAGAACCAATACCTCCTTCAAAGTTCATCAGTGTCTTTCTGAATTTACAGTTCTCCTTACTCAAAAATCATCTGTTGCCTCCCCACAAATTTGCCAGTACTTCTTTACATGTGCTGAGTTGCTTAGATCTCATTTATGTTTATAATAAAACAGACAGGAAATGGTTATTGTTCATGTATATGTATTATGGAGAAATGAAGGAGCATGAGAATGTCATAACATACCCATATCAAATTCAAACACAGCAAGTAGGTATGCTTCAAACATAGATTCAAACACAACAAGTGACAAAGCCTTCAGAATATCAGCATTAGCCCCAAAAACCATTGTCAGTGAGTTAAAATCACTGGGAATCTTTGCAACAGCCTGTAGAGATTCATCAGAGTTGGTAGAAACCAAATTTTTGCTTTCCTACGCTGGAATGCTGCTGGCTTCACCAGATACAAGAAACAAGATAAAAAAAACCTGAAAGCACTTTCATCCTTCTGAGGGTTTTCTCTCCATTGTCACTGCTCTAGTTAAATAATAAAACACAGTGCTCTACTCTCAGGGTAGGACAGTCTAGACACATTGCTGCTGCTACTACTGTTTACTGCCCTCCCACATCATTCCCATATACATGGAGATTTTAACACGTTTACAGATACCAGGAGCTCGGTTTGCAGGTTTTGTGACGCAGCTTCCTTTTTAACACAGGCCTTCTTAGAAATGAAATGTGACTTCCTCTAGGGATATGTCATCATGAAGGAAGTCCTTGCTTTCTAGTTTCATGGTACAAAATGAAGGTTTCTCAGAACTATATTCAGTTTGGAAATGGATAAAAAATATATTGCTCTTGTTAAAAGCTAGCATATTATGACATATTTTTGACACCTACAGCTTACCTATGAAAGCTGTCAAATCTTTGACAACAATATTAAATCAACCTATTAAGTCTTTGACAACAATAGTGCAATGTCAAGAATTTGAAGCAAATTTTCCACAAATAGAAGACTGATTCTATGATTGCATGATGTTCATTTCAGGAGTCAGCTAAATATTTTTCTGCTCATATACATACAGGTTCGTGAAGAAGAGCTCCTTTAACACATGCCCTTTCATTTTGAGCAGCACAGAGTTTTCAGTAATATTGAATTTGGGTTTTATTCAAATTTTTAAAGTCTTTTTGGTGATACTTTGGCTTAAAGACAAAGCAAAATGGCTTCCTGAGAGCAAAAAGGGCTTTCTGAGAATAGAGGTTCTATTACCCATAAAGCATGGTAAAGCATTACCATGCTTTATTTCTTAGTTTCAAAAAATGATGAAACTGATCATTTGTTTTCAGGGAACAGATGTAAATGGCTATGTTTTGAGCTACTTTAGAGATGGAGCATTTAGTTTAAAAGAGAAATTTCAATTCAAGTGTATAAACTTCAATACTGACTCTCTACCAGATTATCTATTTTTGTGGAAGTGAAAAAAAAACCCAAAAAAATTCACAGCACACAACTAGACTTCAGAATAGAAGAAACTGTTTATAATTTTTCTACTGAAAGAGAAATATATTATTATTTAATAATAATTATTATATAATAATAATAATAATTATTATTAGCTAAGTCACAAGCCTTCGGATTTTTTTTTAATTAGTGTACCAGAAAGGTGAAAGAAAAAAAAGAGTAATTTGTAATAGATTACACAGCCGAACAAAAACTTTACATGGTGTTAAGCTAACAGGAAGGTATTTCTAGTCAAAGCAAACGCTGGTCTCTTGATTATTCAAAGGTTCCACATTGCACAGAATAAGTCATTATTGAACCAAGACTTAGACCTCTTATTTGTAAATGTTACTGCCATAGCCAACTGTGGAGATGTCAGGAGCAGAGCTGATAGCAGAGAGAAAGACAGACAGCTTCTGTAAAAGCCATGTACAATCTCATACTGTGGCAATGACAAATTTGTGTCAACTGTAAATTCCTGCTTCCCCATTTGTCATTTTCTTTAACCCATACATTTCTTAGTCATGTATAAACCACTGCCACTATAGTAGGGAAGAATGCTGATTGCTGAAGTTGTTTGAATGGAAAATAAGGGAAACATCCACTCATCATATGCCATGAATTATTCCTTCTATATGCACAAATCTTTCTGTTTCCATCTATCTGAAGAAACTGTCTTTTATTGACTTGTATCCTGTATTACACATCTCTCTTTTTATTAAACTCAGGCAGAATTGCAGTGGAATTTAATACAGCAGTACATATTAATAATTCTCACAATTTAAGTTAATTTATACTAAATTCTAACTAGTATTATCCCAAGTAATGTCAACCAGAAAGAATAATGATATTTTTACAACATTAAAAAATTGTAAAATATTATCTCAGGCTAAGAACCTCATCTGCAAAATAGCCAGGCTTTCCATTTCTGCACTGTTCAATGTGTATTGACATCTTCTGTGAAGGTGGGAAGAAGGATAGGATTTTGCAAGCTAAACCAGACACAGTGTGCAGTACTATGAGCAGCTGTACTGAATCCAGGAGATCTTGGGGTTTAGTGGAACCAGAAAGATTATAGCTGTTAAGACCTGTGGTAGATTTTGAAACCATTACAAGACCATAAATAATGAAACTCCTCACTTGAACTGTTCCTCTTTGTACAGCTATTAATTTGGTGTGCTACGTTAGAGTAGCAGGAAAAGTGTCTCAGCCAGGATTTTAAAATACAATACCTGACATCTCTTTATGACTTAGAAGAGAAGTATCTTTGCTCTGAATAATTCTTAGCTATATATAAAAATGAATTAGGGATAATCAAAACAAGGCAACATGAAAAGGAAAAAGAAAAGTGGAAAAACATTTCAAAAAGAAGTTGAGGGAAAACGCAGGACAGACAAAGCTTTGGAATCCAAATGAAAGGTCTGAGTAGCCTTTTTGTCTCTATCATGGGTACCAGGAAGAAAAATTAGATGTGCAAGTCAGTAGTGTGAGAAGACTCTATTGAGCATTAGCTCTCTTCCATCTGTAAAAGAAATTTCAAGGAAAAAAAAGGGTATTAGATGCTTTTCAGGTCTTTTTTCTAATATTCATTGGTCTTTAATTCTGGAAATTCTTGCTTCGTTCCCTGTCCCTTTACTTTTACCCAAAGCCCAGTAATGATTTAATTTCCCACAGAAATCAATACATCGAAATCCATAAATGGTTTTAGAGATTGTGGCACTTTTAAAAAATTACTAACACAGAAATCTTGATGATTTTGTCCCTAATGAAAAGGAACCCAAACAGATATTTCAAAGGCACATAGAAACAGGAAAGCTATTTTAACTGTTTGTTTCATGAGTGAAAATTAAATGCAGAACCATATAGAATTAGTAGTGAACTGTTAAAGTGACCTTCATATGAGTTAAAAGTGTATTCATCTTTTATGATCTCTCATAAAACAATGCAGCAGCCAGCAATACTGGAACACATCCCACAGGCAATCCACTTGGTTTCTGCCGATCTCACTCTCATCTTGGAGCTTGTTGTGTTTTGTTCTATTTTGAGTTTTTTGGGGGTTTTTGGCAAGACAGGTTGTGCTACATAAATATTTACATGTTTCATTCTCATTCTTTCATGGCATTCATAACAAAAAGAAAGATACTGTGCATCTTATAAAATTTTTCCTTTTCGCTATCTTCAAAAGTATCTTTGAATATCTCTATCTACAGAACCTTTCAGTGACAGACATTCTCACAAGTGCTTAGGCATTTGAAATATTGTTTGAAACACAATTTCCATTTAATAAATGGAGTACTAAGCACTGATTCACTTATGGGCCAGACTGTGTCTGGAAAACTGCAGATTTTGGATGTAAATGTGTGTGAGATGGCTTGACACCTTATTGCTTACTGGTGTCCTTAGAGGACTTTGCAGTAGTATTCTTTCCCTCTTACCAAATGCACGTGCAAAGAGCAACTTCTTCTCAGCCACAGAAGAGATGCTGCCTTCCACAGGAACAGGTTTTCTTGGTTGCTTAGGGAGGTAAATTATCCTAGTTCTCAACTCTTTTTCACTTTTGAAGAAACTGGTACCTTACCCACTGGGACACCAGTGAAGGCTATAGCACAATGTTTAATCACCCAGCAATATAGGCTGAATACACCTCGCATAGCATTTGAGGAAGGTGAAAGTGCTGTGCATATAATCTCCTTTTGTGCATCCACAAGAGCTAGGCTCAAGTGGATTACAGCATCTCTGGGTGTAGAGTACCCAGAGGATTGCTAAGGCTGCAGATAGCTGCTCGTCAGCAGCACATTTCTAGGAATGACTGTTCAGTGTGTAATGGGTTGTTCATAAAAGTCCTACATTTTCCTTTCTTTCATTTCCTAAACAGTGTGGCACAGCTCTTTGTGAAAAGTGAGTCATGCTAAAAGTTTAGAGCAGGCAGTGAATCTATACTATAGATGTCCTAAACAGACTTCAGCATAAAGAGGCTTAGGTTTGAGATGTCTTAACCTGATGATGCTAATCCCATGCATTTGGTAAAGCTTTTATATAGCTTCTCTGCTTGTGAGTACAGGCTGTTAGTGAAATTTTTCCTAAATATTGAAACATATTGTGAGTCTGAACATAGAAAGTGAGGGGCAACTTGTTTTGTGTTAAGGTATATAAGTGCCAGAAAGTAAAGGCATGTTCCAAGCAACATCCTGTCTCTGTCTCTGACTAATGCTTCCACCTTTGTGCAACTCTTCAAAATATCTTACAGAAGATATGAATGGAGAAGTTTCAGCTTTACCCTGCATGATAAAAGTCTGGCATATTGCAGAGGCATAATCATGTGCATATATAGCAATCATGTCTAACAGAAGAATCAGTGGTAAAATTATTTTGAACTATATCTAATCCTAAATTCTGTTCTCCATATTATATGGAAAAAAATCCTTTTGGTTAATTACAGTTACTTTTTACTGAATTTAGGTTTCACTTAAATCTCAGTAATTTTTTCAGTTTTCTCTTTTGATTTATGACCTTCATAAGCATTTATCTCAATCTCTCTTTCAAAACAAATAATTCAGGTATCACTCTCATACACAAGATGTCTTTTTCGTACTTCCTTCGGCTGTATCACAACTCAGGGTTTTGGCATTCAGTAAACACTCTAAATGAAACTAAGAGCCACCTGTGTTTAATCTGCCTCCTTAAATTCCACCTTCACTATCCATCCACCATGACTTCTTCTCTTTATAGATTTGACTAATCTTCTCATTCATGTTTATCTGAGTAATTAGGATTTCTTATAAAACTAGTTAGCTGTGGTTTTTGCCGTCTTTTTTTTTTTTCTTTTGAAAGGGGGGAGCTTTTTTTCTTTAGTTGTAGCTGTATTTTTGGTTATGATGCAAATTTGTTTCAGACACAGTTTAATAATTGAAGGTAATAGTACTGTCATTCTGCTAAAGTTAGGACTCAAGTCATCCCTTGCTAAGGTGAGTAGGTTAATTTTGAATAAGTGTTGTGTATAAAAGTTTCCTCTATGAAACATTGTTTCTGCATGGGAGGTTTTTGAGTCAGATTTACAAAGTTCTTGCAACAGGGTTGGAAACAGCAGTGGAAAAATTATATCATTGCTTCTTCTTGGACATAGACTTACGTGATTGAAATGTGTTACATATAAATTATTTATTCATATTTACTTGTAAAATGGGTGCTCTTCTTTTCTCTCCCCTAGTGCAGGTCATCATCATCAGAAGTGGTAGGGGATTTTCTGTCTTCTCTCTTCTTTCAGGAAGTAAGTGTTTTCCTGCCTCCTCTGCCTGCCAGGGCAGCAGAATGTGCATGATTTCTCTGAGCTCCCTACCAGCAGCTCGTACTCCAATTTCATATTGCAGTCAACAGCCTTCTGCTCTTCAGGGAGTATGGCCCTGGCAATGGAGGCTGCTCAGAAGAGATGTGCCCATGTCTCTGTCCTGTCCCCAGCTGGCCCTGGGAGTCCCACTACTGGCTGACAGAGCAACAGGCAGCAACAAGCTGCCAGCACAGCTGCTCTCCATTCCCAGGATACCCCATTCTTCTGGGACTCCTCAGTGAATGTCTTGCCTACACTGTTAATCAGGACTCAATTTTTAAATAAAATTCTCTCCCCTTGCTTTGAAAAAAAAAACCAACAAAAAGAACCAAAAATCCAACTCCGTGTGTGCAACACTGCAGATGTAGTTTGGGCTCGATGTTCAGATATCATCATGTTTTTGTTTTGTTTGTCTTCTGCCAGGGTAGCTCATAGGACATTAGCAGAGATGGTG
This sequence comes from Prinia subflava, assembly GCF_021018805.1. NCBI lineage: Eukaryota > Metazoa > Chordata > Aves > Passeriformes > Cisticolidae > Prinia > Prinia subflava. The sequence continues at coordinate 33,820,738 of NC_086283.1, read as the reverse complement.
CTGGAGACACAGCTCCTAAGCCTGTCACTTTCTGTGTCAGTGGAGGCTACACTGAAGGGACTTGTCAGAAGAGAGCTAGCTCTATGAATTAGTTTGTAACAGTTGGCTGCTTCAGAAAAAGGGAATTTTCTTCATTTCCAGATCCCACCTCATCAATATTGTATTGCTTTCACTCTCCCTCAGAAGCCAGAGTAGGCACAGTGCATCTCTACCTATTTGCACAGTACATCAGGGAGTTTTAATGTCATTATACTGCCTAGAGTGGAAGTTACATTAAAAATGCTTTAGGAATTGGGCTTCCTGCATCTTTTTAGTGTTATTGCACTGAAAGGAATGATTGCAATTAGTAACAGCATTAGGGGGAAAGTAAGAACTAATTCCCTTCTTTCACTAGAAATAAATTAAAGAGGTCTTGTGTCTGAAAGTGCCACATGCAATGGAAAAACTTACAAAACTTAAATAGTTCTCAGTTATATTTGAATATTCGGTCTTAGTTCAACTATATTTCCTATATGAATAAGGGAATAGTATTTTACCCATAATTTAGATATACATTTTGTTTGCTGTGTTTGGTAATGTATTTTTACGTAGAGATAGAGCACATATTTAACATCTTGTTTCACATCTGTACCAGGGCAGAGAGCAGATCTGGTGCCTCCTCAGATTACTAGTTTTTGTGACAGGAGAAATAGAGATAATGAATTTGGAGGATCCGGATTTCTTTTATAATTTGCTGTAATGGCCCTGTACAAAACTGCTGTTCTTCATTGCAGGAGGTAGGAAGCAATGACCTCTAGAAGTAGAAAGAAAATCAAAGCTGATTATTCCTCTAAGAGATTATTCAGATTTTCTGTCTTTACTAAATAAGAATCAGTTCATGTAATCTATCTGAAATATTTCTCTCTTACACTAGGGACTGGAAATGTGGATGTTCTTTGAATATTGCTCTCTAATCCTACCACAGACTAAGGACAAAGAGGAGAAAAAAAGTCACTCTTTGTCCACCCAGTTACACTTCTGGGTTTGGGGGTCTTTGTAGTTGTTTTGTTTGATTGGATTTCTTTGCTTTCTTTGTTTTTGTTTTGTTGTTTGGTTAGGGTTTTTTACTACAATGTATTTGCTTATGTTTAAATGTAACATTGTTATTGCAATTCTGCTATATTGCTATTGCTGTAATGGCAGACCTGGAAACTATGTTGGATTCAGCTTGCACACCCCTTGTGAAGCATGTTCTCCCTCCAAACAGTCTACCATACAGTGTTCAATATACTTGTTAGTCCTTAGAAATGTGAAAGAAAACACATACTCAGATAAATACAGCTTTAAAAATGCAGTTAAGTACAATTGGGAAATACAGTTAACTACTCAAACCAAATTCATATTTGCAACATATCCCACACAAAGAAACAAACAGGTTTTGCAATTATAGGTTATGCTTATTCTAAAATGTGAATCATCTCATGGCAGATAAATTTCAAGCCTTTCCCCATATGGGCAGGGCAAAATGCTGAACAGAAATAATGCTACCAGCTCAGAGTCCAATGTATTTTTTGAGCAAAAATCTCCACATTTATTGCTTTTATGTGCTGATGTAGCCAATTGTATTCGTTTTCTCTACAGATTTTTGCCTTTTGGGATTTTGTTTTTTCCCCAAGAAGTAAAAACTTGTATTTCTTATGGTTAGTCTGAAACCGTCTGGCAGGCTGAACCAGACTCATACAATATTAAATATGCACTACCCCCAGCCTTACTGGTGGTGCTGTATCCATGCTGGCTGCCATGTATGGATTTCAAACTATCTAATGATAAAAATCCTGAATGTCAGACATGTAGAATGTCTTTTCCCTTATCAGTTACCTGATAAGTATTTGGAGAAGTGTACCAATATTTGAATTGCTTGCCTTCTTCTAAGGCCATATACTTTTTTATTTTTCTCTGTGTGGACGCATGTGTGAGAACTTTACTTCATGTCTTGAACATAATGAGAAAGAAGTCCTTAACTGTTGTAGACATCTGGGGGTCATCTGGTCCAGCCATCTGGTAAGCAAAACAAATTTCAAAATAAGGTCAGATTGCTCAGCTGAGTTGTGACATCCTTCAAGGAGGTACTGCTTGCGCAGTCTGTCCTCATGTTGATGACCCCAACAGGATATTTTTACCTTTGTACATTAGGGATTGTGCTTATTGCTACTTGTAACCACTACCTCTTGTCGTTTCACTGTGTCTCTGAGCAAACTCTGATACTGTCTATTCTACAAGTTTCTTTTTGTTGTGGAGCACATCAGTTGCCTCCCACCTTTAACCTTCTTTAGTCTGCATAAACCAATTCCCTTATCTGCTCATCATATGTCATATGCTCCTGTACTGAGCTTTTCATGTTCATCCTGAAACTGAATTAAACTTCCACAGAGATGATTAATGTGAGTATTGAATATCAGGATCCCTTGTTAATACTGAATTAGCTAACAAAACCAAAAAAGAAATAGCATCTATGTAATTGCTAATTATCATTCAGATTCTAAAATGAAAATAACACTGGCCCTTCTATTTTCTTGACTTTCCTTACAGTTTTAAGCTTGGATGCTCTGCATTGTATGTAGATGTAATTGCCATGCCTGCCCACCTAGCTTTATCAAGTCTCTGACCATACCATTCAGTCTTGTTCCATCTATTATACCAGTGTCACCCAAATTCCCCTCAGAATCAGGCCATATGGCTGAACCAGACAAAATTCTTGAGTAGTATTTGAAGACCAGAATTCCCTAAGGCTACTTCTTTTGAGCACAGAAGTTTGAGTATTGGCACAGCATTCTGTATCAGTTTATTGGTACAACTGCCATTAGGTCACAGTATTCTTTATGGTTTTCATGATGAGCCAGTGGCAAATACAGCTAAGACAATAACCCGGTTCACCTTTGAATTACACATGCAGTCTCCCAGGGAAGTGTGTTAACTGTAATTGGAGCAGATCCTGAGTGTAACATACAGAATTCTATAATATCTTATATGCAACTTTATTCAATTAGCTTTGAATGTAGACAAAGAAAATCAGGCCTGAATTTTAAATTTCCATCAGTTTGTAGATTATATGGAAGGAAAATGTTCTTTCTTTTGTGGATTCCATTATTTTCCCTGGTCACAGACACTCATAAGGTAGCCACCAATAAAACTTTTTATTGTTAGATTGTAATTTTTAGCAGTGAGAAGAACAAAACCAGAAATGCTAAGAGTGGTAGCTTCTCTCAAATTTAGTTTGAAGCATTAAAGCACTTTCTTTGCTATACAGGCTCTTGTCAGCTACTTCCTATTTGGTTTCCTCTCTTATGGTAGTCCTAAATCAGTTTTTTTAAAAGTTACTAGTCTTTAAATGTGGTGTGTGTGTACGTAGGTTCTGCGATATGGAAAATGCAATATTTCTGTCTGAATATGTGTATGTATACTACATATATATATAAACATTGTAACAGGCAGACCTGAGTTAGTTCCTTAGAATGGAACACAGAAAAGTATTCAACACAAGTTTCTCACTTTCCTGATCTTTCCCTTACCTCCCATGACCAACAGAGCTGGAGAAGTCACTTATTACAAGTCACCATGGTTTGGCTGTTTGTCTAATTTGTGCTAAAACAGCATTGAATAAAATGCTTTCAGCCCCAAGCCAAAGTTAGTTGCTGTCACATTTTTGTGCATACACAGATTTGTTGATCACTTTGGTCATAATCACAATTCCAGAAGGAACTGCTGAATTCATTATTCTACCTATAAAGAAGAATTCCAAGCTTTTGGAGTTTGGATATTTCTCCCACTAGATTCAATTCTCACTAGATTCAATTCTCAAGGATGACCTAATTGCCTATGCAAAATTTATGACAGCAGAAATTCATTTCCATATCTGTGCCTAACAGTGATTCCTTCTTGTGTTTGCAAAACATGCGAGGAAGAAAAAAAAAAAAAAAAAAAAAAAAAAAAAAAAAAAAAAAAAGTGCATTTTTTTCACATTGGCTGGCCACATGAAATTCATTTATGGCAAAAAAAAAAAAAAGCAGAGCAGAAGGAGTTCAACTGTGCTTAAGTTGCTGGATTTTGAGCTTTTAAGTTGAACTGGTCTAGCTCAACAGATCTAATGCAGTTGAAATGAACCATTTCCCTGTTCTAAGCAAAAGCTTAAATATGAACTGAAAATATCACAATAAAGACCTGAAAGGTGTTCTTCTAATAAGAATTCTAATAAGAATAAGCTAAATCCTGCTTTCTTCTATTATGCCATCTAAAACCAGAGGGAAAAAAACCCAAAACCTTTAATAGATGAAAACTAGTTTCCCACACTGGATTTGCAAAACGTATATTGCTTATTTGGTAAGCATGAAGAATGTTGCATAAAGAATGAAAGCAGTCTGTGCCTCAAAGAACATTTTAATCTAACAACACAGATGTTAAGTAGGCAAAACATGCCAGAGTCCCCAGCAGTAGATAATTGGTATTTTTCATGAAATTTCAAATTAATATAATTTATTCACTGTTTCTGGGCTGAGTTGAAAAGTTCTTGATTAAATACTCACTGAGACAAGTCCATTTACTACATTGTATGAAAATATACTTAATCTGAGAAGTGTTTAGAAGAGTTTCATCTGGCATCATCAGATCAATGAGTGACTGAACTACTTCTTTGAAATTACTTGCTTTTCTGAAGATCCTAGATAATTCTTTGGTTGTGAAGAGGCAATGTTATTATGTGTTATAAATTTCAACAGTCCCTTCTTGCTATGATTTTCTCTTTCATATCTGCACTGTATAGGACTAAGAATACTGTTTGAAGTCAAGGTGACTACCTGTTGGCTTCCTGTAGGTACAGATGTTTGGGATACAAACTTTTGGATAATTCAAAATAGAATCTGTCTAACTGCCTTGAGAATCTAGGCTTTGTTAGGCAGAGATGTGAAACGCTTGCAGCTGCAGTCAAGACAAAGGTATGTTTTAAATAGCAAAATTCTCTCTGTGATGCCAAATGTTCTAAAAACAAAATAAAAACCAAACCCCCTAGTGTTTGCTCTTTTGGCTGACCAAAATAAAATGTATGTTGGCATGAATCTGTTTCTAGCAGACAGATCATACAACTGCTTATTTCACAAGTCTTGTGAAATAATAAGAAATATTTCATAAGTCTTGTGAAAATTGGTTATCCATGAAGTTCTCAGACACCAGCAAAGATAGTTGCAAAAAATCATTAGCATAGACTGTTTCTCATTTACAGTCCTATGCAACAGAGAATAAAATGGATATCTACTGACTTCCATAAACAGTTCGTATGCATATAAATGAGAAATAGCTGCGTGCTAAAAGGCTGAGTTTTCCTTAAACTGGAACTTTAAAAAGTATTTTTAAAATACCATTACAATTTCACAATGAAAAGTTATTCATTGCATTTTCCTACTGATGTATGAAAAACTATCTTTGGCTGCATGTGTAGAATTGACTTTCTGTCTTGAAAAATTTTAGAACTCCAAGAATTAGGAGACCTAGCTTCAAATAGATACTGAAAATGAGCAGCAAGTGGTGGCTGGCAGGGGTGGGGCAGACTCTCTCCATGCATTAGAAAGAGTCTGTCAGTGCAGTTTCCCCATGCTTGAGCTGAGAAGGGGATGACACAGGATGGGGGAGTTGGGACCTGGATTGCTGCTTCAGATTAAAAGAAAAAACTAAAAAAAAAACAAAACAAAAAACCAACAAAAAAAACCCCCAACCGACCAAACAAACAACTAAACAAACAAACAAAAAACCCCCACACAAACACCACAGTAGTACCAGTAAGTTGGATTGAGTTGTATACACTCTACCAAGACTAAAATATTTTTTCACATATGTGTTACTGATCTTCTGGATTCTTACCTTGCTCTCCTAGGATTCATGCCACACTGAAACTGCTGCAATAGTGGGAAAGCTTAAGTTTCATCCAGCATTTGTGGCAACACAAACTCAGAAGTGACTGGCATTGAGGGGGGTGATAAACACATGCATAAGGCTTGTTTTGAATGCATGAGACTTGATTGATCTGGAACTGGCCAGTACATTTTATAATGTAATACAGGAGTTCACCTACAGGACAAGTAAATTCTTTAATTTAAGTAGTGGAAATGCTGCCTCCTTAGACCATGGCAGAGTACTTGCCTTCTCAGTTGGGAAAGGGTAAAGTGCTTAATATGCTAATAATCTGTACACCTTTTCTAATTTGGTTCTTTTGTTCTTTTTGTGGCTTTATATCATGAAGGCCATGGCAATAATCAGTTTTTTCTTTGAGCAAAATACTGCTTTTCCTGGCTCTTTATTTGGTATTTTTATCAAGAGAAGCAGAGATCTAAAGAAAACAATACATGATTTTTTTTTTCCTTTCTGAAAATATAAGATACTAGCCTTCAGAAATAACAAAATATGTTCTAAAACTTACTTTTTGAATGGGAAATATCTTGTGCTTAAACATTGTGTAGTTTAATCAAAGGGAGTTAAAAGTACTTTGCTTTATGTAAAGTCATTCTTTATTACATTCTTGATAGGTTTAAAATCAGCTGTAAGCAACAGTAATTTAATTAGATTTTATTTAAGCACAATGTTAAGCCAGTGCTTGTGAATCAAAATCTTCACACACACTCTGATCCTACTTCTTTTCCAGTTCTGTTTTCATGCCTCCTTCTAGTATCAAATTAAAAAAGCCCCAAATCAGTATAGCCCATTTAGAGGCTGGCAGTGAATCACTAAATACAAGTGTAATCATGTATAGAAACAGAAAATGTATTTATATCTTTTTCCACAGCCTACGCATTCATTTCTGAATCCAATTTAGCAATTTAGTTCATGTCACATCTTAGTTTCTTGCTTAGATTTTAGCACACTGAGGAGCTTTCTGATCATCTGTTTATAACTTTCTCCTTTCCTTAATTGGTAGGTGTATAATATTTATACTAAATTAAAATTCATGGTATCACCCACACCCTTTAAATTCTCACATTAAAATATATGGCAAATCCCGTCTTGTGTTCAGCCAGAGTGAATGTAAAGTCTGAAGCTGATTCTTCAGAACTTCACCTTTTTCTCTGAGTAATCTGCTTGACACCAAAACACATGCATAAACAATCAAGTTTTGCAGCCAGTTTGAAATAATTCTAATGTTTGCTATAGATATGTCTGTGTCAAGGTATCTCATGCTTAGATCTGTAAAGACACAGAAATGGTATGCATGATTTGGAATGCTTGATTTGACTGGTGGCAGTGACTTTTTATGTTGTCCATTTGTTGGGATCCTGTAGAAGCTAGGAAATACAGAAGAAGGCAGTAACCACACTATCTGTGGCTGTACCCTGCAGCTTCTACTGTTTCTTCTTTATTGATGAGAAGGAATTTATCCTATCTTTTCTTTAGTTTGCCTTTTTTTGGTTGGTAGATATTTTGTTTTGTTGGGGGTTTTTTGTTGTTGGGGTTTTTTTTTGTCTGTTTGGTTTTGGTTTTTTGGTTGTTATTGTTGTTTCCAATGTTGAATTACCAAACAAATCTCATTGCCCAGGAGTTTGAAAATTCAAATTGACAAAATTTACATATGTTCTCCATAGAAACTTGCCATTATAAGAAATCTCTGCTGTTCCATGAGAAAGAAAAACAATCTTTTGGCTGATTTTAGGAAAAAGAAGCTGGTCAAACTATTAGTGATAAACAGACCATTCAACCAGTTTGGACTTTTGCGTATATATGTTTTTATAGGTAAGGTAACTATTTGCATGTATCAAGTGCAATGGCTGTACCAGGGCAGATAATATCATCCAGTAGACTGCTTATTAATGCTGCATAGTAAATTATAATTTTAGACACATAATAGGATTTCTGTACTTTGAGAAAAGAAAAAGTGAATAAACAGGAAATTGAGAAGTTTAAACTATGGAGTAATTCATTCCTAGAAGACTAGCGTGAATAGGATATATTAATGTTTTCATTCCAGTGCCAGCTTTGAGAAGCTGCTGCCAGCAAAAGCGGCTGGTAGTATTTTAGAAAGAAATTTAAATAGAATTTTCTGTGGAAATGAGAAATACAAGAAAGCAGACATATTTGGTATTTCTGTATGTTAGGTCTGTAACAAAAGGAGTAGTTAGTTCTACCTATTTTCCTTAACCTTTGGCTTCCTGGTTCTAGTTCCAATGTGTTTGGTCACTTACCCTACACAATGTTTCTCTTTAACTGGGGTGTTTGACCCAGTTATCATCACCACCACTGAATAATACCTGCAGGGTGTTTGCTAGGAAAGGCTTGGTCATATTTTAGGCCACAGTCAATTGCTTGAAGAAAAAATAATGTTCAATGTGTTTGCTGTAAGTAGGAAGTAGGAGAAAACACCAAATGCTGAAGGACAACACTGATTGTTTGGGAAGTGAGGTGCTACCATCATTAGAGTTTTGTCTATACGTGGTACATCTCTTAATGGTCCTAAATGAACTGTGAGCTTTTGACACAGAGAAAATTATTATCAAGTTGTAGCTTCACATCCCTTTGTTTTGCTTATTGATAATATATTTTCTTATTGCATGCAGGAAGCAGTAAGGGAGAGAATAACTGTGATTCTAACAAATTAACTCTGTTTGAAGTCAGTTTCCTGTAAATGGCTACAGAACTCTCAAAAGCCTTTTCCAAAGTACTGGGGGAAGCAAGAGGGAAATGTTGTCTTCAGGTACATTTTCCAAAGACAGATGAGGCCCCATGATCACTAGTTTCTGTGTCAGCTGCTTGGCATGTACATTTGCCATGCCCAGGCACATGCAGAATAGGGTCCCTTGTCCAAGGGAAGAGTTAGAAATGGAGTTTAATGAAAAGACAAAGCAGAGCACATTGATTAGGTACTGTCCGCGTCAGATAAGTGTCCTGACCACGCCTGTTTGCACTTGAATGGTGCCTTTAAATCTGCCCCCCCCCCCCTTTTTTTTTTTTTGGCTGTGCTGCATGCTCTTTTGGCTCTCCTGCATGCTTATTTCCCGCCCCCATCCAACAAGGTCCCTCCTGGTTCTTCTGCTGAAATCCCATAGTAAACCTTTTAGAAGCACAAAACATTAATCCCAACATGAAGTCTGACAGATCTGTTGTACACAGTCCCACAGCCTCTGTGAGGATGCAGTGACAATGGATCTCAGGACTGCTGGTGGGGCAGGCTGCTCTCCTGCTCTCACTTGAGGAGCCCAATCAGGAGGGGTCACCATGGATCCCCACCTGATTTTCTCTTGTCTTCTTTTTGTTTGTGGAGAACAGTTACAGAAACAAAACCAGGATTCTTTAGAAAAAAAATCCATTTCATTGAAAACCCAGGTCAGTAAAGGACTACTAGCATGCAAGGTGCTCCAAAAATATATGAGAACTGGGGCTTGAGGTGGAGTGAGATGTGGTTTTTGATACTGCAAGTTCTGACTCTTGCTTAGGGACCACCTGCAGCTGATTTGCCATCCAAGGCAATCCTGGAACAGAGGGCCTCAATCTAATGGAAAATCACTCTGAGAAATTTTCTCAGAGAAGTTCTCCAGTAATGTCCAGTAAGTAACTGTTGGTAAACCTCACAAAAATTCTACATTGGCATTATGACTGTTACATTTTCCACACAATTTAATGAAATTACTGAACTGAATATGATAGAGATTTTTATTTTCAACTGTCAAATGAATATTTCATTTGATAACCATCAGATCTAAAACCCCCCCTCTTATTAGCATTATTCCATGAAACTTTCTATTTCTACTTTTATATATTTACCCTGACTAAAAGTGGGACTCTCTGCTGTCCAAAAGTGCATGTTACATATAGGAAAGTACAGCACTGGTCATACTACCAACAAGAGTACTCAAAAAGTCCTGAAAAGTACTCCTGCAGTAGTAGCAGTAGCGTAGTTTTAGGTTAGACATAAGCAGCGTGCATTCAGAGGCATTGGCACAGGTTGCCCAGATAAACTGAGTGCCCCATCCTGGAGAAGTGTTTAAGGCCAGGTTGGATGGGGCTATGAGAAGCCTGGCCTTAGGGGAGGGTGCCTCGATTGACAGGGAGGTTAGAGCTAGAGGATCTCCAAGATTCCTTACAACCCAAACCTTTCCATCATTCTATACTATAACACAATATGCTATTGTAAAAATTGCATTTCCTAGATTATGTATTTATTGGTGACAGAATTTTCACAGTGCTTCTTAGCCACAGGTCTTCTGTTTTACTGGTTCTTATTCTTAATCCCTTATCTCTTAGGGATAAAAGAAGAGTGGTTTCATTTCACTAATGATTTGCAGATTGGGAAACTGGGGCAAAATCCAGGAAGATCTAAGTAAGATTATTCAGGAATTTGTTGGCAGAGCAGCAGTTTCAACCTTCAGTCATCCCTCTGAAGGTTCAGCCATGCTGCAATTCAGACATAATGATAGAAGAATCCAGCATTTCCTTTTGCCAGAAACACAGTTAATGTAACAGGGTTTAAGTCAAGAGTGACATCCAGTGGTCAGACCCATTTTATTTCTGAGTTTTCAACCTTGTGGGCAAGCAACAGTAATCCAAGTACAGACTAGCCGAATTTAGCCCTTTATTTTTTTATTTTTTATTTTTTTTCCTCAGCATTTTCTGTGGAAAAACAAATCTTGTGCATTGCTCAAAAAACTGTTCAGTGTCTATGAAACCACTTTGGCATCAGGACTGCTCTGAAATTCTTTGGTTGCAATAATTGCTTTATGTCTCTGCTGATTATAATTTATAGATTGTATTTTTGGATTGATGATCAAAGCCTCAAGGGCTAAGATCCTTTTACTGGCTGACTCAGGCCTGCTGAGTGAGATGTGCATATCTTTATATGAGATATGCACATCTTTATGTGCATATTCTAGTAGTGGTCTTTGATGCTTTGCTCTTTCCATTTTATTATACACTTCAGGAGAAAAATTCCCCTAAGGGATACTGAAATTTGTGACCACATCTGTCCAGAATAAATCCACTCTGCTGTGAGCATAGTGTCTAAACTCTTTGAGGAGTGTCTCATGGAATGGCCATCCATAGAGAAGAAATACAGTTCTGTCAAACAGGCTATTAATTCCTTTGACTGTCATTAAATACTACTTTCTTTTAATCAGATCTAGTCGTTGCCATGTGTGTCTCCTAACACCACAGTGGTTTTAGCCTTATCAAAAGAAGCAAATCTCCACAGATCATATACATAGCAAAACCTGCTTATCAATTAATGTTAAAATCAGGAAAGTGACAACAGAGGAATACAGGGGGGACAGGATTTACAATAAATGTGGTGTTACAGATGGATAATAATCTGGTATCTCTTGGCAGTAAACTGATGACTGAAAATGTTCATGGTAAGAGAGGAAACTCTTACAGAAGTGAAAAATGGAATGCCAGTCTGTTTAGAACAAGAGAAAAGCTGACATTCTCTCTCACAAAGAGCACCAATCTGTGTATTCTCAATATGACAGTTACATTTCATGCCTTTTTATTCTTTGTCCCACAGCTGCTAATTAATGTGTAAATTACTGCCTGTTACTAGGCTGACCCTACAAACTTACCTGATATGTATTCCTGTTAAAGAAACTATTTGTCAAGTTTATAATTCAGTTTATAACTAATCAATTAATATGGGCTCATTCAATTAACTAGATCTGAACTAAAAGATAACTGAGTCAAATTCTTTAAATAAACTACTTTATTTTAGCAATTAGTCTGAAATGAAATTACATTTTAGATTTCATTGCCATATGAATTGAAAAGACAAGGGGTATATCTGTTTGAGATATTACTTTCCTTAAAAACTTCCATTTTAATTAGATATATAGAAAAGCATTCTACTAGGCAAGACTAGAAGATAAATATAATAAATTTAATTTTTACTGTAGTGGTGAAATCAACTTCATACAAACAGAATTCTAAGCTTGGACACCCATGTTACTAATGTATCCAAATTCATATTCAGAGTATGCAGCTAAGGTATTTGTTTAGTTTATTTTTTGTTTCTTGCAGTTGTATCAGACTATATATATAAGTCTTATATAGTCTATAAGACTATATACCTGTCACACTTTTTTTTTCCAACTCAATTTAAATGAAATTTATTTTTGGTTATCTTCAGAACAGCTGGAAGCTCAATTTTCTTCTCCTGTTTTTGGTGAGATGACTTTTGGCAAGGCAAGCAATGGATATTGCAAATTAATTTTGAATACTAAATTTGTGTGTCTGTTTTCTGTTATCTTTTGGACTGGTAAAATGATCCACAATAGTTATAACAAAAATTAGTGCCTTGCATATGGTGCATTAAAATAATAGATCCATATTTGTGGGCATGTTTTACCAGTTATTTCCTCTTAAGTGTATGCCTAGAAAAATCACTGCCCTTATTTTTGGAGGGAGCTAATGCCCTTAGGAAAATATAAATAACATTTTTAGTCTGCTGTTTTTGTCATACAGAAAATTGAAAAACATCACATGGTAAGCACTGATTATTATTTCTGACTGCAAGCCCAATCTAATCTTCCACACTAAAATTTTTTCTCATTGCATTTTGTGGCAAAATAGTCATGTTTCATTTAAGGCGGTAATAATGTAAGCCTAATAATTGCCATGACAGAAATGTAGTGTTGCATGCAATAGTCTGGGTTCGTAGAGAGCCTTTTAGCCTGAAAAATGTCAGTGCATTTTCAAAACTAAGTATGTACTAAGGCTATATTCATCACAGGAGGGGGGAAAATATCCATCATCTGTCATTACTAGCACAAATCAAAAGTCACTACAGCTATGCAAAACACATATGGTCTTATCACTGAGGGTGACAACACAAAATTACATTGTATGGCATGTTGCATAGCTGAGGAAGTGATGTTTGACTTAGGAGTGCTAAGTAAGTAAGTAAGTAAATAAATAAATATAATAGACATTTTTGATATTTGATATGAGTAGACATAGGATTTCATGGTGAGACTAGTAATTCCATGATTAATGTAAGCGAAGATGTTATTTATGCACAATGTGAACTCAACATTCTTTGGGCTAAATATTATGCATTGAAAATCAGTGGGATATATTGAAAGCCTTCCTTTCTAGAACTGAAATTGTCTTTGACCATCAATGAAAGGGGCTTAAAAATTCCAACTGAAACACAGGTAAATAATTGCACTGCTGAGCAAGTTGTTATTGTTTCCAATGCAAAAAATAACAATCCAGGCAAAGATTGAATTTAAAGATATGCCTTACTTCACTTGGTATGTGCAAAGTACAAAAGGCAAAGTGTAACTGCATGGACATGCAAAGTTTCCCTTTGTGGAGCTGAAACTCCTCAGGTTCAACATGCTTGTTTTTGCTTCAAGCCTCAAAAGGAATAAACATCTTCCCTTTTAGCTTATTCACTCCCTCACTGGCTCCGTCTTTGCCTGCCTGAAGTCCTCATGTAACAGTCTCCCCCAGTACATTTCTTGTATCGTTAACTTTTTTGATTTTACTTCTCCAGCAACTTTCCAATCTCATTTCAGCCTCCATAACCACACTCCAGTGGCTTCACAGAGATAGCTGTGATACTGTTTCCTTTCTTCATTAGTCATCTGAAGCCGTTTGGGTTGTGTTTGTGTGAGTGCAGAGTGTGGAGACGCTGGTCTCCACAGCTCAAATCACTTAAGTCATGAGCTTATACAAAAGTGGGGGAGAGATAAAGGGACAATTGCGAGTTGGATAAGCTTAAATTGTACAACCAGTAGCCTCCTGCATAATATTTAGAAACTATCAGGATGAGATCCTTCAATGGACTCTGTGGTAGCTGAGAGTCTGCTCTATACGTTCATATTTGCATGCATTGCATGGTGCAGTAGAGATTTGAGATGGTGGGATAAAATAATCACTCATTTTTTAGGACCATAATGAAATATTGTTATCATCCAGCTGTATTAGGTTTGCATGGCAAGATTCCTGTCAAGCAGAGCAGCCAATAGGGTGGCTGCTGTGAGGGATGCTAGAAGCTTTCCCCGTGTGCTCTAGAGTGAGTGCCAGCTGGCTCCAAGACAGATGCACCGCTGGCCAAGGCAGAGCCCAGCACCAACAGTGGTAGCACCTCTGGGATAATGTGAATGATAAATGTATTTAAGAAGAAAAAATACAGCAGTGCAACAGCAGCCAGAGGAGAGGAGTGAGAATACAGGAGGGAAAGAACTCTGCACACACCCAGGTCAGTGGAGAAGGATAGACAGATATTTCCCTGTAGCCCATGGTGCAGACCACAGTGAGGCAGCTGTGCCTCTGCAGCCATGCAGGTCCATAGTGAAGTCCCTATCCAACCGCAGCATGGAATACCTCACACTGGAGCAGCACGGTACCTCAAGAAGGCTGTGATCCTGTGGGAGGACCATGCTGGAGCAGGTTCCCTGGGGAAATGCCATGGGGGACCCATGCTGGAGCAGGCTCTGCCTGAAGGATTGATCCCATGGGAGAGGACCCACGCTGGGGCAGTCTGGGGAAAACTGCAGCCCGTGGGAAGGACTCCTATTTGAGAAGTCTGTGGAGGACTGTCTCCTGTGGGAGGAATCCCATGCTGGAGCAGGGGAGGAGTATGAGGAGTCCTCCCCCTGAGGAAGAAGGAGCGCCAGACACAATGTGATGAGATGACATGAGTCCTTTCTGTGTCTCTTTGTGCCACTGGGGGCAGGAGGTGGAAAAAATCAGGAGTGAAATTTAGCCTGGGATGAAAGGAAGGGTGGAGATAAGGTTTTTGAAGTTTTGGGTTTAATTTTCATTATCCTACTCTGGTTTGTGTAAACACATTCAATCAGTCTGAGTCTGTTTTGCCCCAGTGGTGATCTCTCCTGGTCCTTGTCTTGCCTTGTGAGCCTTTTGTTACATTTTCCCTCTCCTGCCCAGCTGAGGAGCAGAGTGATAGAGCGGCTTTGGTGGGCACTTGGTTTCCAGCCAGGGCCAAACCATCATGTTAGCAAAAAAGGAAAACAAAGCATGTTTCTGACACATTCTTTGTATAACATTGCTGAAGGCCCTGGATAGATGCCTACTCTTCTCCCAAGGAGAAGTTATTTATGTCTGAGGTTATTAGACAGCTGAAGAAAAGAAAGCAAATCACTGCATTTACTAACTAGTGCCTCCATACAAATAAAGAAGAATTAGATATTAAGAGTGAAGAATTAAATATTAAGAGTTAAATTAGTTGTTAAATAAACAGAGAGTTCCATTCTGAAATAGTTAATCAGGGTTAATATTACTTTCAAAAAGTCAGAAGTGTGATCTGGAGTCCTCTTAATTGCCATCTCCCTCAAATATACATATGGTAGTCACAAGAAACCTTACATTTTATTTTAGTAATTTTATGTCAGATTAAGAATGAAGGCAGAGAAGAGGCATAATCAAAGGCTGTAGTTATTGTGAAATAGAGAATGCATCAGAGACAGTGCATAGCTTTTGTTCCACTCATTAATTTGATGTAATCAGTTACCACATATTACAAAAGAAATCACTACAATTGCATCTTACATCTAAAATGAATTATTCAACGTGGGGAGTGTGCAGCCACCTTTTAAAAAAATGATCAAATTTTAAGGACAGAATTGTCAAAAAACTTCCAGCACTTCTGCTGTAAAATGATTTTCTTTCATCAATAGTATTTCTACTGGAAATCTCTGAGTAACATCAAGACATTAAGCAGTGCTTAGTAAAAATTAAAATTAAGATGAATGATTTAGTATCACCACACTAATCTTCTGAAAAGAAGATTAGTGTGGTGATACTGCAGATGTTTGAAATGTTGCATTGCATATACAGATAAATAAATTACCTCTCTTCCTTCTGGTTTAATCATTTTAGATCCATCTGAGATAACAGCATGTTATTTACTGTGGTGTCACTGCACTGATGTCATTGTGACTGCTGTTATTTACCAGTTTTATTTTGGCTCTGGAGGAAGTAATGGATATTAGCATAGAAAATGCTTTCTCTGGACATAAATATCTCATCAGTTAATACAGGTGTAAGTCCTTTGAAGCAGATCTGATCCTGCTTTAGTCTTTTCAGAATCAGTTTTACCCTTCTTTATCACCATGAGTAGGCAGTCTTCCAAGGTCCCTGGAACCTGGTGAACCTGGAACCTGGTGAAGTCTGTGATACGACAGTGTTAAAGCAAGAGCACACCCTGCAGTGATTACACCACTGCTGACTACTGCTTTACCCCTTTGTGGTCAGGCTCACCTCATCTCTTCATGCAAGCACAAGACCTCTTTGATGTATCTCTTCCATATTTGTTACCCATCAGTGCACAAATGTGCAACTACTGAAGCTAAATGCAAATGAGTTCTGAGATGTTTGTTGGAGCAGGAATAAAAACACAATACTGAAAACAAAAGCAGAGCGTGCACAATTAAGTTAAATAGATCAATTCTGTCATGGAGAAGTACATATTGCATTCAAAGCCACATTTTGTCTTTGTCTTTTAAAATAGTTATTAAGACACCTGTATAGCAATTTTGAGTAAAGTAAGTTGGGATTTTGCTTGTTTTATTTTAAAAATATTTTCACTCAAACTTGCAGATAGTGATCATTTTTAATGGGGGAATTATTTCATATTTCCTTCATTCTATTTTGTTCAAATTTCACTCAAGACATTATTTTGCAAAATCTCTTCTATGGAATAAAAAAATAAGAATAATATATACATTTTAAATTGGCTTTAGGACCCTGAAATACAGTCACACTGGGCACAGTGTGACCACCTAGTACTGCTGAAGCAGAATCCACAGCATATGAGTCATGCTCTTGAAGCTGCTTCCCCTCAAATTTAAATGTTTTATTTGGCAAAGTTTTCAGATTCTTCAAGCTATTTAATACATAAATTCTTGTAGTAGGCTTGTTCACCTGTTGTGTCAGAATTCACTCACAGTGCAGAATTTCTGGTGCACATTTCTTATGTTGCTTAAAGCTCTGGAGTAATTCCTTTCCCTCCCTCCCTCCCTCCCTCCCTCCCTCCCTCCCTCCCTCCCTCCCTCCCTCCCTTTCCTTCCCTTTCCTTCCTTCCTTCCCTTTCCTTCCTTCTTTTTCTTCTTTCCTTCTTCCCTTCCTTCTTTCTTTCTCTCCAGTGTATTTCTGGGTTGCAGAGGCATTTTGAATGTGTGTGTGTCGATGGCTCTTTACAAATCCATATTTTATGACTTTCATTACTTCATGAAGTCTGAGGGAAGCAAGCCTTTTCAAAAAAGATGTGGTGCATTCAGGAGGTATCGTCATCCTAATGGTATACTTTGGTTAGCACACGCTATATTGGCACATGCAGTTGTTCTCAAAAAGGTACAGTGCTAGACAGAAAGGCTACACTTGAAGAAACAAATAAAAATGGGATTGAGGCTATTCACTCACCTGGCCAGCAGTTCAGTCTCTGTGGTTTGCCCCTTACTGTCTTCTGAACTCTTCTTTCTTAATCAAAAGGACAGTTAGAAGAGAGTGATCCTCCTTCAAAAAAGCCCTTTACTTTTTCTTAGCTTTTTCTTAGCTATTTTAGAGCTCAGGATTAATTATTGTCAGATGGTAAGGCTTTTAGGAGTAATACAAGTCCAATCCGCTCTTACATTTCCATGAAGTATTTTGGTATGAATACATCCCAGTTAAGGGTCTGGTCACTGTGGTAAGTCCCACAGTTTACAGGGTGGTGTAACATCTGCTCAGGTGAAATAGGGAAAAAACTCTAAGCAATAAGATTATATGGAAAACTGAGTTAAAGCTAAAAAACAGACCACAGATCAGCAATCACAGTAAGCTGAAGGAGAAAACGAGATGTTTGTACAGAGACCTCTTGGGCAGAGTCAGAACCAGCATCAAGATCTCTTTATTTCTACAGCACTGTGCTAATTGGCTTTAACTGTCTGCAGGAGGAATATTCTGTGTGAGAATGATAAGCAGCAGCAGTTACAAAAGGAGAAGATATTAAAAGTAGGACAACTATAAAATTATTTTTCTTTATAGATCTCTGAAGCTTGCGATAGACAGCAGTTTAAAGGGTCAGTCAGGAGCATCTTCCAGAGCAGTGTGGTTTAGATAATTTTGCTTAGAGACATTCATGGTCTCTTTCATTAAATTATAATTTTATTAATCTTTTAATTCATCCATCTATAATTATTTCCTTTAACGTACTGTATCAAAGTGGTTTACAGTTTAAATAATGCTAGCTGAAGGAGGTTTTTACACTTGCAGTGAAATTATTAATTCTTAATTGCTTTTATGAGAAATAGGGAATTACCATCCCATCACATCTCAACAATGTTCACAATAATGTTTTGGGGGTTTATCTTGTTTTTCCTCTCCCCACTTTATTTGGGGGAACTATCTTGTCTCCTCTACTAGGTAGTACTATAAAAGTATTTCACACCTGTGGTCAATTGTTGTCAATTCCTATTTTTTTATTATTATAGTATATATTTCTTAAAATTCACTAATTAGAGCTATATAACTTTTCATGTTTTGCACTCAGATTCTTTCCAAACAACTTGTAAGATTCTATTTGACTTGGTGATGATACTGTAATGGTTTTAAATTCAAAATCGGGCAGAAACACCAAATTATGTAGAGGTTTAAATATTTTCTTAGTGTGAAAATAAGATTAGGAGAAAAGGCAAAACAGGCTCAACTTAAAGATAAAAATAAATATAGATTTATTAACACACACTAAAAGAAAGAGGGAAAGAAAAAAAAATAAAGCTTTCAAAGCACTCTCACCACTTCCACCAATGGTTTACTTTCTCACATACAACATAACGAGACAAAACTTGTAATTTTCAGTAAGTTTCACCATTCAAATATAATCTTTCATCAGTTCTTTTAGGAAAGGAGTCTCTCTTAGAAACTTCTATGGAACTGCTCCACTAACAACATAAAGGTTGTCTTGTGGGTCTCATCTTTCACGAACACAGCCGCCCAGAAACCTGCCTTTGTGAGGTCCTTCCCAATAGCAGCTTTCCCAACACTGCATATGGGCCATATCTGCTTATTACGGGTACTGTTTAAGGATGCTTCTTCTAGTATAAAACCAAGATTCTCTTCTATTTCCAAAATCATCTTCGTCTCAAAAACTAAAAATCTCCTTTTCCTTAGGAGCAGAGAGCTACATATCACTTTTAACTAGAGGTTTACATCCCCCCAACAGTATTCACATGTCACAAAAAAAAATAATCCATTATCCATAGTTTACAGGAGACGTCCAGCCAAATTAGGCCACTCCTTTTCTTTTGTTCTAAATAGTCTTTTCACTCATTCTTCACTGACTTGAAGTTTCATGCTATGTCCTTTTATAGTCCAATCACTTTGTCTGTTCTCACTTTAGGAAGGGCTGGTGCTCTGGGAGATCCATTTGCTGGCAGGAAAGAGTTAAAGCTTGCCCAGGCCTGCGGTGCTCATGTGTTTCTCGCCGGGCGGCAGCTGCAAAGACCTCAAAGCCATGCCGGTAGAGGAGGCGGGTGGATGCTTTCTTATCCACCCCTCGATCTGATCCAGCATGCGGCCAGCCCTGCGGAGCCAGAGCCCCCCGTCTGCCCCGCCGGCAGCCAGGAGAGAAGAGCAGCTCGGCTGCTCCTCTCCAGCGGCTCCTGGAGACCCGTCCTGGCCCGGCCGCCCCAGGCGGAGCAGGCCTAAGCTGGGCCCCGCCGCGGCCCACGATGCTACCTGGTGGCTCACCGGGAGAAAAGAGAGAGGGAGAGCTTGAACAAAGCCTCACTTTTGTATGGGTATTACCAAAAGTCGCATTTTGTTTTCTCGGTGGTCAAACCACATGCCAATAGTCAAGAACTGGCCCTTGATAGGTCCTTGGCTTTTCTAAAGAATCCAAGGTCCTAACAGGGCAATAGTCCATATTATTCTCTAACCAAAAACCAAACTGTGTTAACCCATAACAGATACTTGTTTTTTGGAAAGACTGAGTGAGAGGCCATACTTGTGCTTTCCCTCTTACTACCAGTTTATTCAATGTTGCAGGAAGTGTCTATGGCCTAGATGCCTTTAGGAACTGTGTGTTCAAAAGTATTCTGTGTGATGTAGCATCCAGTTTCCAGTTCATTTCACAGTAGGCTTTGCAGTGCCTGTAACCTTTCCTACATTGTGGAGTCTACTTAACACCTTGAAGTGGATGTGGACTCCTTTCCATTACATGATGGCTTCACAGCAGACTTTCCACTATATTCCTAGACACTATCTGCTCACCCACCTGCTCATTGAATTTGTCACAGAACTCTGTAGTAATATGGTAATATTTTTGAGTCATTTTATCCGCAGAGCTGTATTGACTACTCTCCACTCGAGTGTCTTCACCCTTTTGCTTTCTGTATTTCATCATTATACGTTCCACTAGTTGCCTTGGTACAGATCACAAACACACGAGTCTTGACTTTTCATGTAATTGCTAGGCATGATTTTGTAATCTTCTGTTGTTAGCACGGGGCCAGGATTTTCCTCTCTGATCATCTGTCAGAGAGGCTCAGGGTACCAGTTCATAATATATAGGAAACACAATCAGATGTGATATATGCAAGGTGTTTGTTTTACTAGAGTAATACTTGGTGATTTATTTCCTTTGGCTATATTAGTTGCCAGTGTTGTTTCATGAATTATTGTTGCATCAAATGCCACAATAGCCAACAACTCATAGTCTACACCTCCCTCTCAATATGATGCATGGATGTTTGATACAAAAAAAAAATCATAAACATAAATGCAAATTAGAATTTTCTGTGTTTATTTAGTATCAGCAGTGTTTTACATCAAAACCTTTGGCTTGTGAACAGACAGGAGATATCATAAAGGCAAAAGCATTTCCAGAAGGCTGGGATGCAACTTTTTAATGAAGTATGTGTGAAGCAGTATGCGTGTTACATGGGATTATCTAAATATTGCCATAATAAAGTTCAGAGGTTTTGCAGAGATTCAGTTAATCTTTCTTAAATAACTTTGCAACTCTAGGTGTTTGATAACACCTACAGCATGTCAAATGCTTACTGTAAATGCACAACTATTTTTTCAGCTGTAGATACTGCAGATTTTAATGGCAGTTAGGAAAGTTGTCAAGTACATTTCTTCAGAACTCTAATTAATATTTTATTTTCATGGATTTTGTTTTCTGCATTTGTGTATTTGGCACATACTCATAGCTAGTATACAAAGTGAATGGCTGCATCTGCTTCAGCTAATTTTTGCAGGAATAAAGCCAGATTCTGAAATTGCAAGGCAGCATCTCTGATTTTAGGTAAAACCTGAAAAATTTATTCCTTATGCTTGTGGTGAAAAGACTCTGAAGAATATTTGTCGAAAGACTATAGTCTTTTCAGTATCAGGACCCAGGTTTTTCTCAGAAAAAAATATGAACTTTCAATCTGCTGCAGTCAATACTTGTAAATTACACTGTGGCCCCTTTAATTTGGTTAGGGGAATTTGAATTGTCTCCATGATATTTGGCAATTAATTCTAGAGAATCTTTTTCTTTAAATAGTAGGAGAAGTTGCAGAGAAGGAATTTATATATCACAGGAGAGTACTATTAAGTGGTTGTCCTGATCTTTAGATGTAACTCCTGTTACAACATCTTGCATAATTAGCACAAGTTTCTACATAAAAAATAAAGTTTTACAGAGATACACAATAACTATAAATAAAGAAGCCAATTGTTTATCTTGTTAATTTTATTGTAGTAGATACTTGCTAAACTTTCTAATGTCAAATTTCTTTTATAGTATCTTGTTTTACATTTTTGTAATGATCTTTAAACAACCTTGTTGTTACATCTCTGCCCATTTAAGATACAGTACTCCTTTGTTTCTTCACACTCTTCCTCTCAAGAATCATCTACTGCAGCATAGTTTACATGAACACTTCTTATCCATGCATCCAAAATTAAATGTGTGTAGCATTGTTACAGATTATGCGGCCACTGAGCTATCGTGGTGTTTCTGTGCTGGCTCCTAAATGCTTTAATGATAATACTTAAATGTAGAAAGCCCCAGTTATTTTCAAACCCTGAGTCCTAAAAAGCAGCTTCTCTCTGGATGGGATACCAGTGCACTTTCAGTCAGTATAGAGATTGAGCAATTTTCACTTCTATGTAAAAAAAAACAACAGAAGATCAGTGCCTCTGAAATCTCTGAACTTACAGTGCTTCCAAGGGACTTTAGGTACAGAAATGGTGAAAGCATTTGAGCAAAAGTTATCCTTTTTCACTTACTGGTGCAAGAGTTTGTTGAGGTGGCTGTGAGTGTGATGACTAATTAATGTAATTTTATCCTGTTATTAGCTCAGGCTCCTACAAGGGTAACTCAGCATTCTCTACAAGCTCAGTCAGGCCAAATCATCTGTGGGGAGACATTCTGTAGATAGGGAAAAAGGATTTTGTGCTCTGGCCTGAAGGGTGGTTGATTTGGACATGGTCAAGGTGAAGACTCCAAACTGTGTTAGATCAGACAGAGCTGGGAAATGGAGCATATGCCTAGAATGGTGTATTTTTGGTGTTTGTTGGTTTTGGTTTGGGTTTTGGGTTGGTTTTTTTTTTTTGGCGTGTTTTCATTTGGATTTTTTGTTTGTTTATTTGTTTTGGTGGGTTTTTTTATTGGTGGTTCTGGTTTTTTGAGGGGTTTTTGTGCTCTTTTAGTGGGGGGAGTGATTGGGGCAGTCACAGCAGATCAATATCAGTAAATTTTCAGGATTTCTTCAAAATTATGGTCTCGAGTCCCGTATTTGATTTTCTGAGGCAATGCATGTTTGTAACACATACTGACTAACTCTTTGAAGATATGTTTTTCAAAAAGTGATTTTTAAGTTTCAAACTTTGCTCTTCAGAAAATAACATGCTAATTCAGTATTAATGCCTAAACATAAACACTTTAACCTCTCAGAACTGCAAAACCTCCCAAAAAAAACCCCCAATAGGTGTAGTTTCTTGAATTTTGTGTTCTATTTGCCTTTTTTTATTCTTTCCCTACCCTCACCCCTATTACCACTGCATCCTCATCCTGATACATTTTACTTACTATAGCTCTGTTCATTGATTATAAATTCACCTTTCACTCTCTCTCTTTCCTTTGTAAACAAAGTAATCTGTCTCCTTGACCCTGACCCAACATGCAAATACAGCTCATTCGAGTTTTCTTCTTGAGGTGTATAGGGCAGGCCTTTAGAGCAGTGCATCCTTTTCCTCTGATCAACCTGCACATTTGCAGCTCAGCTATGGAGTCCTCAGATCTTCCAGCCTGTTGAGATACACAACTTTCCCTTGAAGTGTGCAAATGACACATTATATACAGGAAATTCACTTAGGCATTTTACAGTGACTTATTAACATCCACACTGCAAAATTCACACATTCAATCCTACAGTTCATAATCCTTCCCAGCAAAAGACATTGTTCTCATAGACACTCAAAGACACTGCACTAACTTTGGTAAACAGAATTTGGTGAACGTGAAACCATTACAGTTGACCAATGATATTTTTCTGGGTGGCAGTCATAATGATAACCCTTTTAGGAGATCAGTTTTAAATAAAAGTACAGCATATAGTTACACAAGGTGTTCGTGTTTCCATGTTTCATCTGTGATTAGTTTCTAATCTAGACTGTTGAACAAAATTAATTTAGGGAATATTTCCATGATTTTAGGTTAGTTGCAAGGTTTGAGTGTTTGGTAGTATTTTAATTGTGTCTCAAGTGGTGATTCAAGGCAGGTACTCAGTGCAGGTTTAGTTATTTAAATCATTTGCTCACTTCTTAGAAGGACTGAGGATGTAATGAAGAACAACTGTACCCTTTCAACACCCACTTATGTCACAAAACCAACAGAGGGCAATAAATAAATCTGAGTTCTAACATTTCCTGAAAGAAAATCTTGTGATTGGTACCAGAAATTGCAACACATGTGAACTGGCAACCTTCTGTAAAATTACATGGTACCCACTTGTACTGATTTTCATTTCAGAAATCATTGACTTTTCTCTCACTTATATGAACAATGATCTCTTTTAAAGAACACATGTGAATTTCAGGTATCTGTCCAAATAAATTCACATAATATATATTAAAAGATTTATGATAAATTTAGCAAAATGTGAAACCAATAACTCCATCTCTTTAGGCAGAAACTTCAGAGGTCTCTGGTTTTATGCACCCTTTATTATATGTATGTGAATAAGGATGTTAATAATCAGGGATATAATCTGTGTTGTTATAAAGCAACAACAACAACAAACAACATTTGGAACAGCACACCTTATATACCTCTGTTTTTAAAAGAGCTTATTGAAGTGCAGAGTTATGCCAAAAATTAATTTTTTGGAAGCTGTCTTATCTGCTGAACTTTTTATTTTTTCCTTAGCTTTGTCTAAATTATTTTTGCAATTATTATTTTGTTCAAGTTTTCTCTAGACCTAGGATGAAGAATTTGAAATTCATGTTTGGTACAGAGTCTAATATAACTGTATTTCATTCTTTCTTTATTTAATGTTTGGCAAGAACACACCTTATATAAGTTTTATTTTACTTTTTTTTTCTGTTGATAGAGACATCACATTGCTTTATCATGAAAGTCAATGTGTTTTTATTGTTTGATCTCCAGCTGTGACAGACATACACTAAATACAATTAACATATGAACATTTCCTCATCGTTAATAGTCCTCTTTTATTTTTAATTTTTTTGTTTACAAACTACCGGTAATAAACTGATCTTGCTGATGAACAGTCTGAAGATAAATGAACAGAAAATATACATTTTACTGTCAGAGACAATGAAACTGTTAATCAGGCGGTGATTTGAAAGGTGGTAAACCCAAAGAAAATAGTAAGATATTCCCAGACATCCCCACTATGGCAAATGACTGTGCTGCCAAATACCGTGTTTTGAAGTGTAAATAAGTTAATGGTATTTTGACCTTTAATATAGTATGCAGACTCACTGTCCTAGTTTACAATACTGAAAACTTTAAAAACTGGATATTGCCAGCTTCAGAAAATTTCATCTGGCTTTTATTTGTTTTACTGTCTTCTATGACCTTGTCAGAAAAGGATCCTCTAGAATTAATTTTTTTTTAAATTCATGTGATATATATAAGTAAAACCAGAAGGTATCATGAAATAAAACAATGCAGTGTTCTGAAGATTAGTAACTTTAAAAGCTATGGAGGATTTAAAGAAAACTAGAAATTACAGCCAAAACCCTGTTAGGTTTTCCTTGTAGAGTTGCAAGACAGTAAATGCTATTTTTCTTTATTTATTCTTGGGTGCCTTGAAAGCACTTGGATTCTTTCCTTGCAGAAAAAGACTGGTGAACATCATTTGGGGTTTTTTTTTAAGAATTTACACCAAGGTAAATGTAGGAAGAATATTCTGTAGAAATTGTAAACGTAGTGCACCACATGAGTGATATACTTTCTGCGTAAACCAGAAAAGCTCTTTTCCTTACATTTTCTGATAACTAAAAGCTATATAGATCAGAATTTAATACTGTAGCATTCACCTAGTTCAGAATTTTCATAAAATTTAGTGGTGTGAACAGGTATTGTGACAATCTATCCGTCAAAAAAAAAGGTAAATCTTCTTGTGAGTGTTCTCATAAACAAAATGAAACAGTAATGTATATGCTTTGAGTGTGATAGTATAATGACTGAAGTTCTAGAAAAATATGAGGCCTAATTATGTCATAATTGAAGTGAATGCATGTTCGCTGAACTAAATGAAACTTAAGTGCATAAATAAAAGTACCTATGTGCACATATTTCTAAATTGGAAGCCAAGAGTATTGATATGATGGAAGTTTTAAACTAGCACTTCTGACCACTTTCTAAGTAAAAAGATCATCTCTCCTGCATTCATCTTGAAGACTTCTGTACTTAATCACAGCAGATCTTTCCCTCAGTAATCAAAATTGACAACTTCAAAAAAACCCCTTACCTTCTTAAAATAGTTAAAGTCTGAAATTATATAAACTATGATATTTTCTTAGTTTCTCCATGTCTCTGTTTGAATCAACTAAATATACTAAAATTTCTCTCTTCTTGTTATCTAGAACTGAAATAACTGTGACATGAAGTCAGGCAGGCATTACCTTTACAATTAATTCAGATCTAGAGTTCTGTTCTAAGGTATACTGGAAGTTAAGTTTTCTGGGTGATACAAGGCATGTTCAGATATTATATAAAGTCATGTGAACATGGTATTTTTCATCCAAAATACATTGTGGAAGAAAGCCTGGAATGTTATTTTTTAGATCTTGCTCTACATTCTACCTTCCATTTCACTAAATTTGCTGACTTTTCTTACAGTAGGTTTTCTGCTTGTATGAATACCATTTATACAATATTTGTCCTATGGTAACTGTAATTCACTTATGTGATTTCCCCGTTGTCCAAATGAAGTTGAAAATCAAAGGAACCTATATTAGATCAGAGCCCTTGGAAGTACATTGCTGCTACTGAATAAAATAACTTCATTTGTTCAAGTTTCTCCTGAAGCCAGCACTGGTAAATGACATACAAACCTTTCCTTTCGATTTTCATGTCACATGAATCGAGTTAAAAATCTTCTGAAAAAGTGATGGGGTTAATTGAAAGGAAGTAATTTTGTTTCTCTTTTGCATTCAAGGGAAATTTTTTTCTGATTCTGTGGTAATGGGGTCTGCTGTGTGAACATGAAATACTGACAGAAAGCCCAGCAAATATCTTTCCAAATTGTCACAAGGATCTGTCTAAACAGTATGATAAATGTCGAGTATCAATCAAAAAATAAAAGGCTCTGTCAGATAGAGACAGATACTGAGATGATGAGATTCATGTTATTTTATATGCCACATACCGACAGGCTCAGGGAGTGAGCAGCTATTGTGGATGCTTAGAATGGCCAGAAATTCTAGCTGTCTGCTCTTCCAGTTTTAATCTACTTGTCACGTTCATTTTCAAGGATAGAGAGTAGAGCAGGATTTCAATCTTTATGTCTAAATTTTGTATAGTTAAGAGTTGGTCTGGAAGTGCACAGCAGCTGTTTAGTTCTGCCTTGAGTGTACTCATACCCTTTTATCTGTCTTTGCAGCTTACGGTTTGCCCTTTCTCTTCAATTGCAAGACTGATTTCTTTTCTTCACTTAGAGTAATTTCTAGCATCAGTCTCACTTATTTCCACTGTAAAGCTGTCATGTCTGACAACTGAATTTACACCTCCAAACAAATTTCACACATTGTAGGTAGAGCTTGCTGGCCTTTTAAGACCTGAAGTTCAGGAGACAGATTTTGGTGGTGCTCTATCTGAACAGAATAGGACTGAGAAATTGAGAAGTCGGGCTTCTTTACATTATTTATAACTTTACTGCCTACCAGCAGTCATGAGTAAAGGACCTCTGCAGATCAAATTCTTAGGTAGATTGATTGTCTTGCAAACTGAACTGTTGTCTTCTAGAACTTACTCTGTTTTTCCAGAAAGACTGGCAGCAAGGTGTTCATATTGAGCTAGTAGAAGTTGTAAAGAGGTCCAGAGAACCACTGAATGGCTTGGATTGGAAAGAACTTTCAAAGATCATCTAGTCCAACTCCCTTGCTATGGACAGATAGATCAAAGATATGTACAATAATTCTTTTTCTCTGCCCATAGATGTCTGTAATAATATCTGTAAGTTCTGGTTGTTTCAAGTAAAAAAATATATATATAAATATAAGACTATTATGCAAAGAGATTGTCTTACAAAATATTCATTATTATGTATATAATTAAAATTCATGCAAATTCTGTGATACTTTAGGAAGTTAGATCCATATAATTCTTTTCCAGCCACTTATGTACCGAGGTCCCCTCCAAATGGAATCATACCCAGGGCAGTATTTATCCAAGTGTGGAGCCAAATGTCTGCAGTGAGCACTCTTGTATGTTTCCCTGTGCAGTTTTTAGGATGTGCTCTGACAATCTTGGTTTTTTGTTGCTAAGTTTGACCTTATTTTGACCAATGTGGAAGAAAGCCCTTTGCTCTGACCTTTCCCTGCCATCTTGGCATGTCTCAGTGTGCACTGACTCCCTCCAAACTGTGATGATGTCAGACTATCACTTGCTTGAGGTTCTCAGGTACACTCATGTAAAAATACTTTTTCATTATTATCTTGGTTTGAAAGACAGGTATCTGCTAGGAAGGGGGTAGGACCTCCCTAGAGATGGAGAATTCAAATCCCCTCCCTCTAAACTATTCTCATTTAAAAAAAATTAAAGGAGCTTTCAGACAGAGGTATGGGGATAGGAATAACAGTTCTTTACTAGTATATATGACAAAACAACAAACAACAACTACTGCATCAATAATAAACAGAACCAAGAACTTTGAGGGCTTTCACAGAAAGCCCAGAGCAGTTTGATCTCGGCGCCCCTGCAGGACTCCGAGAGGCCGAACTGGAAGGGTGGAAAGTCCCGGACCGGTGGATGAGATGAGGAGCTCTGTGCTGGCAGCTGGAGGCAGGGGTGTCCCGGCAGGGCTGGGCAGTGCAGGGCTACAGAGTAGGAAGAGAGCTTCAAAGCTCCAAAGAATCAGCGGCGGTGGGGGGAGGGCTGGAGAAAGTGAGCTCAAGATTCCCAGGTACAAGAGCAGATGACGATAGATTTCTCAGGACGAGGCAGAGGCAGAGTGAGGGCCGCAAACTCTTCCTGGAGCGAGGGACAGCCTGACCGTCCTCCTTGGCGCTGAGAGCAAGAGTGAGTTCTCCTCCCCCAGCTCTGTCTTTTTTGCCTTTCCCAAAGCTCATCATCTCTCCCCTTTGAGAGACACTCGCAGGGACTCATAAACAATAGGTGTAGCCTTGTGCTGCCATATCCCTCAAGTACTCCTTTTTGTTCTGACTAAGTAGTCATGAAGGCCTCTTGGAAACTTACAGGAAAAAATTCTGTGAGAAGGAAAAAAAACCAAATCTAACCCCCAACAATTATGAAAATAAGAATGGTTTGACTTCTGTGAAGAAAAAGTATATGTACTTTAGAAAAATGAAAAATTTTAGATTGTACTTTAATTTCCATGTTTGCTTCCACACAGGATTGAGTATCTTTTAATTGGATAGACTGGAAACAAAATTATGGCCACACTGGGTAAACAATGAGAGGAATTTAATATTTTTATGTTTCGCAAATAAATAATATCAAGCTATAAATGCAAAAATGCTCTGGAAACAATATAGGAATGAGAGGAGAGTAAGGGAAATGTAACCTACTAGCACTATCCTCTCATGAAGATAAATCATGTCATTCACAAAACTAATCCAAATAATTATGTAACTTTAGTAATTTTTTTTTTCCATTTGTACACATACAAAAAATGCTTTGAAGGTTTCAATATAGAAGATACATGCATTATTTAACTGAACATTCAAGCTCACAGAAGGTCAGTGTGGATTGGGTATGGCTATTCTCATATTAACAAACACCTTTCTGAAACAGAGGTGGGATTTAAACTTAATTAGGTCAACTTTTTGGAGTTGTTCAGATAACTTTAATTTTCTTCTCTGACTAAGAAAATAGTTGGAGATGGTTTCTGTGAGATTCCGGGTCTTATTCTGGGAGATCAAGTAGATGTTATTAACCAAGTAAAGAGGTTTTTTATCAGAAAAGGATAACTTAGGGGAGACTTGGTAGCTGATGACTCCAAGATTTAAGGGAGATGTTCTTCACTTTATGTGCGTCATTGCTTCTTTCTGAGGGTAACATCTGGAAAGTGTTCCTAAAAGCTTCATATAGCTTTAGTTAGCTCTCTTTTTCTTTTTTTCTTTTCATATTTCTCATGAAAAACAAAGAGGAAATAAAAAAATTCTGAATTTCCTTTGTGACTTCTAATGATGCCTTTCCAGAAACAGACTTGAATGTTTTTGAGGGAACCTCCTGATCATAGAAGCATAGAATCTTAGAATAGTTTGTGTTGGAAAGGTCCTTGAAACGTTCTTCTAATTCAACCCCCCTGCAATGAGCAGGAATATCTTTAACTATATCAGGTGCTTAGAGCCCCATCCAACCTGACCGTGAATGTTTCCAGGGATGGACATCCACCACTGCTCTGGGCAGCCTGTTCCAATGTTTTATCAGCTTCCTCGTAAAAAACGTCTTCCTTGTTTCTAACCTAATACACAACCTGTTACTCAGTCAGAGCTGATTCAACACAGTGAGTTTGCTTTCCTTCTGGCCCATAAATTCTGGATCTTTTATGTCCACTGTCAGGGACACATTCTTCTCCCCCAACTTTGTTAACCTTCGCTGAGGTCTGACACCCAGACAGCAGCTACCACTTTTATCTTAAATTCCTGTAATAGTGGCATAACTTGCAGTCCAAGGTCCAGGTACCCTTGGAGGCATAATTGGGGCATGGGCATATTCGGGAGTCTGCCCCATAAATTAGGGAGGTCTTTGTTTGACCAGTGATATGTGTATAAACAGCTGCTTTTTTTACAGTTTGCCAGAATGGGAATTTTTGTCTGGCTGCATTAGCCACTAATCAGATCTTGCCTCCATCAGACCTGCAGTTAGTACCATTGTGTCGTTCCAGTCTGTGCTTATGGCAAAGTCATTCTGTCGCCTTAACAGTCTTTGAGACGGGCAGCTGTGCTCTTTAAGTCCTTACACCTCCTTCTGCTGGTAAACCCTGAGCTGGACGTGGTACTGCCAGGTGGGTTCTCATGACAGTAGAATAGAGAGGCAGTATCCCCTCTTTTGATCTGCTGCACATGTTGCTTTTGCTGTCTTTTCTTACAGAAACATGATCTCACTGGAAATACTAAAACTTAGACTAAAAAAAAAAAATTGTTTACAAATACTGTTTAAAGAAAAGTTGATTCCAACCTCTTCTTCTGATTTTTCTTATTCATTGGTCCCTGGACGTTCTTCCAGGATACACAGTTTTTCAGCTTTCAGACCGTGCAGAAAAGCAATATAGATTTCTGGATGCATTGAGATTACAAAGAAGAAAGGGACCGTTACAGCTCTGTCAAAACAATTCATGGTTTCCCATCTGTCAACAATTAAAAGTCATTAATATCTGAAGGTTCTGACCCAGCAAGCATAAAACTAGTAACTTTTTAACATTTAACTTTAAATTACAGCATTTAATGTCCTTATTTATTTTATGATGAAATGTGGCATGCTCTGTAATCACCATCCATGAAAAGTATAAAAGTTTAAAGTGTATATCCAACAGCAAGAGTATCACCTAGTCATCCTATATTCCACCTATTCTGGAAGAAATCAAGAACTATCTTAACAAGAACTTAGATAATCTATCACCTTCCAGTCTCCAGTAATGCAGTATAGATGCTTATGCTTCTGTTGTCTGTTTTTCACTTCTGGCAGCTGGGGTTAGAGATCATTCTTAGAAGCTGTTATGCTCTTTCCTTCCATGGGAAAGGAAAACTCACTCAAGGTCTGGCTCCCTTTTTCTGCTCTTTGATGCAGTACATGGTGTCTGTCTATTTTTAGAATTACCCATTTAACTTCGGCCTTTGAGATACCTGATAGAAAAGAAGAAGGCAATGCAAAAATAACTCCTCATGATGAAGAGTACATGGGTCATTTTGCCACTCAGTCATTGATTTTAAATCTTTAATACTTGGAAGATTTTTGGGATCCCCTCTGGAACACTTTCCACCACAGTGCATTTTTTGAGGGCAGGAAATGAACTACTGTTAGAAGAGCTGTCAGTTTGATAGAGAGGGAACTGACACTGAATATGTTATGAAGATAAAAAGTATTTTGGCACAAAATTAAAGCACCTTCAAAATATTCTACACTGTTTTTGCAATCTTAAGCCTCTAAGGAATGATTTTCATATGTTTTGTTGGTGTTAGATAATTTTGAATTGCCTTGAGATAGAGATATCTACATTAGATATCTAGATTAAAGATAACTCCATTTTGTTTCTTTATTTTTTCCTTGCTTGTGGACATTTGTTCCATTTTTCTAACAGTGTCATTTAAGCAAGGGTTTCTGTAAGCATTTAAATGAGATTCCCAGAATTGCCTTTCTGTGGTGGCTGACTTTAGTCTTAATGAAAAATTTAGTTCAAACTTTTTCTCTTTTGAGGGTATTTCCCTGTCTTTTTTTCTTCTTCTCCATGGACCCACTGTGCCAAGCAGTGCATATGCTGCTTCTGCACTCTTCCTACCATTGCCAGTGCCTTGGGAGTCACTTCCTTCTCCTGTGCAGGCTATTTTAGGACCTCACTTCTCTGTGACTTCTTTAAAGTTGACCAGTGTGGGTAAATGCAGTCACTTGGGTCAGAAGTCTTGGATACAGGGAACAGAAAACCTGACTACATATGTCTGAGGAGACAAGCTAAAAATAGGAAGAACATTTGCCTGACTTGTTTTACTTTCCAGTCTCTGGAAGGTCTGGGCCTGAAATAAATAGAAATTTTATAATAGGACAGTTCAAGAGTGTTCTAGAATATCCAGCAATGTCACAAAGCAGCTCCAGATCTATTCAGACACTTTCTACTACATTTCCTTTAGAATTATTTTGTTTTGTTGGTTTTTTTTTCTTGTGTGTGGTGTTGTTTTTTGGTTTTTTTTTTTTTGTTTTTTGTTTTTTGTTTTTTGTTTTGTTTTGGTTTGGTGGTGGTTTTTTTTTTGTTTTGTTTTGTTTTGTTTTGTTTTGTTTTGTTTTTTTGTATTTGTGGTCTTGGAGACAAGACAGAAACAAAGAAATGGTGGATTTCCCACAGAAATGCAAGACATCTTACATCTGAATTGGTTTAGGCAAAATTTATTTAGGTCCATGTCCACACTGGAGACCATTGTAAAATTCACATTTATTGACTTTACATTTTCTGAACCTGAATTTTACTTAGCTTATGGTAATGAATCCTGTACCTCATGCTGAGCTTAGAAACGGTTTCAGAGTCAACAGGATCTGAGGATTTGCAAGAAATAGATAAATATAAGGGAAAGTCATTCCGATGACAGATTCTTGGACAAGAAGTTCCTGTGAAATTGAGTTAGATCAAAAGGGTAGTCACACAGTCAACTGAAAGGGTTGTCTCAAACAAATACTTACACACCTTTATTGTCTTTTTTTCAACAAAATTGAAAATTAAGGCAGTTTCTAAGCCCCTGGAAAAGAGAAATCAGTAGTACTGATATTTGGGGTAAATGTTTCAAGCCTAGACAACACCATAGCAACTGAAACAGTAAACCTTAAAATAAAGTACTTGACTGAGGTACTTGTCAGTCTGCTGAAACAGAGATATTGGGGTTTGCAGAGTAGAAGAACGGCAGACACTGAATTACATTTGTTCATTGGCGGTGCATGCAAATGGTGTTTCCTACGACCTTGGGCCTGAAAGATTTGTTCAGGTGACAGTACTCCATTCAGGGGTGCTCTCTTCTTCCTTCATTTACTGTGCCAGTAGTTATCCTGTTTGTACTGGTTTTTGTATGCATTTGACCCAAAAGTGAGTATGAGAGACCAAGCTCAGTAGTGGTTGCAGTGCAGCCATCTAGGAGATGAATGTCAGACTGGAGTGAACACCTGTGTGTCTGAGAATACAAAGTTAAGAAGAGCCTAGAGTACCTGATCCCGTAGCATCCTAGAGCCAGTAAATTTCAAATCAATTTCACTAAGACTGAGGAGGGTATTGAAGTTGAATTATTCATTTAGAGATGTGAAGTAGCTTTACCACCATAGTTCTTTGTGAACATTTTCTTCATCCAATTGCATTTGACAAAATCTGGCCTAAATCACCTTTACACTCCTTTGAATAACTGGGGCGGTGTGTGTGTGTGTGTGTGTGTGTTTCTTTAGTGTGGGGTTTTGTTTGTTTGCTTTAATAGCTGAGTTGTTACTCTATTTTAAGACTGGATGTCAATGATTGCTGTATTTCAGTCCTCCCATTACCTAGATTAATGGACTAGCCTCCTTGAAAGCACATACATAATTTTGATTTGTAAATAAAAATCTCTTAATGAGGAAGTTTTTTACTTAAGTGTTGAGTTTCTTCCTATTTTCAGACATTTGGCACCATTATCAAAGCACTGAAGAAAGGTTCTGCTGAACTCCACAGATAGATGCTGAATATTTGTGCAGATATAGTCAATAGCTTGTAAAATTTGGCTACTTCATATATTCATCTACAATATCCTAAGTCCAGAAAGGCAAATGTAATGCATGAAGTTGGAACAGAAAAGAAATGAGACAACTGAGCAAAGGAAATAGTAAAAGAAAAAGCTAGATGGAAAAACCAATGTTATGAAAGGGAATTCTATGGAGAAGTATTAATAAGGGACATAAAACAGAAAACCTGCAGAAAGAAATATTTCCCAAGTTTTTTTTTTTCTTTTAATTGAAACATTGGGTGACATATAACTGAAAAGAGAAACAATGAAGTGACAAAGCAATGCTCATCATAATGGCTCTCTCTCCTATTCACTACTTTTCTTAAGATGGAATAACTCAAGGAAAGGATTGTGTGGTCATGTACAAATAATCATGGAAAAATGAAAGAAAAAGACTAGAGGGAAAAGAAATTGTTTTCAGATGGCTTTTTGTTGGTTTGTTGATTTTTAATTTTTAAGACAGCATGGTTCCAGATTTTTCTTTTTAATTTTTAGAAGACCTTAAAAAAAATCCTCTTGTCCCATGATTCATTATCACCAGCTGATTCAACTGCTTACTTTTACATCTATCACCTCCTCCTCTACAATTTGAATAAAAGACTCAGCGTAGACTTTGATAAAATAGAACAAGAGAATAAAATGTAGACATTTCTTTGCTAGCTCCATGGATGCTCCCAAGAGTCACTGCATGCAGAGCAGCAGCTGGATGTTCATTGTGCTGAATCAAGTTTAATGAAAATAGAAACTGTATGTACTCCTCTAGAAATTGCACTGGGAGCAATCTTCAGACATTTTCAGCATGGTAATATCTTGCAGAAAGAATGAAATTGAATCTGTCAGTTCTACTTACACACATATGAAAAGATGCTTTAATTGTTGCTTGATTAGATTAACATTTTACTTACAGTCCTTACATGCACAACATTCCAGGTTATCTGTATTCTAAGAGAAAAATTCTCACTTCCCCTTTGCAGTCTTTTACTATTCATTTGGTGTACATTATCTAGTGAAGTGTTTTATGGAACACCTCGTGAAGGGCTACATTGTAGTTGGTTCACATGATATATTTATTAAATGTCTCTAATTTCCTAGAAACTTTGGTAATATTTGATCTTAGTTTCCTGAAGTAATGCTTATGATAAAATTGGTGTTGTAAGGTGCTGCTGGTTAAATTGAAACCGAGTCTGTTCTGCCTGTGGTGCAGCTGGTAATTACAGTATATCAAGCCCCACAGATAATGCTGCAATCACAAAACCTCTTTCAAATTGTCTTCTGTGAACCCACGTAAAATTAATTTCTAGAGAATTTATCTGGAGGTGGGTATTTGAGGCAATAGCAGATTTTTTTTTACTTCCAGTGCTTCTAGTGTGTTGTTATAAAGACATGCCTGTGGGAGGATTAATTTTATTTTTCAGAAGCTTTTAATTATTTTATGAAAAATTTGCTTGGGTTGTAGATGGGCAAAACAGTTCTACTAGAGAGGACATTCTTTATGAAACTGAACTAGGATAACCCATGATGTGTTTAAGATAAAGGATCAGTGTTCAAAATTCAGTGAAATGTCAACAGATCTTCACTTTGCTGTACAAGGCCCTTGTGTCCCATATTGGAAGTTTTACTGATGTCTGCTGTTTGGTTGAAACATCTAAAGAGAGACACTTATGCACAGTCCTACTTTGAAAAGTTGGTGTTCTGTGCTATGCTTTCAGTTTTAGAAAATGAACAATACAAAAGCATTAAAGTAGAAATAACAATATCACTAAAAGAAAGTAATTAATTTAGCTCCAGGCAAAAAGCATTTCAACTAAAGAAAAAAATGTTTAAAGCAAATTTTATATTAAATTCATAGCTCTGGTTGTGCTCATGTGTCTCAGTTTCCTTTCCCTGACAAGACTTTAAATTAGGAATGACTTGATTGAAATATATTGAATTTCACAGACACAAGCAAAAGAAGAATTTGATGGAATAATGATTATCTATAAGTAAGTTTAAAGTATTTGGGGAGAACAGACAAATGGGAGTAAATATTAAGTTTTAAAACATAAGCGGATATCGCACCTGATGTTTTAAATATCCTGATGACAAATCTATATAACTCCACAAATATTACCTACAAATATAAAATAAATGCATGTTATTTAACTACATATTTGTGACACAAAGGAATCATTATGATTAAGAATCTGTGTAGGAGAGTCATCAGGAGAAATGTGGTTTGGATAGTATCCCTGACTTTTCTGTTCATGTCTTTTATAACAGTGCTGTGAGGCAATAGTCATAGAGTTTCATTTGCTATTGTCTCGTACCCAGGTCTCTTCTTTTGGGTACAACAGTGACCACAAAATCTGAACTAAATCAGCATGTTGTACTAGCTTTCCACTTGCAAAGTAGCTATTGATGAAAAGCTAGACAACTGATGAATTCTCTCTTAGTTTTTGGAAGGATATATTGCTGGCAGGACAGAAGCGGGAGAAGAGGGAGTTAGTTTTTTTGGACAAGGATCCCTCCCTGAAGTCACGTCTGTGTTCTACTCAAATGCAGAACCTGGAAAAGAAATAATTCACCTTTCTCATCTTTGGAGCATTTCTTTTATTTTAATGAGGCCTTTTGCAGTGGGCTAGAGGGAAAAGAAAGCTCAGTAGGACGACTTTTCAAAGTTTGGCAAGTGGCAGGAACATTGTGACATTTGTTCCTTAACACTGAAGGAAAAGTCCTTTGCTCCTCTTCCTGTGTGGGAAGCAACTGTATTACTAGCAGTGTATTTTTTACAAACTAACAAGAAAAACTGAAGTCTCTTACAGTTAAGGGAACACAGTGTGACATGCTCTGTCAAATTTCTGTGCCACATTTTCCCAGAACTGCCCTGCCTTGCCAGCAGGACAAGAGGTTCACTTTATTTAAGGATGCTGTGGGTAGGAATGAGAGCAAGATCTGTTTACATGCCTATGTCTTTATAATGGTCTTCAGGAAGTATATCTTGGATAAACAGAAAACCAGGGAGGATGGAAGCAGGCTCCAAAGTTCTGTAACTGATCAACTAAAAGGGCATCAGGTGTTTAGTATTCATTCTGAAAACTGACTTTCTTTGCTTCCCTTTGGAGACTTCATTTCAATTTTGTTATAAGAGATTTATCTATTGGATTAGATTGCTGAGTGAAGACTTGCCAGATCTATATTACATACACACATACACAGGAAATGAGAAAATGTTGAATTCATGACTTCTGTTTTTCGTAAATGCTGCAGTGCAAGCCAAAGCAGTGATTTTTTTTTTAATCTATGATACTGTAAATATGTATTTTTTTAAATTTTGTCAAAATTGCCAAACATCAGTTGTCTCTTTGTAAGAAAGGTACAGTGAATTTTGGTAATTACTGACATGACATGAGCTCACTGCATGACAGTTTGAATTTTTCCTGGCCCTAGTAATTTGCTTGTTGTGGAACCTACAAAGGCCACTAGTGCCTTCAACCCTTGGCTATCCAAATTTCAAAAACAAACAAACAAACAAACAAAACCAAAAACAAACAAAAAACCAAAAAAACACCACCACCACCAACAAAAAATAACCAAACAAAAACAAACAAACAAAAAACCCAAAAACCCCCAAGTTACACCTATTTGAGATAACACAACTCCCCAAAAACCTTGTAAAGATGTATAATTCACTTTGTAGAGAAATAATAATTAGTGATTCTGTCTGAAAAGTATTTTCTAAGCTCAGCAGTGGCACCAGTCTCCCTAGCTTTCCTACTCACCCATCTACTTAGAGAAGCTTTACTTATTGCCTCTGACATATGGTGCTGGATTCAGTTACATCTGGGCTTTGGCTTTCCTAACCTCATCTCCAGATGCTCAGATGATGCCTCTGCATTTCTCCCAGACTGTCTCCATGCACTTTAAATGCCTATTCTTCATTTGTCTGTATGGAGACTATCAAGAGCAACACAAACCTGACAAAACCACAGTCTCTCTCTGTACTGACTCAGTAGTGAGTGGAACACTCCCTTCTTTGTGTTGTAAATTTTGTATTATAGTCAATACATAGATGACAGTTCAATATATCTACATATTCTTGAAGAATACAGTAATCCTTGCAAATATATTTTGAAGTGTACATATTTACAAAGTAGTTAACTGGTTCCTTTTAACTTACTTGTTTTGGACATTTTATATAGATATCCAAGGAAGCAGACAGTGATTTTAGTATATACACATTGGTGCTTATTTGAGCTTTCACCCAGGTGAAAGATACCGCAGTTTTGTGCAATCAGGACAACATGTGAACTCCCCAGTTCTGCCATTCCTGCTTCTGTCTCAGAAATAACTGCTGTTGTTTTCTTGAGGGGGAGTATATGCTGCTCTGCATCAATTTTTTTGTACATCATCCTCTACTTATTTTAAGTGACAGTCTGCTCATCAGGCACCTGTCAGGGCATGTGTTTACTCTGCAGTTGCAGATAGTTCACTTGTGTCTGACCTGCTAATTTTCATACAATCTAACTGCTTTTATTCTCCATGTAAGTGACAGCACTATACACTGTTTTATTATTTGATGCCCTAGCCCAAAACATGGAGAAGGAACCATTTTAGGAATTCCTTTAATTCATGTGAGTTTATGATAGGAAAATTTGATAACAGAAGGCTTTAACTGGAAACGGTAAAATGGTAGCCCTGGAATGTTCATTAAATGACAAGTTATGCTCTAATGTATATTGTAGCAATTTTTATAAGGAAGGTCATAACTGTCACAGTGGTTGTGCTTATTTAATAAACAAAAGGCCCTAGCAGCAAAGGGCATTTACCTTTAATTTAAAAAAAATGCTTGGAGCATGTACCTCAGTTCAGGCATCTGATCATAATTACCTTGGAAATCTTTTACAGAAAGACCGAAGTAATTCTAGACTATTCACAACCAGATTCTACTGAAACTGAAATGCCTTTATATCACACACTGTCTTGACACAGTTCTGGAGAGCCATTTACTTCTTTACAGGAGTTGCTGCGATATCCAGTGGTAGTCGTAGCAGGGGCCTGCTTTGTGATCCTGAAAGGTGATCCCCATTTGCTCAAAAATTAGTCAGCCTCTCTAATGGCTCTCCCTGTGTGCAGCTCTTTCTAGCTTGCTTATTTCATTAAGAAATACTTGTAGCTTGCAAAAGACATTGTTCTTATACACTGACTCTTTGCTGGGTGGTCTTTTCAAAGCAGAAGGGGAGGCTTCACTAGGATGGAAACTGCAGAAGGAAAATGTTATTAGAGATGTATGTTTTGAGAGGCTTCAGAGTGAGAATGTTTTCTAAGAATAATTTCTAAGAGGATAACTGGGACTTTTCTGATCTTGTAGGCAGACCTTAAATAAGTTTAGCTGCTTGCTAGTTCATGTTCCACCACTGAACCTATTGTCTTTTGTTCCGGTTCCCTTCATTAAGATCATATTTTAATTATAATTTTCTAATTCAGTTTTCAGTAAAGAATCAAAAATGTAAAGACAAATATGGTACGATTGAAATTTTTGTGCAGCACTGGAATTCTAGTGCTCAGCCTGCTGCTGCCTGCTCTTTGCCACTGTCTTGCCTGAGGTAAGTCAGTGTCATCTTCATGGAGGCAGCAGTAATGCGAGTATGTATATTGTTGGCTCTGAACAAGAACTGCTGATGTTAAATATTCATTTGTGGCAGTCTGGTACCTGGAAAAAGAAAAGCATGCATCCAAAATGAAAACCACCATGTCATCATCAGTGGTTCAGCCTACAGGGATTTCAGGCTCTGTCAGGGAAATGTATCAAAAACATATGTGGACAGTTTTAGCTGCTACTGAAGAACTATGATGCTCTGAAATGAAATGTGTTCATATGTACTTTTGTCTGTAGGTCTGACCAGAAAAAAACTATTTATAAGCAATAAGCTGATTACTGACTTTACAGAAATTACTGAGCTAACATAGCTGGCATTAAATGGGTAATAAATTCCAAGCTGTCAGATGTCTGCATGGGTATTTTCAGTGCTGCAGCATGCTGCTTCCTGCTTCTTTAGCTGTCCTGTAGCAAACATAACTCTTGCTGAGGTACTGTTTCACCTGTGGTGGCATCTCCCCCTGCTCTTTTGGGGAAGATGTGAAAGAACAGAACATTACCCTACTACCAATTTCTACATCAAAAGGACTGAATTAACTTCCTGAAATCTCAGCTATGGTAATCTCCCTCCTCAGAAAGACTGGAGACATACTTTTCTTTTATAATTTTCACTCAAGTCACTGGAGGTAGCTCTCTTGGCACTGTTGCAGTTGAGATAATCAGTCTCAGAGCATTCTAAACTTTCCATCCTAACTTTGTGATGCACTGAATTCTTGATGTAAACCAACAACTAGTTTTGAGGTCTGTTTGCTTTATTTCATTAAAAACTGTCAAAAAATCATTATCCTTTAGGTACATTGAGCAATGACTCTATTTTCTGTCCTGCTGCTGTAATTATCTGTAACTGTACCAAAATACAGGATTGATTTTAGAGGAAATATTTGAAAAAAAGCTGCTTTTTCTGTAATGCTCAGCCTGTGTGTGGTCTGCTAGACTCATTGGCACTGTGCTGTTGGTCTTATTAGCATATTACATATTTCAAGTCTCAGAAAGCACTGATCAAGGAAAGAAAACATTGTATGTGGTGAACATAGTTCTGGTGGTGGATTATCTTGTTTTCCAGCATCAGATGAGACTGTAGAACTAGCTCTAGAATTGAAGCAGTGCATGTTTTGCAACAACTTCAATCCTTCTCTGTCTTCTTGTTTTGCTGTTGTTCTATTTGAAGTTCCCAGTGGCTCTTACTCTCCAAGCCCCCCGACTCCAGTCTCACATGTGCGTAAATGCATAGGTAAATCTACTGAGTTGCAAATCTTAATGAGGTCCCTCTTAATCAACAAAGGTTGGAACAAAGAGACTAATAGCTAAAAGAAGTTATAGAGTTCTATTGCATCTTTTTGTTGTTGTTGGTTTTGGTTTTTTGTTTTTGTTTTTTGTATGAGTCAGAAACAATTAAGTGAGAGATCAGAATGTCCCATAGTGCAAAATCCCAGAGGTAAGTATGAGCAATTTTTTACTGAAGTTTTTCAGGTAAACTTCCATTTTTCTTTCTGAAAGATCTGAAGATTCTTTGAATCAATACATACTTGATTTTTCCATATAAAGAAAATCTCTCTGAGGGAGAGATAGATATGGTGGTAGGGTCAAAGCCTGTGCTTTCTGAGAACAAAGATGCATCTCTAATTAATAGAGGATGAGGTTTTTCTCTGCTAGGATTTAATCCCACCAACAATAATAATTGAAAAATAAGAAATGCAGCATTGTAACTTTTAGGAAAGGACAGTTAGGATAGTTGTTAGTGGATTGTTTGCTCTGTATTTTGGGGGGGGGGGGTTTGGGGTTTTGTTTGTTTGTTTGTTTGTTTTGGTGTTTTTTTTTTTGGGGGGGGGGGTATTTTATTTTTTGTTGGTTTATTTTATTTTGCAAAGCAGTATAGCATGTTGCATTGCCAAACTTGGAAGGTGTACATTTGATGATCTGGGAGAATCTAAAGGATTTTTAAAAAATATATTTATGGCAACTGATGAAGAAACAGATAGTAAAAAAGCAGAGCAGTATTAAATGCAGAATATTATGTATGCTAGAAGGATGGAAAAAGTCTCATTTCTTTATCAACAGTAATATTATGAAATACCCTTACAATGAGAACAACAGATGAGAAGACTGTTCTTCTCTAAGGCCACATTCCATCATTCAGCCAGGGGATTATGGGATAGAATGTCTATAATAGGTACACAGGGCCTAGGAACAACGGGATGGCTGTGGTCACCAAGCCCTGTTGCCTGTCATGTCAGCATTAATCCTAGAGAAAATCAGAACTAACCAGATGTGCAGATTTGAAAGGAATCCACTAATTACACTGTGACTCCTTCAATCACCAGCTGTTCTGTGAACTCAGCCATCAGTTTTCTAAATATCTTTTTCCCAAGGAGGTCAGGAAAGGTTAGTTCTTGGTTACTTAGCTGTTGTTAGACCTTTTTGGAGGAGGTGGGGAGGAGGAGACAGATTTTATTTGTTCCTACTTGGTGATCAATGAGTTTATACAGAAATAGCAGGAATTCAGAATTCCTAAATAGTTTTGTCTGAATGACTTTAAATCAGTGCTCTGCAATCCCTTGGGAACAATTTGTTTATTTGAATCGAAGGCGACACCAAATGCAGCTCTTTTCATGCTGTAGTCAAGAGTCCTTATTACTAAATTACATGCTTTTACGTTCATTTTATCTTAATTCTTTTTCTTCCATTGCACCATACATTTGCCTTCTCTTATATCTGTTGGTTTGCAATTTTTTTCCAAGGGCTTCTGCTTGGTACTGCTTTTGCAAATCTGTTTGCTCTTGCAAAATCCATTTCTTTCGTAGTCCATTTTCTTCAGTTCATTTGTAT
Source organism: Prinia subflava (assembly GCF_021018805.1). NCBI lineage: Eukaryota > Metazoa > Chordata > Aves > Passeriformes > Cisticolidae > Prinia > Prinia subflava. The sequence continues at coordinate 33,778,182 of NC_086283.1, read as the reverse complement.
GTTTTGATGGTAGGTCACCATTTTAACTGTATATGTATGACACAGTGCCTTCTTAGCTCTCTCTCCACCCATCTTCCTCTGAGGGATATCACCTGTGAATGGGCCATTTAAGGCCCCTCACATGACTGATAACATCACCTCATTCCATTGTGAGATGCTCCACCCAGCGGGAGGAGCCAATGCCTTTCCACTGGCATAAAACCAGCAATCCCAAACACCAAGATAGCCTGTTTCCACTGGCTTCCACTGTCCATCCTCTGGGATGACTGGACCCTTTCTTGAGGATATTCTCTACTCCAATGGAGCCACATCTGTCCCACTAGGAGGACTTACTTCGGACTGCTTCCAACACCCTGACCAACAGGGTGTCAGGTTTGTATTCTGATTCTGTCAATGGTCCTTTGTACTATTGCATTTATCTTATTTTATTTTATTTTTACCCTTTCTGTTGTTTGTTTCTTCTCTCTCTATTAAATTGTATTTCTGACTTGGAGTCTCACTGGTTTTGCTTTCAAACCAGTATACACCTTTATAGATATACACTATATATACCATTAAGGCAGACTGTTTAATGAAATTTCAGTCTTAAAACCAAGACATCTTCAGCCATGAAGGTTGTCCTTATGGCATCAACAGAATGTCTCCCGCTACAGGGTCTGATGTCAGGGCAAGTAGAAGCTCACTAAATACTAACTGTTTGTGGCTGGAAGGTTTGGGTCTTGGATTGGTTCCAGCTGTTGGCTACAAATTTCAGTGTTCTCAGTCATGCTTCATTACACTCTTTTTCCCCCCCTCTCTTAACGAGTAAGTGTTTCTCATTTCAAACTGCATAAATTTCGACTGAAAACAGTAAATCTAGTAAGCAAGTTTTCCATAAGTATCTATAAAAATCTTTTTATAGTCATGTGTCCTTTTTTTTTTTTTTTTTTTTTTTTTTAAAAAAAGAATCTGAACACAAAAAACTCCTCATCTGACAATGCATGCTCTGGAAAAAAGGTCTTTGCTTTTGAGAATTACCCATTTCATTGATTCTTTGTGATCCAGGTTTTCCATTTACACTGTAATAAGAGATCCTTTAAGTCTTTCACAAACTAGCAAAAAGTACTCATGTATGTTACTTTTTTAACATCTTTTTCTTGAAGGTGCACCATTTCTGAGCCTTTCCCTGCACCATTCTTCATGTAGCAAATGTCATCAGACTAGTCATAGATCTAAATAATCTGTGACATCACTAGGATATTATACAATCCTGTTTAGCCCTGCTCCTGTTGTTATTTTTCATCCCTGTCCTTTTCTTGTGTGTGTGCATGGGCTATTTGTATTCTCAAAGTGCAATTTATATATCTTCCTTATTCATAAGTCTTCTTGTGTTTTGCTGATGCTATGTAAACTTTACATAGAGCCAGTATCTAGCCATAATAAAAATTTACTGGAGTAAATATGAAAAATAATTTCAGAAAGAACAGTTTAAACTTCATGTTCTCAGAGTGAATTTATTCCACTTTGCCCATTTAACAAAGAGAAAATTATTCTATTATCTTTAAAGGAACTTTCTAGGGCTTTACATGAATAAAGGTAAACTGCAAACAGGGCAGAGCAAGGAGGGTTAGTGAGTGACTCCATGGTACTTTTTTTGTGAGCTGGGGTTAAAACCACATAAATTTGGCTATTTATGGATTTTTATAGGTTTTTTGTACTGCTAGTTATGATCTGCAGATAATATTATTCCTCTCTCTAAATCTTACTCCTTAATATGTGATTTCTTTTATTTATTTTCTTAAGCAAAATATCACATTTTGAAGACTAGCCCAACAAGTGCCAGCTTACTTGACTTAATCTAAACTTGCATTTATGAATTGCCTTCTACTCACCTTCAGATCTCTCCATTCCCATAACTCTATTGTTCTAAAGCAAAAGATTTAAGGTAGTCAGTGAAAATTTACTGTCAAAACTTCATCACATATCTTTCCAAGGCTCTTATCTAAGTAATTTATATACAAGCACCCAGTAGACAAATTAGATACCTTTGCAAAATATTCATCTTTGATTGGCCGCATGTAATACACCCTTGTTCCTCCTCACATAAATATAACATTTGCATTTGAAACATATCTGTCCTCATAAAATTCCATATTAGGCATCAATCTTTACATATTCCCTGAGAAGTGGCTTCATTTGATCTCCTTTCTGATGCAAACTTACCTTTGCACTTCATTTTCTGCAGTCCAATAATCAAATGCCTTTACTTTAGCTCTAGGTCTCACAGGCTGTCCTTGTTTTACTTCTGAGAATAGATTGATGTGCCATTGAAAGCAACTAAACAATTTACATGCACTATAAGACATGTCACTGAAGGGAGAACATATTTAAATATTGGACAATTGGCTACTTTCTGGTCTTTTTTAATGAAATGATCCATTGCCTTCTAGTAATTCTTGTATCAGAGGTAGGAAAAAAATTTGCATTTTAGATTATTTTGAAGGCCAGACTCCAATGTGTTGAAGCTAGTACCCAAAATCTTAATTTTGTTTGAATGGATTTTCATAAAAGGCATTGCCCAATAAAAATCTGGTTCACCCTTGTTTCTACACTATATTTCTATGGACAATATTGATAATTATTTAGAGACAGTTGAAAATCTGACAGGGAAGAAATTAAGGAGTTTATGCAGTTTCTTTTTCAACTGTGCTATTACTGAGCTAGTAACATTGCAATTAAATGTGATTTGAAGAGTTCATCATGTTGGAAATTTCAACCAAGACCTTTACAGATTTACTTGTGATAAATTGTTCCATGTTCAAATGACTGCATTTTTAACCAAACATGCTTGTGTCAGCATGTCTGTTCTGTTCTGTTAGTTTATAAAAAAAAGCAATATATACAGTTGAAAAATACTAGGAAAGAAGGAAAATTCCTTTTACATTTGTAAATCCATCTGGTTTCTGCGAGCAGTCCTATCTGTCCCATCTCAGCCACTGCGTATTGTTTGTATGAGTGAGATGCAGTGCTTTCAGGGAGCTCACAATGCCTGAATGGTATTTTGATCTCGTTGAAGCAGGAGTCTTAACTGCATCAGCTTGCTGGAAGCAGACACAGAGCTGGAGACCTATGCATTTTGCATGAGGCTTTTGAGGAGACAGCAAAGTTTGAGGGGACATTTTGAAAAGTGTCGTCTTCATGCTCTCACAGGAGGCCTGCAGCAAGAAGGGCTGCACCCTGACTGTGAGCCTGGGAGCTGCTGTGCCTGCAGGCGGCTGGTGTGAGGCCAACAGAGTAGGCGGTGCCACCAGCCCTGTGAGAAAATCCTCAAGTGGGAAGTAGCTGCAGCAGCAGCTTCTGCTTCCTTCTGGCTGGTCATGTTGTTAACAGGGGAAAGGAGGCATTGCCAGAACGTCTCTGGATCGTGTAAGAGATGAATGTAGATGTTCCAGAGAGCATCTGTGTGTCAGAGGGCACAGAGTAGTCCCCTGCTTCCTCTCCTGGCAGCTGCATTGAATGCTATTCCTAAAAATCAGGCCAGCAATTCTTGTTTGAGATGAGGAATGATTGTGTGCAAGACAAAGCATATAGCTGTGAACTTCTCCCAGAAGTATTTCTGTCAAGAATCATCAAATTTCTATATTTTTCAAATGCTGTTTCTCTTGTCAGCCTTAAGCAATATAAAGATTTTAAATACAAAGAATAAAATTGTGGAGAATATTTTACAGACTTTGTACACCATTTACTTACAGAAACCTGCTTGTAGTTCTGGGGTCTTTTCTTCCATGATTTTTGATTAACAGTATAGACAACATGTATCACTTGGTGTCTATTCTTGAATAATCGGTAACATTTCTCTATTTCTGTTAAATGTTATGTTGAAAATTGGTTTTTTGCATTTCTCCTGTATTCTTTATTCATTTTGAATTCCAGATAAATACAGGAACTCTAATATGCATCAAGATAATGAACCTTTCCAGGACATTTTGATGAGATATCAAATTTTGCTGTTGAGTCTTTGGGGTTCTAATTAGTGGGTCAAACCCAGCCTAAACAAACAAAGGCTTTTCCTTACTATGTCAACTAAGAGAGAGCATGAGGTGGAAAATAAGAGGGCAGGCAGCCTGAAAAATTGTAAAAGAATGTGAAAAAGTTGGAATCCTTCTTTGGACTAAATCAGTGGTATTCATCCAGTTTAATCCCTCTGAGATGCTTTTGTACATAAAAGTGAATCCATAAAGCCTAAAGGTGTTTCAGAAAAGGAAATAGAAGAAGCTCACAAAGCTCAAGCCAAAAGCTGTTTGAGGAAAGAAGCAAACAGGAAATGGTGTTCTGGTTTTTCAGCAGAGTTTAAATTGCTCCTGGTGTATTGAGATCACCATTACTTTGAGTAGGTATCTCCTTTTTGTGGTCCACTAAGGGATCACGGAACTATAAAATCTTTTGGATTGTGAGCGGCCTTAGAGAACTGAGTTCCAACTGCTCATGTTCAGGGACACCTGCCACGAGACCAGGTTGCTCACAGCCATATCCAATTGGGTCTTAAACACTTCCAGGGATGAGGCGTCCACAGCTTCTCTGCGCAACATGTTCTGGAGCCTCACCACCCTTTGAGTAAAGAATTTCTTCCTGATACCTAGTCTAAAACTCTTTCAGTTTAAAGAAACTCTTCTCCTATCATTCCGTGCCTTTATTAAAGGTCTGTCTCCACCTCTCTTGTGGAGACCCTTTATTGACTGGAAGGTGCTCCTTGATCTCCCTGAAGCCTTCTTTTTTCCAAGTTCAGTAGAACCCCCAATCTCTTAGCCTGTGTGGTGAGTGGTGTTTTGACCACCTGACCGTTGCTGTTGTTCTCCTGTGCTTTGGTTCCAACAGATCCATGTCCTTCTTATGTTGGGGGCCCCAAAGCTGGATGCAGCCCTGCAGGTGGTGTCTCACCAGAGCGGAGGAGATGAGCAGAATCCCTCCCTCGCCCAGCTGGCCATGCTGCTTTTGAAGCAGCCCAGGTTGGCTGGCTGGGCTGCCAGTGCTGGGTCATGTCTGTCTTCTGATGCCTCAGCACCTGCAAGTCCTTTTTCACAGGGCTGCTCTCAATCCGTTTCCTACCTGTCATGTTCTTGTGCTTGGTATGGATGTAAGTTTGTGTCTTTCCTCCCAAACTGCTCAGGTTAGCATATTATACAGCATAGATCCATTTGTCTTTCTAGTTACATTTTCTTGAAAATAGTGTATCTATGTTATTTTCCATTATTTTCAGCTGTTGTAGGTACTGACACATCAGGAAAAAACCTTAAGTGTATTGTCTTAACCAAAGCTGATATTAAAAGTAAGGAAGGCTTGATTTTTATTTTATATATATTTTTTTTTTTTTTTTTTTTTTTAATGGGAAATAACTATCACAAGTACTCTAAAGGGGTAGATACGGATATAAGTATGGACTTTTTAATGGATTTTCCAGGGTAGTTACAGCAAAAGAATGCTTTGGAAAACTGTAATCTCTGGTATACAAAATAGTTCAAATTATTATTTTCTAAGGCTGTGTGAACTATAAATTTTTAAAGATTATCAAACCCCCAGACAACTGAAAAATAACCAATATTAACAAGTACTTATAGTCACTTAGAATTTCTTTATTATTCATGAACATATTTAACAATACCTTTGAAACCCATATCCAGGAAAAATCAAAGCATCAGAGTTTAAAGGGAGCTGCAATTACAAGCATTTATTGAGTTAGCATGCCTGTAAGTGGAACATACTCAGAAACAAATGGAATAGACCATACTTCACTGAGTATAAGGAATTCTTACTGCTTTTACTGCAGGGCTCTGATCTTAATCCAAAGATCTTTTATTTAGAGCATTTGTGACAGCTGGTAATGAAGTATATTTAATATTAAGTAGTAAATAAAGTATTTTGTTAGTAGAAATTAAAGACAATTTGTCACATCCCCAAAGAGTGTGGAAAGAATGTAGTATGTATAATATTAATAAAATAGGATCATTTAAGATTTATCTTTCTTGGTGATGAACATACTTCTAAGAAAAAGTGAGGGAAGCAGCATATTTCATTAAAACCGATTGCTTTCTATAAAAGGAAAGTTATGAACAAAAAGAAAAGTATAAAGATAAATTAAAATAAAGGAGAAAGCTCAGTATAATGTAGATACTTAGCAGAAATGTCAAGTTCAAAGAATCACAGAATGGGTCAGGATGAGGCTACAATGCCTCTAGTCTGATTCCTCTGCTCAAGCAGCGTCACCCCAGAGCACATTGCACAGGGTTTTGTGCAGATGGTTTTTGAATATTTCCAGTGATGGAGACTCCACACCCCCTCTGGGCAATCTGTTACAGTGCACAGCCACCTGCAGGCTGAAGCAGTTCTTCCTAATATACAAGTTTTTCCTAATATGCAACATACTGTTGCATCAGTTTCTGTCTATTGCCTTTTGTCTTATTACCTGACCAAGAAGAGCCTGGCTTCTTAACAGTCTTTCTGCAGATAGTGGTAGATACTGATGAGGTCCTCTTTCAGTCATTTCACTCCAAAATTATTGTGTTCTCCAAAATTTAGAATTACATGTCTAACAGTTTTTCAGTAATGTAATGTTTAATTATTTATGACAAACACTTCGTAGTGTAAGATCTTGCACAGAATAAGGAAGTATTAAAACCCTAATATTTTTAAAGCATACTGCACTGTACATATTGCATTGCATTAAGGTGATGAGATTTAATTACCTCAAATGAAAGCACCATCAATTTAATAAAAAAAATCTGAGAATCATAGCTTGTTTTAGATATCTTTCTGAAAAGAATTGAATAAAAAGGCTTCATTTTTATTCTGTTAGACTTGCTGTTGCTGGCAATAGAAAGACAAATCAAAGTAAAGGCTGATATACCCTGTCTGCTGGTTAGATTCATTTTTCAGGAAAGAGAAGTCAACATTGGCTTAGTAAATCTAAATTATTTAGTACTTCTTAGAGTCAGAAGTGTAATGCTGTTGTTCCATTACTATTCCCCTTGCAACCTCTCTGAAGTCTCAGTAAGTCATTCTGATGATGATTATGATAATAATGATGGTTGATATTCTTTAACATTATTAATTAAAGGGATAGACATGAGGGAACTTTTTTTTTCCAAAATTTTAGGCCCACTTTCCATGGATTGCTTACAAAGAAAAGATATTGATGGTGAGAGGAGAACGACTAGACTGCTGGTAAAAGTGGTCTGAGGGCAATAGCAGGTGAAAAATGAAATTCACCACACCTCCCTGCAAACTACATTCCTACTCAGTCTCAAAAGTTTTGGAAAAAAACAATCTCTTTTGCTGTAGAAGAGTATTAGTAATTTCTCATTATCTATTTTTTTTCTGTATTTGTCACTTCTTACTTTTTGTTGGTTTGGGGTAGTTTTTTTAAGCACTATATCCCTTTTTTCCATTAAAAATGTGGCAATCATTAGTTATTTTAAGGACCATTTATATTTTAGCAGGGTTTTTAAGTCTGTGTTAGTATATGTTTTCTTGAAATATACAAAAGTCATCACAGGGACATATATACAGTGAATTGAAAATTTTCTTAATTACTATAGTAGTTTATAATATGCTAATTCAAAATTACTGTAGCCCTGAGTTTGGCAGGGAATTAGCTAAATCATTAATTAATGATTACTTTACACTGAAAATCACAGATAATTAGTGATCCATACAGTGTAATGCTATATGAGGTTTCATCTCACACCAAAAGAGTAAGGAGATGTAAATGTCTAACAGCAAAATATACTGCTTGATCAGTCTTCAGTAAAAATTCAAAGAAGGAAAGCTCAAAGCTTAATTTATTTTTCTTCACATCCCGTATTTTAAATAGAAATATTTTTGTACTATATTATAAAGAAATACATAAACCTGTCTACTGCAATTAATTTTGGAATCCTGCCTAAGGCTTGTTGGCAGATTAGCAGGGTTTTAGATTGCAAGGTCTGTATTTCTGCTATCCAGCCACAATCACAATGATACAGTAAGTTGCATATATCTACAAAGTGCAAGAGCAGTTGGCAATGTTAACCCAATAGCAATTCTTTTTTCACAAAATATTTCTTTATAGAATAATTCTGTCTCATCAACAGAATTTCCACTTTGTCTTGTTGAAGTTTTATTGAAGAAGTTAGTCTTGTTCCGAAATTATTTGAAAAATGTAGTTAACAAAGTGCATCTTTTAGATAATTTTATTTCTGTAATCTTGTTTGTCTGGAAAAAAGCCACAAATATTTCCTTTCAATTTATTTAAGTTCTTCACAGACTCCACACACTTTCTGACAAATCACTGTTACAACATTATATACTTTTTTCTGGAAATACTGATTTCTTTATTTCTCCTGCGCTATTCCTTCAGGTGGAAAAGATTCTGTAGTACAGCTTTCACACATATGTTCATTTCTCACTGAGAAATTTCATATGCATTTGGGTTTTTCTGTGTAATTCTCTGCCGTGTTCAGTGAAAGCAGTAAAATGTGGTGTGCACAGGAGAAACTGCTTTAGTTTTCCTTCCATTTGGTGTGACTCTTGCGGATGGTCCTGCACAGGGCCAGAAGTTGGATTTGATGATCCTTGTCAATCTCATCCACCTTGAGGTATTTTGTGATACTTCTGGGAAAACTGATGATTCCCTTTCTTAAACTAGGCTTCAAAGTTCTTAAAAGTCAAAACTTCATATCTGGACACCAGTGTGAAGGAGCATCTATAATTCTTGATGGATTGGTTGCATGGCGTGCTGTGGGCCTTTATCTCTCAGTCACACTGAGTGCTTTCTGCCAAAGAAGAGTCTCTGCTTTGATAGAGAAAATCTTTTTTCCTCTTTTCAGACACAGATTTTTATTCCTATACTAGCATCTTCATATATCATCAGAATTCCATAAGAATCTAAATAAATTCTGAAATACCTTTTCATTAAATATGCATAAATAAAATTAAAATAAATAAATATGTATAAAATATAAATAAATACGTATATATATTTGCATTACTGTTATACATATACACTTGTGCTGGTTTGACCTTGGCTGGATGTCAGGTGCCCTTGCAAGCTGTTCTATGACTCCCCTCCTCATCGGAATAGAGAAGAAAGAAATTAACCAATGGCTCATTATATTGAGATGAGGACAGGGAGAGATCACTCAGTAGTTATTGTCACAGGCAAAAGAGGCTCAACTCACGGACATTATTTAATTCCTTGCCAGTCAAAGGAGAGTAGGTTCCATTATCTCCTCCCTTATTCCTGTACTCAGTGCAATTTCTGAATTCTTTGTCTCCTACCCCTGAGCAGCACAGGTAGATGGGGAGTAGGGTCTGAAGTCAATTCATCACACCTTATACCTGCCATTCCTTCTCACCCTGTTCCCCTGCCGCAGTGCAGGGTCCTTGCAATGGGGAACAGTCCTCCACAAACTTCACCAACACAGGTCCTTCCCACAGGCTGAAGTTCCTCACAAGCTACCCCATTGTGGGTCCCTCCCATGGGATCAGTCCTTCAGGAGCAGGCTGCTCCAGTGTGGGGAACTTGTAGGGTCACAAAATCCTGCCAACAAACCTGCTCCCGTGTCGGCTCCGCTCTCCACAGGTCCTACCAGGACCCTCCTCTAGAGCAGGCTTCCCATGGGATCACAATCTACTTTGAGCATCCACCTAGATTGGCATGAAGTGCTCCACAGGCTGCAGGTGGATCTCTTGTTCCCCTGGGGCTGCAGGAACACAGCTGCCTCACCATAGGTTTCACGGGTTACTCTATCCCAGCATGGAGCACTTCCTGCCCCTCCTTTTCCACTTACCTTGGTGTCTGCCGAGTTCTTTCTGTCCCGTATTCTCACTTTTATGTCTGCTGTAGTGCAGCCATTATATTTTCCTTCTTAAATACATTATCGCGTCACTATCACCGATGGGCTCAGCCTTCTGTTGGTGAAACTGCAAGGAGAGAACACTGAATGAAAGGAAGAGCTGGAGCAGTTAGTATGAGATAGACACTGATTTTTTTTTATTTCCAGAAAAAAACTTCTGTCATACTCTAGCACACCTCAAATGCTGAGTCTGCCAGAGGAACAGACCAACTACATAAGATGTTAAATCTGAGACAGCAATGGATATAGCCTGAGAGAGATTAATCATTTGAAAATCACTAATTGGTAGCATAGAACTGTCCTAGAAACAAGCTCATTCTATTCCTACAAGTTCAGGAAACAAGAGTCTACTCCACCTATCATAAGCAGGTCCATGCAATACCCCAAAAAGCTATAAAATTTTGTCCACCATATCATTGTACTTGCAGAGCGTAGCAGTTTTGATGCTTTCTGAGAAAAAAAAGTTTGTTGTCTGCAGTGAAGCATCAAGGGAGAGACTAATAGTCTCTGGAATTAATCACTGGGCAATTGCTCTTGGGTATCTCTCATATGTGACAGGGTGGAATATTATTTTTAAGGGGCAGAATTGCAAAAGTATGGCTGTTTCTTCTCAAAATTTTTGAGAAGAGCAGACTGTGATTAAGTAAAAAATTGGTGTTTTCCTGTTCTGAGTATGCAGAAGTACTGGTTACAGATAATCCTTAAATTAGAGGGTAAAGTCAAGGGTTTTGTCCAGAAGTAACCATGGCTATGGAACAAACTAATTTCTACTTGTCAAGTGTCTTGCTTTATTTATTTTTTTCTTCTTTTTGGTTTGGTTTGGTTTTGTTTGATTTGTTTTTTTCTGTCTCAATATGAACCTGCAGTATGCCCAGGTGGTCAAAAAGGTCAGTGGCCTCCTGGCCTGTGTCACGAACAGCGTGGCCAGCAGGATGAGGGCAGTGATTGTGCCCCTGTACTGTGCGCTGGGGAGGCCTCACCCAAGTCCATGCTCAGTTCTGGGTCCCTCACCTTAAGAGGGGCTTTGAGGGGCTGGAGCCTGTCCAGCAAAGGGAGTGAGTGTCCTTAAAGGACTAAAGAACATCTCTCATAACATGAACTGTGGTTGTTTAGTCTCAAGAAGAGGAGGCTCAAGGGAGACCTCATTACTTTTTACAAGTCCCTGAAAGGAGGTTGAGGTGAGTCGGGGGCCCGTATCTGCTATAGCGCCTGCAGGGAGAGGACAAGAGGAAATGGCCTTAAGCTGAGACAAGGGAGAGTCAGATTAGATGCTAGAAAAGAATTGTCACTATTAGGGTGGTCATGCATTGGAATAGGATGCACCAGGGAGGTGGTGGAGTCACCATCCCTGGAGGTATTCAAGAGGCATCTGGATCTGCCATTGGATGATGTGGTTTGGGGGTTTAGGGCAGTGCTGGGCTGATGGTTGGACTGGATGATCTTAAATGTCTCTTCCAGACTTGATGATCCTATAAGTCTATGACTGCTTTTTTCACTGTTTGAAATCTCAGAGGTTTGGGGCATACTAACTGCTTTAATTACCAGATAACCATAAAGGTATAAATATTGATATATGTGTATACATATTTTATACATAAAGAAGCTCTTGAATGTGTCATGCAGTTTCATGGCTTTCTATGTCTTGTTATGCATAATAGTCTATTCATAAATTATCTCCCTTATTATTCTGCATTAAAAAATATTTCTAACTTAAAAAATAAGCAAGGCAAATAGGTTGGGATTTTTTTTAGGAAAAGTATAACCATGTCTTATACTGTAACTGTACCACCTGGCCTACAGATATTTTAGTGGTAAGTACTAGAAGATTAATGCCTTGAATACTTACCCTTCAACAAGGTATTCAGATTTTGGGCAGATTAATATTTGTGCTAAAATCTGTGCTGCCATAACTGTAAATAGTTTTTGATTATTTAGGAGAATGTACTGGGAGCAAGGCAGATGCTGAAGACATTCAGCTCATAAAAAAGAAAAACTTACATAATTCTTCAGGTATGTCAGAGCACAGACACAGCCAAGTTTATGTAACTCAAAAAATTCCCTCTGTTGGCAAACAGTCACACAATCCTTTAGTATGTACCAACTTGTAAACCACTATTTCCCTTTTATACTATTTCATGGCAAGACCACTTCCTATTTTTAGCCCCTTCAAGTAGTCTTTGGGAGTGTGTTTTTTGGAATAGCTGTACTCTCTTAAAGGTAAATTTCCTTTCAGGTCATATACCTCCTAAAACTGGAATATGTTTATCAGCAGGTGCCCACAGAAAACCTACTAAATATCATCGATACATACAGCAATAGGCAAAAAACCACTTAAAAATCAAAAAACAAAATGGAAAGTAATTGCAGTATGAGAATGGATATGAAGGAAATATGGTAGGTAATGTGAATTGCATATTTCAGAATGAGAGCTCACTAGGCAAAAATATCTCAGCTTTACTTGTAGCTAGTTTTGAGTTAAGAAAAATTATCTATCCAGCTGGGTGATAGAACATGAAAAAAAATAGATTACCTGGAACTGAAATACAGCCTTAAGCTAATCCAAGGTAAGATGGCCCTTTATGAAAGAGAATTTTTCCTGTTGGCTTTATCTTCTGCTCTGCTTCCTTAGTAAGCAGAAACAATGCCCAAACTGAATTTTAAGAAATGCCCACTGCTATACAAATTTGGTATGCTCTGAGGAGTTCATCTGAGCAGAGCAAAAGAAATGCTTTCAGAAATATTTTCCAAACCTCAGATTAATTCTTCTCTTTCTTTAGTTGAAGTCTGTTGAAATCCAAAAAATAATCACATTGTCTCGCATTGCTTTAGTTCCTACTTTTATTGTTCAGATCACAGAATCATTAAATAAGCTGAGTTGGACAGGACCCACAAGGATCATCAAGTCCAGCTCTTGGCCCTGCAAAGCACCGTTCCCAACAGTCACACAGTGTGCCTGAGAGTATTGTCCAAATATTTCTCGAACCCAGACAAGCTTGGTGCTGTGACCACCTTCTTAGGAAGCCTGTTGCAGTGCCCAACCACCCTCTGAGTAAAGAGCCCTTTTCTAATATGCAACCTAAACTACCCCTGACACAACTTCAGGCAATTCCCATGGGCCCTGCCACTGGTCATCACAGAGAAGAGATCACAGCAAAGAGTGTCTGATCATTTGTGAGAAAGTTGTGACTGAAGTGAGGTCTCCCCTCAGTCTCCTTTTCTCCAGGCTGAACAAACCAAGTTCCCCCCTCCTCGTAAGGCTCATCCTCATGGCCTTGCTTTGGACACTTTCTAATAGCTTTATATCCTTGTTGCATTGTGTCACCCAAACCTGCCCCCAACACTGAAGGTGAGGCTGTCCCAGCTCAGAGCAGAGCAGGACAATCCCCTCCCTTGCCTGGCTGTGATGCTGTCCCTGGTGCACCCAGGACACACTTGGCCCTTTTGGCTGCCAGGGCACTGCTGGATCATGTTCAGCTTTCCCTGAACCAGGACCCCTGGGTCCTTCCTACAGGCTCTTCAACCTCTCATTCCCAAGTCTATCCATACATCCAGGACTGACCCACTCCAGGTGCAGAATCTGGCACTTTGCCCTGTGAAATTACATATGCTTGGTGATTGTCCAGCCCTCTAGTTTGTTGAGGTCTCTGCAGATTTTGATCTGATATATACAGAAAATCAACAGCACTTAGCCTGGGTTCTGAGTAGTCTCCCTGTAGAAAGCTAATCATAGAAATCCTGCTGTGAAGCGAGTTTGAGTGAAAACACATCAGAGGGTGCTGGACCATGAAATGCAGTAAAGAATAGCTTTGGATTATAAGGAAGTATCTTAACATGATCTGATGCTAAGCATTTCATGCAGTTTAACCTTGTCTTCATATTAACTGCTTGGTAAAATCTGTAAAACAGATTAAAATTTAAATGACTGCAGGAGGAAAATTTACCTGTCCTGCTTTCTGTGTAAGCAGAGGCATCTCTGCTCTAAGTCTAACTTGATTAGTAGACCTTTATGAAATGCATCTGCTGTGTTTCAGTCATGTCAGAATACTAAGGCTTCTTTTATCAGAGTATACATGTAGGGCATATTCTATGCTGCTATTATTAGGACCCTCAACTGATTCTGACACACACATCTTAATATATTTTCTTTGATGATCTGTGGCATTTTGGAAACTACCCTAGTGTACCTTTTTTTTCCTCCTTTTTTTTAAAAAAAAACCTTTTTAATTTTCTTTTTCTCATCTAGGATAAATTATTTTGCTTAAAATCAGGGCTACGTCTGGAAGAAAATTTGAAACTTTCATTTTGTAAAAACTTTACTACTTCAGCATTTTAGAGAGTCTGGTCTCTATAGAAGCTTGAAAACCATGAAAGTCTCAGGAGAAAAAGAAGGTGAAAAGTTTTGTTTAGAATTCATGTGAAATAAAAGAAACTGAACCAGTTGTGGGTTTTTTGACTGTCACATTCTTACTTTCTTGGAGGTGACTCAAATAAGGATTTTGTGTTTTCTAGAAGTCAAAGTTGATGCACGTAGAGTACATCTTGCAGTTTTGGCATCCAGTTTAATCCCAAGCAGCTAAAGAACTAAATTGCAAATGAGAAGAATGATATATCAAGAATCACAGTGCACATTTTCTGTGTAATATCAAATGGTCTTGGTTAGGTAGCATTCAAGACTATTATTTTAATCAGTGCTGAACCCCCTAGAGGTTTGGGGGTTTTGAAATCAGGTTTGTAGTCAGCTGAACTATTTTCTTTGAACAGTTCCATCTGCCTCAAGAAACAAGCTTAAAAAAAATTAAAATGTGTTTATAATATGCATGGAGTGCCACCTCCTGTAATTAAAAGCAATTGCTTGAAATTTCCTGTCATCACCGTTGAAAGATGTAGCTTGTCACCCTAGATAAGGGTGATTTTTTCTTGCATTGTATTGCCTACTGCTCTTGGCAGGAAAAAATGCTTCTTTGCATTTTCTCTTTGCTCTGTAGACTATATTATTTTCTTTTAAAAAGTGTCTTTTACTTGTAAGGCCCTAATAGAATCTATGCAATTTGCATTTTCTTTTTGGTCTTAATAGGTGTGTATGTCGAAAGAGATTTTATTCTTTCTCCAGAGCTTTTATATTGTTTGACAGCTCACAAACAGTGTTCTAGTAAATAACAAGTGTTCTCTGACACTGATATTTTTACAATGTGTTTCTAGAACAGAGCATAGTCAGATTACATCTGCAAAATAATTGGTAATTTGTTTCACTGTAAACATTTGCTGACTTCTACAATTTAAGAACAATTTGCATTCATAGGAGGAATTAGTTCTGCTTGGCCGTTGTTTCTCAAACAATTACAAAGTGTGAAATCCCTTTTTGAAGCCACGTGCATAAACAGGGAGGCAGTCTTGTTCTGGGAGTCCAAGTGACTTTCGCATGTAAAGTCCAACACTAGGACTGTAGTGCCATCTGCTGAAAAGTAGCGAGGACCCACTAGTACCTGAGCAGAAGTCTCCAAATAGCCCTTTCTATCTCGGATGGCAAATTCTCACTTCTCTTATGCTTCTCTTCTTGCCAACAGTTACCCCTCTCTTACTGATTTATCATGTTTCTTTTTTTTTTCATACTGAATCTCATTAGGGATCTTGATCATAAAACCATTTTGCTGCAGTGTTCAATGGTGCTTAAGTGACAAACTCGGGAAAGAGACAGACTGAAAATATTTCATATTAGTCTGCCAGAAAAGCTTTTTCTGTAATTTCATTTTGCTCTGAGATACCAAATACAGATTTAGGAAAAACAGGCAATGTAAATAAAGTGGTGGTTTCTGTTCAGCATCCCTGGTTTTGTTGTTGGTTACCACCACTGTAGATTTCCTGTCTGAGATGCTTATGTTTTGGGGAGTTTTTTGGTCTGTGCTCCATGAAACCACTATCTACGTG
Organism: Prinia subflava; assembly: GCF_021018805.1. Taxonomy (NCBI): domain Eukaryota; kingdom Metazoa; phylum Chordata; class Aves; order Passeriformes; family Cisticolidae; genus Prinia; species Prinia subflava. Next base: position 33,762,388 of record NC_086283.1, on the reverse strand, counting down.
GAGGATAAGGTCTGCATTCATTTTTGTTGTAGCCTTTGCACTCAGTTCTTGCCACTCTTTTACTTTTTGACTGGCCACAGCTAAATCACCCCCAAAACCCACAGCTACAGCATGGCAGGGTACCCCACAGTGTAGTGCCAGGAGTGATGGAGCAAGACTGGGTATGGACTCTGGCCTCCTGACGCAGCAGAGGCACTTAACAGCCTCTGTCAGGAAGGAGACAACAACCATTGCCAGTTGGAGGTGAGAGGCATAGCTCTAAAGGTGTCTCTAAGGCATGATTTTTAGTGATGTGTTTCTAAACCTAGCAATGATAATGTCAGTCCTGTGGGAGCAGCTCAGGGTCTCTTTTACTCAGAGCTTCAAAAGCTGTTTTAGCAAAGGGATTATTGGGCATTACTCTCACTTGCCATGGTACCTGTCATAATTAATATTCTTTCCAATAGGATAACCTCCTGTTATTCAGTAGCTAGAAAAGAGCTGATGGTGGGCTCTAGGTTGATGAATACTTTTGTTAGTTGCTACAAAGAAACAGGGTGGAAAGAATTATGTGCTTATAACAAGATGCTGGGTGATATATTTAAGTGCTTATAAAGGAAATTGATGGTCTTAAAAAATATGAATGACAGTGCTTTTACTATTCATGATCTGACAATCTTAATTCTCAGTTAGTCATGATGGGTTATTTCTGCCTCTATCAGTTCAAGTTAAAATATGCAAGAAAAACATTGTGAGTGTTTGTCAAACAGAAACACAAGACAGTAAGGTTCACTTTCTTGGAAAAATACATTTGTAGCTCTTTGGTAACAGAAATCAGTTGTTTTGAAAACTTATGCATCCATAAACTTTTTTGATTAAATGTACTATTGCCAAAGCAGGGTATAAATCATAACAAAAACATTGGCACAGAAATCTATATAATACACAAGGCACCCAAAAGGACAGGCAACATTAGAAGTCTTGTGTCCAAATACATATATTCTAGGACCAGGAAACAATGTTCCATCTGTTTTGTTGTAATAATAATAGTGATGTAAAATTCTATTTTGGTATATGGGCAAAGCGCTACTACATTGTTAAAATATACCAGTGACGTTTAAGAGTCTGAATGATAACTAGAGACACAGTGGTGCTGCAAGTCACAAACAACAGAAAATATTTATAGAGGTGAATCAATAACCATAGAGGAAATTGATCCCTTGCGTAGTCTCTGATCATGCTGATACTTTTGGAAGGGCATATTCCATGTGAAATAGATTCAGCCTACTTGTTAAAGATATCTTTATGGCTTAACCTGACCAGAGACTCATGTTCTGATTTCTTAGTAGTTTACAGGTTTCAGATCTTGATTTTAATCTTTTTCGGACTAGAAGAAATATATTTTCTTTCCATAAAGATAATAAGCATGTGTTTGCATCAACCCTACTCACAAAGGTGCTGGTTCCTCTGGTAAACAATGTGTGTTCATCTCCTTCCCCGTCTTATTTGAGAGACAGGAGGTAATGAAGGCAGCAGAAGCTGTTGTCCTTCTTAATCCTTCCCTTCGTGCTTTAACATTAGGTCAGCCAGATTCCAGGACACCTTTTTGTATTATTACCTTACCAGAGATTTCTTCTCACTCTTTGCCAGCAAAAGTTAGCAAAATATATCCTTGAACAATTATAGTGTTATCTTAAAATATTTTGCCAGAAGGAGATGGTTAGTTTTACTGGCTGTTTCAGCAGATGGTCAGTGTCATTTTGTTTTCAGAGCCTTGTGTTTTTGTGGTGCTGGTTAAAATGGCTTGCTTGCTGTTCAGTTGTTTGCATTGAAATAATGCTTCATTTTGCTGCTCAGAGATCCATAAAATGGATCACTGGGAAAAATGAGTGTCACATCAATTGACTTCTTATCTAAACTCCCAAAGTTTTTCTAACTCAGCCTTCTCAGGCACAGTGCTAAGTCCAGCTAACTTTGTCAGAAACATCTTCATAAACAAGTTAGAAAAAGAACAATTCAACAATCCAAACTTGATATAATCTATATCTATAGAGATATCTTGATATCTCTATATCTTGATATGCTCTATATGGTCAAATTTATATGCTCTTTATTGGAGTCAATAAAGTAAACAATATTCTAATTAATTTACCATCCAATTAATAAAGGGAAAAAAGGTTTCACCAGAGAAGAAAATGCCTATTTTAACTTCAGGCCTTAATACCAGAGTGGCCAACTAAGTTTACAAAATGTTCTCCAGTATTCAAAAGCTGTCATTTTAACAGCAGTGAAAAAAGGCTTAGATGAGAGTTGTAGTACTTGATGGGTCAAAATGCTTTTTGTGTATAAAGCTGTCATTTGATCAGTTTTGGTAACATATATTTAAAAACTTATTTAGATAACTACTTATTTTTGATTCTTGTTTACTTTACTTGCATATATGTATGCTTTGCTCAGTAAACTTACTGAATCCATTTTCTGAGCCTTCAGCTACTGCAGAAATTTTTATGATCAGATTTTCTCAATGAGAAAAGTTCTTGCTCATAACTGATAAATTACGTGATCCCTTTTTAGAAGCAAGACATCTACAGATGTCTTTTTTTTTTTTTTCCCAGTTGTCATACTTATGTGGCCTTACTTCTTAGGCACACTATACTTCTGACTTTAAAACCCAAATTCTGCTATGTGATCAGGAAAGCTCCTGACATGAGTGTGCATAACTTCAAAATAAAGGGAAACAAGTGTCGTTAACTTCAATTTCTCAGGTGTATTTCAATTTTGGCTTTTAGTTCCTTTTCAAGTTTTAAATTTTATTTTGCTGTGAGCTGTGAACTACTTTTATCAATTTCAATTTGCTTTCTTCTCCATTTAGTCAGCAATTTCTGATGTCTGTCAAGGCAGTTATTTTGCTCAGGAAAGCACAATGCTGCTAAATATTTGCAGCACAATATATAGCATAAAAATTACTATTGTCACCTTCAGCTGTGGAAATACAAAAAATTTAAGACATGTTCAATAATTAATGATTTTGCTTACAAGATGCTTGAAATATTTTCATCTAGCCATTTTAATGCAAGAGAGAAAGACTTGATTATGCTCTGAAATGCGCTTCATGTTTGAGATGTTAGTGTTTATTTGTGTCTTTAGAGAAACATTTGGATTCTTTTTCTTCCAAAAATTTGATTTGTTGTGGATACAGAGTGTTATAATTCTCTGGGAACCTTTTGTGCCTGTGCTTCAGGAAAATATTTTGTCCTCTGCAGCAATATTGCAAATTTGTGATGTCTGTTGTGAAGGGAAAGTATTTGATCCTTGAAAGTAACTAGAAGTTAAAACTTACATAATGTGCATCTCAAATCTGAAATGTGGTCACAAGTGAGATCTACCTATCCAAGGAAAATAAAAATAGCCTGAGACTAATGTGTGTGTGTGTATATATATACACACACACACACACACAATAGAATACATATAATCATGTATAACTGATAGTTAACAATATACATTGTTAATTATCAAATTTTATATATTAACTGAATGTTACTGTTCATCAGCTTTTCAATTAATAATTTAACTCAAAACTGTCATAGGACTAGAATTGACTTAAACTTTTAAGATGATTAAGAAAATTTATATTAAAAATATAAAAATATATATATACTCTACTACACATTTTGATCAAAATAATGTACATATAATTAAATCTGGGTCACTGAGTAGGAAAAGGCAAAAGTTTTAAAATTATTTTGTATCAGCTTCTGTTTTTCTGCCTACTTAAATAGGCAGTTTAAAATAACTAAAGAAAATATTTCATCATCCTGGGACTACTGAGCAGAGAGAACTTCCTGAGATGTATCTCTACTAGAACCAGGTCTACATTAAGGAGAAATGTAGTGCACTACTGCAGTTGATGCTGAGAACCAATCATACACTGATGTGATGTGCACTTTGGGCATTTTGCTTCAGTCAAACTTCTGATCAGTCCCATACGTAAAATATATTTGTCATGGATGGAGTTGAAACTGTGAAAAGAAAAATCCCTGTGAATGCTAAGTGGTCCAAGAAGCAGCACACTGATCTTTCTTCTGTCTCCTGCAGATGGTGATACATGTTACTGCAGCCATGGTAACATGTAATTTATTCTGGTTCGTGCTTAGTTTCTCACATTATTTCTATTTGTCCCTGTGAGTTGCCAAGTGACACAACAGTACTTGTGGCCTGAATCTCTTCCTGACTCTGAAGAGGCTGAAGTAAAATGGTAAAGAAAAAGGGGAGGGGGGGGCAGGGAATATTAGCGTGTAGGTACTATTTTGACCCAAGGACACTGAGTAATCATCAAAGCTTTCAGATATAGAGCAGCACAGCTGAAAACTTTTGTCAAGAGCCAATGCCTTGACTTCACTAACCTTGATGATATTTTGGGATGTGGCCTGTATCTCTGTCCAAGAACACTGCTTTCACCCTAGCAAGGAAATCTTGGCATTGACTTGGTGCAAATCAGTGGCTAAAAAGTTCAGGGTAGCCTGCAGGTGTGAAAATGTTGTTATGCAGACCTTGGGAGAGCCCCAGGCAAGATTTAGGCACAGTTCTACAGCCTGTCCTGGGACGACATATAGTCTCTGTGATGTTCATCATGCTGGCTTTAAAGGAGGATGCTGACACCTTTCCTTACCAGGATCATCAGGAGTACCCATCCATGTTGTGGCAATGCTACATGATACCCTTTGTCCTGAGTTTATGAGTGAATACCCAAACCATGGTGTATTCAAGGTGCTGAAGTGCTACCAGAAAGCCTCAAGTCCTCTTAACAACCATCTCTATTTTTAAAATGTGTAAAACTTATTCTGTAATTGTGATCACTGGCACTGGAAATTGTTGGCATTAGCAGTGGATAGAAGCACACCACAGAGAGACAATACAGGGTCAAGGAATGCAAACTTCAGATGATGAGATCTCCTCTAGACTCTCCAGTGTAATTAGCCTGAATCTGCAGTTGTGGGTACACAGGCAGGTACCTGTTATGAGCAGGATCTGTGGTGTGCTTCTGCCAAGAGGTCTGTCCAACACAGCCACAGCAGGGGCACACGTCCAGAGTGTGTCTATTTGCCCAGATCACAAGTTCTGTGATTTTCCTTTTCTTGACATTTGTTAGATCTTTTCTCAAAGTTTGTTAGATGTTTTCTTGAATTTTGTTAGATCTATTCTCTTCTTGTTGTTCAAGTTAACTGATCATTTATCAAATTTTTTTCATAGTGTTGCCAAATATCATATTACCCAGAATCAGAGGAGACTTTGATGTCCCCTTCACAACAGCTTATGAACTTGTCTGTTTGCTTGGGGCCACAGACTGCATCAAGCTGTATCTGTTAGGAGTCCCACATGATTGACTTTGCCTTCAGAAAAATATTAAGAAAAGGAAAAGGAAAACAATGGCTTGTTAATTGATGATGGCAAGAGATGGCAGAGTGCAGAGAGCAGGAGAATTGCCATATTGCTATATTAATAAAATTTGGGCCTTATAAAGGGTCATGAGATGGTAGAGATGAGCATGTGAGAACATGAAATAACCAGTGTAGTTTGGCTTGTTTTACATATGCTTATCACTGTTGCATGTTTATTGGAAGTTGTCAGTGGAAGGCGAGAAGATGTCTGGTAGCACACGCATTGTGCTTTGTGTCCCAGAGATCTTCACACTCCATACAATCCAGACTTGTGTCCCCACTGTGGGGGTGACACATTTGGAATGCACACATTTGGAAATCACAGAGAACAGGTCTTCATGTTTCCACTGTTTTTCAAAAGGAATGTAATTCATACCCACTGAAACTGTTCATATCCCGGATTAATAAGAGAAGTAATATGGGCATTCACTTCAGAAACTCACTAGAGGTCTAAGTGCTAACATTGTTACATAATAGGTGGCAAAATATGGAAATGTTTCCTATCTTTTGTGTTTGGTTAATGCCTTTTGAGAAAAAAAAAAATTCTTGGGGTTTCATTTGTAAAGCTAACCTTGAATAATGCAAATTTCCAGAAAAAAACAACATGTTTTCAAGTTTAACAATCAGGTGGGTATTACAGCTATCTTCACACTGAAAAGGATGGAAGCTTGCTGTTTCTCAGTGAAAGCTAAAATAAAATGCAGCACTGGTAGGATTTCAAATGGATTGAAGAGGGTACTGTTTGACTGGTATCATGAGGCCCCAAAGACTGTTTCTTGAAATTGCTAACAGCATGGTAGAAAAGTTATTTTCTTGCTTAAGTACTCAAAGATCCAATATTGTTATTCATCCATCAGAAACATATTGAAAGCGTGTTATTTAATGTTTGTCGTTTGCTTTTCATCTCCAGAAGGAGACTGCTTTGCAATCTCAACAAGGAGGTAGAAGAGAGCTATTGTGAAGGAAAAATCACAATTCTCTTGTCTGCCCTGGGAGATACAGCTTTTTTAGTATGTGGACAAAGGAACAATAGGGTTGTTATGACTTGGAACTGACCCATGCTTAAATGCATCAGTGTAAACTTCTGTGAAAAAGTGTGGTACTTAGCACAGTGCATTTCCAATTCCCAATCACAAATATTTTTTATAAAATTAATAATGCAGCCATTCAGTGGTGTGGAGGGTGCTGAGAAATAATAAACAGAAATTCAGAATTGAAATTAGGTTTTATCACAATTTCCCCCTTTTTGTGTATACATATATAATTGTTAATGTCCTACATTTCTTCAAAACTAAATTTTACAAATTCCTAGTCTATCTTTTTGGCAGTGAGATAAAAGTTATACCAATTAGCAAAACAAAGGCTAGAGATGAACACCTTCATGCTTTTTGCAGAACATTTGATGGAGTTCTTTTTTAGAACTTAGAATTTAGACCTTAGATTTTAAATTAATTCTAATTACTTTGGAAAAGTGAATACAAATAATTTGGCTCATAGCCCTGTTGTGAAAGTTCAGGATCCGTGATTTTCAATAACCAAGAGTAAAATGAGATCCTATAGAGATTATCAGTGAGCAGAGAAATCAGCAGAACTGAGTTCTCATGTAGGATCTGGGATATCCTTCTCCAGCCTCTCCTTTTTTCTTTCTTTTGAGTAGTCCTGATTTGTCACCTACATATGACAGCTGTAATCCCCACAGCCAAACTTGTCAGTCATTCTCCACCATAATAATCTGCTGAGGTTTTTAAAAATCTGGTAGTAGGATGTCATTTAAGCAACAAAGAAAACTCTGATAATTGTTTCAAGTGCAGAGCTCTGCTACACTGAAGAAAAGCCAGTAAGCAGGCAGTTTTGAGGTTTCTTAGGTAATGGTATGCATTTATATATTCCAAGCCCCAGACATAAAGCTGGCCTTTATTCCTGGTAAGCATTGGAAGAGAAAGATTATGAAAATTGCTGACCTGTAATTCAGATGTCTTGACTCTACATATTTGTGTGCTCTAGTAAAAGGGTTGATTCAACTAAAACTGATGCACTCAAGCGAGCATTCTGATAGCTAATATCAGTGCTAAGGTTAAACCAGCCCAAAGATTGGCATAGCTCACTGCTTGAATGTTTGGTCAGGATCAGTATTACAACCCATACTTTACATTGATTTCAGTGATAACATGACTGTCAATACCTGAGTTTGCAAACTTGAATTGTGCTTTGTAGTTCTGTCTTCTGCCTGGCATTTGGCTGTTCTAACAACATACCCCTAAACTGATTCATGGTGGAGTAACATTACACTTCTGACAACCACTACCTGTTTGTCAGTCACAGCCTTGGCCCTATAGTACTCCTTCCACCACAATCCACCAGCAAATATTTCTTCCTTGAGAAGATCCTCCACGGATAAATTTCTGAGACTGTAATGAGTGCCAAGGCCTCAGGCTGCTCTTTATTTTGAGATGCTTCATCTTGCAAAGATTTCTCCATCATGTCAGGATGATTTCTTGCTTTATCCAAAGAGGTGACAGCATACAACCAGTGACCTCTGGAAAAAGATACAGAGAGACATATTGTATATGTATATTGTATATGTATATTGTTGTGCATATTCAGGACATCTCCAAAAGTATTTGTGAAGTCAAAGGAAAAAAAAAGAAAAAAATCAGTTACATGGCCTGAAGTCATTAAACTATAGGTGTTCTTACTGTGCTTCACAGTTTTCTTCATATTAACTGCTGAGAAGCTCTTTTTACTAGACAAACCACTCCCTGTGATAGCATAGAGAAGCTGCTGTCACCCTGCAAATTATGTCACACTGTTATCACATCATGAGTTGCATCTATGCAGATCAGTGACAGTCACTCCAAAGCCTCCACACACCCTGTGCAACTGAGCCAGGATGATGAAAGGGTGACACTTTGCAAAGTAAAAATTGATGAACATTAAGGGAAGATACCATTTTTTTTCTTGAATTACAGGAGATGTTGGAAAGGACCTTTGGAGATCATCCAGTTGATTTCTCCTGCTCAAGCATGGTGAACTTCAGCAGGTTGCTTAGTTCTGGGTGTAATCAGGAGCTGAGTATTTCCAAGGATGGGTATTATATAGTCTCTCTGAACAACCTGTTCCATTTTTCAAATGCTCCTATGTTTAAGTGGCATATATATGTCAGTGAGGGCTCATTGCCTCTATTTCTGTCTATGAGCACCGCTGAAAAGAACCTGGCTCCATCTTCTTGTCACTCTCCCTTTGAATATTGATATACATTGATAATACACTCTGAGTCTTCTCTTCTAGAAGCAAATAGTCCCAGCTCTCTCAGACTTTTCTTACAGGACAAATGTTTCAGTCCTTTAATCATTTTTTTGGCCCTCAAATATATGCTCTCCAGTATGTCCATGTCTCTCTCAAACTGGAGAGACCAGAACTGAATCCCACACTCCGAGTGTGACATCAGCAGTGCAGAGGACAGAGGTGGGACTACCTCCCTCCAGCTGCTGGCAACACTGCCCCTTCCTTGATGAAGAATGATGAATTTTACTTTGCATTACAAATGTGAGATACAATTCAGCTTCCTTAAGCAGAGAATCTTTGTGCCTTATATACCAAATGGGGACATGAGATGTCTGAGGACAGTATGAAACATCCATGTTAGTCTAAAGTAAACTCTGCAGAGTACCTGATAGTTCTCTGCTATGTATATGATGTTGGTAAACATATTCTGATTAAATTGAGGGTGTGGATTCAGTATTATATGGTAATGGTATATGAATGGAAATGAATTTCTGACCATTGAAGAAAAATACTCTGCAGTTATCCTGGTAAGAAGGAAGGCTGAAGAAAACACTGAATTTAAACATCCAGAAAATAGAACTTTTTCAGACTCTGCCATTCAGTGGCAATTCTACTTATCAAGAAACACACATAATAGGTGGAAAGGGGAGGGTTTTTTTAACTAGAAGCACCAAAAAATAACTACATGCTTAAACAAGTCAGTAAGCCACGTACAGTGCCTCTTTCTTAGATTCATGCTAGGCTCTATTTGTCGCTACAATGGCATAGGAGATCCATGTAATGTTTGCATAGCAATCTGTCTTCTGTCACAGAAACTGCACTGGGTGAATGTGTCCAGGGTACATGAGATCCAGTCATGATCTGGATTCCATGTTCTTTTCAGGATAATACAATCAATAAATTCAGAACCTGAGTAAGTCATTAGGTTACTTTCATCTGGAGCGATTCAAGAAATTGCATATTTTAATCTGTTTATTCAAGAGCAACCATGATGCATCTAGATTTTTATGAGCTTTAATATCCCCTTCTTGGAGTACATGTATACTATACTTATATGTATAATATGTAATGTATATGCATCTTTCTTATGGCATATGCACTCCTACTTGGCAGGTGAACAGATTTCTACCTGACCAAGTTGCCTAGCATTGAAGAAACTAATTTCAAAAGCCATATGTATCAGTGCGTATTTATGGTATTTCATGTGGGCAGATTTTATGATGTGTCTCAAAAGATGCAGGACCCAGCAGTGCCACAGATGTATCTCTGTGAAACAGATGTATCTCTGTATTTCCTGCCTCCTCAGCGATTCCTACTGTTGACTTAGCTCTTGCTTTGCTGTGATTTTTTAAAACAAAAAAGAGTGTATTAGAATTGTTTATGCATTCTCAGGACATAAACATTAAAAATATACAAGTATTGTACTAGAAATCCCTGAAAATTGGTTATAATCTCAGGCCTTTGTCTAATTTACAATCTTTTACAGCATAAGAGACGTGAGCTAGTAGAAATACTTCTATAGCGAGAAAGAGCTGAGCTAATAGAAATCCAAGGCCAAAGAACAGGATAAATATGCAATTAGCAATAAACTGTGTGAAAGGATGTGTCTGTGTGTTTGTTAAGGCAAGGAATGTCTGTAACAACAAACAATTGTCATGTATATAGGGACTGGCAAGAAGAAAGCAAGGTGCAACCAAAAGTAATTGGCTGAGACAGATATATCCAAGAGAGGTTTTGGGAGACAGATTTGTGGCTCAAAACAGGCTGTGGCTGTTAACAAAGATATCAGATTGCAAGATAACTTTTTATATTATGGCATCAGTGGAAATAGATGAAAATCAATCTCAGATGTTTGTTTGATGCTGTCAGTGCAGTCTTGTGTTCCTACTCTCCACATCTGCTTGTCTTTCTGTTCCCTGTCTAGACTAGGTTGAGCTCTGAAGTGTGTGAAGTGTCTGCAACAACTAGATTTTGTTTTCAGACAGTGGCCCTATGAATTAGTGCCATCTAAATTATTAATAATCCAATTAATATTTCATAACTAATTTCATACACTTTGGGCCCAATGCTTCCTGTCTAGAAGGCTTTCAAGAAATAGTATCCCCAGATTACTGAGGAACAAATGTGAGACAAGCTGGTTTGCTCAGTGCAGCATAAGAAATCAACCAGAGAAACTGGCTCCCAGCACTATTTTGTGAGTGGCAAGAGGCACAGATGCGCTTCTGTGTGTTCCTTCCTCATCAAGACTGCTTTAATTTTGATACAGTGTAAAAGGAGCTAATAACTTTCTACTTTCTTCTACACTTCAGGTAATGCAAATAGTATTTGTTGGACTAGATATTGATGAACCATCTTCCACTTTAAGTACTATATTGCAGATGATCATGATGACTGGAGGATTATGTATTTTAAAGTATTATTGGACAAAAAATGCTTGTAGGAGATTTTTAATCACCTGAGAAAATTGGTATTAAACGGTACAGGATGATAAAACAGCTCTCATGAGTTTCTTTTTTTCAGAAACTCTCATATTTGGATGTCACTTTCAGGAGGAAAGGGAAATTACTGTAGATGATATAAAGTATTATTACTAAAGACTGTATTTTTATCACCCCAAACTCCAAATTCTATTTGTAAACTGTTATATCTATTTGGTGCTTGTCATTGGAGAAACCAAATAAAGAATAGTTTCAAGCCCTGAATAGTTTCAAGCTTACTAGGGTTTGCTTGATGATTTCTTAAATTATTGTCTATAATGCATGTATGTTTTCCTGTCATCAGTTGATGTGTACATCAATGGAACCTGCAAATGGGAAATGCAAAGAAAGAAAGGCAAATCATTCTCAGCTCAATAAACATATTCACAGGGAAAAGGAATAAGTGTATTCATATTTTCATATAAAATTTTCAATTTTTTTAAATAAAGTATTATATTGATTAGGCAACACAAGCAGTACTATTTTATATACAATGAGAAAGACATGATGTTACTTTTCCCCCATGCTTTGGCTGTAGTCTTCAGAATGCTGTTAATTAGTGAGACCTAAATTACTCATAATTTTCAGCTAAAAAAGCAGGAAGTTATGTATTTGCTTAGCATGAGTTCCATTATTGCAATACAACTAATGATAGACTTTTTTCAATTAGCAAATTCAATAAATAATAGATACTTAAAATGAACAATTTACTTGTTTGTCAATGAGAAAGGACTTAATACCACACACAAAGAAGAAACACAGAAAATTATGTGCATTGTGTTTTCATTACACACCCTGACTTCAGACAGTGAAAATCTCATAGAGACAACTGCAGCTTAAAACTTGATTTCTCTGTCTGCATTTTATATAATTGCTCTTATGTGGTATTTTTTCAGAAAATGATTAGACTTGACTGAGATTCTAGTCTCTGTACCAAAATGGCATAAAAAACTGAAAGACTGAGTAGGGGAAATCTTTCCGTGGTTTCCATTCCTCCTCTATTTTTATATACTTCTGGCAGATAGAGGAGGGCAGGAGGGCACTCAGCTGGTGATGAAATAAGGAAAAATATTTGCAGATCTGCCACTGTTGGTAAAAACTCTCAGTGATACTATTTTGATAACTTCTTTGAATTAACTGAGGTTGGAGAAAGAGTTTGCTTTAATTGATAGTTATTTTTTTAAAAAGTGACATTTATATTGCTGTTTTGTGTATTTATCTCAGGATAAAAAGTAGGTCATGGTAAAGAGAAAAAATCTAAACCTCACTTAACCACAGAAATGTGTGTGGAGTGGGGCTTAAAGAAGAGCAACCCCATTCAGAATGTGTCTCATTGCAGCCATTAAATTCTGTGTTTCAAATGAGGAATTTTACAGCGTATGGCAGTAAGCCATTTAACTCCCAGGAGACTCAAACCTCTGTCTGTTTCAGTAGCTCAGACTGCTGGAAATGTAAAGATTTTTTTCCTTGCTAAGGATGAGCAAAAATGTCTTAAGTGGTTTCCAGTAACTAATAAGAAACTAATTTTGCAGTTAAAGAACCATGCAGAATCTTTTATATTCTTTGGATCAGAAACTCACTTCAAAGAATGTAATAAGAAACATCCTTTATTCAGTCTAAAGAGTGGCCAAAGGCTTTACCACTGAGATTCCTGACTGTAGATGAAAGTACTGGTGATACTTCTGGTTACAGTTCTGGTAGACCAGTATAGACCAGTCTGGAACAAAGGACAAGATGGTCCTTACCTGGAGGAAAAGTAACAGAAAGCAAACAGCCGTAGAGACCAGCTGCTTAGAGGTACTGGTCCAAATAGGATGAGGAGTTGCTGCTGAGCCAAGATAATTTAGTTTCCCAGTTAGGATACAGTAGCACTGGGACAAGAGCTACCTGAGGGTTGTTTTAATCACCTGTTTTTGCCAAATAGAACTAACTTGACTCAAGCACAGCAGGATAGTAGCCTAGTTATATCAAGGATATAAATAGACTGGTACTAATGAGCCTATTCTAAAATTTTAGTAAAAGATGCAGTCTAACAGAATATGCTACTATAAGTGATTCAACAAAACAATATAAAGATGGTGATGCCACAGTTTTGGTTTACTAAGATGTCTTCTAGTTAAAAATTTTTTAAAAGCAAATATAAATGATAGAGAACTTTAAAGTTACACTACCTTATTGTAATCTTATTTATTCAGGTAATGTGTACTACAAAATACTCTCAAAAGTAAAATGGCTTTACAAGTCTCTGTCTCCTTTTTACTCTTTATATATGTACTTCATGATGGAGTGTGTCTGCTGCATTCCATCAACAGCTCTCTTTGTGCACATCTCTCAAGAGACAAAGGACTACTTGACCATGGAAATCTTGCTTAAAACACAAGTGACAGTTGCCTCTGGAATTTGAAGACTTTTCTTTGCAGTTGATCATCTTTGTTAACATAGTGATCTTCTGTAGTGTAACAGAAACCTCACTCATATAGTGCTGCCCTGTGCCTAAATGAGTGTCTGCCTGCCCAGCTGTGTTTGGCAGACATGCAGATGCATCTGCACCATCACAGAAAAGTTGAAGAAAAAATCAACAGAAGTGAATTCTCTTCTATCCTCTACACAGCAAAAAGCTTTATTTTTGTGTCTAACAAAACATCAACTGTGCCTGCTGTGTTCACTTAGTAGGAGAGTGTATCACAATCTACAAAGTAGAGCAGCAGAGCTATGATAATCCATTGTATTGTTGTTCATATAAAAGTTATTTAATTTTTATTTAATCCCTCCCCTGTGCTCACCTTCATCTTTGTCAGTGAACCTAACCATAACAATGCTTAAAATCCCAGATTTGTCTTGAGATTTTTTGTTTTGCACTCTAATCAGTTAATTGGGTTGAACACTAGATTATTTTTCTAAAGGGGATTAATTTTACTGAACTCTTCTGACTCTATCTAAAATACCACCCCTGGTGAAAGCTGGTGAAAAAAACAGCATTGCAGTAATTTTGCCATGGAAATAAACTGTTCAATTTCTATCTGCACAGAGGAACAGTCAAATACAGCAGATTGAAAGAGTTACCTTGCCAGTAAAAGCAGAGCAAACCTATGGTTTGTGCATCTATAAGCCAGTTAGCAATTAAAGGCAAACTGGGATACATAAGGAATATTATGTGATTTCATCAAATAAATCTGACTAACAAAATATTTTTCAGCTCCTCCTGTTACCAAATAAACAGGGAGGCTAAAAGAGTGTTTCAGGGAATATAATCAGAGCATCTGGATTTATTAAAAAGCAGAAAATTATCAGAAATAGAAAAGGTTGAATGTAAGTACGCAGTGCATGTATCTAATCTGCAGTTCTGTGTTATACACCTTAATGGAACCAAAACCACATTATACATTATAAGTTTTATAGAACAGAAGGAGGATAAAGGACAAATGTCATGTAAAACTTGAGGGAAAAAATCAGCTAAATAGCACCAAACATAAATTTTCTTTAAGGATACTTATAAGTTTGTCCTTTCTCTGCTTAAATATAAGCTAGAAAATAGTTTTTAAAGTAATTGAAATTTTAGTCATGAAGAGCTTCAGAAAATGATTTCTCTGATTTAGAAATACCCTCACCAAAGGGATTTTTATTTCAGGCAGGAGAATTATCTTGACCTAATAAGAGTATTTACAGATTGTTTATAAATCTTGGCTTCTGACTGATATGCTAAGCACAAGTTCTTATGTGCCAAGCTACTCAAGCCATGGATTTTAAATTTATTTGGCATACAACTGTCTTACCAACAGAATGTAAAAGAGAAACAACCAGAACACAAGCTGCATTCAGTCCATTAGCTTTTTGCAGAGCAAAACGTAGCACTGGTTTGCTATTTATTTTCATGTGTGAAAAGTTAAAACCTGTAATAAGGACCTAGGGAGGAGGCCAGGAAAGACATTTGAGAACCTGTTGTTTAAAGAAGCATTGATAATGCTGCATACTTACAAATTTTCTTTGATGTTTTATAGGACTACCTTTGTGATTCCTTCATATGCTTTAAGTAGTTGATTCTGTGTGCTGCCCAATTGCCAAACCTGGGTTCATATTTAACTACACAGGCTCACAGTGATAGTCTTGCTCTGTCACAGCTGAAGGTTACAATTACCAAGGTCTAGATTTATTACCTTAGGTGATATCTACTGTTCAAAACTAGAAGTTATTAACATCACACCAGTCTTCTTCAGGGGAGCGACATTCTCCCCAATGCACAAGGATTACAAATATGCACAAGGATTAAGTTATGTTTGTAGGTAGGTAGACAGGTTTCCAGAGTAAAATCCCATCACTGCCGTGCACAAACACAGCTCCTTTTGTTGGTTTGGCTGTCCTATCATGGCTTGCTGTTCTACGGGCTACCAACCCAGGCCTGCACAGCTGCATGCATGTGTGTGTTTGTTTTCCATGGAGTGTGTTGGAAGCTGCTCATAGCTGAGGCAGCATCTCTGGCAGACAGCATTCATTCTTTATAGCCTTTCACACATGATAGAATCACAGCAAATTTACATACCTCTGGCCCAATGGTTTCAATATGAAATGTGAAAGAGCTTGAAATGAAAGTTGAGAATCCTGAAAAGAAGCTCAGCAACAACAACAACAACAACAACAACAACAACAACAACAACAACCACCTGTGTGTTAGGGAGCATATAGTGTTGGCTTTCTGCTCAAATTATAGTCCACCATCCTCTGTGGCATTCGTTAGCAAAAGCTTTGCTTTGTGGTCTATTAAGTATTCAGTAGAGCCTGCTAAGCCACCAGGAAATAATGCAAGGGGTGACAAGGGACCACTGAGTAGCGGTGCTGTTCAGCCAGCTGTGAGCCCACATGTTGCCAGCTCAAAGGCTGACAGAACAAGTTAGAAAAGAGCAGAACAAATACAGTATGAGATAGGTGAAAAGAGGAGGTAGATAGTTTAACTAGTAAAACTAGTAAGAGAAAAACAAGAGAGATGCTAAAAATGTTCTAGGAAAAGATGAGGCATAGTCTGTTACGGGCAAGGGAATGAATGAAAACAAGGATGAGGGGAAAATGCTAGCAAAAAATGCATTAAAAAGTAGTCTAACTTCATAAGGTTTCTTTGTGATAGAGTGTATCCCATTCCACCTACTTTAAGCTGCAAAAACATGGTCAGTGAAAAATCATCAAACAAAAGTTATTTATATTCAAACAAGCTTTTTCAAACTTGTAAGGCAAGCTGATGTTAGTTCAGATTAAGATTTTGTAACAAATTTTTACAGGTTTGTTCTGAAAAAGCTTGATGTACTCCAAGTAAGGGGTCTTACTTGTTTCCCCATGTGTCTTATATTTACAGTTTAATAAATTTGTGTAAATAATTGCCTATGGCAATAAATTTTCATCCTTCTAGGGAAGGTATTTATTTCCCTCCTTTCAAATATGCATTTTGTCACCTGCTAAAACTGATTAGTATGTTTTAAAAACTGAAAGAATTTATGAAATCCAAGATTGTATTTATGGTATTGCTTAATCACTCTGGTGGACTGAGGACTTCAGGAAAGCAGTTCTGTTTGGAAAGTTATTTAGAGAAAATTCATGCTATTTCGAGGCTTAGATTTATGGAGAAAGCATTGTTGAATTTGAGTATCATCAAACACTGTCAAATCAAAAACCCAATAGAATGTCTTTGAGAATTGTTTTTGACTCAATAGAATTTATTTTTTTAAGGAAAAGCTGAAAGCCCATGTGTTGTGCCAAAGATGTGGTGAGAAATTAAACTGTATGTCTGTTGTGTAGAATAGCAACCTCCCTCCACATATCCTCTGAATTTTCACTGGAGGTGGAATCTTGTCTCAGTAGGGAGATTCCAACCCAATGTTTGTGTGATGGCTTAGCTGTGTCACAGTGGAAGTCAGAGGATATATACTCAATATCACTTAATACCAGTTAAGTTATTACAAAATACCAGTTATATAGGTGGTTACAACACCCATATGTTTCAATGGGTACTGAGATCATTCAGGATTTTCCAGACTAGGAACTCTAGCATAACAAAAGCAGTAACCTTTCGACTGATCTAAGTATTATTTAGTTTTCCCATTAACAGTATATACTGCACAAAGTTGATTCTTACGGTGTATGGGAATCATAGTTACTGTTATTGAACCAGAGCAAAATTCAGTTAATACTCTCACTGGTGGCTGCACAAAGCTTTCTGAAGTCTGTGCCAGAGATAGTTAAAGAATGGCTCAAACAGAAGTTTCTAAGGCCTTGGAAATATCTGTGGGAAGCAAGCTGCTCAGTTTTTCTTTACTGCTGTAATGTATTAGAAGTGACACTACTAAAACTGGGTTCATCTTTCTGGTCCAGTAGACAAATTGAGATATTCATATTGTAAAACCTCTGATTGTACAATTGTTGGCATCACTTCTTCACTTACAGTTGCTTTGCAGAAAGCCATATAATAGTATATGGAGGCATTTAATATCTATGTTTCATTGTTGAAAATGCCTGTGAAGAAATGACTGAGAAGGATTAGCTATGTATTTAAGACATACAAAAAGAAGCAATTTTCACATGCTGCTTTATGTAACCAAGTTGAAGAGAAAATTGAAGTTGCTGAAAAAGAAATCAGCAGTAAAAATAAAATCACTGACTTCCAGTGGTCTTGATTTGAATTTTGACCTAATGGTTTTTACTTACATGTGTAAAATTGGTCTTCTTCAGCAACTGTTAATTTATAATTTGCTGCTTAAGACCCAATCCTTTGATTAGCTGTAGTTTTGAAGGCATTCTTTTATTAAAAAAATAAAAAAAAAGGAAGAGTTTGCTGATTCACTAAGATGCTTAAGCATTTGAAACAGACCGATGCTCAGATTTTGCATGTTCCTTTGTAGCTATCATCATTTGGATTAAAAAAAGGCCACTGGCACCCTATATCTACACGCACAGTGCGCAAGGCTAGTTATACATTTTTGATCAATATCAATCTTTCATAATGGAATTAGCTTTTCTAGAAGTGCACTCAGTAGTCTCCATTAGTTATTCTGTTTTGAAGCTTTTAAAAGCCTAATTAGGTTTTAAAAACCTAATATCTTCCTTTAGGTTTTCAGTTGCTGGATTATTTTTCTTCCCGTTTCCTCTTAATTTTTCTTCAATTCTAACACATTTTCCATGTCTCACAATAACATACTTCCTTTATAGTGAAATTTATATTAAATATGCTTATGACATAGGTAGAGGAAGATGAATGTGAAAGATAAAAGTGCTTACATCATATCCCCACTATTTTCTAACTTATGTAGTTCAGGGTGGAGGTTCCTGTTCACAGGCTGGGCAATCACATTAGTTATTTTGTCAGTGGTAAACTGTAGCTCAGATCTCCATTGAAGACAGAAGAGCAGTAAACACAACTTTTTGCTTGTGAAAATTTATTTTACAAGCCTGAAGCTAGTACTGCATGGTTCAGATAAACATCCTGCTGATTGTACATTGTAGGCAAAATTGCTAATATTATTTCTTAGCTTCTTTTCTCAAGGCCAGAACTCCCACCTATAGTAGACTTTATATTTTATGGTGAAAATTTTAGCTATCAGCAGAGTAATCTGAAGAGAAGGACATGACTTTTTTTTCAGTGTGAGATTGTTAAAAATCTGTATATGAGCTGCAGTGAGATCATGAGGCACTTAGGATAAACTGGAGATTAGCAAATTGCAATAAATTACTGAAATTTTTCTATATATATCTCTGTAAAGGTACCACTAAAATATAATCTTCCTGTAAGAAATACCTTTTGTTATAAATGAAAAGGTCCCAAAACATCCAAATTGAAATTTAGCAGCAAAATTTTAATTGAGATGAATATAATTAAGTAAATAGATACATTCAGATAAAAATGTATTCTATTCTTTATAAAAATAATTTAGCAGTGAATGGACCTGGTCTGATAAAGCATGAGCAAAAGGCAGGTGCCCAGGTACATATGGAAGGTTTAAGACCCTACCCCATGTACGAATCAAAGCCTATGCTATCTATAGTTTTATACTGTAATTAACACCCCATCTCCTCCCATCTTTGATTGTCTCCTCCCAGTTTCAATTCTTGAAATCTGCATCACTTTCTTCATCGCGCATGCTCCAGTTGCTTTATGAGGGTCGTCCGACTCTTTTTGGTGGTCGCAGGGATGAAGGTTACTCCTCTGCCTTGTGTCCTTTGCTTGACCTTGCAAGTTATACATGTGTGCCAAGCTAGTGTTATATAACTAAATAGTTAAGTTCTATTAGATATAGCAAAAAAGTAACATCTGGCCTTATCTTAATTTTCCTGGACTCTTTTCAACCTCTTTTTAGCATCTTCAAGGACACTACTCCTTTACTAACAGTTCTTGGTCTAATATTCTGTTTTCTCATGGCATTTTGCCAAGGAAAAAGGAGGGGGGCTCTTCTAACACTATGCCTTTATCTGAAGTTAGTTTTACTAATTCTGCTAATATTGATAAAATATAAAGTTATAAGACTAATCTATTGATATTAAGTTATATTGAGTATATATATTGTTACAATTTAGCACGAACCATGCTCATTTATTACACTGTTATGAATTCACATCCTCAAGCAGCAGATCATGTCCCTGTAATTGCATTAGTCTCAGTTTTTTCAGAAAGTTATTTGAAGTATAGTACTTTTGAAGCAAAACAAATTGATGTTTCCTTTGGCTTGTTAGATTATTGCAGGTTGTAGGCCCCTGGCGGAGTGAAATAAAGGGAAGTGGAAAGGGCTTAGTATCCATTAAAGTCTTGTGTGCTGTTGAGTTAATCTTAATGCATGGTGTAAGACCATTGATCCCATTTATCTAAATGTATGTAGCTGGCAGAAATATCAGATAGAGACCAAACATTGTGATTTCACCAAATTTGCTAGGTGGGAGTAGACTGTGTAAGGTCTGATTACATTACTTCATTTTCCCGAAAGCATTAGATACTTTCCTTTTCAGCATGTGAGGCAGACTCCTTGAGCTTGGCTCCTGTGACCAGCAGCCACAGGAGCACAAGTGTCTGTCATGTCTGTACATGACATGAAATTGAGTAGAAGGAAACAGGATAGAAACCATCCTGTACAACTGGAAAAAAATCTTCTCTGGCAATGCTGTGAGTTAGCTGTAGCAGCTGTAAAATACGCACTGCAGCATACTGCTTCTCCACAAATTTTCTGTGTGAATTCTGTGGCTTTCTAAAGGACCACCATAGAAGGATAGCTTTGGACCACTAAATTTTCAATTGTTCGTCTGTTTATTTGTTTGTGTCTGTTGGTGTTGGCTGCTTAATATATGCTGCTTTTAAAATGTTAAGGGAAAGAAACCTAATTTGAAGAATATTTCTGTGATTTCTGGAAGATTTCTTGATAGCTAATTTAGAACATTTTGATTGTAGTAGTAACACAGGTGTATAATAAGCTGAACTAAAACTTCTGAGCTAAAGCATCCCAAATGTGTTGCTGCTTGAAATATTGAACCAGGTTCGATACAGGATTTGCCTTTATTTTTCATAATCCTAAAAGGATTATGAAATATCCTAAAAGAAATCAAAAGGTTTGATTTCTGGTTGAAAAATCATTACAGACACATGGTGTCCAAGTTGTCCTCTTGCAGGATTCACCACTTTTCCCTTTGGATCTTTCTAACAGTATGTTGTAAGTGTGATAATGTGTTTACTGCACATCCTGGAAATGAGAGCCCAGAAATTATGGAACACAGGGACAGCCCTGACACATGTAAAGTCCATGGGGAAAAACACATTTAGTCCATCATTAAATAAGCACTGAAGGTTTAAAAATAACCTTCAGTTTTCTCCCTTGACACAAATTCAAAAGAATAATTAATTTCTGGCTGCAGTTAGAATAAATGCATACAGCTTTTTTTCTCTTTTTTCTTTCTTTTTTCTCTTTTTTTTTTTTTTTCTTTTTTTTTCTTTTTTTCTTTTCTTTTTCTTTTTTTTTCTTTTTTTCTTTTTTTTTTTTTTTTTTTTTTTTTTTTTTTTTTTTTTTTCCAAGCACATTACCTGAAAGGCCCTGCACAAAGGCTGTGTAAATCATTCATATTGTAGCTCATGTCTGGAAGATTTAATACAGCAGGAAGAACATTGTATATTGGGTTGCAAAGAAAATTAATTTTGCAAGATATTAAGCCTGTATGGGTAAATAGTTGTGTCTTTTGTATTATGGATCAAATTCACCTTTCATGAAAGCACACAAATCTCATTTCAGTCAAGACAGATTGAAACTGAATTTGACTCACTGTGTTTAGATCCAGATGCCAATCATTTATACATTTAATCACAAAAGAAAATCTGTGATCGAAGGCTTAAGATAACTTTTCAGTCTTTTAATTGATATTAATTGCAAAGTTGTGTTTGTTTTGAAAACTAGAGAGAGTAGTAACCAATTTCTACATTTTTTTCTAATTACTGGTGAATTATCTAAGGTTTTTAAACTTTTTGTGTTGTGCTTAGATTCAAATCATTATATGGAACATTTTTAACATGCAGTGAAATGGGTAACTAGTATCACAGAACGAACAGCTGTAGAATATGGCTGAAGCTATAGTCTGCAGCTGTCCAGATTAGTTGCTTAGTATGAACTTAATGCTTTTAAAAAACTGAGATATGTCAGATGTCAAGAAATGGTAGAATCTTACCTGCTTTGTATATTGAAGTCTATGACAGTTAATGTTTTGGGAATACATAGCTGGATCATCTATGGTTAAATCTGAATGCATACATAAACATGTCAAACCCCCCAAATTCCATGATGTTCACTTGCACTCTGTGTGTTGTCATTTGGTAATACTCTAGCAATGATTTGCTACTAGGAAGTCATTCTCAGGCTTTTAAGAAAATGTTTGTGAGTGGGGATAAGTCAGTGATAGATTTTTCTATGTTTGGAGATGCTACGTCTTGAAGAATTTATACTAAATATAGCTACCTTCTGTGCCACCTGTAGCTGCACTGTTGCATTTTACAGTCCTTCAAAATGTCAGCATGATAGATATTTACTTGAAATAGTATTTTTTGATCTGTGGGTTATAGTCACTGGAGACTTCTGTGAAGGTCGTATTGGTTTAAGTCTAAAAAAAAACCTTTTAGAATATTTTTTTATGTTGACTAATGGCTAAAGTAGTTAAGCTCCTTTAAAAAAATAATAAAAATCTATACAATTAGCTGCAAATGCCTGAGATAGATATGGAATTGATATCTACCCTTAATTTGTGACAGCAACTAAACTCTGTAGCATAGGGTTGTGTGTGTAACAACTGCAGATGGTAATCACAGCCTTGGATCTTCCTCTGTTTTCCATGAACTTCCCATATAAAATTCAATCACAGATTCTCAGCCTGTTGAAGTCAATAACAAGATGGTCTTCCCAATGACACAAACAATTACACTAAACAGCAACAGCCCTTACAGAGGCATGGAAAATGAGTACTGACAAAATATTTCAGGGTGAAACAATGTACTTTATATTGTCAAGTTCTGCTAATCAAAATTTTTTAACTTACATCAGATTCAAGATTCTTCATTTTGGACAATGTTTAGTGAGGGGACTATAGGGAGTGGAGGGGTGTTATCTCTTTATTTTTGAATAGCTATTAATGGGGTTTTTTTCTAACAGAATAAACCTATAGGTGTTCAAACACTAATAAAATACCACTCATTTATAACAAAGCTAAATACATATAAGTAGGGACATACATTTTCAAGTCTGTGATATTTGCTTTTTTTCATGGTTTGCTTTTTTGCATTCATTTAACTAAGGATAATCAAGTGGTCTATGCTTAATGTTAAGCCTCAGGCATCTGAGGCTTCCACTCAGTATTGGTAGATTTATATCTGAGAAGGGTTAAGTTACATAAACCATTTAAAAATCTGAAAATTACTGGATTTAAGTACAGTGTAACTACAGATAGAAGTGATAAATTAAATTAATGATAGCAGAGTAGATTTAGAATTATGGAGGGAGAACATGTACATTTAATCATTTCTTGCTAAGAAAAAGTTCCAGTTAAACAAAAATCCATCACACTGGTGGGGGAATTGTTCTTTTGCCATTGTTGCAATAAAAGAGAAGTTGAATTTATGGGTAGTAGTAAGAAAAAAATGTGCATGAATTTGCTTGAAAGTATTCCACAGGGCTCAATTTACTTTTAAAAGATTCTTAGACAATCTTATTTTTCTATAATACTGACGGAGGGAAAATGTTTAAGAAAAACATAAGTGAAATTTCCAAATTGCCACTCAGAAATCTACTCTGACTCAGTTTGGAAAGCTCATAACACTGGCAAAGGGTTGCCAGTACTAGGTAGCCTTTTGGTTGCAGCTGAGAAAGAACTTTAGAAAAGGTATTTAGGAAAGAGAATCACTTCCAAATGCAGTTGTTAAAGGAGAGAGTGGAAGTAGATTTTATCATTGTGGTGTTCACTGTGTTCTGCAGAATATCATTATCCCCCTGAAAAAAAGTAGCTGTGGAGTGCATGGGAAGTGGTAATCCACTATTTGGGTCATTTTAAAAGAAAGTACAGAATTTTTTGCTTTGCTTTCTGTCAATGGGCCCCATTCCATCATAGCAGAAAGGTGTTCTGGGCAACAACCTGCTTTTGTTCTTTGAGTCAAACAATTTCTACCCTGGAAGATCTGTCAGCACATGTACTGATGTGTCTTTTTTTCAGGTATTGGAAAGTTATAATAAGCAGCACCTGTTCTCTATTAATAAAACTAACCCTTTCCCATGCTATTGTTATAGGGAAAGTGTGCTTGATGGTGGTCTCTGGAAATGCTTGGTTTGGTATATTTAGCTCTGTCAGCTAAAATGTGCTTTGTGGTAAAAATGTCAAGATACCATCAAAAAGCTAAATTGAGAACAAATTGTTCTCATTGCAAATGTACATTACAAAACAGCAAGTCTGTTGGGCATATATCTTTGTAAAATATCCTCTTTTCTTTGTTTCTCTATACATTCCCACAATTATTTGACACCTAAGACATTAATGAGGAAGCTGTAGGGAAAATTGAGTAAAGACAATATGAATAAAATATTCAGAAACTTAAGATATATTGTGTTAGTTTTCAACTCCTGTGACATCCTTTCATTTTTTATTCTGCGTTGTTAACTTTTGTGAGTTTTTTCCCTATAGCTAACTGCCTGCATATGAATGTAATATAGCAAGGCAGGTGACCTAGATCCTGTTAGCGTTTCCTCGTAGAATAAGGCAATAGTCTTATTCTTCATTAAGCTGTGAAAAAGAGACATTTAAAGCAAAGGGCAGCTCAGCTTTGAGGTTGTAGCTTCCAGGTTTTGGACTGATCCTTTGGCCATAGGGTTTTTTAGTGGTATCTTAACTTTTTATTTTGTATGATAGAGTCAAAAGAAACACATATGGTAGAATACAGCTATCTTTGGTGAAAAGAAAGCCTAAACCAAAGAATACTGTGAAGGACTTTTCAGTATTGCAGCTGGCATTTAACATACCCTTTATTTGGACAAGCAAATTGTCCAGCAGCATTCAGGCTCTTGAAAACTGCATTTTAGCGCAAACAGACACATGAAATTCCTGTGTTGATCAAGCGATTTCATGAGAAAATAACAGAGACGAGCATTGCTCACAAGCAGACCTCATGTTTCTGAGGCTTTCAGTGTGATTTTCATAAATGCAGGCTGCTGATTCTTCCTTAAGTTGAGCATTTTTCAGGCATGGACAACCGTAAAAAACTGACACCTGGGAGAATCCATGGGGAACTTTCTTGGGGAACTTTCTTGGGGAACCATTTAGATTTCTTCCTTTTGGTGAAGGACCCAGCTTTCAGAGGTTGATGTTCAATATCTGCTTCAAAACATACTACACCCAGAGCCATGGTGCTGAATTACTGGTGTCTGAGTTTTATCTTAATGTGCAAAATTGCTTTGCTATGAAATCTTTGAATATTATAACATTATAATAGATCATTAATTAAAGAATGGGAGGCTTGATTAGTGCAGATGCTTACTGCAAATGAGTGATTTGCCCTCTAGTAACAGTCAAGTGTGAACACAGAGAATAAGAGATCTATATCAAATCTGTATCAGATTTATGGTTTAATGAGAAGTTTCCAATTCAGGGAAATAGACATCAGCCAACTTCACCAGCACCATCCCCACAACCAGCTTCCAGTGTCTCCAAGAGTTGGAGGAGCAGAGAAGACCCAGTCCAGTCATGCTCCTTCCTCAGATCTCCTTCCTTTGCTGCCACTGTTGATTTGGGTTGCTGATCTGATTTAACTTCTAGCACAGAGATCTGTGCCCTTGAAGCTGCAGCCTTCCCAAACTGTCAATGAATTCTTGTGTTTTCTCTGTGCATAATTATGAACTGACAAGCGCACTGAAAGTCCTCAAAAATTAAGAGTTTGTATTATTTTTTTTTCATTTGAAAAGGTGTAAAATTGCTGCAGAAACATAAAAAAGAAAAAGAGAATAACATTCCTGGTTGTGTTACACTGCAGTGCTTTGGATTGCTAAGAAAATAGGCTTCCCTACACATCAGTAGCCAGTCTGGCTTGACCTGTCACTTCTGTCTGCAGACTTTTCAAGCAGATGTGGCTGATCTGACCCTCATTCATGCTGTGAATCTGTAAATTCAGCAGGCTGGATAAGATGAACTCATTTTTAGTTGTCATATCTCCTGTTGCAGACCCTCTTCTGGAGATGAAGTAGCAGACAGATTAGTGCTGTTAATGACACTTTAATCCACAAGTGTTGCCTGACAAGACCCAAGGGAGTGACATTAGAAAACACTAAATGCAATAAATGAAGTCTGATACATAATGTAATTCCAGCATTGACATAAAAGTGGAGAAATTCAGGGCCAAATTAGTCTCTGCATTTCAGTGAGGCTATACCACTGATTACCATGGTTTTGCCTGTCAGAAACAATAATAAAGTACAGCCAAATGTAATCCTTATCTAATGTTTTTCAAAAGATGAAACGAAAATTTGGATCCTCCTGCATTTTCCTCTGAAATCCACTTAAGTCGTCTCTACTACAGTATTTCTTTCCTCTCTCATATCTGTCTAAAAATAGTGTAAAATATCAATAAGTTCTACTGAAACCTTTTTGATACGCCTTCCAGGGTTACATGATGTTTCATTTATGAAATTAGAAACTGCTAGAGTATGAACTTCCAAACTTGGAAACATATCTTGCCATAACCAGTTTGCTTATTTGGAGTTATTTTGAAGATGGTAAACATAGCAGAGGTTGACAACAGCAATAGTAGCTAATTAAGCTTTTTTTTTTTTTTTTGAAGCTGGTACTGAGCATCTTTCACACTTAGCAGCTCCTTGCAGTGCAGCAGGCAGGGTGGTGTTGCAGGCTGTACCTGGGGAACTCAGCCACCACAGCAGCCTCTTACCTCCCTGCTCACCTGGCCAGGGCTCTGTGCTACACAGCAACTGGAGGTATCCCTTTTTAACTCTGAACTGAGCCTTTCCTCACTGCCCTTGGAGCTCAACAGGAATTCTTTTGCTTCACAAAAATAGCAGCTGCTTTGTTATCACAACTCTACTAGAAGCAGAGGTATTTTCCCACGTGTTTTTGATACAGTTGCTTTTGGTGAATTCTTTTATTTAGTCCTCTTTTCCAAATCTTACTAAGAATTAAGGGAGTTTTTTTAAGCAAGAATTTCCAATACAGACAGTGCAGTAAAATTAATATGATCTATTACATTTAACTGAATTTTAAGTTATCATTCCTTGAGATGTCAACAGATAAAATTAATGAAGCAGACATCTTCATTTAGAATCTAAAATTTTCTAAATAATCTTTTAATAAATTGGTCTTGAGTGAGTCATTAGTATTCTTTAATGAGTTACTGACATTCCATAAGATTTTATAATCTCTCAGTATTGCTGCTCAACTGAAAATAATATTGTCACATTAAAAAAGCTATTCACAGGAAAAACCTAGGGAAACAATCAAAACAAGAATTATAAATGTTCCATAACATTTTCTTTTCTTCTTTTTTTCCCTCTTTGGATCAGAAAGAGGAAACAGTGACAGATTTTGGTCATACATTTAATAAGGTGTTCTTGCTGATGGTCCTAATTTATTCCTTTTTAAATTAAAGCAGTTTAAGAAACGATTTTTAGGATCAACATAGTTTGTAAGTTTGCTGATCAAGGGGTACCACTGTAAATTAGAAAACTGCCAGTTTAAAATACATAAGGTAAAAGCCCTATATATAATAATGTCACCCTTAGTATACCAATGGAAAAGGTATTTATTTCACTCAATGTTATTTTCTTGTATGAGAGAGCAAAAATTAAAACAACTAATCCACTTCACTGAACAACATTTAGCAGAACTCGGAGGCTTCAATTAACCACTGCTTAATAAAGGTACTAATCTCTATTAAATGAAATCCTTTATGGGTTCACTTTGAAACAATGCATAAGTAGTAATTAGAAAGCCCTGATACAGGGGCCTGCAGGGGCAGATAGCTGGAATGTGCTGTGTAATCAAATTCTAGGAGATTTAAAGAAGAAAAAGAAAAAAGGAAAAATTTCTCAAGCCTTTTTAAATTAAAAAGAGTTTGGGTTGTTTTCTTCCTAGTCGTTAGATTTTAATATTCAGCATAGTTTAAAAAAAAAAAAAAGTATTACATTAAGGTCTTTATTTTAAAATCAAGTCAAAACAAGAAAGTAATTGAAAACTGCTTATATGGCCTCCTTGTGAATGACCCCCATCACACAACTTTGCAAATAATAAGACCTGCTTCTAAACTGTTTTTTCTCCTTTTCAGTACTATGAGGATTCATTAAAATCAGAAACTCTAATTAATCACAAATTACCTGTTTCATTCCTTCCAGAATCCTGTAGGACATTGCAAGCTGAGTTCAACACAGAGCAGGGATTTTTATCCTCAGTCACATGTATTTGGGTGTATAGTACTGAACAATCCTGTAGAGTTCAAGTTTATTACTATAAGCACTGCATTGTCTTTTAACAGAAAATATTTGATGGATGTTAATTTAAAGAAAGTTCCCTACCACCTTGCTTTCCAAAGTGTTTCCATCTCAAGGAATAAGGTTCTTCAGATATGCTTATGATTTCTGTCACTGCAAATCTCAGAGTAATTCTCACAGAATGGAGAAGGAAAAAAAAAAACCCAAAAAAACCCCACCCAAACACATCAGTGAAATAACTCCCCAAAAGAAACCTAAATGAATTGCCTATTATAAGATTTCATATCAGTCGCTTTGTGTATAGGAATTTAGGAATTTAGATTCCAACCCTGTTACCAGTGCATGATCATAATGGCAATTTTGGCAGTCTTGTCTGACCCTTCAGCACCCCCTACCAACTTTCATGGTGTGACAGGGTGGAAGTTATGAGGCCCATGCCAGTGTTGTTAACATTTTACTCTACATCTAAGCCGTCTCAGGTCATCTAAGCTCTCTTTCTCCTGTATACCTTTCCAAGTAGGAAGAGTCAGCTGTGACTGCCTAGGCTGACCAGCTGACTCACAAGCCATACCAACACCTGTTTTCTTAGGCTCATTGCTTGCAGTGAGGTCAAGAATGGTTTAAGGAAGTCCTTTGGCTTTTCTGAGGGAGACAGAAGATGGACTAATTTGCTTATAGAAAATATTTCAATACTTCATAAAAAGTTGTTCCAAAACATCTGTCTATTCACATGAAAATATTTTACTGTGTTTTGGAGGAAAAAAAAAAAAACAGAAGAAAAGATCTACCAAAAAGTAGAGACAGTTGTCTTCTTCCTGTCTTCATATTCAAATACCTTCACAGTGGATTTCCAAGCTGTCTCCTGTGATGGTACAAAAGTAATCTTAATCCTCTGTGGATTGTGTCATCAATCAATAGCCTTTACCATGACTATTCATTTCAAAATTTTATGGAGAAAGATAAAATGGGGCTCAGTCCCACAGAATGGGGATATTGGATGATGAATTTTTACAGTTTTTTGCCTCTGAGTCTGAGTCCTTTTCCAAGGCTTCAACAAGAGTATTTATGCTTGCTGTTTACTTCTACATTGTTGTAGTGATCCTCCACCCCAATTGTGTTTTGTGATTATGCATATATAGATATAGTTGCAGGAGTTATTGCATGTAAGGAATATTACATGCCAAAGAAGAATGATTTTTTTTTGTTGATATCATTTTTAGCAGCTGGTTAACAAAACTAGTACAAAGAATTACCTGTTGTGACTCAAAGCACAAGAAACTATGGTAGCAATGTGACAGCATGTGTCTTGGTTTCCTCACTGTTAGGCTCCAGTCCTTCAAATTTTCCAACTGTGGGTTGCCCAAAAGCAAGAATTTGCAGGATTTCAGATTTAATGGGGCCCACTCAGGTTTGCTATAAAATTGTAATCCTAATATTAGTTCAAAGATTCAAAATGAAACTCTAGGACTATTTTAATAGTCTTATTATATCAAAGCCAGAACTGGCTGAAAGAAGGTCTTTCAATAAACCTTTCAAACATCAAACAAAGCTCATTCTATAAATTAAAACAGAATGGAAAACCCACTGAAATATTTGCTGTTATCTATAATGTAGGTCCTAATTGTGTGTTGATACACAGCATGGGTAATATGATTAAATTTTGATAGAGATCACTTTCAAAGTAATTTCTTATACAAGAATTTAAAATTAAAATCCTGCTTGAGGTTTTGTATCATGGGTTTTCCATATGGAATTCTGCAGATTTATCCAAGTTTCAAACATACTGAAACAGAAATATTAGCTGAATCTTTTTGCAACATTCCTTTTAAGACCCTCTGTTTAGGTTAAACAGGAAGCATGAAAAGTACGTATATCATTTGTATTTCTGGTGAATTTCTTTTCTTAGTCTGTGATTTAATAAGAATTTATGTCTCAAGGTCATTCTTTTCCTTATAACTTGATCCTGGAGAAAATCATGAAACTTTATAAATTCTTATTTGGTGATTGCCACTTTATTATTAAAGAATACTATGTGTTTACTTTTGCTTAAGCCACATGGTTAGGACATCAGCGGAACACAGGAATAATGGATTTATGTGTGCAGAAAGAAAAATGTGATAAAACTAATGCATCTTAGAAAAGTGGATGTGCTTTTACAGTCATACTTGAGTCATAGAATATTTTGAATAACTTGCATTGAATGTAACTTACAAGATTTTACTTCCTATGCCAATTATGGAAGTGCATGCTGAGGGACAATGTGAAATTGCACACTCTACAAGGAAAACCACAAATAATTATTGTACCATAGAGCTATATGGCAAAAAATACCTTAGATCTTGTGTTTATATAAAATTTGGCTGAAGCTGTGACAAATTTATGTACTTTTTAATGCTGTCTCTCAGAAATTTTCCTGTTTTCAGAATGTTATGAGGCTCTTGGATCAGGTAGTCTGACTGCTTTTGTCTGAGAGAGAGAAGAGTTGACAGCAGTAGTTCCAGCAGTCTTTGTTTTTCATTTGAAGTTGAATCAGACTGATGATGAAGAGAAGGAAAAAGCAAAGTTCCATTGCCAAGGGGAGTAAAGGAGCAATGATCAGCACTAGAGCATCAGCCTGGATGAAAAATACTGTAGTGTAGTAAACAAAACCTGCAAAATCTGTCATGTAGTTGTGATTCTAACTGAGAAATACTAGAAAGATAAGGAAAACTCCTTGACATTTAAAAAAAAGTAATTCTTGTCTCTTGACAGGTATGTGCATGCCATAGAATTCTTATGGGCTGAATATGATTTAAAAAACATTAATATGCCACTAGTTTTCAGCTGAGTCATTTTTACATGGATGCAATAATGTAGGTTACAAAATAATATCTAATCTAAAACCTTTTTTTTGAAAAACTACTGACTTACAAAATGCTATAAACATTTGGTCAGAGGTATAGTCTTTCTAGTTCTGCAATGGTCTGTATAAGTGTTTTAGATTTGCTAAATTATGATATTTTTAATATGCTGCCTGCACCATCACCAATTGCTCACTATTCCCTCACAACAGTGTGTTTAAAGCATAAGCAAAATACGTAGAAGTGGTTTTCTCACACTGTTCAGAACAGCTAAACCAGGCTTTTTCTGACAGTGTTTCAAACTGATCATTCACTCCCATTGCTTCAGCAATGCTCCTATTCTCTAGAAATTTTGAACTTCATAGTTCACAGCTGTGTAAATTTTCTGTAGACAATACAATGAAACCATCTTTTTGTAAGAAAAAGGTATCTATATGTTATTAGTATATTCCTGAGTAATTCAAGAATTTAATCATTAGATGATACTTTAGTTGTGTTTTTCTTGTTTATTTATGTATTCCTGAACTAAAACATTGCATTAGGTGGACAATTGAAATTTGGATGATATTTTTTAGTGAAATCAAATATTAACAGTCTCTGGGACTTAACAGGGGAAAAAATTCTAACTATACAGCTAAGCCTAGATTATAATAATTCTGAAATACTATAATGCCAAAATAACTAGGAAATAAAATACTATAATGCCAAACTTCATGGGAGTTTTTCTAAAAGAAATGTAACTTGCTGCAGGGAACAAATTTCCTTTCTCAAAAACAGGTTTATGAGAGATTTCCTGAGTGTTTGCTAATGCAGCTGGAAACAAGATATTTCTAATGAAATTTTTTTGCTTGTTTGTTTTTGCCTTACCCCTGCCCAAAATCAAAGGTCACTAGGAGTTGCATTGCAGCAGTTCTCCCAAGTAGCTGCAGAGATTTTCTGGTATTTTCCTGCACATTGTGTCAGACAAGGCAGAGAGAAGGAAAGTCTGCAGTGGAAGAAGAGAAACAGCTGTTCAAGCAGTTATGTGGAAGGATCCATACCTTCCAGAATGAGATTTGGGGGAAAGAGCTGCTGTATTCCTGACTGCAGGAGCTATTGCAGAGGCTGGAAGGCTGTTCCCACTTCCTTTGTTCAGTGAGGCTTCTGCCTTCTTCCTGAGGTGCATCTGCTCTTGTTCTGGCCGTGTGTGAGCAGGTACAGACAACAACATTGAAAATAAAGCATTTACTTCTCATTAAGTATCATATTTCTGAATGCTTTTCCATTCATGCTTTGTGCTAATGTCAGAGTAATAGCTGTGATTTGGATGTAAACTCTCAAACCTAAAAACTTGTCTCTGCTTCCTCCATTCACCATCTTGTTTGGTGAAAGACAGCAGTTTGAGTCAGTCATTTTGATAACGTGCTAGAAACGTTTTCCTTAGATCTATTGAAAGTATTAAGACTTCCTAAGAATTTACTTAGATTTGTTTCAACTGATAAATCTCTTGCATCCTTTGTTAAACCTTTCCCTGTAATATTTAAGAGTTAGCTGAAGTAGTACATCTATTTTCAGTTCAAATATCACTGAAATCAAACACAACGATCATATAACAAAAAATGACATCTGAAGCAAATTTTGAAGCTGTTCTTTATAATCCAATTTGAATGGCAAATGAGGGAGAAATATTGTAACTTAATGCAAAATATGTCCACCATCTCTTGAAGAGAACATATATAAACAAGCTAGCATTAGAAGTACTCTTGTCAATGCCACCATTTGGCTATCAAAATCTAAACAATACATGGGCTTGGTACATGCCTAAAACATATCTCTCTCTTATTTGATGTTTCCTAGGGCAGAATTCAGTAAAATCTGGTGCATAAAGCATCAGGGGAAAACAAATGACAGAAAATTAAATAGCTGCATCTATGCAAGATTTGTGCAATTTAGTACTCATGTTTTGCATTGTAAAGATGGAAAGAATGATCCAGGAGGCTTCCAATGCAGTCTGCACAGACTGATGAATCTGACACAAAGATAGTTACAAGAACAGCTTACAGATATGGTTGAAGTTTTACCTCAGTCTGGGGACACCTGATATGATGTGCCTAGGAAGGCTGGAGGCAGTGAAACCATGGCCTCAACCAAAGCCTTATGACAAAGGATGTGTGTGGGACTGCCTTATTCCAGGGTGTCCTGGTTGAGGGGCAGGTGAATTTTCCAGGAAGTTGTGGGCAAACCAGTCAGTGATCAGGTTTTATGCTGCCACTTGGAGTAGCCACTGGGAGGTTTGGACACGCCTCTGAGAACACAAGGGGTTAAAAGCAAGGACTCCCAGAGGGTCTGTCTCTTTTGGGTTCTGGTTTCAGCAAAGAAACATTTTCGCCTCCTCCCCTGCTCAGCTTACAAGGCTGAGTGGGGGAGGGGAACCACGCGGCCAGGCTGAGGGGAACCATGTGGCCAGGCTGAGGTAAGCTGGAGCCCCAGGCGGGGGAAGAGAGTGAACAAGACTAGAGCTGAGCTGGCCCCATCCAGGATGGAGGGGTAGAAAACTGTGGAGGTGCCCCCTCCCCCCACCCCCCCCCCCTACCTGCCCCAAGGAGAGAGACTGCTGCTTCAGTGTTTGGAACATTGGCAGCAGCCAGCAGCAAAGAAAGAGCGGGGGTAGGGGAGAGGAGAAGTTCCCAGCTGTGTAAAGAGGTACCAAGTCCGGGACTCTGCTGGGAGCCAAGAACTGTTAACCCTTTCTTGGCAGAAGGAAACTTTTTCCCAGACATTGATTCTCATGGCTAGTGGTTTCAGAAGAGAAAGAGAAAACAGCCTGGAACTAAGATGATTAGGGAAGATGAAAGGAATCCCAGATGGGCAGAAATGAAGAGGAGTGGCTTTTGAGCTGGACCTTTCTTGCATAATGTTAGCCATAGACTGAACTTGAGTCTCTTTTAAACATAAACTGCATTTGGGTGGATACAGCTGTCTCTACTTTTGCTACAGTGACTGGCACTTTAAGAGTGGAGCGAACAGAGAAGAGAGGGGGAGGGTGAGGTGGCGCCCTCTGCCCTCAGGGAAGATCTGTTCTCGGTCCCAGGGGAAAGATGGGGAGAGCTCGGCATGCAAGCATCCTTAAAAGAGCCCTATATGCAGCTTTGGCCCATGGACAGTGGTGAGAGCACTGGACATGGAAAGGAGGGTGTCACCCTGGCAGACTTCTCCGGGCGGTGCCACGGGTGATATGGAAACACATAAGGGGTGGACCTGTGTTTTCTGAAGAACAGTCTGTGGTGCGAGAGAGACTCCTCTCTGCCTTGCTGAATTGAAGATTAGGGTTTTTTGAGTGGTGATTGTTTGATTTAAAATCCAAGGTTTTGGTCTATGGAGGGTAACGTGTAGGGGGTGGAAACTGGGGAGGAGAAGAAATGTTCTGGGAAGTTTTCATTTCTGCTTTTGTGCGTGTTTAGAGTTTTCCTTTCTATTTCTGTTCTTATGTAATGTAATAAAGTTTTGTTTTCTGTTTTCAAGTTTTGGGCCTGCTCTGCTCTGTTCCTGATCACATCCCACAGTAGTTGTTAGGAAAAAAACATATGTTCATGGGTGCATTAACATCTGGCCAGTGCTAACCCTTGACACAGGGGCACAAGAGGGACTTCCGAGTAACTACAGGCACGTTAGATAAGATGAAATGTAAACAGGGACATAAAATTGGTCCAGGTGAATGTTTAGGCTTGGGGAACATCTGGAATCCTCATTTCTTCAGGCCCTTTCGTGCCACTATGTACAATTTTAGTTCCTTCATCAGCACGGCATCCACACAGTGGCTAACAAAACCACCTCCATCTAATGAAAGAACAGACAATGTTAGAGCTGTCATACCTTCATGGGGTACAGTGACTATTTTAGAAATCTAATAGTTCAGACCAGAATTAGATTCAGTGCATAGCTACTAGGTGTGCATTCTAACTTCACAATTTTTGTTAGGTAGCATTAGGCAAGAGACCTTGCTTAATGTGAAAGGTATTGTCTCTCCTTAGTTTGAACAGTTAGGAGTGATGTTGTACTTGTTTAGAATCTAAAAACAAGCTTAGTATTTTAAAAGATAAATAATCTACCAGCGCTGAACAATGTGTCTTGTGTATTTTGCTTTCTAATGATGTATTTGCAGCTACTGACTGGTATGGTATCATTTTTTATTATGATTTTTAAGCTGCATTTGACATAAATTAGAACTTCATATAGATTTATTACTGCTCTGTAATAAAGAATTTATTAAAACAGCTTGATTTTTATAGCATTTCTTCAATTAATGTTGTACATTCTTTACTACACTTAAGGGAAGTATTGGGGCCTAGCTAGATACATCTGTGAAAGTATACCACAGTGCTCAATTGTGATGGTCAAGAAAACAAAATCAATCTTTTATGGGAGTTATTAGGCAAGAAATAGATACCCAACTACTGAATGTCACTTGCCACAATATCAATCTGTATTCAGTCTGCCATAGGTTTACAGTTCTGATTCCTCCCAGAATGAAGAATCAAGTGGAAAAATGTTTGGAGAGGGGCAACAAGGATAACAAAAGGTAACAAAGGCTTTCTGTGTGAGGAAATACTTGATAAACGGTTAATCTGGGGGAAAAAAAAAAAACTTTAGAGGGTATTTTCAAAACCATGACTGGTATGAAGAGGATGGATGGAAAATTACATGTTCACTGCCTCTCTCAGCAATGGTAAAGTATGAGGAGTCACATTCAAAACAAATTAAGGGAAGAGTTTGCCTCTGCAGCAAGGAGAAAGATGTAAAGTTGCTGAAAGCTTGCAAGAAATCAGCAGGCAAGTTGGTAGGAGAAATCCCATGAAGGGTTACAGAGCATGTAGAAGTCAAAACTATGTAGGAAAATGAGCAGAACATAATTGTTAGCTGAGAAACAGCTGTTAGGGGAAAGCATTATACACATTTGATGCGTTTTCCTGTTTTTATAGACCCTATTTATGACACTGGTAGAGATCAAACAGAAGTCTAGATAAACCCATCAAGTAAGGCTTTCTTATTAGAACGGGTTTACTTACTTATGTAAATAACTTTAAACTCACAGCAATTTTAGTGAAATCATAAATACTTATCTGAAGAAACTTCATGAATGAAGTTGATAGGCTTCATTCTTCTTTTCATGTGCTAAAACCCATAAGAAGAAAACACTTTTTGAAAGTGTTCTTTATAATATATCCTTCATTTTAAAAAAGATATTTTCTTTAAAATTTTCCCCGTACACTTCTACAGATCTTAAGGAGGCCGGTAAGAAGCTGGATGTCTAAACCAATTTTGGATCTAATCATCCTCCCTAGTTCTTTTAAAAATATCTGTTAAGCTTTCAGTTAATCTGTTGATAGCATGGATAATACTGACATATGCTTGTTCCATTTCATGTTTGTATAAAGCATAAATGCACATTCCCACAGTACCATTAGTAGAGACATAACATTTTCATTTCTATGTCCTTGCAGTAAGAGGAATGTCAGATATAATTACTAAAATTATTAACAATTGAATGAAAAGATTCTAATTATTTTTAAATTACTCTATTTCTTCTAAGTACAGTATAAAAATTACATCTGGTAAACAGTGCTAGGAGATAATTTCTGTAACATACTGTAAAAATAAATGTCTGTATTCTAAGCCCCCCTGTTTTGTACTGAATAGAGTTTGATTTTCAAGACAATTCAGCATTGTTTTTGTAACAGCTCTGATGATAAAGTGCTTGAGAAACCTGTTAGAAAAAGAACAAAACATACATAAGTACAGCTCTAGTGGATAAAGATCAGATTGCCAGCCTCTAAGATGCCACTAGGAATAAATACCTGTTAGAAAATGAACTCTTTTGGGACAGCCCAATGATTCCTGAGTTAATGTCCAGACAGGTAAATTCCTAATGTTTCAAGAATTACTTAAAAGTGCTTCTAATGCTTATAATTGCACAGTGTTGAAATGAGGCTTAGAAATTTGTCCCAGGCACACCTTGTAATGAGGTTAGACTGAAGCATTGCCTTCCTTTGTACTAATATAGCTATAGAAGTTTACAGATACAGGGTTGTTATTCAGAGACAATGGAATTTGTAAAAGCTCCCATTTGGTTAAGGAATACTAATCACATCAGTCTGCAGTAACACTGATGCCTCTCCTTCACCATATGCTCCTCTAAATCTTCTCTATCATTTGTAACTATAATCTTCAGTAAAACTCCATTGCCTGTCCAGCTGCTCTGCCTCCTGCAAAGTAGAGAAAGGCTTTAAACACCTCTCTTTCCCCGATGAAACCTGTCTTTAAATACTTGCCCTCAACTCCCATGAGCAGTCAGTACTGAGTTCATTACGAACTGCTGTTTTAATACTTTGTTTCCTAAACAGTGAGCTGGGTGGAAGAGTTCAAGAATATGTATGTTTATATCATGAAATAGGCAGCATTCAGCTCTGAAAGCACTATTTTGCAGTTGTACCATATTGAAAAAACACCAGTCTCTGTGTACTGACTCTTTCTTTATTACACGTCAAAAAATAGAAATACATATGGCGCTGGCAGTTGCATTTCCACAGACTCCTAAGTTAAAGCATCTTTAAACGAGCAAAGCTAGTTGTAATTACCGGTAGCATGAGTTGCATATGCCAACTCTAAAGTCCCTACATATAAAACATCCTAGTGCCACTGGGTGACAAATGGGAATTAATATAACCATTGTTTCTTTTTTTGATTTCTGAAGACCAAAGCTGTGACTTTTGCCCCATGTTGCTCTGCAAGCTCTGAATCCAGGATTAATCTCCATAATTTTGCCAGGTTCAAATACTGAAGTTTCACTTCAAAATCAGTTAAGATTTTAAACAGTTATCTCAGACATGAGATCTTTCTTCGCCTCACTCTTTCACCACCCTCAATGAAACCAAAACTCCCTAGTGTTAAAAAGCAAGCTGTCTTTACCTGCTGACTCCTCATCATATTCTTTACCTCACTGAACTCTTTACTAGCTGCTTTCCTGGCTACAACTTCACCTTTTTGTTGTCCACAAACCATCTTTGGTCTCATCCTGTGTTTAAGAGATCTGACAAGGTAACCACACAATCTCTCTTTCAGAAACCTCACAGGTCATAGGTTTGCTGGAAAAGAATGTGTGTGTGTGTGTGTGTGTGTGTGTGTGTGTGTGTGTGTGTGTGTGTACACACACATGGAGTATGTGTATGCACTTTCTTAAAATATACATTAATATTTAAAAAACAAATCTATGTATTTTACACAAAAACTTAGAAAACCAAGAGACAAAAGAAATCTCGTAGATTAGCCAGCCTAGCAGAAGCTTCTCCATATGTGTGATGGTGTAAGAAGTCTAAAAGTTGATGTATATTCTCAGCCTTGCCCATTCTGGGCCCATCAAAGCTAATGTACATGCAGAACAGTTCAATGCTTGTGTATTCATCAGTACCAAGGATGGACAGAATATTTTTCACCCATTTTTTGCACCCTTAATGGAAAGGAAACAAAAGAATGTAGGCGTATGTACAAGTAGAGAGGAGCTAATGTGAACGTGGTAGTTAAGAGTCAAAATACTTCATGTGTTGAAAACTCTTGAAGTAAGTAACTAAACCTATGTTATTGTTAGGTACTAAAATAAAAATTAAGGTGTTGGTCATATGAAAAGGTCATTTATCAGTGTTAATATCAAGAGGTCACACTAAGGAAATAGTACTCAAATTTGTAAATATTCAAGTTTTGGTTAAAGTTACCAGCTTTTAATTACAATGAAAACAGTGCAGCTGCTTGTCTCTGAAAGACAAAAGTTTGTGTTTACGAAAATTTATATGCACCACAGTACAGCAATTGTGGTGGGAGACATTGACAAAACCCTAGGTTCTTTGGAAAAATGCCATTGTTGATTATTTGCAATATATTTCAACTGTGTATAGATTTCTCACAGTTGCCCAGTAAACACACTGCTTTCATTCTTTGAAGCTTAACAGTTTCTACTATGTCCTCAAGCTCTTTCCAGCTTAGTACAGTGTTTCTTTTGATGGATTGGTTTTCCTGAGTCAAACTTAAGAACTCAGAGCATCTTATCATACTTTGACCAGCTCATTTTCTCAGGGGCAAAGAAGAGAGGAGACAAAAAGCCCATCAAGGCTTGTGCCAGGTAAATACAACCCCTCAAGGGATTTCTTTTTCTTTTGGCATCAGATTAGATGTTCAAACCAAGCGGTGTTGCAGGGCCACGGGTGAGTGCCCACTGAACCCTTAACAAGGCTAATCCCACATTCCAAGTAGCAGCACATTCCAAGTAGCTCATGGATGCGAGGGCTTTGCTGGCTCTCACGTCGTTGCGCCGCGGGCAGATGCATTATTAGCAATGACCAGCCATGGCGAAACGTGGGCAGCAGGTTTTGCTCTGGGACAGCCTTAAACACCAAGCTTGATATTCAGGTAAAGAAAAGGGAGAAAGAAAATGTTCTTGGTGGGATTTTTCAGAGAGGTTAATAAAGAGAGAGACTTACCCGGAGAGTTACGCTATGAATAAACCAAATCGAAGTATGGCGGGTACTTCACTGCAGACTTTAAATTGTCTCATTAACCATTACTGAAGGAGTATTTAGGAAACAAGAGAAAGAGAAGATAAGCTTCTCACTCTAGTAGTCTTGAAAATACTTTGCTGTAGTCTTCTAAACTTTTTATTACTATATTAATTTGCATTATAAGTAAGAGTTAAATGGAGACAGTTTAGTTATGGATATGTTGGTTTCCTGAACTTATTCTGATATGAAGACTCTACAGCAAATAGCATAATTTACTATATCACTGAACTTTATTGTTCCTTGCAAATTATATCTGTTGCAGAAAGATAACTGGCATGGGGAAGTGCTTTGCTTTTGCTTTCATTCAAACCAGATGCTTTCTTTTAGATTTGGAAAGACAAGAAATTACGAGATTAGTAAATCATGCATTTTGTCATCATGACTCTGCCAGGTAGGATAGTAAATTGTTTGAGATCTAAAAGCTAGAAAGTATCTTTTCCTGATGTGAATAAGGGAGATTTTAAACCAGACTATTTTTTTTGCACTATTACCTGTGAAGAAATGTGATGAAAATAATTTTTTAAATGTAGCTGTGTTTCTTCTCCAGTTGCAAAGACAATAGGAGAAAGAGTAGGAAAACAAATTTTAAATGTCAGTTTCTTGAATTTTGAAATCTTGCTTTTATACCTAAAGAAAAAAATTCGGTGGAGTACCTGTTATGGCACCTTTTTGTACTAGAACTTGAGATAAATTTAACTAGTGACCACCTTTAGACGAGACACATTTGTTCTATGTGTATTCACGAGACACATTAGTTTCTAGCCAAGAAATTCGCCACAGTAAATTGTTTGCAAAAGAAAAGGATGGAAATAATAATATATTTAATAAAGGATATTTAGAAGTTATAAGAAATTAAATCTCAAGGTAGTCTCTCTTAGTTGAAGTGAAACTTTTTTAGCTTTCAGAATTTCTATGTAACTATGCTCTGTTTAAACAAAACAGATCCAACCTTCTACAAAACAAAACAATGCCCAACCTTCTACAGTACATTAACCTTCTGTTTGCTACCATGAGAAAAACCAGTCAAATACAGTTTTATTTAATGGTTTTAATGAATTTTTTTTTTCCGACTGTAAAAGTGATGCTAAGTATCTTCTATTCCTACAAAATAAGAAATCTCTCAAATAAACATTTCAAATAATAATTCAAGGAGACCAACAATAAAATGTTGCTATATAGCACTAGTAACCACTAGATCCAGCAAGAAATTATTTTCTCTATAAAAAGCAAAAGAATATATTCTATATACTGAGACTGGTAAGTAGTAGATGTAGCTAGAAATTCTTGTTATGTTATTTTATAGTTTGTGCTGGTGACATTCACCGACTCCAAGAAATTTCTTTAGTTCATAGTGATTTTCACGTGTTTCAAAGCAGAGGGTTCTGGTTTTAAACACGGAAAACAGGATGCAGATTGAATTGACAAGAAGCTAACATTAGATAGTGATGCAACATTAGTTAGTAAAAGTAATACTTAGGTATTACTTATATATCGTTGCATAGTAAAAGCTAACATCGGTTAGTTACGTAATGTTACATAGGTAATTTCAAAAGTTCTCTTTTCATAGAGGCAAAATGCTCATATTTCCTTTAAATTGTTGAAAGTTTATTTCACATTACTTAATTCTCAGATGATTTTGTCATAGCTTGTAGCTCATAGTTCTATTTACGCTATGCAGTTAAGTGGGTAATTTTATTATTTAAATATATTAAGTTAAACTGTTTTAAATGAATTTTCAAGGGAAAGCTTCAGCTCATCTCCTTATTAAATGAAATAATAGAATTCTATGTGTGTGAATGTTTTAGAGAGTTTTCCAGAACTCATATGGAGTAACGATTTCCTAGATAATTAAAAATACTTCAAAACTCTGAAGTTCTCTCCTTTCTTGTTTTACGTTTGTTCTTCGCTTTCCCCTTTTTCTTTCTTACCCATCTCTGTGTTTAAAAAGACTTCTTGTGTATCTGACAATTAAGACTGTGCTGCTGGAAATTTCCTGCTTTTCTGTGAATATATGGTGGAAGATCTTGAGAGTTATGAACAACCAAAGCTTCACTGAACTATTTTAGAGGCTACCTGCCAATTATTTGACTCAATGTATAAAAATTTTTGTATCTTGTTTCAGAAACAGATCTTCCTCTTTTTTGTTTTT
This sequence comes from Prinia subflava, assembly GCF_021018805.1. NCBI lineage: Eukaryota > Metazoa > Chordata > Aves > Passeriformes > Cisticolidae > Prinia > Prinia subflava. The sequence goes on along the minus strand of NC_086283.1, from coordinate 33,720,662 downwards.
TCATTAATGAAGGTGTCCACATAGAAACTGTAGTTTCGATTTCTGCCTCTGTGTTAAACAGCACTCTCAGTGCTTGTGTGAAAATGTTTTTGATAATTTGGTTGGCTTAGTTGTAGGGTTTTTTTAAGTAGAGCTGGCTTCGTTTTATCACTGACATTGAAAAACAGGGGTGTTTTTAATGAATAGGTGTAGTGTTTCTTCTGCCATGCAGAAAGGTTTAGAGTTTGAGTTAATTCTTCTCCAGAGATTTCTCCCTCTGTTATGAGAATATAAATAACAGCATCAAGGTCATCTGGCTAGTGAATAAGAAAAGGATATTGAAACATTGTGGGGTGCTTAGCTCTAGAAGGGAACCATAGATCTAGGGGAATGTTTGCTTTCTGCAAAATATGCACTGCTTATCTGGAGAGTCAGTGAAATTTTCTCTTCTGTTTGAAGTTTTTCTACAGTTGTACTATAAATTGGATATAATAAACAAACAGAGCTCAAGGTATTTCCTTTCTCTTTCTTAGGCACAGAAATCATGGATAGAAAGAGCATTTTACAAGAGAGAATGTGTTCATATCATACCCAGCACCAAAGACCCCCATAGGTAATTGCATGTTACTTGTATAAAAGATGAAAATTGGTTAAAAAATAAGTCTTTCTCTATATATATGCATACAATGGATACAGATATAAATATTTTGTAAATTTATTTGTTCACAAGGTGGTTGAATTACATCTAGAGTGATGGATTCCTACAGGAGCTATTTGTTTACATTTCAAAGCATATTTCTTAAGAAAAAAGATAAATCAAGGGTGGGTCAGCATCTGTGTTTAATTTCTTTACCTTAGCGCAATGTTCAGTGCACTGAATATTTACCTAAATTGGATGCCTGACACACAACACTGTCAAAAGCAAATAGACGCATTAAACTAGCAATTTAAAATTTGTGCTAATCCATGCAAAAGCTGATTACTTGTCCTAATGTTACTTGAAGAAAAGAGAAAATATTTTTTAATTTAATTTTGTGCACATTTAGACAAAGCACGATTTTTTTGAAATACTTGGATTACTTTGGAGAATCTAAAATAAACAAAACAAGCGAAAAAAAAAGGTAATATACATACTGTGTTGCTTCCATACATAAAGGCTTCAGGAAGGGAATCAGCAGATTAAAAAAAGGGGTTGGGTTCTTTTTGTAGTTTGTTCCCCTGTTCAGTTTATACATGCACATGACTTGGGATTTCTGTTTGTTTAATGTCATAGGTGTTGCTGTGGGCGTCTAACAGGTCAACACATTGGACAGGCTCCAAGCACCTCTGTAACTCAGAACGAGAAAAATGAAACCAGGATCACTCGCAATGACATCCAGTCAGAGAAGTGGTCCATCAGCAAGCACACACAGCTCAGCCCGACGGACGCTTTTGGAACCATTGAGTTCCAAGGAGGAGGCCACTCCAATAAAGCCATGGTAACGCTGTTTTTCTCTTAGATAAATAATGCTGCTAGCTAAAAGTAGGCATTCACAAAGAATGAAAAACATTCTTTCTTAACTTCATGCTAAAGTATTATCGAGTGTACGACTGGAATGTATGTTTTTATGTATCATGTGCCAAACAGTGGGTGAACAAAATTAACTGTAAAAGCTGGAGTGTGGTGTAAGAGAAGCTACCTTTATGAAGGCTGAAGACACATTAATGTGCTGCTGTCTTTATTTTATTCCAATGGCTACTCATCCTTCTTCTTCTGAATAATTTTAGAATTCAGCAATGATTTCACATTGCTGGCTGTGTCTGCAAAGCTGACTAATTTTAAACATGCCAAATTCCCTTTAATAGTCCTCCAGACGTGTATTGGAAGATAGACCAGTTGGACTTATGGTTCATGTTTCAGTGAAATAAGAGGCTGCAGGAAATGTCTAATCTAGGAATTAGGAGATCCCTTGAGCAAGATGTTACTTCTTCCTAGTGGAGTGATACCACAGTGTATTCATCTGAATACTTTGCTCCACTAACTTGGAGAAGCATTTCCAGCACACACACTAACCCATGTTTGTGTTTCTTCTGTCTAATATTACATGAAAGGAACAATCTCTCTGACTCTATCTAACCTGCAGAACCTGGATCTTTGGGAAAGATGACGGGGTATGTTCCTACCACTTCATAGCCAATACGCTGCTTTGGCAGTGAGGGCAGAAGCTGAACTCCTGGGCACTCTGCAGAATGACTTGCCCAGCAATCCAGTCCTGTTTTCTGGGCATGAATTCTTCCCAACAGTTGTCTCAGATTTATCATAGAGAAAAGAGATTAGAGACAGTGAAAAATCTCAGGTACTATGCTACTGTGGGCAAAATATTTTCCTTAGATGTGTACAGAGGTGCTGGAGTTGGAGTGACTACTCAGTGGATGGTTCTGCTTGTGCAGATGGATGGCTTCTTTTATTAGAAACTAGAAAGCACTGCTGCACCAAGAAACAGAAAATTAGGTAATTTCTCTGAGAGTATCACATGAGACATCATATGTTCAGTTGGTAACCAATCACCTAAAAATCTGCAAGGCCAGAGGTCCAGAGATATAGTAATGAATGTTATTAACCATATATGGATTCTTTCCATTGAATCAGTTTTATGAGAAGGGATAATCATTACAGCTTTTTCAGTGATGTCCTTGAAGATTGCTATAACGAAGTAAACAGCCCTGCCCAGACAAAAGTGGTCTTGGAGAGCCAAGAAATGATGAAGGTTTTTAGGGAAGCTGTTGACACCAATTCTCTTAGAGGATTTCTCATCTTTGCTGGGATTCTGATGTCCTGGAATATTGCTGGAAGAGACAGGACATGCTCTAAGATTCATGCTGTATGCTCAAAGAAGTACAATCGAAGTGCAGCTGTGGAGATAAAACTGGAAGTTAGTATAAAGGAAAGAAAAACATTGTCACATAGTGCAGTCAGGTGTGAAATCATCAACTATTTAGAAAAAAAAAAAAATAAGGAAAAGGGACTTAAATTCTCAGAAAACTAAATAACACGTTAAAACTTAGGGATAAATAAAGACAATGCATTTCTTGATGGAAACTCTCCAGACTTATTTTTTCAGACTAGAATCAGGAAGTTGCACATGCTATCTATTTGTAATCATTATACCCCATCCAAAATATGAAAATAAAATGAATTCTTCATTCATTAAAAAACCTATAAAATCTCCAGACATTTGATTATTCCGTTAGTGGGAAAAGTGCTTCAAATTAAACAATTCAGTAAATATCTCTTGAGCGGGTTTTGTGCTTGCTTACCACCAGTGAGAAAAATATCGTTTGTAAGACCAAAACATAACTAAGGAGGCTTGCATAACCATTTAAATGGAAACAGATTAAAGAATTTTTTATAATGTGTTTGCCACAGAAAGCAGCATGGAGATGTCCTTGTGTTCGTATTTCCAGACCCAAACATTATTTTAGGGTAGACTATAGTCAAAAAGGTGCCTAAGTAGTTGTTGGAGTTTCATTAATAGAAAATTAAACTCCCACCTCTGCATTTACTGGGTACTAGGATTTTCCCATAATAAATAAAACTTAACAAATCCAAAGCGTTCTGTGGAAGAGAAGAATTTGCTTAATCAAAGGAACCCACCAAATTTTTCACCAGAGAAGGGAAAAAGGAAACATATTGATAAAATAAGGCTTGAATAAAAAGGAGGAAGTACATAAGATGGAGAATAGAGGAGGAAGCTCTTGGAAATATACTTGTTCAACTGTACATTCTCAAACCCAAATGCAGAGAAGCCAATCAGTGTGGATAAGGGAAGAAAGATAAAGGGAAGAAAACATGATAGATTTATTCCTTTCGAAAAATATGGTAGTTATTTTCTAGGTACTGGCTACCAAATAACACTATAGAATGCAAGCTTTTTTTGCTGGCAATCATGGTAGGTTGATATTGTGCCTATTGGCTATAAAACAGCCTTACATAGCAGCAAGATTTGGCAAGCTGACTAAATCAAGGAAAACCTCAGGGGAAAAGATTGGCATTACATTTCCCACCTATTCCCTATTTTATTTCCTGAAGTGGATGCTCACACATGAAAATACTAAGCAAGGGAAACACCAAACTGAGTAGTATTTTCCTGGTTTGTGCTAACAGCAAAATTATTATTTTTTTGGTATTGTACTACAACGAATTAGGTGGGATATGTTAATAGGAACCATAACTTAGATTTATATTTGGGAAACCAGAAGTCAATTAATGGAACAAATTAGTGCATGTAAAACTGACAGATAATTATTTCTCTACTTGAAGTAACAGAATTAAATTTTAATACAAAATATGTAGTAATTATAATTATACTTTTCATGATACAATATTATATCAGTTGCCACCAGACAACAACAAACAGATCTTTAGCTGTGGAAATGAAAATTATACTGAAATTATAACAGAACACATGGATTTGGAAAAAACCAGCGAAGATGCAGATTTACATATTGTCAGTAGAACTGACTGGGCCACTGATTTCATCTTGACAGCCACACAGAACAAAAATTCCCAAACAGCATGACTTTTGCTAATGCCATGGAGTTGTTAAAGTATTTTCAGTGCAGCTGCACTATCCTTCTTAAATCAATGATGTGAATAGCTCAATTATTTGTGGAGGAATTTAGATAGAAACACATAGCTGAGATCAGGTAACACTGGGTAACAAGATCAGCTACTAAAAAGGCCTTTCCTTCAATTTCATGCAACCACAGATGGTTCTGCAACAAGACTATGGTGTTTAGATCTCTGTCAATCTCATATTTTCTTTACAAGTGACTCATCCATTAATATGTAAGAAATGCAATTAACCATTTTGCTTGTCTGCATTTATTTTGGTTTTTTAGCAGATTTTCAAGTTTAATGACTGTAAAAAGATGTGAGAAGTATTTGGATGTACATAAATTTTATTAGTTTTTGCAAATAGGTTTTATAGGTTTTGTAAATAAAATTGATAAAAATACAGGAAAACAAAATATAATCTGCTTATACTAGTTGGCTCTTCGTAATTTAAGAAATAACATGCTTATCTAACTTTATACTAGCATTTTATGAAGTCAGAAAGCAATTATCAAACTAATGTCAGTGATACCATTCTAGTTAAGAGCAATTTTCTGAAAATTTTGAAAATATATTCTGTTCATCAGTGTACAATTAAGACAATCTTGCTGTGATGCATTTTGCACTGCACTTATGAGCAAACTAAACACATTTTTTTTAATACACTACTGTTACAAACACACACAAACTCAATGTTCTCTCATTAATTGGTGGGCCTGGATTATCTATAAACTTCTTTAAAGGATTGCTCTTTGCTGAACTAAAATTTCTTTCATCATGGGTTTTCAGGGTTAAATGGAATATGGCTGTTTGAAAAGCTTTTGGTGAGTTAACAGATTCCTCCTCACTGAATGCATTTCAATGATACGTTTCATATGCAGAGTGTAATCCTAAAATATATTTGCAGCTGCAAAGAAAGGAAGTTTACTTCAGTGTTATTTGCCTTTCTTATGGTGCACAGAAACATGGAAGAACATCAGTAGAATTCCAATGAGTATTAACAGCTACTGAGACAAAGTTGCTAATATTCAGATCCTTGAAGCTTTATTAAGGATATTTGGAAGTTAGTCACAGAAAAAGATCTTTTCTGTTTTCTTAACTATCTGTTAAAAGGTTTAAAATGCATTATAAGTTTTATAAAAACTGTATTTAAAGAATGTCAAAAAGTCATCAGGGCTTTTGAGAGGGAAAAAAGATAATCCTGTAACTTGCATAAACCATGAAAAGACAGCAAATATTGTTTTTATCACAGTAAATTAATTCTTTAAAATATTTACAGAATTTAAAAGATGGTGTTCTATGTGGAGAAAAAGGGGAGATAACACATAAAAACCTTTATCCAAAGCCCATTTAAATCAGTGAGGGTCCTTGCAGTGATTGTTTAGTGGAACTTGGATTAGGCCTTAAGGTATTATGAAGGAATAACTTATACAGAACCAATCTGGTTTTGGACTAAGTAAGAGGGGTTTTTTGTTGAATTCAGTGAGAATTACATCTGATTTTTTTTTTTTTTTTGTGAGGATCACATTTTGAGGCAACCAGTCCTTAACTTGAAGACATACCTGTAGTGATAGAAATTTAAATAAGTTACCAAAAAGAAACCAAGGAGCAATGTTAGAATGCAGATCACAAAATGTTGTCTGATTTACTTTCAGAAATACAACAAAATTCTGAGTTTCTTTAATTTATTCACTGACACTCTCATCTGCAGTCATTCACCAAATACTTTAATGAGACAGCTGAGCTTAAGTAAAGAGTATCAATTCCATTTCTCAGGAACTTTGACTTTTGCCCTAGGGCGCTGGAGTCAAACTTGGAAATGTCTGTTTGGCTGATGGTGGGAATAGGTTTGTTTTAGAGAACACTTGACAAAAAAAGTGAAACAGTTGGCAACAAATGCACTTTTTCTGACTACCACTGTGCTAGCCTAGGGATGAAATGGGCATTACAACTCAAGCTCGATGCTCTGTCCTTTCATGTTCCGTGTTGATGCCAGTCAGGTCAGTCTGTAGGTTTTGAGATTCAGAACTTTTCTTTTGCTTCCTAACTTGCCCTGTTTTGCTGACACATAAAAACTGAATTCTTGCTTTCTGTCCATATACATCTTCCATAAAGAATGGGCTAAATGATTTCCCAATATAACGGATAGTTTCTACAGCTGACAGATACGCCAGGCATGGAATTTCATAGCACAACAGGATAGTTTGGCTTAGATTCAAATTTTGTGTCTGCCTCCAGAGGCTATAGCAAGAGAATTCAGGAACAGCAGAAATACTCATTAGCATTTAGCAACATTCTCAGCAAAACCTCTTAGGGCTAAATATTCTGTTACAACATTGGAGGACATGAATTTTTGTTACAGGTAAAAGTGGCATTAAAGGTGTGATTTATAATTTAATGTAAACTTTTAAAAATAGAACGGAAGAATTCTCTTTTAGTTACTAGCTAACATATCAAGTAATGACAAAAGAGTGAATTCAAGTAAGCCAAACTAAAAATTGCTTCTGTAAGAGCAAAAATTATTCAAATAGTCATAAAAATCAAATGCTATGCACAATAGTAAAACTATGTCTGGCCTCATTTCCAAAAAAATTTTAAACCAGTAAATCTTATCTCACTTAATTTAAATTTTAATTTATGTGAAAAAATATTAGTTAATTATTTTCCTTAAATTTCCCTTTTGTAAAGTAAAATTATCATAAATATAGAAGAGGTTTGCCTGCAGTATAAAAAGTAAGCAGTTACTTCCAATACAAGTTGTCTACATTTCCAATAAATGCAAGAAAATATGTTTTTCTTCTTCACTTTATAGATTTATATTTATTGGAATTCAGAGGTCTTCATGTATAAGAGGAGTAATACATAGACTTAAGGTGGTAGGAACAGTGGAATCACACTTTCCGAGGTATTTTTTAAAAAGCTAAAGAATAAAAAAAAAAAATCCCAAGAAAAAAAGTAGTCACCTGTCCAGATTAGATAATACACATCTGATGCTATTTGTGCCTTCACCTTAATATCATTCCAGGTGATGCAATAGCATGTTTTCAACATATTTGTATGGTCATTGCCAGTGTGAGTTCACCTTTAATTATCTTCTTGAGACTTGCAGTCTGTCTTCACCAAAAAGCGGAGTAAAGTACCAGTGATTCCAAACCAAAGACTCCATAATTTGACCAAGAGAGCTTTCATGATGGATGTTGTCTGTGAATGCCTCCAGTTGTCCTTTGCATTCTCAGATCTCCCTTAAGACATAAAAAAGGGAATAAAGATTATTCTTCTTATACCCCCTCTGATGTGTTAAAACTTTGATTACCCTCAAATTCCAATTTAAAAACTATTAATGTCTCCATCTAGTCAGTGGGATCAGGTGCCATACAAGAGTTGTCTAACACTGGAAGTTGACTGAGTAGCTACTGAGGAGGCAGTTCATCTATAGTAATGAGCTTGACAGACATGGATACTGTGGGGCTTTTGTGTCCAGTGGCTGTTGTGAGTTTGCCTGGCTGCTGTGGAGAACATTACTGATGCCCTGGGTTCAATGTGCATTTCTAGTTCTTGCTTAGCTTTTAGTTTGGCCCCTGCAACTAATTGTGCAAACAGTCTTCTGCTTCCAGAAATGTTAACAATAGATGTTCACTGTGCAACAATCCATTCTTGCAAAACTGTCTATTAGCAGTTTCCTCTGGAAAATGTCAAATCCTTATTTCTTACTCAACTAGAAAGGAATCCACTTTATTATCATATGGTATTGCCAAAAAGAACAATGTTTTGGCAAGAAATACAGATTACATGTGTCAAAAAGGGACAAAATGACTACATAATATATATGTGTACTATACTACCTGGCGTGTGACAATAAACAAACTAGGCCTAGGTGTTCTTCAGGCTGAATGCATAGGCGTACAGCTGATGTCTATGCTGACAAGCCATCAAGGGAAAGACAGCTGAAGTTGCTCTACAGGCGTTGATTCAATCAGAAGTCCGACAGACGATAAGTCCGACAGATAGGTTGCTTTCTGCAACCTATTTTATTTTATTAAGAGATCCTTCTAAATCTTAGCTGCTATAAAAAGAATTTTATCCTGTTTCTGGTATGTAACTAGAAGAGAAGAAAGTATCACCTGCCCTGCCACAGGTTTTGTGAAACAGCAAGAGAGAGTGGGAGAAAGGCTTGTAACAGAAAGAGACAGGTATTTGTGTGACATGGTAGAGCTGTAGAAATTTTGAAGGCAGTTGTTATCTTTGAGCACACACAGATGGGCATGATCTTCCCTGACACAAATTGCTGCATGTGTTGCACAGAACAGCCAGCAACAGGAAATACATGAATTTGTTTCACAGTCGTGTAGGATCTAGTCTTCTAAGCAAAAACATGAACCTTTACAAGTCGTACATAGTAAGCATTCATAGTAAGCGTCTGGAAAGAATCAGTTTGGTAGTCTTGCTCAGTCTAAAGTTGTCTGCTTGAAGAACTGAGTTTTTATCTGTTATTTCTTACCTTTTGAGGGTTTCACTTTGTTTATTTGAAAATGAGGTACAAGTAAATACACAGTTGTGACTCTGACTACCTAGGTCACCTTTGGCAGACCTCTTACATTTTTGGTCCAGTTTTTGCCTTTATAAATTATAGACATTAATATTTACAGCATTGCTAAGGATTTTGAACCAATTGATGTCTTAACTTCCTAAAAAAAATTATCCAGCCTGTGAATTGCAAGTGTTCCATCATTCCTAGTTCCTTAACTAGGAAACTAATAATCAGATTAGCAAATAGTTACTGGTTTTGTCAAAAAAACCTGATCTGTTGGGCACACACAATATGCATTAGGAACTAGTGGGTATAAACAATCTTTTTTTTTCTCTGCTCTCTACTGTTGCCTTTGTTTCTGCAGTATGTACGTGTGTCTTTTGACACAAAGCCCGACCTTCTTCTGCATCTGATGACCAAAGAGTGGCAACTTGAGCTCCCCAAACTTCTCATTTCTGTGCACGGGGGCCTTCAGAATTTTGAACTTCAGCCAAAACTCAAACAGGTCTTTGGAAAAGGACTTATTAAGGCTGCAATGACAACTGGAGCATGGATATTCACTGGAGGAGTAAACACAGGTAAGAGCAACATTGAAGTAAAAGTACAGTGGCATCTAGGAGATTAGAAAGCCATTCTGTGTTTTATTAGTCATTTCTGTACTATGTGAAAATGAGAAAATGTCAAGTCTATACCAGCCTTGCAGCTGGTATAATATAGAATAAAAGATTGCTAAACTATGAAAAACACACTTTGGAGTTGAAAATAAAGCCTCCCGTGAGGTAATTGTATTAGTATATCACCCAGGAAGACTTTATAAGGTCAACTGTAAGCTGCAGGCACTAATCAAAGAAGTCCAGCTTTTATTACACAAAACTCAAAACACTTTCTTCCAGAAAGGACCTTTATTTTATTTAATCAAGTGACCCAAAGTACTAAAGGAGAAAAATTCTGGGTGTTGTCATGGGAAACTTCTTCCTTGCTTGTAGAGAGCTCAGCCTAAATTTTTGCTATTACATTTTCATCGAGAGTGATATCATCCGTTTCTAGTCAAAGATGTGATACACCAAACAGGTGTCCTAGGGATGCAAGACAGCAGCTGGCCCAGCTCTGCTAGTAGACAGCATGTACATTTGGGGAATAAGATGCAAAGCATGGGTCCCTAGAAAAAAATCTGGCACTGATGTCTCAGTTACCCTTCCTGAAGGAGGCAGAAAGGGGGAGAGATTCAGCGAAAAGTCAAAAAAGCTGTGCTAGAGAGAATTGCAAAAAGTTTTAAGCTAGGACATGGACTTGTAAATCTTATGTCATTCTCATTTGCTGCAGTAACAAAGCTATAATTTTTTACTTTAGTAAGAGTGTATGTTCTTACTGTCTCTGGAAAACAATGTAATCATTCTATCGTGAGTTAATTTTAGTGCATGGTAGATCAACTCCTACATGTTTGAATATAAATGCTTAATAAGAGTCTTGGACTTGGTTTCCAGAGCACGTCAAATTTAAAATAGTATTCAGTTTTATCGCAGCTGCAATACAAGTAGCACAGAATCATAGAATATGCTGAGTTGGAAGCAACCCACAAGAACCAGAGTCCAGCTCCTGGCCCTGCACAGGACAGCCCCAGGAATCACACCATGTGTCTGTGAGTGTTGTCCAAACACTTTCGAACTCTGGCAGGCTTGGTGCCTGAAGAAAGCAAAGAGGCATAGCTTTTGGAGTGTTGGATAAATAGAAGCAAATGTAATATGTCCCACATCTCTTCAAAATAAGGAATAAAATCAGGTTAATGTTGATCTGTGCACTGTGGTGGTAATAGTATTAGTGGTCTCTTAGATATTCTTGTCATGATGATGACAAAGACAGATGTAATTTTTACATTAAAATTACATCAGAAAAATGTACATTTTGTATGCTTAATGCAGTGGATTACCACAACATCTGTAGAAATCAGATTTTTTTTTACAGATTTTTATTGTAAAAATGACATACAATAACACTTGCACTTGGCAAATGCACAACTGCTTCCTACCATTTTTCAAATCCTCATAGTTGCAAATGCCAAAACAATACAAATGAATCAGGAAAGTCATCATAAATATTGTTGAAAAGGACTATTTTTCAGAAACTACCTATACAGAACAATGTCATTCAAGTGTCTGTCAGCTGTTCTAAAAACATGCAATTCTTACATACAGGAAGCAATTTTGCAGGATCAGTAATCTCTCATTGTTGTCTTTAATTTCTGGAGGAAAGCAGTTGATTGCTCTGGGACTAGGTTTTCAAACTGCATAGCTGAAAATTAATTGTGAAATCATAAAAACTGAGAATTTCTTGGTACCGTCTCTTTTGTTGAAGATGAATTTTAAAATTGGGTTTCTTTTAAGGAAAACTATAACTGAAAAGTCCTGAAGTACTGCTGTTGGACTGAAAATGAGGAATGTGGGAGGGACAGATCATATCTAGCTATAAACATGACTGTTGTTCTGAATATTCATGTCATGCTGAAAAGTTGATTATTCTAAACAGCAGAAATTTTGCAATCTGGACAGATTTTCTGCTTTAAATCCTTTACGCTCTTGGATCATAGCTTAATTCATAGCTGATGGCAAGTACAGAGTTGGAGTTTCTTTAACTTTCCACCACAGGAAGAATACTAGACTCGAGGACATAGAAGATCTGTTAGATTGTGGGGAGTTTTCTTACCCTGGGTCATTTGCAGTTCACAAAACTACAACAAAATCCTAGTAATTGTGTGAGTGTAGTTTCCATCTAGTCATCTTGAAATCTTGAAATTAGAACAATATGGAAACTCTGCAACTGAGAATCAGGGAACATCTGCAGCAAACCCACAGGTCTGCTTCAGTGCAGCCATATCATAAAAAGAGTTGTTAAAAGACAGATTTTAAAAGTTATTTTATTAAAAGAAAGGAGGAATGACACTTTTCCTTTGCCCTGAGATACCACTGAAACACTGCCAAAGCTGGTCTAGGGTAAGCAAGCAGCACTTGGAAGAGTGTTGAAGAGCAGCCGTTGTGTCTGTACTAATTTCTGTTTTCTCACTGATTCCCAGGGTAGGTTCTAATACTCTGCTGGAAGCTATCTCAGGTGACTAAGTTTGTGGAAAAATAGCTTAATCACAGAGTAGCATAATGGTATTTTCACATTTCCATCCTTGATTGGAGCATTTGTGTACAAGCTGCACTTTTGAGGGAGTTGGGGGGTGGGGAGCACAATTAGTTCCCATGTTTCTTTCTATGCTTGGAAATACACAAATGCTTGCATGTACATGTGAGCACAAGTGCAGATAAATAAGCTGCAGTCAACTGTCAGTGTTTTCATTCTTCTTTCTAAAGCTGTGTATTTTTTTCTTATTACTTCATTCCGTAATTTTTGAATTCAATAAAATAGATTCATGAAATTAATAATAAGAAATAGGAATGTATTCATATCTTTACTCACTTGTACGGATAGGCACAGGTATTGCCTAAAAAAACAAGTCTATACTAAATCCATATGATCTGGAATAAAAAAACATAATTATGAATTTCTGGTTTATGCTGTTTCTTTGCCAGGGGTCATCCGGCATGTTGGAGATGCCCTGAAAGACCATGCCTCAAAATCTCGAGGGAAGATCTGCACCATTGGTATCGCACCCTGGGGGATTGTGGAAAATCAAGAGGATCTGATTGGCAAAGACGTAAGACTTAAACAGCCATAGATGACCTCCAGTATCTATAAATCTTCCAGTTATTTTTCCTGTTCTCTCCATCCCTCACGTAGCAATTCCTCTTAGAATTATTGTCTGCAGCAAAAAGTCAATATATACACAAGTTTTCCATTAGGGTTGATAGCAGATTTTGACGTGACAGCAATAAAAATTCCTGCACTGTATGTTCTTTAAAAATAAATTATAAGGGCAATTCATTAAAAGCTCTTCTTGAGAAGATATCAAAGCTTCATCCTTAGAACTCTATGAACCTTAAGAAAACACTGACTGCAAAACTTGAAATCTGGTTTATTTTTAAACAATATTATAATGCATTGGTTAAATTCAAAATTGCAGGCTATCATCCTTAGAATATATTCCCTCCCATAAATTTTTATTGATGCAATTTTGAAAGGTGTAATTGGGTATTGTAGATAAGAGTGACCTCAAATAGTTAATCTTCAGCCACCTTCTGAAGGACAGGACTGGTATTTCTCCTTTTCTTTCACACCACTCTACTCTTTTAAAACTCTAATACAGCGAGATTTCTTAATTTTAAATACATGAATAATTTGTCTATGCTGGTTATTTGTTACCTGAAGCTTTTCTGAACCTGTTTTTTTCCTCACTTCTGTTTCATTCCTAAGAAATCTGAGAACCAGTGACTAACTGAGTGGAAGAGATACAGTTTTCAATCTGCATAAAGAACTTCTCTCTTGTCTTCATTAGTCTTAACTCATTCCTCTCTGTATTCTGTATCCATGAACAAGCTGGGAAGGGGAAGAAGATTCAAGTATCTCTTAAGTTAGAAGAGTTACAATGATTATAAAGAAAATGATCCCACTGGAGTTTATTGCAATTCACTATGAAAGTATAGCTGTTAGGGGAAACTGTGTAGGGAAACTGCATGGAGATTTTTACTCTAACACCACACAAAGAAGCAGAATCAGACATTGCCACAGTAATTCTGAGCCACTGATGAGCTCTTCTGAGGTGCAGTACAGAAGGTAATTAGTAGAAAAAGATAAGCACAAGGATGCACTGTATCTTCTTAAAGAAGTGAAATGTACCCATCATTTTCAAATAAGTAGTCTTTAGTGATTAGGTATGGGGTTCTGGAAACATAGCAGGAAGAAGTTAAGAAAAACATAAAATTAGCCATGAATTTTAGAATATTGCTGTTCCTTTTTTTTTCTCCTGTTGCAGAGCTATCTCAGTTCTCAGGTATTCACTGCCTGTTTAAGGGGATCTGAAGCCTTCTTTTGCAGAAAAAGATAAAAAAAGAACTTGATTACCCAGGTGTTCCAGCCAAGTGGAGCAGCTCCCCTGATTTCTGATTTCTTTAAGCAAAGCTCTCTTCTAAATATTTTTCCAATTTAACAGGAAACCAAGAAGTTGTACTGTAATTTTATTTTTAAAGTAAACAACTTTTTTTGAAAAAAACTTTCTGATTAAATCATAAAAGAATTGATACTTACTCTGATCATCAGAAAATGAAGAATGTTTAATATACAACAATATAAAAGTTACAACTAATTTGGGTCTTCTATTAATGCAGCCACAATTATATCAGTAGGGTTACTGAAATAATTACAGGGACATCAATAAGGACAAAAATATTTCAAAATATGCCTTTGATAGACAAAATAAAATTTATCCTCTCAACCTCCTGGTCCCGAATAGTTTTATAAAATTATTGATCAATGGCATGATGTAATGCTGAAGCACTTCTGATTTTATCCCTCTCTAATGCACATGTAAATGATACTCCTTTATTCTTGCTAATATCAAATTTCATCTTCCACTTTATTGCCTCAAGCTGCTTTATCGGTGGACTTTAGTCCACTGAAATATTTGTAAGCTTTTCATCCTCTTATTAATCACAAATCCCTTACACCTGTGTTGAACAGAGTATAACACAGCTTGAGGTAGCCATTTATGTCACTAGATCTTCTTAGAATCTTCACAAAAAATACCTTTTCCATCTCACTGTTTTCCCACCCTTTCCCCCTGCTTTCCTCAGTTACTTATGCCTCAAAGGACTTTCTCTCTTATTCAATGCATGCAGTTTCTTTGGAAGCAATTGGTGAGGAAGCTGTTTTGGAAGCTTTTTAAAAATCAAAGGGTGCTATGTTGACTGGCTTATTAGAGGTGAATGCTGTGAAATGAACCAAGAAGGGGAAATGTAAATAGTACCATAAGCATGTAAAATGAATCCTCATTAAGCAAGAATCAAAGGCCACAAAGGATTATACAAGGGAGGGAAAAAGTCAACCAGTAGTAAAAGACTCGGTGAACTCTGGCATCAATGTGGATTTATGCCTATATGCATTATGTCTAGTTAAATTATGATCAGAACTGGAGAGTTATAAAAACACACCCTTCCAGCATCAGATAGAGGCAGAAGATTGTCGTAGTCATGGGGTTTGGAGGGACAGGGGGTTCAGAGAGGGAGCTGTGGTCATTGCACATGTGGCCTCCCTTTGCCTCATGGCAAGTGAGGCGTGCTCAGCAGAGGTGCCCGTCTGCTAATGCCTCAGCCCATGCGTGGCCTTATGGATCCAGAAGCCATAGCTGAGGGGTTTAACCATATTTACTAGCCCTTCCAAATCAATCAGCTTTTGGGAATCCTGGGGGACTTCCTCAGAGCCATAAAGAAAACTGACCAAGTTAAAGGAAATATTATTGCTGTTTGCTATTTGTCATATCGTGATGATTAAAGATCCCTAAAGACACATGTCTTACTCCAGTACTATAAAAGCAATATAGCAGAAAATAGTGCAACTCTTAACACTCTCAGATTCTAATTTAAAAACAAAGGACACAAGGGAGTTTGTTGCCTTATTTCCCCATTTTTCTGATAGAACTGAGAAAGTAAAATGGTTTGCTCAGTCTTGTAGAAAACTGTGATTACAGGCAAGTTTCCTCCTACACGCAGAGCCATTTTCCCTTCCAAAAAAGGACACTTTATAAGTCATTGTAGCATGCATGTCGTTACTTTCAGGGTCTGTTCGGTGCTCATTTGAGTTTAATTCCAAGTCACCTCAGAAGACGACCAGGGGCAAAGACAAGGATTGGCATATTTGTAGCATATGTAAAGAAGTTGGACCATGATACTTCCAGGAACCTCTGAATTAAATGAGGAACTACTCTGTTTCCTGGTATGCTCCAGAGCAACAGGGCTGCAGAAACAGCTTGATTTGAGCAACAGCTGCTGCTCCTTGAGAAGCAAAGCATGCATCCCTTTCTTTTTCCATCACTAGTTTGACCTTACTGTTTGTCTCAAATTCTTTGCCTCCACATAGACTGCTCATATTCATGCACTGGTTCACATGGCCCTTGCAGGCTCGTTGTCATGGTGAGTTACCCTGAGAGACTTTTCAAGTGCTGTCTCTTATGTTGAGTGTCATGTGCCTACAGGGAATCTAAGGAGAGCAACAATGCTTTTCATTCAAGCTTGCTGCCACCTCAGGGTGCAAAGGCAAGGGCTGAGGTCAGCCCAGCCACTCACCTATTGACAGACTTCCCTCAGTCCATGCAGCATGAGTAGTGCTTCACAGCACGGCTCCTGTCACATTTGTTAAACTGTATTTGGAGAGACTTGTCTTGAGCAGAAATTATTCCTTTCAGCTCTGCAGAGGAAGATGTTAAGGGACATTATTCCCTAATCTCCCTATTCTCAGTGCAAGGTTGGATGGGACTTTGAACAATCCGGTCTAGTGGACGGTGTCCCTGCCCATGGTGGGAAGTCTTTAAGGTCAGCTGGGTGATCTTTAAGGTCACTTCCAGCCCAAATTGTCATATGATTCTATGGCTGTAAGAAGAGGTTGAGAAGACAGCTTAAACTCAAAGTTTTTTCCAGCTATTTAACTTGCCTGGGTAAAATGCATGGAGTTGAAAAGAACAGATGAATGGAAACGGCAAGAATGAGAAATCAAAAATCTGCTGAGTGTTGTGAAAGAGCATTCTCAAGGAAGTATCCTTGTCATGGGTTAGCACTGGCCAGATGTTAGTGCACCCATGAATATATGTTTTTTTCTAACAATTCCTGTGGGATGTGATCAGGAACAGAGCAGAGCAGGCTTAAATCTTGAAAACAAAAAAAACCCACCAAAACTTTATTAATTACATAAGAACAGGGACAGAAATACTCTTAAACACACACAGAGACAGAAATAAAAACTTTTTAGAACATTTCTTCTCCCAGTTTCTACCTCCCCACCCATCACTCTTCAAAGACCAACTCTTGGGTTTTAGATTAAACAATCACCACTCAAAAACAAACTAATCTTCAATTCAGCAAGGGAGAGAGGAGTCTCTCTGGCACCACAGACTGTTCCTCAGAAAACACGGGTCCACCCCTTATGTGTTTCCATGTCACCTATAGCACTGCCCGGAGAAGTCTGCTAAGGTGACACTCTCTTTTTCCTATGTCCAGCGCTCTCACCGCTGTCTCATAGGCCACAACTACATACAGGGCTTTTTAAGGATGCTGCATGCCGAGCTCTCCCCTTTTCACCCAGGGGCCGGGGTTCCAGGAGCAGGTCTGCCCTGAGGGCAGAGGGCACCACCTCACCCTCCCCCTCTCTTCTCTGCTCGCTCCAACTCTTTAAGTGCCAGTCACTGTAGCAAAAGCAAGGGGCAGCTGCATCCACCCAAAAATGCAGTTTATGTTCAAAAGAGACTCAAGTTCAGTCCATGGCTGACATTATGCAAGAAAAGTCCAGCTCTAAGGCTACTCCTCTCATTCTTCTATCGAATTCCTTCCAATCATGCTTTATCATCTCGGTCCCAGGCCGCTTCCCTCTCTCCGAAAACCACCAGTCATGAGAATCAATGTCTAAGAAAAGTTTCTTTCTGCCAAGCAAGGGTTAACAGTTTCTATCTCTCAGCAGGGTGCAGGCTCAGGCACTCCCAGGCTCCGCAAACCCCCACGTGGCTGGGCACCTTCTCCCGGAGTTTGGGGGGAGGAGGGGGTGAGCACACACAGAAGGCACTTCCACAGTTTTCCACCCCTCCATCCTGGACGGGGCAGCTCAGTTCTAGTCCTGTCCCTTCTCTTCTCCCCCCCCCGGGGCTCCGGCTTACCTGAGCCGACCACGTGTTTCCCCTCCCCCACCCAGCCTCGTGGCCGGGCGGGGGGGGGAGGAGACTGGAGACCTCTCTCTGCTGAAACCAGGATCTGAAAAGAGGCCGAGCCCCCCAGACTCCTGCTTTTAACTCTTTGTGTCCTCAGAGGCGTGTCCAAACCTCTGAGTGACCAACCCAGGTGCCAGCAGAAAAGCTGATCACTGATTGGACTGCCCACATCTCCCTGGAAAAATTCACCTCCCCCCCCCAACCACGACAATCCTCAAAGCCTAGGATGTTCTTACCTTCCTGAAGATTTTGTTTATCCTTTTCTCAGGAAGAGTCTAACAGTGTGGCTTGAGAATTTTTTTGTTAAAAAACATAATTCAGATGTTGAATTGTGCATGTTGTGAACAGTTCAATTGAAAATAATTGTAGTCTCATTTTCATGTCACAGATAGAAGGTTTTGAGCTGTGGCTCTCAGGAACAGAACACAAGCTGTCAGTAGAATTGTCTGCACAGTGGCCTGTACTCATACCGTGAATGGGCAACTCAAGGGATTCCTCTACTATAAGGCCTTGCTGGTGTCCATTTATTGAGAGATGGGGTGGGAATCAGTTTAAAATAATTTCACTGCATTAATTTGATTTTATTTGATTTATAGGGATGTGAGAAAGAACTTGCCTTTTCTTTCTGACAGTGGCATGGGGTAAATGCTTTCTATATCTGTAGAAGCTAGCCATTAAACACATTCCAGCAGTGTCCTGATACTTATTAAGTCACATGCAACTGTCAAATAAATTGTTATGAATGAGGCACCAAAAGAAACATCATTAAAAAAATATATAAGCCAGAGCTATCACCTGTTCTCACAGATTGTAGTGTACTGCCTTGCTGTTGGCCAGCTGCCCTCTAGGTCTTCTCAGACCTATTCCCTCCTTTTTGCAGGATGAAGAGCTTACAGGGTACCCTTTGCATGACAATTTACAACTGCAAAAAAAGTTTCTGTATTTCTCCTTGCTGGCTAAGAGTTGATCATAGTTAGACATTCACAATGGAAAATAATATAGAGAGAGAGATCTCTGGCCAAAGAATTGCTAACACCTATTATTTTTAAAGAATTCTGTCTCAATTAAAGATCTCTTTGGAATTACAGAGGGAGAAAAGCTTATGAATAAATCAATACCTTATTATATTTCTGTCTGCAAGCATTTAGGTCAAATTTTGAGTGTACATATTTGTGCATTAAAAGCACAAGACCTGCAAAATGAACCATGTCAGAATTCTGAAGAATATTCCTTCAGAGTTGAAGGAATGAAGGATAGTCCAGCTGAGTTTTTTAACAAGTCATTACAGCATTTCTTCAGCTAGGACTTCATTTTGTAGATTTTCAGCTTTGTCTCTCCAAAAAGACAAGACATACATAAGAAAGGCAGGGAATAGTATTGCTAGAGAACCTTTGAAGTATCAGTCAGGATGCCTTGACCAAGCACCAATCCTTTTGCCCTGTTAGTACAGTTTTCCTTATGTCAATAGGCACTCACCAAAGCAGCTGACAGCCAAATGTGGCCCCATGCTATGATTTAGTCTGTCTGGTGGATATGAGTGGGGTAACTCTGGGCCAATTTACTCAGTCTGCTGTGCAGTTTCTCCTGATGAAATCAAATCAAATCAAGGGAAGTGAAGCACACTCCCCATTGAACAGAAACTTTCTAAAGCTGTTGTGAACACAGACTGTCCTTTCACTGATGCTAGAAGTGGGCCGATAGTTTTTCCAAGAACATTGAAAATGTGTTGTAATATCTTATGTATCTTGGAATTCCATCTCCAAGAGTGGAACTCACCTGTATTTGTGTGTCTCCAGTGCTGATGGTTCTGGATGAACCAACACTGGAGGCATGATACTTGGTGGGGTCTGTGAAGGAAGAATCAAAGAATTTGGTCAGAGCAAGGTGAGATATTTCAGCAATGCTCTAGATGGTCAGCAGCAGACGGGGTATACAGTGTGTGTGTATAGTCACCCAGACCTTTGGAGCACTGACCATTAGCTGGATTTTGAAGGAAGCAGTGGACATTGATACTATTGAAACAGATTGTTGTGGAAAACCCTTTAAGCCATGTCTGCATCAAAAGGGGCAGTGTTAAGGTCATTTTCTAATTTACACATAAAAGACAGTACTACTGAAGTGCAGTACCCTAATTTTGATTTTTCTTTTGTTTTATCTTGTCAGCTCATATCTTGTAACTGATTTAGTTCAGATGCTCATTCTGTTTGGTGTACCTTCTTTTTGCTCTATCTCTAAAATGCAGGTGGTCCGACCATACCAGACAATGTCCAATCCCATGAGCAAGTTGACAGTGCTGAATAGCATGCATTCTCATTTTATTTTGGCTGACAATGGTACTACTGGTAAATATGGAGCAGAGGTAAAGCTTCGCAGACACCTGGAAAAGCACATTTCACTTCAGAAGATAAATACAAGTGAGTAACATGTTGCTTGTGCTGCTTTATAATTGCAAAAACCACTCAGTATAAAGAAGAAATAATTCTGCATGTCTGGAGGAGTAGTTCTACTGTCTGTGGTGACCATGAGCTAAGTAAAGCAAATAATGATGAACAAAGATAATAATATTTTGTTCTAGAGTGCAGTGGGTAAAGGCACAGCACAAATAGCTGGATTTGTTTCCGCTGTTTCAAGCAGTGTTTGCTAAGGTTCAGATTCCACTCAGGTCTTTGGTAGCTTCTCTTCCTTAGAACGGTGTATAGTTAGGTCCTCCTTCATTAGTAAAGAATAAGGTGAAACTAGTACAATTAAAGAAAAGGGTGACAAAACGTGAGGGAGAGTTTTTTATTATGAATGTTTTGCCCACTGAAGAGACACTGCTATTTGTAGGCAATGGGAGTGTTCAACAGAAGTGCTACTGTACCTTTGCACTGTGTTTGTTAGTTTCTCCTAGGCAGCTGTCATTAGCCAAAGCCAGAGGCTGAGTTAAGAGGTTAGCTGTTCCTTACACTTCATCTTTTGCAACCCTGATGATACCACATCATGACCAGACTGATGCCCCAGTTTTGCTCTCAAAGTTATATTTTTCTTTTCGTGTACCACTTTCCTACTAAAAGAAAAAATAGTTACCTAAGTAAGCATTTCTGCATGGATAAAGTAAAATATGATATCTCAATACTGGTATTTCTGGTAGTGTACCCATGCTTGATGCTTGATGCAATGTACACATGCTTAGAGATAGGGACTTAATTTCAATTCTATTTTTGGTCTCACAAACAAACATCAGTGTTGTACCTCCATAAGATTTCTTTAGGAATAAAAACAGACATAGTTTTTCGAAAGTGGTCATACGCAGCCTCTCTGCTAATAACTCTCCTTAAACATACAGTTTTGAGGCATGAAACTTTTTGTGACATAGGCATGTGAAACTGGGATGAGACTAGGAAAAGCATTTAGCTCTCAGACATCAGATGACAAGAAATTGCAGGCAGGCCCAATTGGTGAACATAATCTAGAAAGTTATTCATGCTTGATAGTTTTCTGTATGATGAGTATAATCTGTGCTTAAATTAAAATGATGTGCCATTTATGGCCTTCAACACCACTGCATGAACCCCACTCTTGGGGCTTGGGGTTTTTTTAGGATATCACAGTTATATTGCTTTTTCTCAGGGAACACTATGTAGATGTGCACAAAATGTGTGCATCATAAGCAGCAGGTGCACACCAGGGAGTGTCCTTAGCCAATGAAGATAGTATCATCTAATCCTACCTTGACCAGCCACAAAAAGGCACACTTGAAAATGGCATATCATGAGAATACATAAAATTCTGTCATAAATAGAAGTTATTTTGAAGACATTTAAAGGAAAACTGTGAGCTTTTGCCGTTTACAGCACAACATTTTGGTGGCAAAATCTTATCTTAAAAAGTAAATCTCTTCAGAAGGATTTAACCTAATTTAGATTTGGTCAAGAGGCGTATCTTTTAAAAAGTGACTGATGGATGAAACTGCAGACTTTGGTGGTTCAAGTAAAATGCTTGCCTTACTTCTTCAAACATCTACAAAAAATGAAGAATTTCTCTTCTCTGGTTTCTTTCTGCGGTATGCTCTACACACAAAAGTAAGCACCCTCCTTTTCACTTTCCTCTGTGACAGAGACACTCCACCATTTAACTACTCCCTCCCTCCCTTATACACATAGAGATACTTGGATCTCACAACACCTCCTCAACATAGAAATGTGAAAAAATTGTTCAAAAATAAGGCTGCCGATAAGATTTGTACATCTTGGTTCAGTGACATCCAGAATGTTTCCACAATGGTTTTTTTTTCTTGATTTGAAAGAGGTTGACTGAGTCCTGCGCACCCTCTAGTTATTAGGAAGTTGACCATATGGATGAGAAAGACCACCTGCCTTGTTGGGTCAGCCAAACAGATGGCCAATTTCTTATGCTTTTCTTTACCCTTATTTATAGCAGACCAATGTAGATTTTTCCTCCTGTGCATGACAGGACACTCCTGCCAAGGGATTTTTATCCAAATGGGAGTCTGTGCAGCCATGCATATATGTCTTAACTTACCATATTCCAGTTGGAAGCATGTGGAGTGGGGGGAAGCACTGGCAACATCACAATTTTCTTTATGGTAGAGTCAGGGGAAGGTGCAATTTTTAGTTAATCACTAAAAGAAAGAGTCTGTTCTAGAAAACGGAACAGATTTAGGAACTCGTAAACAATTGATAACTTTTAATTTCACAGCCTGTGCCTTGACAATAGTGCTGAAAGTAGATTTTATTCTTATTTTTAAGCCTGCCTGACTTTTACATGCGGGGCTTGTCATTTTTTCTTATTTATTTTCCTTTGCTTTAACTATGTCTTTCTCCAGTGCAGTGATAGCTCTTCTGGATATTTGTGGTCACATACAGTTCACAAAGGGAAGCTTTAAACTTGTTCTCATATATTAAAGATACAGAAAATTGCATTCCCTTCGAATAGACTAGGACAGAGGCAGTCTCTTTTATAAAATCTAAGACTAAACTAGGTCATTAAATATCTCAGATAATTCCGAAAGTCTCAGCTGTTTTTCTTCCTAATATGGCATGATTCTCAGTCATTCAGCAGTATCGGAATAATTTCCTGAATAAGTGTACTATAAAATAAGAATAACAACAGGAATAATAATAGGAAGAAGAAGAAGAGTCTCCAATTATGCTCCTTATGAACACTAGAGAAAATATTTATTGAGTATTCTGTTTTCCACTACCTTTTTAGGTTTTACCACTTGTATTGCTCTTACTTTCTCCTCAGCAAATACTCAGAAACTTAAAAATACTTTTCAGACAAGCAGAGGGTGACATTTTGGGCCCTGATCCTGCAGGTTCAGCACAGAATCACTCAGTTGTGCAACTGCCTAGAGGTCAATTTGATGCTTTAATGCTCAGCACAGTTTTTTTCTTATTTTCACAAAGGAATCCTATTTTAACACAGCCCAGCAACCATCTCTTGAAGTGAGCCTCAAGTTGTCTCAAAGTTCTGGAGAAGTTCTAGAGTTTCAAAGTACATCGTTTTTTAGCATGAAATGTTGAAAGTAAGAAGAACTTTTCTGGAAGTGTCAAGATCAAAAGGAAATATTCAAAGTGATCTGATCAGAAATGTTTCTGGTTTCCAATTCACACAAATTTTTGGGTCCTGGACTTTTTGCAGAATTTTCAAAGCACAGAGTTCATTTGAAGATATGCACTGGTAGGAAGAAAAGATACCTTTGCAACTATCTCTACCATAGAGTTTATTTGTATAGCATTACATGGTTAATTCAATAGTTCATGTAAAAGTTTTTACATTGAAAGATGGAGTCCATCCTATTCCAAAAATATTGTGTTAATGAGCAGAAGATTCTCAGGATAAGAGAGATTCTCAGGTATAGAGATTTTTAGCATAAAATCTCCCAGCTCAAAAGGGAGATTCAGTAATTGGAGGGCAGTTTCCATCTCTGATGCTCTGTTTACACTGTTCCATGGCAGGAAGGGATCTATGGCATGTCAGGCTGATGTAATCCACCACTACCAGTTTACTGATTTCTGATTCACCGCTTCTGGAAGCACTCAAGAGACTAAACTGTCTCATTGCCTTGAGCACAAGACAGAGCTACAGGTGTCTATAGAATGATAGATTGCAAACAGACTGGAACAGACCTCTGAAGGTTCCCAGTCTTAGTCTCTTCTCAAAGAGGAGTATTTTCAATGCTGAGTAAGTTTGTCTGTAGCTTCATTTAGCCAACAACCTCCAATAATTAATATTCAACCATCTATTAGGACTCCAGCAAAAGGTTTAGAAACTTTCCCCAAGCCCATCACCAGTGTGTTATCTGAAGCCCCCACACTGCTATTATTGGACATTTTCCCTTCAGAGGACCTCACCCTATCAAGAAACGCATGTCTCTGATACCTTTTTAACATTCATGCTGATGATTTTAGGACACCCCTGCATGATGGTTTTAGATGGTTGTAGGACAGGTGTGGGATAACTCCTTAGACTCCTTTTCAAAAGGTTAAACAAGCAGTGCTGTCTCAAACTCTCCTCCTCAGGCATACACACTAAGCCGCTGCAGACCTTAGCATCTTTCCTCTGGATGCTTGCCAGTTTCTCCTCATCCTTCATGGACAGCTGAAATCTGAATCCAGTGCTTCAGCTACAGCCCCATGATGTTCACAGTGATGAACAGAGTGAGCATGGGACAAAACCCCACACTTGACACACTGCTCTAACCTAGCCTGAGTACCTGGCATTCTTCATGAGCACCAGGAGCATTGTGGTGCCTCACATTCATGTGGGCATTCACTGGGACCCTGAGTCCATGATGTAAGGATATGGTTATCTGATTAGAACAAAAGATGTAAGTTATAGTCTGAACAACCATAGTTTACCTTGGAATTCTTTTTTAAAAATGAACACAGAAAAATTGCAATTTATGTGGGATTTTTCAAGTTTGGACTTGATTTTGCTACATACCATGCAAGTACTTACTGTCTTTGAGGCCTAAAAACAGTTTAAAATAGTGTAGTCTAATTGATTATCTTTATAACAATAGCTAAAAGTCATTAGGCATCCATCCTCGGGAGATAGTCTGCCATGATATTGTTGGTCTAGCATTTAATTATTCTTTTTCTAAAGTTCTTGTGCATCCCTCAATCTCATCTCATTTACGGTATTCCTCGGTTTAAGTCATTCTGAAGTGTTATGTCTCTATGCTAAATTTTATTCAGAAAGAATAGAAGGACTTTTTTCTTTTTCTCGTTCCCCTTGTGCCTGGGAAGTCTGCAGTACTTTGTAAATTTTTTGTACCCTTTACAACTGTTTTTTCCAAAATATTGTATACTTAGACCTTCTTTCCAATGGGTCACAGTGATGCAAAGAAATGTTTCCAAAGAAGCTGTTTGAAAAAAAAAAGAAAAAGGCAGAACAATTTTCACCAGTATTGTCACTGGTTTCAAAATCAATGTATATCTTATGATCACTCAAGATGTAAAAGTGCGGCTAGTCTATTTTTCCCCTTCCCCTGAAAATACTAGTGCAGAACAAGAACTTAATGCATCACCAAACAGATGATGTAATCTATAAACAGAGAAAGGAAATAAACAAAGCATCCAATTACTAGAGATTACCAATTGCAAAATCTTCAATTATAACATTCCTGGACACTAGCAAACTATTTTTCCAAAGTGCTGTAGAATGGCACATCAGTTGTGCCTTGAACCAAAAATATAAAAGAAAACCTACAAAATGCGCATTGGAAGTTACGAATCATAAAATATTCATTCCTGCTACTCCATATATGGTTAGATTAGAGTAATTACCAATGTAGCAACTCAGCTAATACATTTGGTCTGAGAACTGTTAATCGTTTTCGGACAAAGTCACTCCAGTAGATTGACATGCCATGGGTTTCACTCATTTTGTGATTAGACAGAAAAATGCATTCTCATTAACAAGTATCACCTAGAATGACTTCATATTACATAAAAAGGGCCTCTACCAGCACTTGCAGAATCTTCAGAAATCCTACCTAAAGCTTTTCCCTTTTAGCTCCACACTCATGTTTACATTTTTAGAATATGCAGTTCATTCCTTCTGTTTGCTCTAAGGCCTTCCCTTCACATGATATAATTGTTGCTATTACCTGACTTGTTATTGCTGAATGAAATATTCTCAAGTCCTTAAAGAGCTCACAACATGGTTGCCAAGCATATCCATCACAAATGCTTATTTTCTTTCACATGAATTCTCTTACTGGAGCAGAAGAGCAAGACAAGAACAAAGATTATTTATATATATAACAATCATTGCACATTGCACATATGAAAGCTTTTGATTTGAATGAAAGGTGAATTGTTAAGAATGCTGTGTATTTTTCTTTGAAAGAACATGCATAATTTTGTCAGCAGAATCAGAATCTGACATGACACACAGCATAGCGTAACACAGCACAGCACAGCATAGCATGCACTCACAGCATGTTCCTGTGTATGCATAACCGTTTGGCAAAACATACAGTCATTTTCTGTCTTTCATGTACATTTCATGTCTTACACCACGTGTCAGTAGTGATATTTGTGTTCAGTATGTGTTAAGAAGGGATGTGTCAGAAAAAGGTAATGTAGGTTCAAAGAGCAGAATAAATAAGCTTTGTGTGGTATTTGCATGACAAATTGCCTTGAAAACATACTGACCACATGCTAATGACATTTTATTTTTAAATACAGATATTTTACCTATATTGAAGGCTTCATACATCAAAATATTAAAATCTTGGTCAGAAGACTGTCACAATTTTCTATTCTCTGTAACTATCTGAAAGAGGTTTTACATGCTTAAAATTTGCTTTGGAAACAGATGGAGTCCAGTCATGTTCTAACTGGAGTTAACAGCTACCATCACAGATTAAAATGTAAAAAGATCCAATGTTTCGTCTAAGGATTTAGAAGATGATCCCTTACTTGTTAGATTTCTGACATTTTACAGTATCAGACACAGCCTCAGAGAGAGAAAGAGCCAGGTGAAAGTGAAAATGAGGCAAGAGGACTTCACTAACATGAGGAATGAGAATAACAAGCATATGTAATGTCACCTAGCCAGCAGGAGTCCAGCCTGTGCTGATAAGGAGAGAAGACTTTTTCCTGCTATTGAAAACTCCTTTCTCTTCATAAAATTAAATACCACCTTCTTCTTCAGAAACAGTTACCTGGAAAAAAAAAAGGCAAAGAAAAAAAAGTCCTTTTCTTGGATTTTTAACAATTCCATTTCCAGGAGAGCCAAAAGTAATGTAAAAATATGGGTATGTAACCGAAAACATATTTCAAACCAGAATGTTTAGCCAGAGGATGTAAAGGCAGTGTATGTTTAATTGGAAATAGACCCCTTCAAAAAATAAGAAAGGTTGAAGTAATTTGCTTTCTTTCATATCTTTTATAAACTTTTCAACCTATTATAAATCTTTTAAGCCTAATAAATCTAATAAACCTATTAATCTTTTTGAAGTTTACAAGAATCACTTTACACTGCTAGGTCCATTCCTGCACACTGAAGCATGTTGATATTTCTGAGAAAGATGACTACACCAAATCCTTAGGCTCTGTAGACGCACCTTGCAAAACTAACACTCTTCTTTTGAGCAGTGCATTTCTGGAAGAATTGTGTCCCAGACCATAGAGGACTTAATGCAGAAATTTACTGTTCATTATCATTCTGCAGTTATTTTAATTTTAAACATGCTATTTGGTGCTGAAGGTTTGCTCTACGTCCACTGTATGCTGTTTGAAAAACAGCCAGACCATAGGCATTGGAACCTGTGACTTTGTATTTACTCTTTTTTCTTTATAGAGCTCATTAATGTAGTTGAGTTTTGGTAGGCCTGTGAGAAAAAATTACTTCTGAGTAAGGAAATGATGGATTAAGTTAGGTGTTTTGATTAGGTAAAGAAGGCAATTTAGACAGTATAATATGTCAACAATATCTGTTCATGTGACCCGTGGACTTCCCTTTGTCATCCTATGCCTGAGAATATATGAAGGGGGCTGGGAAGGCAAAGGGATGTTCAACTGTCATCACTGGCACCTTCTCTCACCATTACATCATCATCAAATGCATTGGAATTCTCATTTGATTCAGATTTTTCCTTCATGTTCTGTGCAGTCCTAGATGTATTTTCATAACTACATAACTGGGAAGATCTAGGTACAGACTACTTTCTGGAAGAGGAAGTCTGCTGCAAGATTGAAAATTTGACTCCCTTGAAATTTCAGTAAAACCCAAAACTGTTTGAAGTTTTGACTCATTTCCCATTTTGCTAGAGATTGGAAACCTTGGTTTTTTTCGTGAAAAGCATAATGATGTTTGTTGATCAGCCACTGGGGACATACATACCTCAGGAAGGGCTGAGAAAGCACAAGGTTAAAAATCATTCTTGAAGCACACAATAGATCCATGCAAGTGGATCTATAAATTCCTTTCACAAAGTTGACTTTAAACAGATGAGTTTGTTTAAAATACATATTTTCATATGATTCATATAGAAGGAAAAGAGTACGTCATTTCACCTCCCTAATTTTTGGATATTTTAGATTTATTGAATTTCTAAAGCTGCAAAATAAGAAATATTATTTCAGAATGAATCCACTTCAGCCAAATTTCTGCTGTTCTGTAGTTCACCTGTTGTAGTTTTCTAGAACAGATGAGAATAAGGGATAGTTTTCTGAGATTACATAGAGTCAAAAATGTTGAAAAATAAGCAAAATATGACAAAGAAAACACCTCAATATGTAATACAAGGTAGTGTAGATTTTGGCTATGTTAGAATGCAATAGCTTTCTAAAGTACTGCATACAAAATGTGGTAGTGCTCACATCCAAAGGGAGCCAGGGAAAGCACCAGGGAAGATCAGACAGAGTGGGAGAATTTCTGAAACTGGAGTTGCTCCTGTGTATCTTAGGCCATTGCCTACAGGTGATGAGCTCCAAGAAGAGTGAAACCAGTTAGGTCCTTCAGTGCTGCCCAAATAAGCAAAGATAGATAGAATAAGTTTTGACTGAAATCCACAAAGGTTCCTCTGTGTGTGTGTGTGTGTGTGTGTGTGTGTGTGTCTTTGAATTTGAAATGCCAGCTTTGAACTGTGTGTTGCCATTGTATAGAGGGTAACCGAGTGGTTATTTGGGTGCTTGTGAGGCTCACAAATCCCATGGTTTACTTTTCTTCTGAGGACTCTCTATCCTTCTGCAAAGATGAGTACAAAAATCAAAGATACGACAAATCTTTTCATGTTACTGTGCTGAATTTTCTTTTGAGAAGTTCTTAGGATCAGTCCACTATTAAATGAAGATATGGTTCCAGGTGTCAAGTCCATAGATTTGTTTATCAAAGCCAGGTCTGGCAGGATGGCACATAGATCAGTAGGTATATTTAGAGAGATGAGGAAGGAGCACCAAACAAATAAAAATTAGAATGAAAGTATCAAAGTAGAGCAGGAGCGAAAGGACAACAGACTGGGACAAATGTAATACGATCATACTCCTAGGAAAGAGGAGAATTAAAAATAGAGGAGATAAAAGAAGATTATGGATTAAGCAGAAGAAGACAGAGGAAGAGAAAATGTGATTGGGCTACCAAAAGGGAAATTATAAAGATAAAAATGCAGAGTGGAAGTAAGCATAACAAGGGGAATAAGGAGAATGAATTAAAATTGCAAAGGAAGAAAAACAAAGATGAACAAAATAAAACTCATAGTACTGATTTTAAATTGTGTTTGGGAAAAATAAAAAGGAAATCATAGTAAATGATATTCAGCTAGCCTGTAGTAGAAAAGTCAAAAAATAAATTGAAAAGAAAAAATAAGTCAAAGTGTTGCAAGGTTTCCTTTATTAGTAGTGGTTGGGTGTCATTGAACACACATAATCACATAAGTTTTGAGAATTTCAGGAACACAGCAAATATTCTTAGACTTTTTGTATTTTCTTACCAGATCAGTTTGATTTCTCTAGACATAGGGCTGGTAATGAATCTCCAAACAAATGGAAGTTCTCCTTAATTTCAATATCTGAATATAAAAAAACTATTAAAGGTGTTCAGAAAAGAGTAAAATAAGGGGGTTTTCCTCTCTTTTTTGCTTTTGTTAGGTTTTTTATTTTGTTTCAGTTTCATTTTTAATCTGTAAGTTTCTCATCTTTTGTTATTGAACAGTTCTTGAAGGATTAAAAGAAATACCCATCCTATCTATGCCATACCTGGAATAAGAGGTTCTGCTCTAGTGAAGATGCTCGAGACATGGGATGAGGAAAAGGGAAAGCTGGCTGTAAAAAGTGCAGCTATGTGAAATTAGGTTTGAACTAGGTGTGACATTTGGGAGGTGTTCCTGTACTTCTGGGTAATAAAACCCAGCATTCTTTTTCCATTATCCTGCAAAGGCAAGATCCATTCCCTTTTTTCCAATTATGATCACTTAGTAGTTAATAATGTAATTTTTCTAGTGGTAAACATGATTGCAGCTGAGATTTGAAGAGCTGGAGCATGCAGATACCTTGTATGTGCAGGTGATCTTATCTCTTTGCCTTTTGCTATTGATATTTTAGCCAAAAAGGTGTTATACACATCAGAGGGTGTTTCCAAAAAGGCTAAAAATGCCTAGAAAAGCCCCAAGTTATAATAGTATTTCAGTGTAACTTAATATGAAGAATCTGAATTGTTTTAGGATATTTTCTGTTATCACTTAGCCTTTCTGAGCTAGCTGGGACCATAGGGAGTACAACATAGATATCCAGAGGTGAAGCAGACACATTTGTGTGGTCAAACCTTTTAACAAGTGTTGTAAATCCAACATAATTTTAAATCCATTTTAAGCATCACTTATCATGTGGTTAGACATACTGTATTAACAGCTGAAGAGCAATATTTGTTGACTCTGTATTACTGTAAGGCAAATATCAGTTGAGAAATTTAAAATTATTTTTCTTAATCTTGTATACTTACACCAGGACTTCTGCTTATTAAAATCATGTTTAATTGTTTATCCTTTCTGGGTAGGTAGCTTACATTAAGATATCCAAGTCCTATGTAAACACTTGGACTGAAATGCTTCTGGAAGCCATATGTTTTATGTGGTGTTTCTTTCAGCCATTGTTAATACATCACACTACTACACACTTTGCGTGTCCCAAGAAGCATAGCAATAGCCTAGAAACTGGACTTCTAAGGCAGACTTCTTGAGCTAAAGATGTTCTTTATTTTTCTTTAACTTACCAAAACCACTAAGTTCTAATATGAGTCTCAAGACACCCTTAAGCTTCTCAAAACATGGTAAGGAAATGCTATTTTGCAGTTTCAAGTACAAATGAATAAGGCTTATTAGTCAATTTCCCCTCAAAAGTCATAGTTCGTCATATATATTGAGGTTAAAAACTAAGATCAGGTTTGATCAAAATGTAGTTTAAAGCTGTCAAAGTTCTTGTAACTGCATCGGTATTGCTAGTGAACTTCACAACAGTTTCATCAATCATCCACTGACAATTAAATGAGATTTTCTACTAAATACCTCAAATTAACAATCCTTGCACTAAAAAGCCCTGAGAGATGAGAATAACCTCATCTGTTGAATTAATAACCTGGGGACCTGTCATCTGTGTGATACAATTAAAGGGTTTTTTACACTATGGAGCATTTGTGCAAAATGGTCTATCTACATGCCTTTCCATGCACTGTGCACTGGCAAACACTTGTAGGAGCTCTAACATGGATATATTTGTTGATTTGTATTTTTGGATTTGTTTGTTTGTCAGTCAGTAAGAGAGCATTGAGTTTACCACTAACAGAAGTCATCATCCTAGGAGAATTTTACAGTTAGAAGGGTAACTCTTGCCCACAAACAGCAGACCTTTTGCAGAACGTACACAAGGTCATGATGTGAAACAAATCTAAAACCTGTCATAAGGAATTTTCTACTGCTAAGAGTCTATTGTCTCATTATCTGAGATAGGCACGTGCAAACCTGGGGTATGATGACCAGGGGAGAAACCTACTAGTTTATGTATCCCACCATCTGCAGTGCATCTGCATCCAGGAAGATTTAGCAATCTGTGGACCTAGAGGGCAGGCCTGTTCAAAACTGTAGAGGCCCCTTGATCATGCAAATAGAACTGCTTTCCTGAACATCTGACAAGCCCTTCCAGCTCAGTGATGCCTCACATATCCCTGTACATGCCTAGGGTAGGCTCAGGTTTTCTAGGAAAACTGAGAGTCCTGTTTGCAGTCACACTGCACAGATGAGCAGTGTGCGCCTTGTAGGAAAAGGCACTGAGCTGTCAGGTTGAGTGCTCATGCATCCCGTGAAGGTTTGGGCACGCTTATTCTGCCCCTCCTCTGGGACAGTTTGGGCTCTCTCAGTATGTCCACAGTTACTCTGTCTTATGTGCATGAGGTCTTACGTGTCCAGGTGTACGCCACTCCTGTGCTAGCTGCTCTGCAGTAACTCCTCCAGCAGGATGGACACAGGCCCCAACACCCCAAACAAATCTGAATAATTACCAAACTCTCCAGTCAAAATTTCCAGGTGGGAAAAGGAGATGAACATAGGACAACTCACCCCAAAATGTCTGACCCGATTAAGGAGCAAAGGTGGCCAGCAGGAAATCAACTCAAATGTGCCTACGAACACCAAGTGTTACGATACTGAAATTAGACACATTTATGTCAGATTAGTCAATTAGAACCTCTGTTTTATTTGACTGAACTCAGGGCTGAATATACAGAACTTAAAATGTAGTGATATGTCTCAGTTACTCTTAAAACCATGTTTAAAAACATGAGTAGTAAATTCATTTTGTAGTAAATGAGGCACTTTATTCACTTGTTTGTCTATAAAAATGTGGGTAACTCATGCTTAGCTCTTCACTAAAAGAATTAGTAATAATTTATAAGACAGTTATACATTATCTATAAATATACTCACAGAATAAAATATTAACGTTTTTCGAAGAACTGGGAAAACAAAATAGGGCTTCTGAAAAGCATGGTAGATATTTTTTAGTCCTTTTTCACACAACACAAACATTATGCAGCTTTTCCTTCCTTCCATTTCCAAATCCATTCATTTCTTCTAGTTTATTATTATTTTAATTTACATTAAAATATCCCTGTGTCAAGGGGAAAATGATGGGGTTTCTTGTATATTGACAGGAAGGCCTACAAGTACTATTTGGTGCACATTGGGAAAAATGTTCTGATCTGTACGTACATTCCTGGAATCACATTTATCAGAAAGTCTCACAGCTGTGCTGCTGACCACAAAGGCAATAACACAGTAATGAGGCCTAAAGTTGACTACATAAATCTTTGGCACAATATCGCAGTCTAATTTCACCAGCAGTATCCCCAATACCTGATACTGTGAAACACTAAGCAGTCTAATTGACCCTGCAGAAATCCATACTTACTGAAATACTCAAAATACAAGTTAATGTTTTAAAAATCAGTATAGTGATGAGAGTCAGATCTTTGGTACTTTCTTCTTTTTGCATGGATCATTGTACTGAGTGAAAATAATGACTTATTTTTCTGTATTCTATTAATGAAGTCATGAGAGGCTACCTGTATTTTTGGATTTATAGCAGAAATATTAAATAGAGCTTATTAAATAGTAATATGCCAGTATGAGATGTCTCACACATACCTCCTATTGGATACAAACTTAATATTTCTTTTGAAAATAAGAGGGGAAAAAAATCTCCTGTCTAACAAATTGTTTTTAATAACACAGAATGAAAATACAGAGACCACTCTTAAGAGGGAAGACTACTGATTTTTCAATCAGATATTTATCGTCTTGAACTATTAGTTAACTAAGTCATAAACAGCACAGTGATAACACATTAGTCAGCATTCACAGCCATTTAAGTCTGCAAATATACTGCTAGACAAGAAGTTTCCTCTATTTTCCAAAAGAAGGGCAAAAGATTTTTTGAAACCAAAGTTCATCCTAGAAATGCTTTAAAAAGTGAACTAAGTAAATTTAAAAAATAAATCCTCCATGTAATTATCAGATGTCCATAACTTTTCAAATACTGAAAAATCATTCACCCGAACTTAAAATCTTTCTCTACAAAGGATATTAAATAAAAAGCTAATTAAGATGTCATTTAGTATCTTCTAGGAAACAGAAAAAAGTATTCAGAGAAGTAAAAATGAATTGTGCTTTCTTCTGTGTTTGGAAGACAACACCAAGTGATGTCTTTCCTGATAATAATGCATTGCCCTGTGGCAAAGAGGGTTCTCTGTGGTTTCAGACTGGGCAGCATTTCAGTGTAGTGCATTAATGCTGCTCTCTTGCCAGTTAAAAATGTGAAACACAGAATTTTTAAGGCTGTATACTTTTAGAGTACTTACAGTACTTCAGCATCTTGGTGAAGATAGCCTATCAAGATGAGTGCTATTCTTAGTTTTTTTTTTCCCAGACCAAAAATTTGTGAATTTTTTTTTTTTTACCAAAAATTTGTGGAATTTTTGGTAAATTCCACAAAAACACATGAAAGGAAAACTTTTTCCTTGTTGATTTATTGGATTGTCCATTATAGTGCTTGGCATAAAGTTCCCACCTTCTGGATGTGCTAGGAGATGGTTGTTCCAGTACTGTAGTCCAGTTTTATGTCAGCAAGGTTTCCTGTTGGCACTGCCTCCTTTCTGACAAGCTCAACTTGAGCACGAAACCCTTTCTGTAATTATGTCCTTGACATGGTAAGGAATGTATTACCTCTGCATTTAGTATCTCACCTCACACCCTGGCGTTAATCTTCCAAATGAAGCATGTGAAACCAAAGGCTCCCTGTGGATGTATCAAGCACTGCCAGCCCCTTCTTTGCAAACTATCATGCACAAGCTGAACTAGAACTCTTACAAAGAATTTCTCATTCTTTTATTTCTGAGGAGATTTAGAAGGCAACTGATTTTTATTAGCAGTTAAAGAGAGGTCTATCAACTACCTTTATCTCAAAGTCAGAAGTTCTTGATGACATCAAATGACAACATTCTCCAAACAGTCCCGTGTTACATTAAGGCAAAGCACAGTCAGTTCTCAATTTCATATCAACATAGCTATAAATGCAGTGTTAGTATAGTCAGTGTCTTCAGACACACTGAATTTTTTCTGCAGACCCTCTGCATTCATTTCCAAATATCTAATATTTAGCAGTAGGGAAGCATCCAGGAATTTTTAGTATCAAGGTATCAAAAAGTTTAATTCAAATCTACTCTGCATTTTGCTGAGAGTTATTGAGCTGCAGACCTCTCAGTATAATTAGCTAAGTTTTTATTCTGAAATGAGTATAATGTCAAAACTAATTTAAAAATTATTGGGAATATCATAGAAGCCTGAGGATGTGGTAATTCCCATTTACCCATTTTTTGAAATTCCGAGGTACTCAAGCAGGCATGACTTTCTGTTATTTCACCTTGTCTACTGGCTTTCTTTCATTTCTTTCATTACTGATCAGAAATTAATTGTCATAGATCTGTGGAAGTTCATAACATTAGGGTTCAGACACCTTTAGTCAAGAGAACTTTCTTGAAAGCTAGAAGTGGTTCTACTTTTAAGAAATATAGACCATAACCAGATTTAATGTTTCAGGCTTACAGGCTTACCTTTGCTTCTGAGAATTGAACTGTCTCTGAGTGAAAACTTCATCAGACATATTAACAGTTGTTACATGGGGTATTTTTCCAACTTTTTCCAATCCAGTTATTAATAGTGAAGGACACTAATTTTTGTTTTCCAGTAAAAGGTCAGACTTTTGTGCAGAATGCATATAGGTTTTCTAGGAAAAAGCTACTTGAAAAGGAAGAAAAGCTCCTGTCAGGAAAAAAATGCTAATAGAAAATGTTCAACTTCTTCTATTGCCTGAGTCCTTTTGAATGTCCCCAGTCTCAACTGGTCAAGAAGTGATTACCATAAAAGCTTTTTCAGCAATGTTAACACCAGCCTGGCATCAGGTTGCCTTTCTCTAAATCCACATAACTTTCCTGGCAGTCTGTGTTACAACTTTTGCAGAGGGCTCCCATGTAATTACACCAAGGGTGCATGAAATGAAGATGCTTCTCCT
The DNA here is from genome assembly GCF_021018805.1 of Prinia subflava. Taxonomy (NCBI): domain Eukaryota; kingdom Metazoa; phylum Chordata; class Aves; order Passeriformes; family Cisticolidae; genus Prinia; species Prinia subflava. Next base: position 33,684,648 of record NC_086283.1, on the reverse strand, counting down.
TTGGTTAAGCACTAGTTCAGCTCTCTTTGGAGCAATGTCCCTGATATGGGGTCTGCAAATCAAGGAATATACTGCAAAGTTGGTGAGAATCCAGAGAAAAACTGTGAGGCTGACAAGAATAGAAAAACTAGTATAGCACTGACTTGCAAGAGAATGTGTTTAGTTTATTGAAGAGAAGGTTGAAAGGCTGCCCAGCTGCAACCTCAAAGTGGAGCCCATACAGGATTTTCCACCAGGAAAAATATCATAGAGGTAATTTGGAAACAGCAAGCAAAACTATTGGAAGACTCAATAATGGGAAGCTGACATCATGCAAAAGCTAAACTGCAAGCAAGATTCCAGTCTTGATTATGAACATGTGAGGAGGAAATGCAGTACCTTTTTTAAGATTTCAAAACAATATTTCATCTTTTTTAAAAAAAAAGGTTATTTAAACATAACCATTGTATTTGAAACACAAGATAATTCTAGAAAATACTGGTTTATGCAGTAGAACTGATAAGATGGCTACACTTGTTCCATCTGTCCTTAAAATACCTGATATACTGAATGCATTTTCTCTAGCATAACACTGTACAGTCATAATCCAGTTATTTCAGTCCGATATTTTTTCTTCTATCTTCTGTTATGCTTTATTTGGCTTGCTGGCTTTGTGGGGGGGGGGTGTTTCTTTATCATTGCACTTATTTATTTGTTTTGTGTATGTTTGTGGTTTTTTATTTGGTTGGTTGGCTGTTTTGTTCTGTGTGTTTTCATTTGGTTTGGTTTGTTTCTTTCTTTCTTTTGCTCCAGGAATTGGCCAAGGGGTTCCAGTGGTGGCCCTTATTGTGGAAGGAGGTCCCAATGTCATCTCTATTGTTCTGGAGTACCTGCGAGACACTCCTCCTGTTCCTGTTGTGATATGCGATGGCAGTGGCCGAGCATCTGACATCCTTGCCTTTGGCCACAAATACTCTGAAGAAGGAGGGTAAGTCATTTCAGAGCGTATGTTCTTTCTCTATCCACAGATTCAATTCAGTGACAAAGTCAGGAAATATTAATAATGCTGTACAAAAGCAACATGTACCATGGTTGTTTCCATTGTTGATATGGGTGAAATATTGAAGGTATTCAGAACAAAACAAAAAAATCCTTAAAACAAGACTCATCTCTGAGTCTCTGGAGAGTCCCAGCTCTCTCAGCCTTTGCTCATAAATGAGGTGATCCAGTCCCTTCATCATCTTAGTGGCCCTTTGCTGGGCACTCTCCAGTACGTGCACTCTCTCTTGTACTGGGAAAGGCACATTCAGGCACATGACTCCAGAAGAGTCTTCAAAAGTGGTAAGAAGAGAGGAAGTGTTACCTGCTGAGCCTACACAGTCCCATCTTCCAGATCATCAATGATGATATCAAGCAGGATTGAATCCAGGACTGGACTTTGAAACATGCCACAAGTTGTTGACCTTCAACTGATCACAAACCTCTGGTCCCACCCTTTCATTCAGTTTCAATTCACCTCACTGTCTCCTCCTCCATCCCATACTTCATCAGCTTGTCTATGAGGGTCTTATGGAAGACAGGGTCAAAGGCCTTAGAGAGATCTACATGGGGAATATCCACTCCTTGCCCTTCATGTACCAATCTTGTCATTTTTTCAAAGAAGGTTATCAGATTGTCAAGGGTGGCTACCCTGATCATCTTCATCTCCTTCATGTGACTGGAATAAATGGTCCATTACAGCCCACAGGTCAAGGGGAGGCTGATGAGCCTGTAGTTCCCTGGATCCTCCTTCTTGCTCTGCTGTAAAACAGGAGTGACCATTGCTTTTCTCCAGTCCACAGACAATTCTTCCAGTTGTCCTGATAGTTCTAAGATTATGATTTTGCCATGACATCAGTCATCTCCCCCAGCATTTGTGAATGCACACTGTCAGGATCCATGAACTGGTGACATTATCATCTTCCACTTCCTTCCTCCAGACTTTCCTCCCAATGTCTGGGGACTGAGACTGAGGAAGACACCCCGTACTTGAGCTTTTTCCATTTCCTGTGTTACCAGGTCCCCTGCCCCATTCACTGATCTTGGAGGAGGCAATTCCAGAATATTAACGAGCTTTCTTACACCACTCTTTCCTCTAGCCTTACTAGAGGCTAGAGGAGTTCCCAAAGAGGACAAAGTCTTTTCGTCTCAAGGCCAAGATCTTGGGACTTGTTTTTTGCCCTCTCCCTCCTCTCAGAATCAAGAACTCCAGCAGCTCATGGTGACTGCAGCCAAGGTTGCCTTGACTTTCATATCCCAATAGAGAGCAGCTGGTATGAGGTCCAGCACAACTTCTCTCTTCATTGTCTGCTCTGTTACTCGAGTCTGGAAGATCTTCTCAATGCACTTCAGGATCTTCTAGGATTGATTTTGCTCTACTGTGTTGTCCCTTCAGTATGGACACTGTTAAAATTCACTTGTTAAAATTCTTTATAAGGATAAGGGCCTGTGCACACGTATCTGACTCATCCACTAGTGTTTTTGTGGAATTTACCACAAAACTGCAGTAATCTGGGAAAGACTAAGGATAGTGCTCATCTTGTCGGGTTATTTCCAACAACACCGTTGTTTTCACTAAGTACATAATCCTATGCTTTATGGTGCAGCTCCTCCAAGGTCTGGTTCTTGGACAGACCTTTACCAGGCACCAGTTAACAAAGACTTGGCCCTGCCTCATAAGGGATCAGTTGCAAATAAGGTTACAGGCATCCTAGATCAAGAGTAGCAGCATGTCCATCCACAAATACTGAAGGTTTCTTGGTCCACAGCCTTGTGGCTGCCCTAACTTGTCCCTTATCTGACACCACAAGCACCCTCAGAGGGTTTCCAGGTGTTTGGCAATGATCAAGGACTTTGTCCTCTCAGAAGCTCCCAAAGCAGAACTCAGTCTTATGCCCAGAGTAGAAAATAACAAATAGGGAGGAGATTTAACAATTTTAGAACAAAACATAAAAGTGGAACCAAAAATCCCACAGATTCTTATAGCTAAGAGTTGCTTCATGCTTTTTGTCAAAGTAGCTGCAGTAATCTTATGGTCAGGATTCCCTGGGACTCATTTTTCTATGTGTTAGAATGTGTGGGGGTACATGTATTCACACACAGAGTAAGCAAATAATAAAATAAAAATCTATTGTCTTGGTTTGGAAAGACAGGTATCTGTCAGGGAAAACTGGGGTTTCCCTTGGAATGGAGAATAAAAACCCCTCCCTCCAAATTATTACAATTTTTTGCAATTGAGAGCTTTCAGGCAAAAATATGGGAATAGGAATAACAGTTGTTTACTAGGAATATATTAAAAAAACCCCACAAATGCAGTAGTAAAAAAAACCAAACAAGTAAACAAACAAAAGTCCTAGAAAACCCTGACAGAGTCAGAGATACAACCTGACACCCTGTTGTCAGGGTGTTGGAAGCAGTACAAATAAGTCTTTCCAGAGTAACCGATGTTCTGTGAAGCAGAGATGATCCTGTAGAACAAAGGGTCCAGTGCTGGCAAGATGGGTCCAGTCCTCCTCGGAGAATTCAGTAGAAAACCAGCTGAATTAGTGCTTGGGATTGCAGGTTTTATGCTGGTGGAAAGGCTTTGGCTCCTCCCACTGAGTGGAACATCTCACAATGGAATGAGGTGATGTTATCAGTCATGTGAGAGGCCTTAAGTGGCCCATTCACAGGTGATATCCCTCGGAGGACAATGGGTGGAGGAGGAGATACGGAGGCACTGCCTTATCTGGTGTTATCAGGTGTCCCATTAACAGAAGGCATCCACCCTCTTCCTCCCCTAGAGTTACAAGAGATAAAAAACAGCATCTCCCAACCGGTTTCAACAGATGAAAATAGAATACACATTTTTGGTTACATTTTTCAACCCAAGTCATATATAAACATTGAGCTCTAGACCAAGCAATATTATGTGTTTTAGAAATAAATGTAATCAGGAACTCACTCAACCTAAAACTCCTACTGGGAAAAAGATAGTTTTCCACAAATACTTAAATCCATTCAGGTTCATGCTTAGTCCAGCGCTGCATCTGTGATACATATGGATGTGCCGGGTTTCACTGAGTCTTTGAGAAGTTATTTCTCTGTTTCAGTGACACTTCACATAATCTTACTCAAATATACTTTATCCATTTATTTGCTAAGTACATTTACCTTTTCTGTGTTCTGATGTCATCATAAAATAGAAAATACAGGAGGAAAATTAATTAATTTATTTATGTATATAAATCGGGCTTGTATGAAAAACTTTCTACTGTGACAGGACAAGGTGCAATGATTTTAAACTTAGAGAGTGTAGCTTTAGACTGGACATAAGTAAGATATTCTTTATTGTGAGTGTGCTGAGGCACTGGCACAGGCTGCCCAGGGAAGCTGTGGATGTTCTATCCCTGGAATTGTTCCTGGCCATATTGGCTGAATCTCTGAGCAACTCTCAGTGAAATGTGTCCCTGCCCATGGCAGGAACATTGAAATTGGATGATCCCTTCCAACCCAGACCATTCTATGATTCTGTGATTTTATGATGCTGTTGTTCTTTTTCATCATCACAAACTCCTGCCTGTAGAAAAGGCAAATTACAGTATCAACAGAGGCAGAACCAGCAGTTTCTTACCTGAGACTCTCATGTCTGGCGTTGTGAAAGGTATTATTCTGTCTTACTATGGGTCTTCTTATTATAGGGGTCCTGCAACACTATCAACCCACAAAATTCTCTTCACTTTGCACTAAATAAAATGCACAAACTATGAAATTTCCTAAACTAACTAGTGGAAATTTATGTATGTTCATCCTAGTTCAGAAAACATCAGTCTGGCATGCATTAATATTTTTAATAATATCAGAAGTAAAACAATACCAATATATTCATAAAGATATTTTGTCCAAATACATTAGACTTCAGCTACAAATTAGATCCTTTTCCCCCCTCTCTAACCTATGTTTGAATAGGGCTTAGCATTATGAGGAGAATAGAGAATATCAAATAATTGCCATGTTAACTGAATTCAGCTAGTAGCTTTTTCTTTTGGATAGAATCTAAGTAAGTTATACAAAACTGTGTTTATTAAACTCTAAATCAAGGTAATACATCTAAACTACATGCAGAGTTTCATTCTGCAGTCCACTGTGTAGTCAGACTATGAAGTCAAAAACCTATTTTAATTCTGGCTGCCTCTCAGATGCAAGGTCTTCTCTGAGACACAGCATATCCTGCAGCTGCTATGGACTGGGTATCTGATTTTAATAATTCAACACTTACATCATTAATGGCAGAAACAAACTCACTAGCATGTTTGTATTATTATGCTGGTTTTGCACAATCTTAAATTCTAACTCACAGCAGCCCAACAAGGATTAACTTTCTATACATAAGAATGTGTGCACATGTCTACTAAGCACTGCTGTGTTATGTGAGCTTTTAAGTCAATTTGAAAGTTTGTTTCCGTGGGGAGAGCAACTATGTCTGCAGATGAAGGAGAACAAATAAATCTCTCTGCTTGAGTTTTGACCAGTTTCGTGCCAATCCATCCATTTAAAGAATCATTTAGTGTGTTGAACAGTTGCCTATCTGACAAATAGGCAATGATATTCTGACAAATGAAACCCTTTTTTATTGGGTTTCAAAGAACTATGTTATGTCAGTCTTCCCTCCTTGTTAATTATTCTTCCTAGAACATCCCACATAGCAGAAAAATGAATGATTTCTTGTATTAATGAAGGTGCGGTACCCCTTCACAATGCCAATTCCCATGCATCTTTGAAAAGGCAGGAGACAAGCTTCAGTCTGCCTTTTGAAGGCCTAACTGTAGGCTTTCCTCATGACAAGGCAGACATTTTCCTTCCGTAGGACAGCCTTTGGGTAGGCATCTTCACTGCGAGTGCAACCTCAGTAGAGGAGGCTGCCAGCACAACCCAGGACTGTGCCCTCACTGCCTTGCAGGAGGAGCTGACTGCCATCCCGCGAGGCACCGTGAGCACAGCAGAAGGAATGCTGAAGCACATCCTGAAGAAAAGCTGTCTTTGGGGGAAAATCAGTTTTGAGGTCTCATTGTCTCATCTCTCTCATTTAAGTTTCAGGGGGAGGTAAGACGTGTGTAGTTGTTCACTGACCTGAGGTTTTAGCTTTACAAGTGTCAGAGATGCAGAACTAACATGGGGAAGGGGTTTGAGTTCATTAGGACTTTAATATCAGAGACTAAATTTGGCCTTGGTCTGGAAAAGTCCGGAGTAGAGTTTTAAGGATGCAATAGATGGCTACATTTCAGTACAAGTAAATGAAATTCTCAGAAGTAATTTAGTAGAGCTGAGTGAATTCCTGGTATGTTTTACATTTTAATGACAAACAAGCTATGTCCACAGTATAACTTAAATAAGAAGGCATCTTAAATGCAACCTTCCTCGTGTAGTAAATGGGAAGAATTACTGGCTGCTTTTCACTGTTAATCTTGATTCTCCAGATCAGGTTTTCCAGGCTCTGGAGCACTTATTTTTTCTTTTATTTGAAAATATGATGAACAGCATCGAGGGGCGAGAACATAAGATAATCATAAACATGTAAATTCAGTCCCTACTAAAGGGACTAAGTAAATATCTTCATTGGTAGTAACTCTCCTCCACATACAGCTGGAGTGTTTTGGATTGTGTAATCGAGGATGGGTGCCTTTTCATTTCATTTACTTGCATAAAAGCAAAAGCTGAAAGTAAAACAAATGCAAAATGCAACTTTGAATTAATATTTTGAAGCCTTAAATTCTCAGAAATATTCTTTTTTCTTTACTAAATACTGAATTTAAAATCAGAGAAATGAAACACTAGTTTGAAACTATGTCACTTCTTGGAAAAATATTTCCTTACAGAATGAGAAATTGCTTGCAGTATTTGAATGCAATCTCCAAGCTGAATTTATAGGTCATTAACTACTCTACCATTTCTACTCCTGAAAGCATGAGACCCTTAAGAATTGAATTTAAAAATAAAGCCATAAAAATGTACTACTTGCCTAATATTCACAAGGAAATATCAATCATTCTCTGTGCTTTAAATAAGCATATTCATATGAGAATCATTAAAAATTGCCTTTGGACTGATCTTTCTCTGGATCAACTGTGGCATCATTTTTAGGCTTCAAATCTGAAAAATATTATTTAAATCCCTATTTGCTAATAGGCAAAATAGAGGAATTTTTCACTTTGGTCAAAAGGGATCATAATGTATGATATGGTTCTTCAGTATACGCCATGGTATCTACCACATCCTAGGGAATTATGGATCCAAATCATATCTGAATTCATTTATAAAATTATTTTCACATTACATATTTTTTTGTCATTACTTTTCTCTTGCAGCAAAGTGCTTTGCAAATCAAAACCTGGACAGAAGAAGGTCAATTTGGTGACCTTGGGAGGGCCAATATATTCATCTCTCTTTTGGTGAAGATACAACCATTCAATAAACTGTAGGCAAGAAAAAGTTATGTGAACAACTACCAGTGAAGGTCTGCAGTGAAGCTGATTCCTCATAAAAGCACATGGAACTCACCCCTGTTTCAATACAATGAAGGAATAATTGCATTTCTTTGCTGTCTTTTCTCATAAGATATGATATGCAAAACGTGTGGATTTGAAAACGTGTAAGAAATTCAGCCAGTCCCACAAATTTGCCCAAATGAGCAGAGCCTCTGGTCATGTTTCTTATATATGGTGTGACTGTCTAGAGTGCAAATCATAATTAAAACAAAAAATCCCCTAAGCCTCCTGTAAGGAAAGACGGGGAATAGTTTTCATATCCCACTGATATATTATGGATATATTTACCTTATCCTGGAAAAAAAAAACTTCAAAAATGAAAAGTTAGAAACAGATTATGTGTAATTCATTGACTGAAGTGTATTATTTAAAACCATTTTGAGAACAACACATTTTAAAAAAATCTATGATACATTTTGAAAGTGGGCTAGAGCATAATCTTTGTAGCTCTCTAGTTCATTGTATGATTCCAGTACTAAGAATCTTTGAAGAAAAAGAAAGCTAAACAAATTAGGCAGTGGACTATAGGCCAGATCTTTCTCCAGTGATCCCTACAAAATCATATGCCATGAGTTTGAAAGATTAAGTGAAATGTCTTTTCTCTCCTCAAATATTAGGCATAGCTTTAAAAAATACTCTTTCTGAGGAGGGAGTAGGCCAAAATGTCATCTGTCTTCTGCATCAGCCAAAGCAATGAAGAAAGTTTTGCTTCACTGTTTATTCATCCAATATATCTTGGGCAGAAACAAATTATTGCCTTTTTTACTTTGTTAGTTCAGGTTTTTTAAGTGGCCTGACCTGATTGATCCTAAGCAGTTAATCATAGGATCATAGAATAGTTTTGATTGGAAGGCATTTTTAGAGGTCATCTAATCTGACTCCCCTGCCCTGGGCAAATTCATCTTCAAGCAGATCAGGTAGTTCAGAGCCCCCTCTGACCTGACCCCAAACGTTGCCGGGGATGAGACACTTACCAGCTCTCTGGAAAACCTCTTTCACCAGTTTATCATCCACATTGTAAACATCTGTTTGTTTACATCTAATCTAAATCAACACTTTTTAGTTTTAAAAGCATTGTTCCTTGTTCTATTACAACCAACAACTGCAACACAGTCTGTCCCCACCTTTCTTGCAGGCACCTTACAAGTGCTCAAAGGCTTTAGTAAGGTTTCCTCAGAGTCTTCTTTTCTCCAGGCTGGACATCCCCAACTCTCTCAGCCTTTCCCCATAGTAAGAGGACTGGAGAGGTGTCCCAGTCCTCTGATCAACAACGTGGCTTCCTCTGGACCTGCTTCAGCAGCTCGCTGTCCTTCCTGTGCTGGGGGCCCCAGAGCTGATGCAGCCCTGTAGGTGAGGTCTCACCAGGGCAGAGCAGAGGGGCAGAATCCTCTTCCTTGCCCTGCTGCCCACGCTGCTTTGGATGCAGCCCAGGACACCACTGTTTTTCTGGGCTGTGGGTGCAGGCTGTCGGCTCTTGTCCAGCCTTTCACACACTAGGCCCCCAGTCCTTCTCCAGAGGCTATTTCTGATCTCGTCATCCCTCAGCCACCTGTTGCTGCTGGAGGTTTCCCCAACCCAGGTGCAGGCCTTTGCACTTGGCCTTGGTGAGCTGTCAAGTACCTCAGCCTTTCCTTTGTACATTATTGCCAGTTTGCAAGCCTTGCTTACCAGATGGGGTAAATGCTTTCTTCAACCTTCCTTTTCTCACTAACATACCTGTAGAAGCCCCTCTTGTTATTTTGTGTATCCCTTGCCAAATTCATCTTCTTTGTCCTGAGTTTCCTTGCCCCATCCTGCATAACTGGGCTGTGTCCTGAAACTCTGCCCAGGTTACCCATACCTTTTTCACTGATGGTGGATTTTCTGCCTTTTTTTTTTCAGTTTAACCAGCAGGTCTCCACTCATCTGTGGTGGTCTCTTGCCTTCTTTGCCCTTCTTTCACCCGGGGTGACTCTTTCTTGTGCTTTATGGAAAGTGTCCTTAGAGATCTGCCAGCTCTGTTCTGCTCCTTGAGAGGAATTTCCCCGGGTAATTCTCCTGCCTAGAGAGCAGTTTCCCAGGGGGTCCTATTGACTAACTCCTTGAGCCCATGCAAGGGGTTTTCTTCTTAAAATTCAAGATCCTGACTTTTCTGGAAAGCCATACAGTTCAGTTCTGATAATTTGATGTGTCAAAATGAAGGTTGGCATTTTCTGAAAACAAACAAGCAAACAAAACATACCCACACACTCTTAGGCAACAATTATGAGTAAATATTTTTTCTGAAAATAAATGTAAACGTATATAGATCTACTTTAGATGACATATTTTTAACATTAAGTACCTAAATTCCATCAGCAATCCAGAACGTATGGGGAAAAAAAGCTGAATACACCTGGACTGGTAGGATAATGGGCATGTCTTATGTATTTAGGGAATGAAAGAGCAGTTTCAAACTACATGAGGAAGGAAAAAAAAGAACAGATTGCACGGTTGTTTTGTAGTGCATTTTGTTTAGGCAGGAGCAGTGTTTTTTCCATGTCAAGTAAGTGGAATTCAGAGAATTATGCCATCAAAATGCCCCAATAAGGATTTTATTGGCATGTTGTAAAATATTTTTAGAACTGAAGCCTACTAGAAAAATGATAAAAATAGTCTCCTTCTGACGCTATTCAATCTATGCTGACTTTGATGGAAGTCATAATTGTAGTGTTTCAGTCTGGTAAAGTAGGTATAGACCTACCATCTCTTTCTCCCTGAATCTAAAACTAGGAGTCCTTGATTCTAAAAAAGCACGTATTTAAAGTGTGTATGTGTAAGAAATGTGGTGATGTTTGCAAAGGAGATAAATCATCATCCCACCCGCAAGTCTCAGTTGTTTTGCTCACACTACTTGTTTAATCCAAATTGGATTTGGTGTCTGCATCGTAGATTTAGTAATTTCCTTTAATAACAGGAAAAGTTTGTGTTTGTCCCAGCTGGATTACACAATTGCGAACTTTGGTTTGACACCTTCTAACATTTATAGAGTCCTGAGGAATAAAAGTGATACATTCTTGATATAACTGATTTCAGTGCACACAAAGCTATCATTACTTTACTGGAAAGATTTGTATTATTGTTTACGTTTCTGATTAATCACTTCAAGTTTTTGATCTAACAAAGACATTGAACAGGCTTTATGTACATTTGCAGACCAAGGAGACGATAAAGAAAAACATTTAGTGAGGGCAGAAAATTGCATAAATCAAATTATGACTACAAGAAGCTTCTGAGCAGCAGTACTTCAACAGAAGTTTTACCCTGTAGTTAGGGAAGCACTTCTTCAGTTTTTGGGTTTTTTAAATTCCTTATCTTTCACATGAAGTTTGCTTTACATGCTGCTTCTACTAATGTTATTACACAGTTTCTGAGAGCTTTAAACCAAGAAGGAAAAGGGATGGCTGCTCAGGACAATTCTGTTTTCACTCAATGCAGCTTTGTGTTGCTTTCTCTGTGTGTTAGCCTGAAAGAGAGACAATTTCTAAAATGAAATTTCAGATTTGGATGCTACACTTTTTTTTTAAGGAAACTTAGATTATTATAAGAAAGTGGGATAGTTTCCATTCCAGAAACTTTGGAAATGTTTACTGAAATTTTTAAATTGAGAATCTTTCAAGTCCGTGTATCTTTTTGTATAAATTTCATACTCTTTCATATATTTCACTTTCATATATAGTTTCCAAGAGAAATTAGATATTTATATTAATCTCTTTAGCTTCTCCAGGTGATGTTTTTAGGAAACTTGTTCATTGGGAATAACTTCTTTTTTCTTTCTTCATTTGAAGATGGGAAATTGCATAGTTCTGACCCACTTACAGTGATAGCACTATTTTGTTTAAATTTGATTAAACCAAATTTCCAACACCTTTTTTTCAGGAGCCTAAAATCAGTAATTATATAATATATGACCTACTAATCTGCAACCCAGAGTATGTTAGTGCTTGACTGGGTATCAGTCTTTCCAAGCTGGTTCTTTTTAGCACGGAGTCCTACATTTCTACTTGTATTCTTGACATCTTGTTTCATGTCCCCGTGTGCTTGCAACATCTTTGCTCCTGTACAGGAGGTGAGGTTATCTCTCTTACAACTCCCACACAATAAGTCCTCTGCTGCCAGCTCCAGCGCTGTCCATCAAGAGGGCTGGAAATTTTAAGTCATCGTATGTTGTCTTTTTGTGAGGGAGGCAGGTCATGGTGCAGGGAAGGAGTGCTTGCCTAATGTATGAGCAGTAGATGCATTGTTGCTGTCTCTCCAGTATCCCAGGAAATAGCACATCTAGGGCCAGACTGCTCCTAGATGAAAACAGGAAGAGCAGAGGCAGGGAGGGAGTTTGTGATAAAGTAGAAGACAACAGCAGAAGCCAAGGCTAGAAAGAACAGTCTAAACACAGCATGGTCTAAAACCCCATGTAAATTCATTTTAATCCAAACACATAAACATATGCCTTCCAGGCTTCTTTTTGAAGATGAAGTTCTATTTAACAGAAATATTTACAGCCAAAATCAAATTCACATGGTAGGGAACATATGCATTCTGTATGCCAGATCTTCTATATATTTCCATGCACTTCTTTGCCATTCCAATTTGTTGCCTCTTGTAACAATGTTCGCTGCAGTTGTAAAGACTAGATATTGAAATCATATTTGAAATTCAGTGGTGTAATGAATATCTAGCAGTCTCATTTGTGCCTCCTCACTGCAGAGAAGTACAGGCAACTTTAGCCAATAATGTGCAAAAATAAAGGATTCAGTCATTGTTCTCCTGAAGCAGCTGCCATAAACTAACAATGGCTTTTGGATACTTGCTGCTTCTGATATTTCTCTGCAGTTGCTGCAGGACTAAATATTTTCTTTATCTTCTGGCCTAAAATATGAGACATGAAGATTATCTGATTTTCACTTCACTGGATGACTTCTCCCATAAAATATTCCAACTTAGCTAATTTGAAACACTGAGTTATAATTTTTAAGTGAGAAAACTGCTGTAGTGTAGAAGCATCAAAAGATACATGTTCTAAATTAAAGCCCACTATTTTGTGATTATGACATTGAGAACAGAAATGTTTCACCCAGAAAAGTCCTGAGGAAAAGGCATTTTGTTAGGAAGAGAGATGGTTCAAGTACTTATATTTCATGTACTATTGCTATTTATTTCTCCAGTTGACCTTTTTTTGCAAGTACTGACCTTAGCACTGAGGAGAAATATAAAATAGGTACTCTTGAGCTCCCATTTGTTGTTGAAAAGATCAACATACCCAAAACCAAAATGTTTTCTTTGAGTGGAGTGAGGAACAGAGAAATTTGTTTGCTTGCTTATGAGGTCCTGTGTAGCAAGAGCAGGGTGAGTTGACATACTCAAAGTAAAATCAAAATCATTGACAACATAAATGCTCCCAGTTTCATAAAATTAACTACAAGTTGAATTTTTCTAACACACTGATAGAAAGGAGTCTTCAGCTAACATAAATGTGTCGGTCTTCCTCTAATTCAGACTGTCAGTGTGGTTCTTGTTTTTGTTGAGAAATCCCACAGAGATGATAGTTTGAATGACTTTCTGTCATGCAGTATGTGGGAACTAATGAAAACTTTGTAGATGAGGGACCTCAGCACAATCAACATGTTTTCCTGAAACAGTGTTTTCCACTTTATCTCTTATGATTTCAGCAAATCCTGATCTTGAAACCTGCCCAAAACAACTTTCATGATCTGTTGACTCTTATTTTTTTTACTTTTGTCCCTGAAAACAGTTGAAATGAAGTTACAATGCTTCCTCATGTCTGTTTTTTTATTTAATCTTTTCTTTTTGAATTTCAGACTTATCAACGAGTCTTTGAGGGACCAGTTGCTAGTTACCATCCAGAAGACTTTCACATACACCCGAACCCAGGCACAGCACCTCTTCATTATCCTTATGGAGTGCATGAAGAAGAAGGAGCTGGTATGTTGAGTTCAATGCATTGTTTTGATCAAATCTTTTATGTGCCTGTTATCACAAGGTATCACAAATCTTATCTCTGTTATCCAGACTCTAAAGTGATATCATGCTGTGTTTTTATTTGCTTTACTCTGTATTTTTGCATTTAAAGTGATTAATGCAACAAATCTATTCACTTTTGAAAATTCCTCTACATTTCCTTTGCCAGCATAGAATCTAGCTAGTAGGATATGGAATTACTATTTTTCAGTCATCCTGAGCCATCCATTAGTCAGGCATATCTTGACTAAAATTCTACCTCATGCAACTACAGAGCAGAAGAAGACATAAGAATGTATCTGTTCCTGGGACTGTATTTTAAAGATGCTGTAGAATTGCAGAAGTATCACAAGGGCTATTACCTTACTGTGAAGATTTGGGACATGAAAGGAAAGCAGCTTGTCTCTGAGGCTCAGGTTCTGCAGTGGCAAGTCTATCCCTTGAGCACATGCTTGTATTCTCTTGAAGAGCACAAGATCTTTCAACAGTTTCTTGGAGATCAATGAGGCTGCTTTTGAAGAAATATTTTTGAAGAAAAAGCACATTGTAAAAATTTGCAATTCATTTCTGGAGGCTTTTATTTTGTCACATACTGACTGGACAGACATGCTTCAATTTTACAACTTAATCTTTCTTTTAAGGTTTGGGTTTGGTTCACATCACAGCTTCTGGAAACTCCAGTTTGATGATAGTGCCATAAAATGAATTTGCTGTAACATTTCTGATCAGTGATTAACAGACTGACTTTTTTAGGGTAACAGCATTAATTATTTTGTGGCCATTTCAGTAGTAGTAGTAATAATAATAGTAGTCATAGCAATAATAATAGTAATAGTACCTACTTGTAAATCACTGTTCTGCATATAGACACAAAAAACATACTGATAGATAGAAGATAAAAGAAAAGAATGAGGAAGAGATGGAGGAAGGGAGAGAGGAGTACAAAGACAGGAACAAATCAGGAATGACGGATAGAAAGCAGAAGCAGACATTGCATTATCTAGACTACAAAAATGCAATTCTTGGTTATTCCAGACATCTAAATCCAGAACAAGTTGTCAGGCTTTGAACAAACCCGACTACTGAAAAATAACTGAGAAGATTTTGCGTGCAGTGTTCATATTAAGATTTTTATTCCAAGCAAGGCTATGCATTTGTTACAAATTTCTTTGCAGATATGCAACATCTGTCGCCACTGACATTCTCCACCTACTGATCTTCTGAAGACCTATTAGTCAGGAGATGGTATGCCCAAAATTAAGTATTCTAAATTTGAATTTGTAATACTAGCCTAACCATATAAAAAGATAATACATTAGAACAGCTTTTTTCTGTCTAGTACCTAAGTTGTACGCAGCTAATTCTAATATTGGTATGCTAGGAAGGTTTATGTCTGAGGTTGCTAGGCTAAAACTCACAACCTCCTATATGTATTTAAAAGAAAATTTGTGCTCATGGTGCGGAAGGCATCATAACCAGAGGAAATGGATGACTCTGGGGTTGTGATGTACTCCCAGGGATGAGTGGTGACTTCACCGTTCCTACAAAGCCAGATGCTTCACATCGCCACATCTGTCACACCTTTTGTCCTTCCTCAAGCTTTGACCCTCTGATTCAGTGGTACTTAAGGCAAAACACTGCTTGATGAACTTACCATCATTACTCCCATCAACCCATCCAAAAATAGAAGGAAGATGCAAAAGATTGTCTCAGAGAGATCAGCAGCTAAATTGATTATGACTATTTTCTCTATGTGCGTGGTCAGTCTGCCTCCCTACCTGATTTTGCAGCTGCTGGATTGATAGATAACAAAGTAGACAGTGCAGGAGAGGATTGTCTTATTTCTGTGTGCCTACTAGATAATTGAATGCAAACAGGGTACGGGCAGGAAGATGCTCATAAGATACATCAATACAGCTGAATCACAGATGAGAAGAACAAAAATAAAATGGAAGTTACAAATGCAAGGAGCAAAAAGCTTTCTTGGAAATAATTGTTCCTTCTCTACCTGCTTAAAACGTGCAAAAGGACTGGCATCTGTTATATAAATCTGATGCAGTGTTGTAGCCAAGGAAGATGCATAATCGTAGCAAAAACTACCCCTTTTTTCATGAGATTTTTCAAGTTTTGACATTTTAGATTTCACTCTTAAATAATGATTTCTGAATTGTATGCCCACAAAGCACCATTATTATTACTGTTATTATGTGCAATGTTCCATTTACTTGATTAAGTTTAAAGGTTTTGTTGAATAAAATCTGAGGTACACAAGATGAATGAGTAGGTGAGGCCCTAGAAGAATGATCTAGGTGTGTTAGATTTGCGAGACAGAGCAATTCTCATTCTCAATTCAATGAATAATTTTTATGAAATTATATACTTACCTGAGTTGACATAACAAGCATCAGTTTTGTTCACAAATGTATTTGGACCAAGGTGCATAATGAGGGCTATGGTATAAAAATCTATTTAAAATTAAGTAGACTATACACATCTGTGTACATGTAGCTGTAGATTACAAGGGTAAGACAGTATTTTATAGGTTATTTATAGAAATTCTCTATTGTCACATTTACATAGAATTATTTAAAAAACTTTATTCCAAGAGCATGAGGGCTCACCAAAGTTATGTAGTCAGGAAGCAGGATAGGAGATTTTACTTTCAGGCTATTGTGAAATTACATTGTGTTGGGTAATAACTAAGAAGTCTGTCTTCAGCTTTCAAAGGAGTATTTACTTCTGTCTCAATAAACAAATTAGTCGTAGTATTTTCCCTTAAAACCAGTAAATCGAGTGTCTGAGTTTTCTGACTAATACAGGCTGTTCTACTCTTTTGGGAGCACTTCACTTTGCAACTTGGACTGGCATGTTGCTGGAGTGTTCTTCTCACAAATCATGATGTGAATGTCTCAGAAGCCAGAATATGTTTTTCAGCAAGCTGCATGGGTCTGTCTGTGGAGCTTCATTGGGCAGCCACTGGGAAAGGCCACTTTGGCAAGCCAGAAAGTTCTGTGTCCTTGAAAACAACCACACCTGTGGCAGTGAGAGATGTTTGTCATAAAACCAATTATTCCAATAAAACCAATTATTCTAAAATATTGAGAATTATCTTTTATCCATTGAAAGAATTGAATGAATCATTGAATCGCCTTATCTTTTATCCATTGAATAGAAAGTGGAAATCGTTGTGAATCAGGATAGGTCCAATCTAAGCACCTTTGTAATAAAAAATGGCACATTAACTCCAGCAGTAAAGTGTGTACCACCTGCTGGTTAAGTTTGTTTTCTTATTACTACCATGGCTGTTTTCCACTTAATTTGTTTCCTTGAATATTTGAAGTTTCAGTGACTACATTAAGCAAACTGATAGTGTCATTGCCTGCTACACCATTACATGAAGGAATTACAGAACAAAGAGAGTGTGGTCAGTGTGTGCATCCCTTCATTCATGGAACACATTTCAACAAAGAGGCGAGAGATACAATTTGATTAGTTTCCCACGAAAATAATAAAAAAAAAAAATCCCATCTCTAGCTCATGGCAGCAAGTAATAGAGATTTTCTTCTTGCCTCTACTGTTCCCTGTTGTTCCTGCACCACAGTGTGTGATTGCTGTGGCAATCATGATGGCTGCTCAGGGACAGTGTAAACCTTACTTCAGCTTTGTGCTGCCGATGTGTATGGCAGTAGGTAATTCCAGATGACTTAATGTGTAACTTGCAGCTCTGGTGCTGGTTTCAGATTGAAAAAAAGGAGGTATAATGCTATAGTAACTGAGGGAATTGAGTTGAGATCAAGACAACCTGCATCATGCAGGTGCTTGCTATTTATTGTGCTTTTATTTCAAACAGAGGTAGATCCCAATTTTCCCAAAATACACAGTGCACAGAGAAGGCTGCCTTGCAAGGCTAATGTTCAAATCCCGAATCCCAATATTGCCACAATAATGTAGGGCTTTGGCTCTTCTTAATGGTTATTTACACAAAGTACTGGGAAGCTGTTGAGTTATTGTTATGTTCTGGTCTATTTGGAAAATGTTGTTTGATTTGCATGCATGCACTCCAAAGTGCGTGGCAAAAAAACAACCCAATATTCCTGGCAGGTTCAATATCAAAATTTTACTTGCACACTTTAGAACATTAAGGTAGAATTAGATACTTGGCAAATTTTAAAATGTAGCCATTTTGGTTAGAAATTCAACAGTATAAAAGCATAAAAATTAACACTTAAGAAAATGTATAAGGGAAAAGAAATAAAGAGAAAGTAAGGATAAGATTAGAAAGGTGTATATTCACCATCTGTGGATCCAGAGATGAGATTTGATTGTTGCAATTTCTATGTCTGTTGGTTGAAGCGATGATGGCAGTCTTGATCTGATCCATTGGAGCTGGGGGAAGTCCATGAAGCACAGAGGCCAGTGGGTTAATACTGCTCAGGCTCTATGGGGATGCCCAGGTACCTCTGCTGCAGCAGGGAGTTTTACACAGATAATGTAGTACTATGGATCATGGGGCACAACGTTACAGCTGCCTCTTAGTTCAGTGTAGTTGAGTCAATTATCGGAAAGGATGAATACCTTCAGGCTACATGGGAAGCTGACCTGAGCTTGTGTAAGGACACTGGCATGATAAAAAGCACTATCCCACCTCTCAGGATTTGCCTGCTTTCAGCCTCTTCCCTTATCTTGTTCATCACCTAGCTGCAGTGTCCAGAGAAGGGTCTGCACCCCTTCTGCACCTGGTCATCATCAGCACAGCATCCTGTGCTTTTGCAAATGGTCGATTGTTTGAAACATTCCAGTATCTCACAGTGATTTAGCAGTTTCTTCTCTATATGGACTACAAATAAGGCTTACTGATTTTTGATGGCTTCAGTTCTGTGTGACTTAAAAGGCTACTGTAGCAAACCTGTCCATGTTTCTGGAATAGTTTATACAGCAAAGAGTGTGACTTGATTATATACTGGCTGCAAAAAACGTTATGCTTTTCAGCTGGTTGTGCACACTCAAGGAATTCATATGGTGGTTGCAACTGTTTATTAGCGTGCACTTTGATCTGAATTAAATATTAGCTAAATCAAATGGACTTTTAAGAATCTACTAGTATATTGCCACTTGATTTCTTTGGCCCTTCCCACAGGTTAGAAGTTCATTTAGGTCTAGCTTTTTCAAGAAATTTTTCCTCAATAAAATCATTTCAGCTAATTTTTTTTTTTAATGCTAATATAATTTTTTCTCTTACAGAGGAGGCTGAAGAGGTCTTGGTGTCTTCTCAAACAGTAAAAGTCAACTGTAGTTCTTGCAGCGTAGTTGCTGTGAGCAGCATATAATTTGGCAGCAGGCATTTGGAGTAGAAAAATATAATGTAACTGCTGGTCTGCTGGTTGCCAACAGCTCTTGTTTCTCCCATGGAAACAGTCTGTGAGACTTCCAGCAAAAAGTGTAGTAAAGACAATTTGTCCTCTGTGTTCAAATTGATGTGCCAATCCACTTCAGCATTGGTGGTGCAAGTCTAGTAATTTTGGAGAAGGTTAAACCTCCTATCCAGCCCATAAAAATCAATAGGATTTATCT
This sequence comes from Prinia subflava, assembly GCF_021018805.1. NCBI lineage: Eukaryota > Metazoa > Chordata > Aves > Passeriformes > Cisticolidae > Prinia > Prinia subflava. Next base: position 33,665,542 of record NC_086283.1, on the reverse strand, counting down.
AATACTTATGTTCTATTGCTGTAAGTGTTAAGATAATGAGTAGTGGGATTTAATTCTGCACACCCCACCTGATTTCTTTTTTGTGAAGAACTAAGACCATATTTCATGTTTCAGCTGGCAAGAAGGCAGATGAAATTAGCGGAAGTTAGTGATTGACTCCACAGAAAACAAAGTCTAATCCTAGGAGTAGTTCTTTCATTTCAGTAATTCAGAGAACAACTTTCAATGGAAAAAGAGCTATATACAAAAAAGTAAAAAAAAAACAACCTAAAAAAAAAATTAAAATAAACAAACAACAACAACCACCAAACCCCCTCCCCCCCCAAAAAAAACCCCCATAAGAACAACTGTTGTATTACACTGAACCCTGGAAAAGCTTTCGATCATACCATCTGCTTTTCAACTACTGTCAGACGAGGTAGGGCATCTGCTTTTAGAAACTACAAAAATGTCAGACTACCACATAAGCAGAAGCATGCAATTTAGTTATTGGGTCCATCCTGAACTTCTGCTGAGGCATCTTCACATGTGGAAGATGTCTGCAAAGACAAATATTCCTTTTGTTGCTTACATTCAGTAAGCAAACATTTTCTGTTTTATTGAGTGCATACAGTGAAGTCATCTGGTAGATACTAATGCAACTCACTACCAATCTTTTTATTTCCTATCTTCCTTCATATTTTGTGGTTAAAATTGCAGCTACAGAAATAAAATTTTGAATGTTTCTCTTCCCTCTAAAAAGATAAGCTTGTGAAAATATCCGTTTACACTATTAACAGGTGTACTGGGAAATACACACTGAATTGTTATACAGCCTATAAATTTTCTGGATAAGGAAATTGCAGTCAAAGGAGTCCTTGGTGGCACAGCAAAATTCCACATTAGATAATATAAACCAACTTTTGCAATCGGGGAATTGGAAGGGTTCAACGCAGTATATGTACTCCATGATAATGTTCAGAAGCCTTTCTTACTGCCAGACTCTGTCTGAGAAGTCATAATTTCTTTTATCTTTCTTAGAAAATAAAATTATCCTTTCTGTGGCTTCACATGGGGCACAGAGACCCATTCATTACTGCTGTAATATCTCAGAGACGAAGAGCTCTCTGTATGAGATGCAGGGTTTCTGTGGATAAAGCACAAACTGCAAATTTACTGTCCTACAAGAATTTCTCACACTACGTAAACTGCCTTTTCCAAGTATTGCCTATTTAGTCTCACCAGCAAACCAGCTAAGAAACTAATGGTTTGTGGCTATTTTTGTTGCTTGGTCTCTGCATGTTGCCCTGACACTGTCAAGCTCAATACAGAGTAGCCATTCGTCTGCATCATCCATAGCAAAGCAATTTGGGCATCCATGTCCCATAAAACTATTTGAAAACTGTTGCAAAGGAAGATGAGAAATTGAAGTGTAACATGGAGTAACAGTCTCCAGCATCAACACTGTTGCCTCCCAATCAAGTCACAACACTTCCTTCTAAGGTCAGCATTTTCAGTTCAGATTAGAAGACATATGTGTGCATGTAAGTCTGGCAGGCAATATTTTTCAGGGCTGTGACTTGCATGATGCAGTTTTCAGGATATACAGCAATAAGAATGACCATTCTTGTTTTCTTAAAGTAACAGAATATCCATCTCAGTGATGAACTTTCTTCTTAATTTTTGACTTCTGTATTTCAGAAGAATATTTATTATGTCAGTATCATGCAAATACCTCCAAGAACTCTGTCGGTACTAGAAGAGTTGCAGAAATTGAACTCCATTACACTTCATCTACATTTCTTGTCTGAATCAGGGTAATGGAAGACCTTGGATTATACCAATGTTTGAATGAAAATATCTGTCTCAGCAGTTAAAACCATTGCCCTCTTTTTGGGTGATCTCAACAAGTTTCTACATTGCAAGTTTACATGAAATCACATCTCTGTTTAACTTCACAGTCTATTATGTGCACAGGCCAGTGATTTAAGAGACAATGTCTGACTTGTATTACCCTGCTTATATGCTTTGCAACCTACAATTTATATTTACTGATATATCAATGGCTTTAATCACAGAGACTGTTAATTCAGGTAGTGAAATGTCCTAATGTACCAGTATGAAACCCATTGTGTAGGGGAAAAGAAATGGGTTTACTACCTAAACATTTTTGTCATTTATTCCACTGGAAAATATGCATATTCTATTCCATAATGTTGATAGTACTGTAAGACTTAAACTGTATGTGCACATCATAAAATATAAGATTTTTTAAATGGGACAAAGCTGTGAGATATCCATAACCTGTTCTCTCAGTCATTAAGGGTGTCTCAGATGTCCAGTCTGGAAAAAAAGATACCAAGTACTGGGAAAACCAAACATTTACAGTAACTTATGTCAATTGATGACTCAATTGCAGAATTGCTGCCTTTCTTATAAGCACTGATTGTTTTTCTTTCCCCCTGCTTTTTACTGGACATCGAATCTGTGAAAAATAAAACATGAGACGTTGCAGTACTGGCACAGTGAAGAAGGAGCTCTAAAATTTTAAAATTTTGCAGCCAACATTCAAACTTCTCCCCTCATATCTACACCCTCATATTTCCTCATCTGGAATTCTCTTCTGTACTCCTCAAAATAGCAAACTACTTAATTTATTTTTTTCCTTAAACACAATTCTTTCTAACGTTTCTTTTCCTGAATTTCTTCTTATTTGGCCATCCCCCTTCTTCTGCAGTATGACCCACTGACTCACCTGCTCACTTTGATCTTTGTTTTGCCTTCACATCAAGCAGTTTTTCCCCTGTGTTAAATAGTAGTATTCCTTCCAAGAAAAAAGAAGATGCTTTTAACTGACCTTCTTTAATGTTTTGTTTTACCAAACTCTGTTTTTATTTTTGGGGCAATTTTCCTCTGAAATATTTAGGTAGGCCTACCTAAATTATAAATGTCAACATATGCTCTTGAAGCAATTTCCTGTTTTGCTGAACCAAACTGTGTTCTGAAACAGGAGACTTTCAGGTTGCACTCACAACTGTGTCTGTGGTTTTTTAGAAAAGGGAGAGGTTTTATTCTGACTTACGTAACTGAGATGCATAAGAAAAGTTTATATGTCAGAGATGAAATTTAAACACACTAAACTTTTTCTGGAGGTAGATAAAAAAATCACTTCAAATATATTTTAAAGCACCATATAGTTTCTTCTGATGTCATAATGAAAAGATGTTGAGAAAAAATTACATTTCTAAAAGCATGAGTAATTTGCAGCATTCTTAGAATGTTTGTAAAGCAAGCACAGTTGATGCTGTCTTTGCTGTCATCACTGTTGTCGTGGTTTTTTCCTTTGTCTTTAGCTATCCATTTTCTAGTCAGCAGGCACAGGCAATTTGAGGTTTAAAGAATTACTTTTCTTCTTCATCTAATGTCTCTTTCATGACAAAGGGCAAAACATCTTTCTTTGCAGTTGTGCACTTCAATCTCCCTCTGGTTTGGTGATGTTTCCCTCTCCAAACAAATACATGCTAAAAATCTAAGCTTATTTCAGCTCACTCTTCATACTCTGAAGTGGTTAAGGTTGACCATACTGTAAAAATATAAATGTTCACATGTTATAGAATAAATACCAAGTATAGCCTTGTGCTGCATAGCCATTCAAATTTAGTCCTGGCACCTCACAATTACCTCAAACGTAATAAGCTCTTCCATCTCTATGGATTTTTCAGAATAAATTCTAGGGGGGGAAAAGTGCTGTTAGGAGGAAAAGACTCACTTTTTGGCTTGAAAGGCCAAAGGTAAAGGCATGAAAAAAGGCACTGAATATGCTGGTAATAGGAAAGAGTATTTATGATCTGTCACTTTTTTTTTACCAAACACTGCTTTAGACTATTTCAAAACAGGTTTCAGATTCATTTAGTATGGTTTTATGGCTTGGGAAATTTGCAGATGATGATTATTATCTGTTGTTCTTGCATCTCATTCTAGGGGTAAAATCAACTTTTCCCATGTGGAGTACAAACTTGTGCATACTGTCCAATGCATAGCAGCTCATATTAAATGAAGTTAATCATTTATATATCCAGCTAAGCCTGAATATGGGAAGCTGTGACAAAGTTATAATGGCTTAGGAAGCATTCTATATAACAAAAAAAAAAACAAACAAAAAACCCCCAAACAAACAAACAAACAAACAAAAAAAACCAACAAAAACAAAAACACACACAAAAAAACCCAACAACAACAACAAAACACCACCCTCTTGGGCCTTACAACTTGTTAATCTGGGCATTGGCACTGCTTCTGTCTGTCTTCTGCACAAGTCTTGTCCTCTTCACACATGATAGGTCTGCTTCACCTAGATGAGTATAGGACAGGAGTGTGAACATTTATTGAGAGCAAGTTTGAAGAATTCAGGAATTTTTGGTTTAGGACCCATTACAACCTACTGCAACCAGTTCCTTGTCCTCTAAAGTGTCTCAGTGCCATTTCAGGGGTTGTCTCACCTATGACCTATGGAAATGATATTTTTCTTCTGTTTCACAACATCTTCCCTTATCAGCATTTTTTGGAGGTATCCCTGTCTTAGCTGGTCCTTTGATTGGTAGGTGCCACTATGGACTACATATGAACAGCTATAATTTATATGTGTAAGGTGACCCTACATGTACATTCATAGAGAACTTGAGAAATCTCACATGGCAGTGTACTGTCTCTGTCTCTCTTCAGTATGTTTCTGTCTCTTCTGTCTATTCAGTGTATGAATAATTTCTGAAAGTCTGTTTGGTAATCACTGCTCTCAGGTAAAATACTGTTACCTGACTTTGTCTTCAGGTGTCCAATGCAATTATCAGCATGAAGACAGAAAAATAAAAGAATGATTCAAACACGTAAGTCTAAACTGATCCTGATGAGGCAGAAACTATGTACAAGAAAATAAAGAAAAAGTAATCTGTCAAACAAAGATGGAACAGATTATAGACAGAGAACAAAGCAGTTTGAAAACAGGTGCTTTCGGTAGCATCCAAGGTCAGATAATACTTTCCTTCTGCTTCCCCCCAGCACCTTTCAGCCTTCTCCCACCTTGCTTTCTATCCTGATGCTCTCCCTTACTCTGTCTTCTTGGTTTTTACTTGCTTTCTACATGCCCTGCCTGAAAATTAGGTTTCTGCCCTGCTGGACTGTAATTATTGCTGGCAGTTATCACAGTGTGCTGTAATCGTGCTTGCAAAGAAGGTCTGTTTTGGCTCAGTGATTTCCTACCACATTTTCCTAGGCAGAATGAGGATGCAGCTAGTTTATTTTCCTGGAAGTTAATCCTGTTCACATTAAGATACTTAAGTAAAATCTGCAATGAGGTAGAAGGCAGACCTTCCCAGCTTTTTGTTGCCGGGTTTGTTTGTTTGTGGTTGGTTGGTTTGTTGTTTGTGGGGGTAGGTTTAGTGGGGGGCAAAGAGCATGCATCTCTTCCTTCTTTTAAGGGCAAATCTCATGCATTTTACTTAGGCAGGTTTTGTGGCAAGAAATGAGAGGTAGTTTGTTATAGCAAAAGTTTGACTGTCAGGTTCCAAGCATCTCCACCTGAAAGGAGTCCAGCTGCCCCTGGCTTTGAAAGTATCTGCTACTATACTTTGCAAGGAGATCACTATGGGCACACCGAAGGAATTCAAGGCATTTAGCAAGAATCCAGTTGCAAGAATCTGGTTGCTTATCAACTGCATTGCAGATTGCTGGGCAGCCTCTATGGATGATTAATTTGCCTGTTTCAGGTATGTCTTTCTGAAGATCTACCTCTTCAGTGCTGTGCAACACAATTTTGTGTTTGTAAGGAATGGTAACCCCAGCTTCTATTATATTTGCAAAGAAGAGAAAAAAATTTTTTTAAATGCTTTCTTTTGCAAATCACAGTTCCTTACTGAGATGACTCAGAAAATTACCTGAAAAAGTCGTTTCAAGCCTATAAGTAGTGTGAATACTAGGAAAGAAAGGAGAAAATCAGAAAAAGACAGTCCCCAAAATACCCAATGGGGTGGCAGTGGAACAGGAAAAAATATTTTAAAATAATTGAGTTTGACACTAACAATTGAAAATACCAGCTACGCAGAGATAGTAATGTGGTCCTAAATCCTTACAGAAAAATACACAGTACTTGATTTGGGGTTTTTTTTCTTCTTTGGATGCAAATTTTTTTTTGGCCCAAAAGAAATAGCTGACTAAGGTAAATGGTAGTTTTACTCTCTAACAGTTTCATTGTGCTCCTATGAAGAATATGAAACATCTTCATAGCTACAAAGTGAAACAGAACAGCACAGAGAAAGTTTCTTTTTAAACTAATCTTCCCTTTTTCACAGCAATAGAGAAGAATGTCTGGTGGCAGTTTGACTAAACCTGCAACTCTTCCCCACTTTTTTCCTTTTGGTATGCAAGCAAATCCTCAGCATATATTACTTTTTAACACAAGCTTCTTGGGATTTATTATTTTCTGATAAATAGATTCCATATGCACACCTTACTAGGTTGTTCTTCCTTCTGGGTTTTTTTTTTCTGTTAAAGTTGTCCAGAGGGTACAACTCAACAACAGGCTTAAAGAGTCTACAGTAGGTAGGTAAAAAGCTCTTACGCACTTTCTCTTCATTGAAAGAAGAAAGGCTTTTTCTTATTCTTAGCAATGAGTTATTAAATGGGTTTCTAAGTCTTTAATTTTCTGTTGTTTTTGCATCTACCAAGATGGAAAACACTTATCTAGAAAGAGGTAGCAGGGAATAGAGCTTACTGACTCAGATACTTTCCTTTAGCACAGCATGTCTTTTTAGTGCAGTAGCATCTGCATCCCGTTCTAAGAGGGCTCCAGCCAGTGTCCACAGTGTGTTGCTTATCAGTTCTCTTCAGAGATTCACCCACCAATGTACTTGTAAGTAGCACTGCCAGGATGTGAGATACATTAATGGCTCTTGGAGTTATGTGACCATATTGGAAACATAACATTCTTACCTGTTAACTCAGGGGAAAGAAAATATCAGAAGAGGCCTCCAGCAAAACAGACAGGTTTTTAAAGACCTAAAGATATTTCTAAGTGCAAATTCTGTATAAATAATTTAAGATATGTCTACATTTCCTCTTGCCTCTGACTACAGAAACTAAATGTTGCTATGTGTATTTTAAACCTTGTATGCTTCCAGAAAAATGTCTTTTATCAACCTATCAATATCTGGTGACATGAAAAAAAGTCTCTCATGTCAAGGAATAACAGTGAGAGGCATCTATGCTGAAGAAGAGGTGGATGCCATCCAGCTAGCTGCTATGGATGGATAGCTGAAACAGCCTTGTGCCTGCAGATATTTATAATAAAGTGGTTGATACGTACTCAGATTTTCTTGTGTGTTCTGCTTTTCAGCCCAGGCTCCATCCAGACTGTTTATCTGGGGTTGGTTCTGTGTTCTCACTCAATGGGATTAACCTCAGTTACTCAAACTTGCTGAGTATCTGCCTGGACAAAAGTTCAATTACCTCAAACAGGAGGAGTGCCTCCGCCACAGAGAGCAAGCAGCTATGGACAGTGACAGCAAACCTAAACCATAAAAAGAGGCTGGACATACTTGTTTTCTGCCTCCATATATTCAGAAAAGACAGAAGTCCACAGTGCCAGCTCAGTCCACAGCTGAATCTTTCAGGTTCTAAACTCAGAGCATTTTGAAATTAAGTTAGCATTTGGTTGAGAGCCAGATGAACATGAGCCAGCAGTTTGTCCAGGTGGCCAATTAGGCCAACGGCATCCTGATTTATATCAGCAACAGTGTGACCAGCAGAACCAGGGCAGTGACCATCCACTGTGCTCAGCCTGAGGTGAGGATCACTCCCTGAGGCCTTACCTTGAGTCCTGTGTTCTGCTTTGGGCCAGAAGTTGTGTCAGGGGAGGTTGAGGTTGGATATAAGAAGAAAGTTCTTCACTGAGAGGGTGTTTGAGCACGGAAAAGGCTCCCCAGGGGAGTGATCACAGCACCGAGCCTGACAGAGTTCAAGGAGCACTTGGAAAATAAGTTCGAGCACATAGTGTGACTGTTGGGGTGTTCTGTGCAAGGCCAGGAGTTGGACTCAGTGATCCTTGTGGGTCCCTTCCAACTCAGGATATTCTGTCATGCTGTGATTCTGTGATAATGTGATGTGCTGAGACATATCCAGACAAGGGCAGCAGAGCTAGGGAAGGGTCTGGAGCAGGAATCTGATAAGGATCAGCTGGGGGAGCTGAACATATTTAGCCTGGAGCAAAGGAGCCTCAGGGGAGACCTTATCACTCTCTAGAGCTGCCTGAAAGGAGATTGGGGTGAGGCAGGGATTGATTTTTTTCTCCCAGGTAAGAGGTAACAGGACAGGAGGAAACAGCCTGAGGTTGCCCCAGATGCAGGGTTGGATTGGATATTAGGAAACAAATCTTCACTGAAAGGTTTGTCAAGCATGGACCAGGCTGTCCAGGCAAGTGGCTGAGTCACCATTACTGGTATTTAAAAGATGAGTTGATATGGCACATAGTTTAGTGGTGGACTTGGCAGTGCTGTATTAATAATATAACAATATTAATGCTGAACTGGATGATCTTAGAGGTCTTTTCCAAACCAAAAAATTCTATGATTATGAGATTATATGAAGTATCATATTTTTCCTTGGTTCTGTCTGAAATTCTAGTTCAATATCAGACCCCAAAATTATAATTCTAGTGTAAGTGTGAGCAGTCTTTCAATTTCCATCCTTTTTCCCCAATTATTAGTTTTTATTTTACTACTTGAATTATACTAGTCCTCTTTAATAATAAAGCAGTAGTTGCTGTGGAAGGACAGCCTTTTTAGTCTGACGTCACTAATTCACATAATTCCATTTTATTTTTAATATAGAAACATTTTGTTCTTCTGATGGGTTTATTTTTCTAATGCATGCAGAGAAGTGGGTTGAAAAAGAAATTGAAAGTCTAAGGTTGTATATGGTCCAATGTCTGAAAAGTACTTTCTTTAATTTGTGGTGATAAGCTGTTCAACGCTTGCAATTTATATGATTACTTTTTATTAAGCTGGGAGTTCACGGATCATGTGTTTAGTTTGAGATGTTGTTTATTCTTCCTCCAAACTCCATTGTTCAGTATGTTCAGTCTCCAGTGTGCAGACTGCCTCTCCTGAGGCCTTAAAGACAGAGAAGGATGTTTTGCCATTTCGGTCTACCTCTAAGTTCGGTCTACCATGGTCTTCCTGTGGCAGAACAGGAAGAACATCATGACCATGTACAGTAGAGTATCTGATCTCATCCCCTCATATACTGGTTGTGTTTTGAGATGAGACATACATAGAAATGTGTATTTCTATTCACATTACCTGTGGGCAGACAGCCTGCATTGCAGGGAAAGCTTCATTACCAGTCATCAAGGAAATAGAAAAAAGTTTGGAAAATTATCATGAACCATTTCTTTACGAGAAAGTGTTCAAATGCTGGAACAGGCTCCTAGAGAGGTGGTTGATGCTCCATGCTTGTCAGTGTTTAAGAGGCATTTGGATAATACCCTTAATACTGTGTTTTACCTTTTGGCCAGCAGTGGTCAGGTTGATTGTTGAGGGGCTCTTCCAACTGAAATAATCTGTTCTGTTATTATTCTATTCCTATTCTAATTCTATCCTATTCTATTACATTCTGAAGCTGTGGTGTGGGGATAGACATCAAGTAGGTTGCCAGAGACATTTGTATATTCCAGAGACAGAGACAAAACACTTCATTAAAGTAACACATATGCTTTGTATCGAGAAGACTTTGAAGGATCAAATTAAGTCTAGCTTGGAAATAATGTACTTCAGCTGAGGAGGTTGCCTAACATAAGTAATGTCTTACATTTGTTGTTTTAGACATCACCTAACCCAACTGACTAAATGAGCTAAGTTAGTTTTCTATTACTTTATCCAGTTTGCTCTTTAGCCTCTGAGATCCTGTACTACTGTCACTGATGTCAAAGCCTCTGAAACTCCTGGAGCTCTAGGATCAAATGAAAGTAGAATAGGTGCCAAAGGAGGGCTGCACAGGATTTCCTGGGATACTCTCTGCACCACTTTTCAGCTGTCAGACTGAACCTTTTCACTGAAGTTCTGCCTTGTCCTTCAGACTTTGTATGTCTCCTTCTGTGATGGTAGACAGCTCTTGGTGTTCTGATGTTTGTTCTATATCAGGTAGTGCTGCTGTTCAGTGCTACATGATTAGGAATCTAGGAACATGAAAACAGATGCTGTTCAATATGAATGTAAAAAATGCTTACGTAATTCCTAATTAAAGGCGTTACTTATTCTAGAAAAAAGGGAATTGAGGCAGTTTGTACTGACAAAAGAAAAAACAGGTAACAAGTGTTTAGATCAAAATGGTGATATAGTTTTCATGAGTAAAGGAAAGGTACAAATAAAAAGCTGCAATCTCTGTTGCTTCATAAGAAGCAGAGGTTAAAAAAAAAGCTATTGCTATGGCAACAAAAGGAGGAAGGGAATTTACATTTCTGTACGTTTCAATGCAGTCTTAACCAAGAGTGAATCTGGCTAGAAAGAACAGCTGCACATGTATTCATTCTTATTATTTATGAATTGTGTATCTCACTGCCTCAGAACCTATAACTTAGAGTGATAGGTCATTGACCATACATGGCTGAATACATTCCTGGACCTGTTAAAAGCATAATTCTCAGATGATTTATCAAACTCTCTCCTATATAGATTCACAAGGTTGAATAGGTTTCTAATATCACTTGAAAATATTTATTCTGTGACATATGCCATCAATTAGGTCCACACTCATAGTGCACCTAAATCTTCCACATAATCTGTTGGGAACTCTAAGTCTAACTAATACAGGAATATTCTTTCATCTCCAATTTCACCCTGCATGTATCACTGAACACCTTTTTTCCACATGAAGATTAATACACTTTTTATCCTACCAAATTTTATGTCACTAAATATACTATATGTTACTCCTATTTAATAAGCTTCTCATAAAGGAAATAAAGTAAGATTATCTCATAGACGTCAGGACATTTTAAGTTTCAAGTCATGGTGTCCTAATTTAAGCGGTTTTGGGTTTTTTTAATTATCGTGGTATCAATAATGGTATTGTTTATTAATCTTGCAGATCACAGTTTTTCGAATGGGATCAGAAGGACACCAGGATATTGATTTAGCTATCCTGACAGCACTACTAAAAGGTAACAGAGTTAAACTCCACAGTGAGTCTATATCAATCCAGCTTGTGTCTCTAATGTGCTGAAACCTGCATTTATTGACGTATCTATCAAGGTGATGAATCTATACTGTGAAACTGAAGTATGCATCTTGCTCTAACTGCTTTAATCTAATCCAGCTCTTTCTTTAATGTTAAAATAGCTTTAATGTTTAAATAGCTACTGTTTTTCCTTTCTGAATCGTTGTTCTACACAACCACTGCCGTGTCACAAGAAATATCAGTGATGACCCCTACAAGTTACTTGGCGAGTTTAGTATTCCCAGGAAGACAGCCAGAGAACTCAGATTTCCTTGGTAGTTAGAACATCCATTTAGATAAAGCTGGCTCTATTGTCAAGGTAAGATGTTATCTGTAGTCATTCCTAAAAAATTCTGGAAGTAGTGTCAGGTTCTTTTCAGCCTCCACTTGTAGAGTTAAGAATGTAGCTATTGGGATGGTTGGGGTTTTAATCCTAAACTTGGCTGGTTTTTGCATCTTTCTCAGCCATTACATGTTACAGTTCTGGTCCTAAAAGGTTGGCTTTAAATAAAATTGCTTTTGCCACTGTTCATTGTAGACCCTGGTCTATATTAATTAACAAATTGATTGAAAACAAGGATCAAGAATTTCATTCATTGCCAAATTTCTCCTTCTTGTCCCTTGGAAATAATGTAATTTCAGGTTTTATTTTTTATCCTAAATGTAACTGAATCCTTCATTATCCTCAGTGTGACGGTATTCTCTTCACATTTGTTCTTAAGACAATCTCTGAAAGTACTGCTCTTGTTTTCTATTAATAAGGCAAAGAATGTCTTAGAGTTGTGATTCCACTTTTTCCAGATGTGTTTTCAAGATCTATATCCCAACATAGATCCCTGGAGTCTTCTGAAAACTGACTCTTGGAAGCGGAAGAAAATAAATCACAGGCCTGCGAGGGATTGTTTTCTATTTGAAATGTCCTTTTGCAGTATTTACATGAGGAACTGTTTTAGTGGTTGCAATCTCAGTATATGAGCAGTCCTCCCTGATCTGGACTATCCATTTTGCAAGTACCTAAATCAGTGCTGTTGGCCCCTTAGTAAAATAAAATTTCATTTCCTCTTCATGTTAAGGGTGCAAGTCATCATCAGAGACTTTTGTTAGCTCAGGCAGTGCCTAGATCTGTGTAAGTACTTTTGACATCTCCTTTCATGCTTGTCTGAGAATCCTGATTTGAAAATCTGCTGATGGCAGCAACACTTGTTTCTTGCTCAAAAAAAGAGCAGGAGGAAGGAACCCTGTTCCCTCAGGACTTTCTGGTTATGAAGGTATTCAGTGAAGATCAGACTCATCAGGTGCATCTGGTTCATATAAGCCTCCTGATCATAAGGTGCTTAATTGATATAGACAAAGATGAAATCTGTTGTCTCAGCAAAGTCAGTTGTCCTTATTCACACCCTGTCTTTGTACAAGTGTTCTGGCCCACCTTGAAAGAAGTACTGATTTTCTGTAAATATATCTCACTAGCCTGATGGATACTTGGGTTTTTCATCAAAGTCTAAGGTAACAAGAACCCCTTGTCTATTGATTATTAGTAAGTAATTTATTCGTAATAGGTAAAATAAATCAGTTATTTTTTCATGCTGTTGGAATTTTCATGGCATTGGAAACTTATTTGGAAACAAGCATTCCCACAGCTGCTTGTATCTTAAACTAAAGAAAAATAATGATTGTGATAAGTAAAACAAGTAAGGAGATTTGAAGACTGGGTCTGAGTTATCTTGAAATTCTTAAGTTTAATTTTAAGAATTCATCCCTTCCTACTCTCCAGTATTGTGTGAAAAAAGGGGCAGAGCAATGTATGAAACTGGTGAGTGATTAGCAGTAACTTTTTCTCTCTTTTCCTGATGAGGAATTTGCAGCTTCTGATAAAGAGGAGCACATTGTGACCCATCCTACCTTTGTGTAAGTGATTTGGTCAGGGAGGAGGGGGACAAAAGTTTGGAAGCACAAAGCATCACTTCCTATTTGCTGCATAAAATTAGTGATTAACTAATCTCTTTTTAAACCCACACCAGACTTAAGAACTTGGGTTAGCAACTGGCTGCATGGCCAGGCCCAGAGAGTGGTGGTGGACAGTGCTGCATCCAGCTGGGGCCAGTCACCAGTGGTGTTCCTCAGGGGTCTGTGTTGGGGCCAGTTCTGTTCAATATTTTTAGTGATGATATGGATGAGGGTATTGAGTCTTTTATTAGTAAGTTTGCAGACGACACTAAGCTGGGAGCATGTTTTGATCTGTTAGAAGGTAGGAGGGCTCTGCAGAGAGACCTGGAACGGTTGGATGGATGGGCCGAGTCCAATGGGATGAAGTTTAAGAAGTCCAAGTGCTGAGTCCTGCATTTTGGCCACAATAACCGCCTGCAACTTTATAGGTATGGGACAGTGTGTCTGGACAGTGCCCAGGCAGAAAGGGACCTGGGGGTTCTGGTGACAGCAGCTGAACATGAGCCAGCAGTGTGCCCTGGTGGCCAAGAAGGCCAAGGGCATCCTGGCCTGGATCAGGAATAATGTGGCCAGCAGGAGCAGGGAGATCAATCTTCCCTTGTACACAGCATTGGTGAGGCCACACCTTGAGTGCTGTGTCCAGTTCTGGCCACTCAGTTCAAGAAGGACGTTGAGATCCTTGAGCACGTCCAGAGGAGGTAAAAAGGCTGGAGAGGGGCTGGGAACACAAACCCTGTGAGGCACAGCTGGAGGAGCTGGGGTTGTTTAGCCTGGAGAAGAGGGGAGTCAGAGATGACCTTATCACTTTCTACAACTTCCTGAAAGGTGGTTGTAGTCAGGTGGGGGTTGATCTCTTTCTCCAGGCTTCAACTGACAAAATGAGAGGACACAGTCTCAAGCTGCTTTCTCAAGGGAAATATGGGTTGCATATTAGGGAAAAGTCTTTTACAGAAAGAGTGATAAAGTATTCGAAAGATCTGCCAAGGGAAGTGATGGAGTCACCATCCCTGGATGTATTTAAAGAAAGACTGGATGTGACACTCAGTGCCATGGTTTAGCTGAGGTGTTAGAGCTGGGTTGGACTTGATGATCTTGGTGGTCTCTTCCAACCTAATGATTATGTGATTCTGTGATTCAGACACACTGCCAATTCAGGAGCTCTCCTGGACAGCATGTTCCACAAGCCCCAAACCCAGCACCACATATTATTTCTTTGTTTGTTTTCAAAAGTCATTTGTTTAATCTTGTCAGCAAGATCTATCGTTCTTGGAAATGATCTTCAATAAACTACAGAATGGCACCCAAACTAGTTATCAATTTACATTGCATGGATGTCACAACAGCATATGGTTTGGAATTTTTTTTTAACATTGAGAGACACAAATGTGGGAAGTAAATTTCCAAAGGCATGAGTTTATAGCAGGCAAGTTTATCGATACCATTTAACTGTTTGTGCTCACTTAACTTGAACAGTTGGAACTCACACCAAAATGGATTTTGTCTTTTTGCATCTGCTAGCAAAGCAGAAGGCATATGACAGGGAATTTAAAGACAGCATATGGAGATGTTCTAAAAAAATATTTGCTTTGAAGTGGCTTCAGAGATCCTAGTTCACGAAGCTGTTGCAATGTCTGGAGCCAACTAGCACCATCCATGTTTCAGATGGTGCTCCAGAAGCCTCCCAGTGCAATTGTCAGCAATGGGAAAGAAGTGCTGTGTGATATGTGCATACAGTGATATCACTGCCATGTACCCTCTGAGATAAGCCAGATTAGGCTAAAGCAGAGCTGAAGTCTCTGCATACTTTCCAGCCTGTGAGTAACTCATGATTTATGTTCACTGAATAACCATCACGTAGTATCAGATGGTCAAGGATAGTCTGCCTACCATGAAATCACAGACATAAAAAGGTTTCAGAGTTAGGTCAGCTATCTGGTTGCTGCACTCATAGCTGTTTCTGCTATCTGCTTTTATATTGTCAATTGGTTTCCTAATTGCCAGGATGATTCTGTAGCAAATGCTGTGGAAACATAGCCTTTGCACCAAAGAGCTGCCAAAACAGGAGACAGCATCATACCTGCAGAGACACAAAGGAAAAAGTTAATTTGGTTTACTGTTTTCCCTAATCTATTTATTTTCTTTGGGTGTTGATTCAAAGGGGACTGACTGACATGCTTAGGTGCAATGTGGAAATGGGTATCCCACAACAATTTCTGTCTAGGTAGATGTTTCATGTCATTTAATCGTTCCAGATACCTGAGCACCAAGATCATAGGCTATTCCAGGAAAATCCTTTAGGGTTTACATTGCTTTTGTTAGCCAGTATGTAAGACCCTGTAGTAATAAGTATATAAAAGCTCTTCAGTAATCCTGCAAGTGGACAGCACTCATTGTCTGATGTGTACCCTGGCTCACCAAGGAGACAGTGTTGAGTTTATAGTCTCAGGCTTTATCATTGAGGAGTATTACATTTTTGGTCCAAAATACTGAATATGCAATGTGACTTTTTACCTTTTTACATAGGAGAGTCTATGCAAGATATGCAAGAACCTATGCAAATACTCTTGAATGGCAGCCTAAGAACATAAAATTAACATCCGCAGGAACTAACAGCTGTCCCAGCAGTCTATCTATATCCAGTGGTATCTAAACAAAGATAAAATACTGCCAAACAATGTGTTGCATTCCAACTGCAACTTTTCTTCTAGGAGCAGATGAAAGGAAGGGTCACAGGGTGCAGATGCTGTCATAGTTTCAAAACATTATTTTGAGGAACATATCTTACCAGATACCAGATAGCCAGACACCAGAGTACTGAGTAAATATTACAGAGACATTAGTCATATTACCCAGAACATTATTTAATGCAATAAATATGACACGGTAATTAAAATAATACAATGCAATTGGTTATTAACTCTACCTTATTTATTTCCCAAATATGCTTCGGCTTTGATTTGGGCACATTACAGTGACACTCATGAGAGACAGGCATCCCCAGAAAGATCATTTTTGGATTCTTTCTACTGACTCAAGTCCATGCTCTATGGCACTGAATGTAGTCAAAGAAATGATTGAAAGGAGACAGTATCTTCAGAAGGCCGTCTCATGTTTTTTTCTGGGAAGTTTTTCCTATGAGTGGAATCATTCATACTTCTTAATAGTGGGTAGAATTCCACCTAAAATAGCCTGAATGCTTCCTTTTTCATGTGAGGCAAAGGCCATCACTTCTATTGTAGAATAAAATCAATTAAAAGGTATCCATAGCCCACATGCTACTTGGTACAAACATTTATAGTTTTGATTTTCCTTCTCCTCTTAAGTAACATCAATGTTACCCACATTCATCTGAAAACCCCTCAAGGAATATAGGAAAGAGGAGAAGGAAGAAAGAGCTTTCCAGCAAGAAACTATACTGTGGAAGAACCCATCCAATCAAATGCACCAGAGCCCCAGCATGCACACCCATATTGCCCAATCTACACCCTAGCTGATAGACAGCTTCAGACTGGAGTATAACATCCTCTTGAGAAACCACACATTTCCTTTGACTGCCAGATACCTGCACTGCTCTGTGAGACAATGAAATTATCTCACTCATTATGGCGACAAGCACTGAGAAGAACATCAGCTCTGGGACTGTGCATGTACCAACAGGAAAACTTGGCCGCTGCAGGCAGGCTTAAGTACAATGAAGGGAGATGGGAAGGACACAGGCTGGACCATGGCTTATTTTCCCTCTGCTCAGTATTTGAAGCAATGAGCATGCTCAATGAAAACAATTTTGATGAATGAATAAGCAGGCACCACCTCATGCCCCGTGCCAGCTCTTCTTTCCTGTGACCAAATGCACCAGAAGACCCTCTATTCATCCGTCAGCTGAATCTTTCATAAAGCATGAAGAGGCCCAGGACTGCTAGGGTCAGTTGACACAAAGTAAAAAACACTCTGTGCTCTGGCTCAGAAGTTATTCACCTGGAGCCTTGGGATTTAACCTGACTTCTGCCTGAAGTGAGGGCAGTGTAAATAGCTCATTTCCCTTCCCAAGTCCATCTGATTCACTCTTGATCCAAAATGATTTCTAACTACCTGGCATCCCTGGCTACTCATACTGTAGGCTGCAGTAGGAAAGTCAGGATTTGGAGCTCCCTCATCACGTGTGTGAAATGTTGTCAGGCTGTGGGATTCCCATCACTGCCCCCAGGTTTTAGAGTTCACCCATATGCCTCATTCATGGCTCACCAAAAACCTTGCCTGAGCATCTGCTAAAGCTCTCACTTCTCCTACAGGCATATGATTGGGAAGGAGGAGATCTGATGAGAGCATTTCTTGTTTGCTTCAGGAGGGAGGAGAACATTATTTATTCTGTGTGTTTAACTTACACTATCATACTAACTGCAGGTACTTTTTTTTCTGGTTTTGTACATAAATCTTGGGATGTTGAAATGTAGAGACGTTTTTGCCTTTCCCAAAGGTAAATATTTTCTGTTCTTGAATGCTGCGTGTTGCTTGTGTAAGAAACTCTCAGACTTTCAGATGTTGTTGGCATCCCTCCTGTGGTCTCTTGTGAGAGCTTTTGTCTGTGTTGTAGTACATAGCAATGAGAAGTTGTGTCATATGCAAAGGGGCATTCCTGATCCTTCTTAGCCACAGAACTCACAGAAGTATTTTCACTTTTTTTTTTTCCTTCTTCATTTGTTTCGATTCTGTTCTGTTTCTGCATTGTCACCTTTTTATCAGAGCTAACTTCTGTATGAATGTGATTTGGATGATTCACAATCCACCATCTCCCAAACAATTACTGTAGATATCGACAAGTATTTGGCAATGGCAGCTGTAAGCTGTCTTCAAAGTGGAGAGTTATGAAATTAAACTATAAGCTAAGCTCCACTAAGGAGCTTTTATTAAGGTCTTCACAGAGAATTTCAGAAGCCAACTTTATGTTTTCCTTACCTCCAATTTCAGACTCCACTTTCAACTGGAACAGTATGTGGATTTAAATAGTACTGAAATGGGGACAGAAATGCTTTGAAGTAATGAAAAGCTATTATTTATCCTCACTCCATGATACCAGTATAAGAATTAATAAAGGCAAAATAACAGTAGAGGTATGAGGTCTTTAAAAAATAAGCCTTTATACAATCACCTAACTACTGCAAGCAGATATGTAGTTAAAAGTCAAAGGGCTCTTTATTTATTTGGTTGATTAGTCCATTCAGGCCAGTTCTCCCTTTGACATTGAAACACAAATGCTGTTTTATTATTACAAATCAGCTGAGAACCATGAAATATTAAAAAAACACAGCAGGACAGGAATGTCCCACAGTGTCCATTAAAACTGCAGGAAAAAACATACCCTCTCTTCCAAAAGCAAACAGCTCCAAATCCATCTTATTATCTGCATAGTTTCTCATTCAATTTGGATAGATCCTACCTTGACACAGGCTTTAGAGAATGCTTTCTTACATGGGTATTTCATATATGAAGGGAAATTTGTCCCACCAAGACACCTCAGTATAAATAGGGGAGAAATTCCTTCTTATCAAGCTGGAATGTGTAAGATGCCAAAAAATGCACAACTACTGAAATCCGTGGTGTCTGTATGCGTTGAATCTACTTGTAATTGATAGAGGAACATATGTGTGTGTGTGTGTGTGTGTGTGTTGCGATACGTATGGGTGTGTGTTTATTCCTGCAGCTCCATCTGTATCCTGGCTTGTTCTCTTGCTTCCCATTCGATAGGAGAGAAATCAGACTAGTCCACCACAAATTGCCTCTTCTGATATCACCTCTATCTGCTGTATTTTGAAGGGAATATGAGGAAATAATTAATTTTTATAAGACAATCTGAGAACTACAGATCCAGATTTGAGAACAGATTTGTTTGTTTGTTTGTTTTACAGGTGTAATGGAAGGTTTGGTTTTGTTTTAACATAGATCAGTTGCAGAAATGACATGGACATCTGTGAGACTTTTCACAAAGAGGAGTTACCAGGGCATAACGAGCCTAATGTCTTGTTTCTTTTTCCTCCTGCTCTCCTCCCTGCACCCCTGTCTGTATACACAGGAGCTAATGCATCTGCTCCCGACCAGCTGAGCCTAGCACTAGCCTGGAACAGAGTAGACATCGCCCGCAGTCAGATCTTTATTTATGGGCAACAGTGGCCGGTACAGTATATATATATATATATGTATATATACACAGCATCTTCTACTTTGAACTTTGAACCCTCAAGAGTATTAAATCCATTCTGTTTGTGATGGTGGTTTTAGTGTGGTTTAAAATACACTGAGTCCTGCCAAACACACGGTTCCAAATCACAGCTGCTGAAGGCAGGCACAGTTGCAATGAGAGGTTGATGTGTTCTATTGTCCAAGGAAATGGTGACATCTAGCGATGCCTTAGGAGTGGGAAACCATACCTCTGAAAAAACGGGAAGTACCAGATTTATGCTACCAAGCGTGATTCTGCAAGCCGAGGAAAGCAAGTGTACAGCCATGTTTTAGGACTAGGCTATAAGTTTAAGGAAAGTCAAAACTTTTTTCTCTTCAAGCAGCATGCTTTCATATGAAAATACTGAATGTAAGGTGATGATTTGACATAACAAATATGCCATACAAATGTTGGAGGTCAGGTAGACTGCAGGAGCTGATCAGCAGTGTCTCCACGGATGGGCTGTGGCTTCAGACCTCGGACGGTGTTAATTCCCTGCCCACTGTTGCTCTGCGTAGATCTGCCTGCTCTACATCTGCACCTTCCTGTGCTCTAGTTGCTCCCTGGCTGATACTATTCCCAGGGAGCACCAGGGACATGGATTTTGTTCAGGAGTAGTATGGCTGTAAAAAGAGGGGTTATCGAATGCTGTGTCAGGCAGAGGGGGAAGAGTAAACTCCCAGATTGTGATGCAAGTTTTACAGGGACAGAAGTCACACAGGAAAAAAAAAAAAAAGAAGAAGAAAAAAACCCAACAAAATCAGAAGGTCTCGATCTCTACTTGTACAACTTGTATCTCCTTAAAGCCAAACATTCACTCAGAAGTTTAAATTGGACCACAATCGTCATTTCTGTGACGCTTGTTTCATCACTATCATTAAAATTTTACATGCTATCATTACATGAGCATTTACAATCCCCCATGGAAAAATTATAACAATGGGGAAAGCTTCTGTTAAAGTATCCTTGCTTTAAATGTAGCTTTCTGCAGCTTGCTACCCCTAAAATCTAGTACAAAAATCCTTGCCTTTTCAGTCATGGAGTGAACAGGACTATTTATTTTGTCTTTGATATTGGGCATAAGTACTTGTCAAAACATAGGAGGGATTTTAATAGCACTGAACTGTCCTCTTTGTTATCTCTTCATCACCACATCATAGCAAAAATTTGCATAAATTCTGCAAACTGCAATCGTTTTGGAAGCTAAAAGCTGGAAGACATTATCTCATCCTTCTAACTGTGCCCAACCTACAAGAGATAAGGAGAGGTTTTGTGTAAGACCTCTTGCATTTGGATCTTCAAAGAAAATGCAAATTAGGAAGCTATCTCTGTTTCCTGGGTGTTCAAATTTCCCTGAGGCTCCACACCACAAACAGAAGAAAATTATAGAAGGCAGAATTAAAGTGATTTTGTATGCACATAACAAATATATCCAATACAAATAAGATGTTTGACAGGAAAAGAAATAATTATAATAATGACATGGTGAATAAGGTAGAGATGTGATCACCAGTTTACTGGGTTCCAGTTCCTTTATCCTAATCTGTTTTTCCTAGAGTATTTTAACTAGCACTCCAATATTCATTTTGAAAATGCAGCCCTGAATCAGAAAAAGTGTTACAGATTAAAACCATGATTATCCCATTTCAAGGATAGAAGAGCAACCCTCAGAATTTTGTCAGGGTTCCCTGCTTGTGCTGGAGTGACTGAACCAGCTGGATGCAGCCTGCCATGCCCAGGAACAGCTTCAATTAATCACTTGCTTTGCAGGTGGGCTCCCTTGAGCAAGCAATGCTGGATGCACTGGTGTTGGACAGAGTGGATTTTGTGAAATTACTCATAGAAAATGGAGTAAGCATGCATCGTTTTCTCACCATCTCCCGGCTAGAGGAATTGTACAATACGGTAGGGCCAGCCTAAGGCAAATTTTCTGTCTCTATATTCACTGTTCTAGCTCCCACTTGTATTGTAATGGCATGATGATGCACCAGGCAGTCAACACCTGCTGCAGAAATTTTTCATTAGTCCATATTGTCTCTCTTGTTTGTGTCTCATAGAAATGTGACCTGCTGTGTCTTGCCCACATAATCTGCTGTATGGATTTTGTAAGACATGAAATAAGCGTCACACAGTGCCAGCTAATTTCTTGTCATTGTAATTCCAATATGACAAACCTAAGATTTATGCGAGTGGCACTGGCTGGAAAACAGTAACTGGCAAATTAGGATCCAAACAGTGGTGTAGTGTGACTCCTGACAATATGGTTTCAGAAAAATCTTCCAACTCCTAATCAGTCTCTGTTACAATGAAGGACTTCCCCATGCCCCCACTGAGTTCCAAAAATTAGACCTTTGAATTTTATAAACCTGTTTGAAAGTGTTTAATCCTTGCCATTAAAATGAACATAAAACTGCACAAGTTAAGTCTGCTTCTGAATTCTCAAATGCAAAACACATTCCAACATTCACAGTATTATTGCCTACTTAGGTAGAAGTTCAGAAAGTTCAAACTTCTTATGTGTTATGAAAAAAACTTAAAGTTCTGTCTAGTTCTTAGAATTCACAGCTTTGTGTGTTGCAGAAGGCCTGAGATAGGGCTTTTCTTTTCAAAAAGCTTTTTTTCTGCTAGTACTTTTCAAAGCCTTTGCTGTCATAAGCTGGCACACTGGGCTCTTATCTGGAGGTGTTTTCACACTGATGGTGACCAGAAGTCAGTCTTGCAAAATATCAAATATGAAAGGGATTTATTATATTTGGGCAAAGTATAAAGGTATATACAGGTATGTATATGTGTGTGTGTGTGTGTGTGTGTGTGTGTGTGTGTGGTATATATATGGTATATATATGCCACCCTAGAGACAAACTGCCATCTGATCTTTGGTCAGCTTACACTTTGCCTATTGACTAATAACAGAATGCCTGTGAGCTTTATTGTAACATAAGCACTGCAGTTCTTGTACCAAGGCCAGTTTTTACAGGGAATACGTTTGGCGGAAGTCTTCAATTCTACAGCTAAAATAAGGGCTTTTTGAACAAATTTATTGCTGTAGAAATCAGCATACATTTTTTCATGCACAAATTCCAAAAGACCCAGGGTCTGAAATTCCTAAACTACCAATTATACTGTGTGACCACATATACATCCCTGATAGCCTTAGCACCAAAAGAATCACAAGGCCAATTAAAAAATACCATATTTCAGCTTGAGACCTAGGAGTGACCTGTGAAGCTAGTAGACAAGGGAATCAATTTTATGTCAACAAAGAATTTACCCAGCTTTTGCAGGAATATGTTAAGCCTTAGAAATCTATTACCATTTCTGCAATCACCATGCAGGAAGGAGAATAAGAATGTAAGAATATTGCATTTGGTCTTTTTTTTTTCTTTTTTTTTTTTTTTTTTAAACTTTAAAGATTATTACAGAAAGGTAGCTGCCATGGCTTAGAAGATCAAAAATGCTTTTGGTTTAAAAACTACTTGAATGTTAGAAAACAGGTAGAAGGAATACATGGTCTGGTTTTACCACAAAAGGACATTATGGCCAGGGTCATGGGAAGAGCCTGTCCTGGGACCGCTGCTGTTGAGCTTGTTCATGTAAGATCTGAAAAAAGGTACCTACAGAAGAGACAATCATATTTGCAGATAATTTAGAAAATCTGAAGCACCATAAGAAGAATCACAGGTAAGTCTCATCATGCTCAGAGATGGCGTTACGTAAAATTAAGCGTTGGGAAGTGCAGAGCAATGTGTATACGGAAACATCGACTACACTCGTGTAGTCGTCTCATCCATCATCTGCTACAACCAAGAAAACCTCTCATAAAAGTCTCTTAAAATACCAGCAACAGTCAAAAAACAAAGGAGAAATAAAGATGATAGTAGTAGTAGCAGCAGCAGCAGCAGCAGCAGCAGCAGCAGCAGCAGCATCGAAATTGTGGGACTCACCTGCAGAATATTTTTGCAATGACACCTGGAGTCAAAAGAAGATTGGACAAATTCACAGACTGTGCATTTCTGCATTCACATGCATATGCATTCACAGGCAGTGGCTTTCAGATGAGACAGCCTTGATGCAATGCAAGGCTCAGAGTGTGTCTGAGCCACCAGCACTGGAAGCGGAAGTCCTGAGGGCAGGAAGGCTGAGACAATAGAAGCTGGTTTTGCTTCCACCTTCCCCACAGGTTGTGCATGTTGTGCTGTTTTTTCTAAGCCAGGAGCCTAACCTGATACACAGGACTTCAGTTTTCATCCAATGTGGCAGTTCACAGGGTTTTCTTAGGGAAGAGTTTTCTACAAAAACAAAAAAGAGAAACAGGTGAAATAGTGCTCTTGTAATTATTTGGGTGTTTTGTTAATTGATAACATTGTACAATTGAAGTGCTCTCAGCTGCCTGATTTCTAAGCTACCAAGGTGAGAAAGTTATCTCAGCATTTATATTTTGTGCAAACTATTTTGTTCTTCTTCATTTGTCCTTTGCAGAGACATGGACCATCCAACACTCTGCATCATCTAGTCAGGGACGTGAAAAAGGTAAGAGTCCAATAGACGGTAGGTTGAAAATAATGCTGTTGGTTTTCTGTAGCTAAACACAATCTCTGTTTTGCATGAGCTTTAAGTCAGAACCTTCTTCTTCCTGCCAGTACAGAATGCCCTGTTTGTGTGCTCCAAATATGAACTTTTTGCATACAAAGCACAATTAGCAAGTTATTTGGCTTGCTTTCTCTGTGGTTTTAGATGCTTGAGCAATAGTGTGTCTGCTGCCACAATTGTAGGCTCTCACATACTGAGTGGATTTATGCTGTTACTTGTATTTTTCAGTATCTGCAACTGTTGTCAAAGCTACTTTCTGTGTTGCTGGTTTATTTCCAAGCCTGTAAAATAGCTGTTACCCTTGTGCTGTACCCTGGCTTGTTGAAACAGTTCCTCATTCTGTATTGTGTGGTACATTGTAGCCATCATCCTCAGCAGCAATATAAAAGAGTACTGCAACTTTCCCCTGGCCCTTATCAGGCTAAGTTCAAGAATATTGAATTATAAAAATCCATTGGGAGAGCAGGACAGAAATACTGAAAGGTATAGTGGCAAGGAGGAGATACCAAATACCTTTACCAATGTACTCAGGATTAAAAGAGTTACAGCAGCTGAAATGAAAAAAAAAATCCCTTATC
Organism: Prinia subflava; assembly: GCF_021018805.1. NCBI lineage: Eukaryota > Metazoa > Chordata > Aves > Passeriformes > Cisticolidae > Prinia > Prinia subflava. The sequence goes on along the minus strand of NC_086283.1, from coordinate 33,640,972 downwards.
CTTTAAATATATGGATCAAGTAAGGAGATTGAGTCTGCAAATTACCTCATCAGCTTGAATATTGTTCCAAAGCATGTGCAGATTACAACCTTGCATATTATGTAAGTCAGACCTCAAGGGTAGCCGACTTGAGAAAGGATTTCTGTACATGGGACTAGATAGAAAACTGAAAAAGGAGAGGACGCTTTTTCTAAGAGCACAGATTTTAGTGGTTTCTTCTGTCCATGACAGCTGAATAGAATTGAGGTCACCTAAGGGAGGAGAGTAGTAATGTGATATATATCAGCTTTTTATTAAATAATTATACAGAATAATTAGTAGCATGTTTAGGAAAGTTTTGATGGTATTCTTTGGTTATCATGGCATCATCATTGTCCAATTCTGTTTACTGTATTAAGTGAGCACTGAAAAATGTGAAATACCTACAAAAAGAAACAATGCACAAATATTCTTGGATTCAGCAGAATGAAGATAAAATCTATTTAGAGTGGATACTGCTCTTGAAGCCCTAGTTTCCAGAATATTTTTTTACTCAATATGTAGTTATTTATGTGCCTGTAAGAATCTGAAAGAAGCATAATCTGTCTTCTACTTTAAAGTATATACATTTCCAAATGCCTTCTCTTTCCCAGAATCACCTTTCCAAGTCCTTATTTAAAGGCATAGCAAATTGTGTTTGAGTAACTAAATAATATTAATCTCTTTTTTCTGAGCCCCTGATTGAATATGTACTTTTAAAGAAATTCCTGAAAGAAAAGACATCAAAGCAGTCAAAGACATCAAAGTAGTCAAAGATGATAATCTTTACATACTCATGGATGTATGTGGATAGGCATTAAATAAACTTACACTATACATGATGACATTATTTGTTCCACGGTGGCCTCTAGCTATTAGGTGATTGTTATCTTTCCATAAATTTATCTTTCTTTCCTCTGTTGATATCTAAAATCTTCAGTGATACCAACTACATTGAATCAGTCTTATAAGCATAGATGAGAGCTTTGAAAACAGACAGCCTAGTGTGGCTCTTTAGCACCTTCCTGAAAAAAAAATGGACCTCTGGGGCTGTATTTCTCATTTTGTCAGTGAGGAGGAGCAGCCAGAGTTCACAAGGAGAAGTGACAGCTCACCATAATCCTGCCAGCTGAGCAGATCCCTTACCAGTCAACTAAGCCATAAATCAGTCAGTAAATCTGACAACAGTTTAAATGGAAATACCTCCTTGGAAAAAACTTCTTAATGGACACATCACCATTTGACAGTTAGATGGCCCATCATTCATGAAAGACAGACCATGCTGCTGATGCTAGTTTTTTGAGTTCATGTATATTTTGATGCCAGATACCTAATTTCTCGGATTTAGTTACGGCATCACACAATAAAAATACAATAGTATGTAATAAACCACCTTGAAATAATACCTAATCAATATGAAATACACTGTGCATTTACATGTACATCTCAATTTTAAAACCTGCACAATTTAAAAGAGTGGAAGCTAAAAAAATTATTTGCATCTTGATCATTGTGGATTCTCAGATAGAAAATGGATGTTTAAAAATCATAGAAGCAGTAGTTTAGTACTATTGTACTATATAGCTGTATAAAGCAGTAGGAGATTGTTGTTTTGTTTTTGTTTTGTTTTGTTATAGTTTGGATTGGTTTTTTGTTTTGTCTTGTTTTGTTTTGTTCTGGTCTGTTTTGTTTTGTTTTAATGCCTGCTTAATAAAGCATATAATTAGAGCAACAGAAATCATATGATCAGATTGCATTTATGGCAGCCTATAGACACACATGCACACACACATGTGCACAGAGACATATAATACAACAATGTATTTTGCCTTTAGATTTCCAAATAGTGCTGTGAAGCCTAGTCAGCATATTGTAAAGGCCTGGAGACAAAATCTTAAAGAATTTACTGGAATCAAAATGGGCATGAACTTTGCATGTATTAACAAGACAAATTATGTCATAATGACTCCTCCTTAGAGCACCTTTCTGTCCCTGCAGTTCCATAGCTGCCTAGTGGGGCCAACCTGCCTGCATTTTTGGCCTCATTGCTGTTTTGACATCTCCTGTCAAGGGTCCAGAATTTCACATTTAAGTTTGCCTTCCTTCCATAGACCATGCACAGCAATGTACCCAGGCTAAGCAGAAAGAATCAGACAGTGGCTGTGCAGAACACCCTCTCTACAAGTGGAGGTTGCCCTCTACAAATTAAAAAAAAAAAACAAAACACCACACCTTCCCTTACTCAGCTGTCTGACGAAGATCAGTAGAAATTAACAGATGGATTTTTTTTTTTAATAATTATCCAAAACATTGTATGTAATTAACACATCTCAATTCCACTTCAGGGTTATTTACATATCCAGTGTTGGGGGGTTTTTGGACTGCTACTGTATGTCTGTGTTTCCAAAGAACAAACTATCAATATGTATAATTTTGGCACTATTATTCTTTCCTCAGCACACAAACTCAGAGGGTTGATACATGGTGACACAAAAATGCACTTGAACTGAAAAAAGTACTACAACTGACTAGCTACATTTTAAACTTGAAATTTCTTCAGAAGAATAGTACATTAACACTGAAGAGTTTGTCCCAGCATTAAAAGATTCATTGATTATTAACACAATTATTAATTATTGATAGGACAACTATCTTACCTCAAAATCAAACTTTCTCCTCAGTAATTCTTGACCACCTAGACTGAACTAAAATTAGTTCATCCAAATTCTATCCCACTTGCACCACTGTGCTTAATTTTCAAGCATTCTTCACATTGACAGGGTGGTTCAAGCTGTCTGCTGACAGAATAAATGCTTTGGCATGAGTATAACTCTCTCACAAGGATGGTTTAGTTTTATTTATTAGGGCTTCTCACTTTGTAAAAATAATATTTATGAAATGTGGTTTTTGATGTGGATTTGGGAGTTTTCTTTAGTGAAGTATTTCAGTGTTATCTGGGAGATTTAGATGCAAAGTTATTTTACTAGAAATTTTTTAGCTAAATCTTTTATGAAAATTTAGAAATCAGAACTGTATAAAGAAACTCACACTTTGTAAAACGTGTAGCACCCTGATGCCTGTTGTTGTTTCTTAACTGCTCAAATGGTTTTTGCCACTTAGTAATATTTAAAGCATTCAGTTTGAGTGAAGACCTTAAGATAGAAGGAGTCTGTGTAACTACAATCTTGCCTTGGAGCTACAACTCCCATTTCTGTTAAGGCATTCATCCTTGTTCTAGTAGAATTATCATTTTACACATTCTGGAGAGAGAAGAACATTTGGAGGGAAAAAACAACCAAACAAACCTAGCAGAATTTAATTTTTAATTAATTTTTAGGTTTATTTTTTATTTAATTTTAGATGTTATTTTTCTTTAAATTGTTCAGTATAAATATTACCATGTCCAAATTATCTAAGCTAATACACATTCCTGCAAACCATAGTAATTCCCCCACTCATCAAATTAGACAAGATTAGGAAGGTTGCAAAAGGATATGCAACATAAAAAGGACATTACTTAAAAATGGTTGGCATGTCAATTTTTTCCATTAAATTTGCTTGGTTTTCTGTCCCTTTGGATGCCAGCTGATTGTTGGGCATGGTACACAATGAGAGCACAACCTCCCTCTCTCCCTCCTCAAACTTTTTAGCATGCTGCTTGTAACATGGTAGCAGGGCAGGAAATAAGCTCTTCATGGCTGAAGTAGAAAAGGAAGAAGGATCTCTGCATCCGTTTTTTCTTTTCTACAGAACTAATTGTCATCTGCTCTGCATTAGTGTTTCTCTGCTCTAATGTGGCAAGCACGTCTCCAGAGAAGCCAGACAGATATCTCCAGACATGCAGATATATCGAGCAGGACATGATAGTCATAGAATTGCTCCAGGTGAATCACTAACCTTCTAATGAACACATAAAAAGAGCTACAGGCTCACTGTGATCTGTACTGTATATCATTATGGAACATTATTACAGTGTACTGAAAAATTTTGAAGCTAATGTGTGGTTACAATTTGTGGTCCTTCTGCAATATTGAATCTATGAGATAATTTTTTATTAGAGTAATATTCCTTTTTTTTCAAGGCTGCTATTCACAGGACACAGAAGAATAATTTCTCTCACTTTCCACCTTTATTTTGTAGTGATATCTTTTGCACAGTGACATACAGAACAGAGAGGGTTCTGTAAATCTGAAGTGTTTCTTAGTGAGGTCTCTTGAGCCAGGTGATCTATTCACAATTTGCTGAATCATGCCTCCTTTTCTAGTAGGGAATGCTTACTGAAACATGAGCTGTCATCCAGTCAACTCAGAAGCAGTGACTTAGATAAGGAAGCAAACTTTCATTTGGGTTCATTACCTTCCCATTAGTCCTTTCCTCCTGTAAAGGGATCAGAGTTCACCTTGTGTAGTTCCACTGAAGGGAATAGAAGAGCAGGTGTGTCCACACTGGGGTTTTGCTCTTCCGTTGCCAGAGATCCCCAAGAGACTTGACTGGCACATCTGTGAGTGCAAGCCCAGCCTGAAATAATTCAGCACACAAGATGTCCCATTTGGTTTACTGCAACTGGAGAATAGAAATGCCCCATTAACTCAGAACAAATTTGTATGCAGTGAGAGACAATCTGTTACTGAAATCTTTCTTCCCAGTTTTGCAAACAGAAGTTGCAAAAGTACTGGAGAACTCATAACCTTAGTGGTGCCATTTTCAGATTTGAAAGGGAAGAGAAGGAAAATGTCTGCAAGGGAGTTCCCATAAAAACAACAGTAAGATGTGGACATAGTTGGCATACTTTTTCCTTTCAAGTTTAAAGGTACATGCTGAAGACACCATATACATATACATATACATATACATATACATATACATATACATATACATATACATATACATATACATATACATATACATATACATATACATATACATATACACATCTATCTAGATATAGATACATAAAAATACCTAACAGAGGTTAAGAAAGGAAAAGAAATGCAAGGAGCAGTATGTAGGCATCTTTTCCAGGATCCTGCTAATGACCCTTGCCACAAACTCCGTTCATTTCTTGTGAGACAATTCCCATGACTCTTCTGGAAATTACATAACTAGATAATGTGTTTAAAGGGACTTTTACTAAAATATGTAAGAAACTCAGGCAGGGAATATGTAGAAAAATTACTAGGCCTGCAGTTTTCTTCATAAACAAACCCCAAAATAATTAACCATAGATATGTTGTTGATTACAGCTTTCATACATACAGATGCTTCCCACATTGTGGGTGTGAAACTTAAGCAAGCGTGTGTATTCTTTGAAAATAACTCCAAGACTGAATGGTGATAGACTTTTCTTGCCCCTAGCAACTGGTAATAATGATAGTTCATGTACTGTGTAAGTCCTCTAGAGCTGTAACACTAATCTTACCTCCTGCCCTTCCTTTCCTGGAACACGGGAAGGAAACACTGCAGGATGGGAAGGAGCAGGTCCCATGTGAGCAGAAGATTTTGTGTGATGTTACTTCACCATGCCTTGACAGTTCAGATGAGGCAGTCCAGAGAGATGCCAGCAGAGAAGTGAGATGCCAGGACAAGTTGTGGGTTAGAGCTGGTGCAGGAAAAGTGCTATCTTGCAGAACTAGAGTCCAGCAACTGTGCCTGATTTTTCAAGTGTATCGATCCTCATGCTTTTGTTTCTACAGTCATGTTCCTTGTTTCCCCAGCTGAAGAATATGAGTATGTTTACTGACGTTATCTTCTGTTTCTTCCAACAAGTTCTTCACCTTCTTATTTAACTTATGTCTTCTTTCCAAGCGAGAATATCCAGGTTTCGGTTGGATCTATTTTAAGGTGAATTAATTAACCAGCATAATAATATATTCCTGATTTTATCTATTTAATTTGTTTTATTCTAACATAATTTTAAAGTACATTTGATAGTGTCAGTAATAAGCATTTCTTCTTCCACCATCCTTATTTTTATTGCAGGGAAATTTGCCTCCTGATTACCGGATAAGTCTGATTGATATTGGGTTGGTGATAGAGTACCTGATGGGAGGAGCGTATCGCTGCAATTACACCAGAAAGAGGTTCAGAACACTGTACCACAATTTGTTCGGGCCCAAGAGGGTAAGAAACAAGTTTTTTGTCATGCTCTTGACATGGCAGGGATTACCACAGCTTCTTACATGGATCCAGACTGGTGGGGTCCAGTGCACACATTATTCATTCTCCAGATTCATTTCCTTTATGTGCATTGTAGTAATCTCACCATAATGCATCACAAGCCAGACACTGACACAAGCCATGGTTTTATTAATTTAATGAAAAAATTATTGTGTTCTGCTGCCCTGCTGAAAACAGCACATAAAAGAGTCTACTCTGACTCTGAAACCTGTGAGTATTCACAGTTGTTAAAGGATAAATCTTTTGACCTGTACCAGTAATACTATAATTCTAACTGCTGAGTTAGATTTGAAAACTTCTACATCGTTAGATGCATTTCCTGTCTCATGGCTCATCTTCTGATTGTGAGCTGAGGGTTCAGGGCAAAGAAACCCATAATTCAAAACAGTTTTTTTTGATGTGGCTTCAGCAGTCATTGGGTTCATGGCAACACTGTTAAGTATTTTTGTTGTTTCCACATTTGTTAAGTTATGCCACTGTGAATACCAAGTCAGGTCTTTCTAAAACACAAAAGCTGTTTATTGTCATCTATATTGCCATTGACTCAATCCAGCATAAACGTCTGTTCTGCTACTCTCAGTACGATTTGTAGCTCCTTCTTTGTCTAATTTTGCCTCACATTTCAGATTTTAGAAATACACAGCACTGAAAGTATTAATAAGTGGCTATCAGTAGCAACAGCTCTGTGAAATGCTTGCAGACAACTACCTAAAATGGGTTTGTTTCCTTATGCTTTTCCTTATGATTCTTCACATTTGAAAGGAGAGATAGTGATTGTAGCTGGTGGGAGACACTCCCTTAAGAAAAGCATTTGAGCAGTTATTTTACTGATAGTGAACCAACACACAGAGTGGCTCCACAGCAATCAGTGGAAGTGTTCCAGGGCAGTGGCCAAAACATTGAGGTACTCCAGAGAAATCCAGTATTGCCCTATCAATGGTCCCTATCACTTTCTTGCTAGGACAACCCTAACCAGTTGTCATTTGTACCTGAATCCAAATATATCTCTTCTTTTGTGGTTTTGGTGAAATAGTGTCAAACTCAAGTTTGAAATAACTACATATATGTAATTATTTGATTGGTGTATATATGTATATATATACTATTACATTACACTACATTACATATATATTATTGATATTTCCTATATTCTGTGTCTCTCTACATGTACATATGCATATATGTATATGCAAATAGCCATAGTTTTTCATCACTATTCTGTGAGAAATAACATTTTTCTAACTTTTTTTATGTACAGCCAAAAGCCCTGAAGCTGTTGGGAATGGAGGTAGGCAAATCTTTATGTCTTTTACTTCTTTGACAAGAAGGAAAAATCTGTGACAAATGTTAATGTCTTTTCTTTCTTTGACAAATATAAACTATATCCAGATAATGTTTAAATTCACTGTAATGAAAGCATGAATAGTATTTTTCATCCAGAAAATTTGTTTACACGGGGGGCAGATTAAGAAACATTCCTAATAAAAGTCCAGGAGACAGCTATGGAAAAACAGGACTCTGTCCTAACAATGGGATTTTTGGGTTTGTTTGTTTGTTTGTTTAATAAGAATTAAACAAAATGTTCCAGTCTGGCAGGGCAAGCAGAATTTCAGTCAGATACCATCTAACTTAAAAACATGTTCAGAGAAATGAAACATGTACAGAGAATGATGCAGGAAATCTTTACACAGGCCAAAGTCATCTCAGCACTTGGCACTTTTGGCTACCCTGATGCTTCAAGTGGATAGTAGTATTTTGATATTTGTTTATTTTATACAGTCACTTTCATTTTTCCATCCATAGACACAGGACAGAAAGGTCAGCTCATTTGATAAAAGTAAAAGGCTAAAATGGGAAAGAAACTAAAGGTAACAGAAACAACAAAGGGATGGAGAAGGAAGGAATAAACATGCAGAATAGATGTAAAGAAGGGAGATTGCTACCTTTGTAAGGAGATAAAGGGAGAAAACACAAGAGTAAGCATAAAAGGAGTCTTCAGCAGACCAGAAAATTCCTTGGATATGTACTTTCTGGAGGTGGAAAAAGGCAGATGCATTACAGAGATGTTACATTTGCAGTGAGCTCTTAGCTTTATTTTAATGGTGGCTTTTCCAAACTGGTTCTGGATATTGTGTGATTGTACTCTCTGTTATTAGGGAGAAAGAGCAATTCAGAGTGACAGTCCAAGGCTCTGTTTCCCTATTTACTGTCTTAATTACAGTGCATGCACCAATGCCTTTTATTATTGTTTACCTATGTTAAATATTTTGTCCAAGAAATGATGAATGGGCTAGCCTGCAGAAAATGTGTTTGACATCTTAGGTGTTGATTTCAATGAATTGTGTGAATTGATTCAGTTGCTTCACTGATGAAAAAACTTTCTCTTCAATTCCCATAGGATGATGTCCCTTTGCGTCGAGGGAGAAAACCAACAAAGAAAAAAGAAGAAGAAGTTGATATTGATATGGATGACCCTGAGATCAATCACTTTCCCTTCCCATTCCACGAACTGATGGTGTGGGCTGTGCTGATGAAACGTCAGAAGATGGCTCTCTTCTTTTGGCAGCATGGGGAAGAGGCTATGGCTAAAGCACTGGTGGCCTGCAAACTCTGCAAAGCCATGGCCCACGAAGCATCAGAAAATGACATGGTAGATGACATATCCCAAGAGCTGAATCACAATTCCAGGTGAATTTCCTTTCAGTACACTTTCCTGAGAGGGAAAAAAAAAAAAAAAGGAAAAAAAAATTTAGGAAAGAGAGATTTCTAAACAATCTGTCTGCCAGAGCAGCAAAGTTGTTAGCACTATAACTTCTGAAATGAGAAGATGTCAAGAAGACAGTGAAATATCTATATTGCTTATGTGTTCTCCCTGAGGCCCCAAGACTCAGACTGCAACATTTCTCTGTGCTTTGTCAGGATACTCAGTACATACCCATCAGAACAGTTATTGAAATCTTTGTGAGCATAGTATTCAGGTAGAAGTGTTAATTAACCAAGAGGTCATGCTTAGATGAGCAAGGCAAGATACTAGATTCTGTACGAATCTTTCCTGATGTTAAAATTTTAGAAATTTAGGATTTTAGAAGTGATACTGGACAACTGGTCTTCCAGGAGGTTTGACCATGAAGCCACAGGCAAACAGTAGAGAAGCAATCCCTTAAGCTGCAGGTAACTAGAGGATTTCAGTTAGAAAATGTCAGGGAGGTGGGCAGGCAGGTGGGAGCAGACAGCTGGTAGGTGTGGGTGGTCATCACTGCTAAGCTGGGGCACTTATTGATATGCCTAACATTAGCCACTCACACTTGCAGAGTCAACATCACGATTTGCATGATGCAAGGTGATGTGCCCCTTGCAGAGGCTGGCAGTCGCAGAGAGGTGTTTTGAGCACAAGACCATGTGTGCTGAACGGATGTCCCTCTGTTGCAGGGACTTTGGCCAGCTGGCGGTCGAGCTGTTGGACCAGTCGTACAAGCAGGACGAGCAACTGGCAATGAAACTGCTGACCTATGAGCTGAAGAACTGGAGCAATGCCACATGCCTGCAGCTTGCAGTGGCAGCCAAGCACAGGGACTTCATTGCTCACACTTGTAGCCAGATGCTGCTCACTGACATGTGGATGGGCCGTCTCCGCATGAGAAAAAACTCTGGCCTAAAGGTCATTCTTGTTTTAAAATAAAATTAACATTCAGAGGATTCTAATAGATGGTGACAGGGTTCACAACAAATCAGTAATAACTGTCTAAAGTAACCATATTTCAGATGTTTATTTGCAGTGACATTAGGCAGGGTATATTCTTCCTGTGTTCAGCTTTCCAGCTGGGGCTTATCATAAGCCAGAATTCAAAGCACACAGCTTAGATTTTTTTCATTCCCTTTCTTAAAATCCCCTCTGGCATCATTTATCAGAATAAGATTGAGGTAGGAGGTTAGTGTGTCACCCTATCTGTATACCTCAGGAGTTAGTCAAGGGTTTTAAAGATAAATAAAGGAAAAGGAAATGTAAGTGATGTAACTATTTTGAAAGGTGCTGATCTGACAACCTTCCTCAGAACAGGCAAAGTAGGCAGCACTAATTTCCTTGCAAATCTTCCTGATGGTGTCTGAGGGGACTCTTTTAGAGGGTCTGAAGCACAATTCAGTTTTCAAAGCTGTTAAAGCTTTACTTTTACAGCTGACAAAACTGCTAACAATGCACACTGAATTCTGAGATGAATTTGAATTCATGGCATGTTTCACCAAAGCAGTCACCAATTAGACCATACCCAGGATGCCTCTTCATCCCATATCACTGAGAAATATTTCAGTGAAGGGATTCTCTCTTCTGCACTAATTGTCTGTGTGAAAATTGGTAATTACTCAGCTGTGTTGCCATGTGAAAAGATGTTCAGTAATGGCAAGAATGCTTAGGAGTACATGCATTGCTTCCAGACTGGCTCTTCATCCAGTGACAGTGATGAATGAGAACAAGTGGCTGATTGCATTCCTATGCAGGACCTGTGCATACATGTTCTGCTACAGATAGAAAACATTCTCACATTTGGAGACGTTCCTACCTCCTATTTCCTGAGCTCACAGGCCTATTATCCTTCAGATGGACAGCTGCTTTGTTCACTGTTTGGCTTTGCAGATATTCAACCAAAGTACATGGAGGGCAGTGCAGCAACTGATTTCCTACTACATGCATTCCACTTTTCAGCACACATTTCTTAAGCCCTAAAATATTTCAGACCTTTATTTCATAATGCATAACTGAAGGTAACAGGCTGTGTTTCCTTTCAGCTTCTTCTAACACCAGGACCTGGACCTTCTTCTAACACCTTCACAAGGATCCTTTACTCAGTTTCTAGTCTGTATTTTATTTCATTGAAGCACATTAGCAGAACTTGTTTAAAGCTAAAGCAGGCTACAAGCTACATGAAGCATCATGACAAAGAAATGAGTTTGCAAGCATGAGTGATGGTTTATTTCCCAGAACAGCTTTTTCCCTTTGAAAATGACAAATGGTAGGAAGATTAAAAATAATTCTTTAGACTCTTGCTGAGGATGTATGGCACCAATGGAAGGGTTAGGGGCAGCTGTTAATCCTACCTGCTCTTAAAAATAGTCTTTCTGTGAAGCCAGGTCTGCCTGTAACCCTTTCTCCTGCATCTATCATTTCATGGGTGCAGGAGCAGTGCAGGAAGATTTTTCAAGACTGGATACAGTATTTCCTTACACTAACTGCTCCTCGTTGTGTACTTTGGTTTCAACAGCGTACAAGCTGTCTGCTGATGTGATGTGCACAAGCACCCTCCCTAACCTGCCAAGAGGTTAACTGTCTGGTTTCACCCTCATTCAGGGAGAGATTTATAAGAAAATCATTCTCCATCAAACTGCAGCATAACCAGACAAAGTTATTGTGCTTGTGAATACAAAGTTATTGTGCTTTGTATTACTTTGGTATCTATTCAGTTGTACTAATGTTTGAACCCAAGCATTTTTCGTTACTTATATATCCCAACAAAGTAACTTCAGTGGTTTCTACACTCCTGCATCTAAGAGGGAAGGCAGAAAAGAAAGAACTGGCATTAACATGAACATTACACAGCTGCCTGGTTGCTGAAACAAAATCTAAGTGGGCTGCATATCTGTGCTCATCAGCATTTGCTTTGCTGGCTTTGCCTTATCTCCTCAGATCCACACGTAGTTACACTTCTTTGACTACCAGTGTGCATTAAGCATGGACACAAAGAGCTATTGACTTTCTCTGTAGAAATAAATACTCTCTGTGTGTCATTTATGCTGATATTTTGTATTATGTAAAATGCAGACATTTGCAGGCCTGTACACCCACGTGGTCCCACCTACTCTTGACCTTACCTAACATTTTGTAAATATATTCTAGTATGTAGCACTACACGTTGGTGATGCGCAAGCAGATAAAACTTACGAGAGCATTCACAGCAACACTAGTAGAAGTTACATGCTTTAATTCAGTATTCTGGTAACATTATCCCCAATGACAAATACTTTATTGTCATAGAAACTCACATGCACATGTGTCTTTCTTTTCCTAAATCTCCTGAGGGAGTTGTTCCATTTGATGCTAAGTAACCATTATGACCATAATCTGTTTCCTGTGATGATTATTGTTGTCATTATTATTGCTTTAGGTAATTCTAGGGATTCTACTTCCTCCTTCAATCCTCAGCTTGGAGTTCAAGAACAAAGATGATATGCCCTACATGACCCAGGCCAACGAGATCCATCTTCAAGAAAAAGATCCAGAGGAACCAGAGAAGCCAGTGAAAGAAAAAGAAGAGGAAGACATGGAACTCACTGTAAGTGCTCACAATAAATCATCAGCCTCAGTGCTGTCAATTTGTTATTCCTCCCTCTGTAGGCATTGCAGACCATCTGATGGCTAGATATAGCACATGATAGGATACCATTCTTCACACTCCCCTCTCCTCCATGGGACTCAAGCCACACAAGTTGCCATCACTTTGTCTCCATGCTACAGCAGTGCATAGTGAAGCTGTGCTCTAACACCCTCATATTTTGACACAATTTGATGCTACATTGTCTGAACCAAGCAACTTAGATCTTAGAAGCACTCGGTCATGAAAGATGACCTCTCTGGTGGAAAAGGGCTCATCTTTGGTTGGAAATGCCCAAAGATTAATGGAAGCCAGAGATTTTTTTTTTCTTTTAGTTGCCTTCACTTAAAGAGTCAACTAGAAGCTTACTAGAGAGTAAGCAAGTATGCAAACAAGCCAGAAAAATTACAAAACTTAGTCTAAAATTCTTTTGTATTTGTGGTCATTGCCTTTCACACAAACACACAACCAGTTTTTAATCCACTGAAGACATTAGCAATCAGCTAGACAGCTCCACTTCTACAACTCAGCAGGGGAGGGACTTGTCAGTATTAGTAACATAGCCTTTGAGGAATAATTTGCACCACAAAGAATCAGATAGCTAAAGCTCTGAAAACTATGCAAGTCATCTGCCCCCTGTCTCTTGTTCTCACACTTTTTAGTTTGGACAGTTATCATATAGGCTATTACATTAGCCCTTAGTCTAGTTTGGTTTGCATTTGATTGCATTTGATTCACGTGGTGTCTTTGAAAGGTTTAAAACTCAGCTCCATTTGGTCAGGATAGAGGCATTGGTGTAAAAGGGATTTGCCTGGTTAAGTTAAAAAACAAAAGCAAAAACAAAAACAAAAAAACCCAGACTGTTTCCCACAGGCAAACAGCAGGAGCTGCCCACAGGACCCCGACTGCAGGCAGGCAGAAGGACCTGCCTACAGGAGCCAATATGCAGGCAAGCCGAAGGAGCAGCCCACAAGACCAACCTACAGGACCCGTTTGCAGGCAAGAACCTGGCTGTTGGGAAGGACCAGAAGCCAGAATAGCAGCAATAGAGCATTCTCTGCTCATTGGCTATTGATTGCAATTTCCTAACCCTTGGCTTCTGATCCCCTTGTGAAGTGCCTGTTCAAATCAAAGCACTTTGCAAGCTGCCTTTTACCTGGCAATGGGGAGAAAATTGGGGAAGATGTGTTTTCCATTTCACTGTAGTTATCCCAGCTCCTGGTTTCTTGTCTACAATACTGTTTCCTTTTTCCCTTCTGACTCCTGCTGTGAGTGATGTGTGCAGTGGATCTGCTATTCCAGATGAACCTTAGCTGTTTCTCCTCTTCTCCCTTCCAAGTGCTGACAGTCCTATTGCTCTGTTCTGTCAATGACTCTTCCCTTAATTCCTTCAAATTCAGTGTATCACTCTAGTGAAGCTTCAGGCACTTGAAACCTTTTCTATAAAATAATTCTTCCTGTGGAGTCTATTAAGTTTAGAAACAATATCTTTGGTACAGCACAGCTCACTCTGCAGAATACTCTACAGTATTTCTGCATATAGTTGATACTGTACTGTAGAACTTCTAACACAGCTGTTTCACTCAGGTGCCCCTCAGTGGTGAGGAGAGACTAACTGGTAGCAGAGAGATCTTTTCATGTCTATGGTTAGATGCCACAGGCAGTTACATTTTGTCACCTGGCATATTTTAAATACAAGAAAATACTTCAGACTGAAGTTTCATGTTGTTGCAGCCTTAGTCAAATAGTCCAGCATAAAGGTCAGGTTTCTTTTACACTGATCAGACGATGCCTGAAAGATGTTTTGGGAATTGCCTTTGTGAAGTTTCCCCTTAGCCATGGTATCCTTGAATACATTAAGGATACCTTATAAATACTTCAATAAGATTAATAATTTATTTTGCTGGGATATCATAAATGTTTAATCCATTGCTGAACTTAGAATCGATAGATCAGTCACTCATCTAACCTGAGTTTTGTTCAGTGTAAAGATTAACAAAAAAAGTGATGTAAAACCATCATTTTTATCTTAAAGTTCTTTTCTGGCAAATAATATATAATTGAAATAATCTTCCTGATTCTTCTTCTAATCATTCCAAATGAATACTTCTCAAGTCTCTGTATTCATTATGTTACACCCATATTCTCACAACTACAATGAAGACAAAGGGGTCTCATCTAGGCAAGGTCTGTTCATTGATTTCCTGTGTGTCTTGCACTGCTAAGCCCAGGTGACTAAAGACAAACCAAGGAGTCAGTTTCTTCTTCTGTACTGCAATTATACAGAGTTCATGAGGTACGGGGCCACTGTGATCTTTTCCCTATTTTACACCTCGTTTGCACAGAAAAATGGGATCAGCAGACTACAGCAACAGTGAAGTTAAGTCTCCACAAATACATACTTCCATCTGTGTGCAAGTATGTATTTGCTTTATGCTCCTCTTAAAGGGAGGAGTAACTGAACATATGGATATACTATGAAGATGTGTTTATTCACTGTAAACTACTTGTTATTCACACCTGCTTTTAACTTTATAACAGATACATTAGAGTGATAGGCCCACATTTCTTTAACACCTAGATGCTAAGAAACATGCTTGTAACAGCTACTCACAAAAACACATTTGAATACTGCTCTCATCAGTGCCCCTCAGCACCAAGAAATTTACCACAATTTATATATGGAGCAGACAGTCATTAATCCTGAGTTTTAAACACAGAGGAGTAGAAGGACATTAAAGTCTGAAGGCTGGGATATTTTCTATTTGTACAATATCCTAATCGAGGCCTTAATTGCTGAAATTCAGGTCAGTCAGAAACCCCAGAAGTCTACCTTCCTCCCAGAAAAACCCTTATTCTGGAAGCCATAACTAGGGGCATCCTTAACCCTATTCAGTGCCTTATTGTTTGGATAATAGAGCTCCCCAGTAAATGGTTTTATTTCAGAACACAGAATAACTCATCTAAGTCATTTAAAAGGTGTTTCTGTTGTTATTTTATTCATTTTGCTCTGATTTTCCACAATGAATAGGAGGTTTGGACTTCCAAGAACATCACTGAGTTAGTCTGAGAACTTTCCAGCAGCAGCAAAGCTAGTTCTGTTGGTCTCTGGGATCACATAAATTCATATATGTGCTTAGCCTTTTCTCAATGGCAAGAAATAATCACATATTAATCATATCACTAAAAATACAGTTCTTAACACAGTAAAGTCTGAAGATACATGTCCTATTGTCCATTGGCCCAACTCACCCTTTCAGTGGAAGATGACTCTCACAGCATCTCATGTGGCAGCAACAAGGCATCCCTTCAGCCCTTCTGGAAAACAACTGGGAGACACTGCTGGTGGTCTCTATGCAGAAGTGCTGAGCCTTTCCATTAGGAGAGGTTCGTTCTTCCTCCAAGGAGTTTGGAAATCCTCCACACCACCACCACCACACATGCTCTGGCATGGTCTGTGTTCTTTGCCATGCTCAGAAGACAGAATGACTGAGCTCCTGGAACACTTTAGTCCTGTTCTTCTGTGCTCATTGTAACCATCAAGCACATGCAAAATCTAATTTTACATCTGTAAATCAAAGACATTAAAACATTTTTCTACCAGTGTTTCATGGCAGAGAACAGTAATCCTGGAATTACCATGGGGGGCAGCACTTTCACACACAGTGTAGGATCCAGCAGGGTGTCTCTACATAGCTATGTGTCATTTCCACACCAGTTCTCTGTGAACTTGGATAAGTGTCTATATGGCATGTAGATTTCACTGAGGATGAAACTGGAAGAGCCTGTATTCATTCCAGAAAGACTGAAATTCCTATTATTTAATTATAAAACATATAAGCATAGTGTAGGATTGTTAACATATATTAATGCAAAAATGTACAACCCAAAACTCCTCCCTGATAGTTCATTATCAACAAACAGTCCTCAGTTGGCCCAACAACAGCAATAACAAAAAAGCAAAAAACAAAAAACAAGACAAAACCAAACCAAACCAAACAAAACAAAACAAAACAAAAACCACCACCCAACCAGATTAATAAAATCTCCCTCTAAAAACTATGCAGACATCAATCCCTTCCGGCTAAAATGATGCAGCTGTACTGTACTTCACAATGAAGTTGAGCTGCTGTCGAGCTTACCTTGCATGACTCATGGTGAATCATGGACAAAATCATGTATTAGAGAAAGAGATGCCGCCCACACAGAGCAGTGTGTTGAGTTGTTCCCACCCTACTGCATCCCACTCCAAGGAAAACATTTGCTCACATTTGGCACTGCAATTATTCTGTTAACACAGTTACTTAAGTTATTTCTGAATGTTTCTAATGGGGAAGCTTTTCAGTTTGTTAGTACTGAGGTATAATTAAGAGTCAGGAACATCAGGTCAAACCTAATCCCTAGCCATCGCAGAGAAATTCCCCATCTGTAGTGTGGGGGAGGGGAGAAGGTAGTATTATATGATAGAATTAATTAAAAAATATTTATAAGGAGATAAAATTATGGCATTGTTATCAAGAAGAAAGCAGTAGCTAACAGGAAATCAGAATTCATAAGCATAATTATTCATATTCATATTCAAATTCATATTTCCAGATATTGAAAGAGCATTATGATAAAAACATTCTAAAGTCAGATTTCATTGAGAATTAAGTCTGTCCCAGAATTTGTAAATTTTTAAAATTGTGAAGGATTTGAACTCTGTAAAATAATCCCTTTCACTAAAACATAGCATTGCTCATTTGTTAAAGCAGGCAGCATTCATTTTCAGTCTGCTGCAAAATTCCTGAGCACCAGAGGACAGCAGAGACAAAGCCTTGGGAAAAGCTATAGAAAACACTGTAGCTTCAGATGGCAGTTTTCCCAGAAAAGCATCAGTAAGTAGAGAGAAGCAAACAAATTAGCACCTTCTCGGGCTATACTGTTCCCAAAGCATTCAGAAAGCATTCAGATCATATTCAATTTTTTTTCCAAAAAAAATCCCAATCAAAGATATGGATCAAAGGATCTCTTTGATTTTGTGGAGTTCAGGTAATGATATCTTTTGTAGAGGTTGGGTAATTTCTGCTACTGTTGTTATATTCAGTAAGTCTCATAACCATAAAAACCCTTCTCCTCTGCTTAACAGCCACTTTGTCTTCTTTTTATATAAAAATCTTGATGGGCTTCTGAGGTGTTTTATGTGCTCTGTGAGACCCAACAGGAGGTACATTTACATTTTTAATAGATAATGTTTTATCTATATTTATGGAAATTAAATTAAAAATCTTCAGCCATTAAAGCTAAAGGAAATAAGTTAAGTTGGTCAAATCAGGCTTTAGTTTATGAGATAGTCCCAGGTTAGTTTCAGTCCAGTACACTTCTGTCCTGAGTCTTTGTTGTATTTTATTGAAAATGTGCACAGCAGCATTTGTGTGTTTTGAGATTCAAGAATATAAGGGTCCTCAAGTAACGTAACAATACTACAGGAAAAACTAACTGCATAAATGAAATTAAAGAGAAGAAGCCATATGGGACCAAGCACAATCCTCATAATGTTACAAATATCTAAACTGACTGAAAAAAAAATTATCATTACTAAATTATTATTATTTTTCCTGTGAAATTACTATTTCACAGGAAAAAGACCTATGAGTAACTCCACATGAGGCTGGAAAAAAGGAAGAAAAGGTTAGATTGTGATTCTTACTTTAAAATATGTGAGAAGTGCATCACCAGTTCCCGCAGGGCTCTAGAACATGATCAGATAGCTCACTTGAAACTAATCAGTTAAGTATGTGCCGTAGGTCCTGTTGAATCGGAGAGCATAGATACAGAGACAAGAAGGATCTTGTTATAGAAAGACCATATGTCTGGCATCTAATTGTTCCCTTTGTTTTCCACCATTTAAGTTGCAGATGAGGACAACCCTATCTTCATGGTTGGTGAAAGTTTGCTTCAGTAAACATAAAAGCACAAGGGTGCCTTTATGTACTTGTAGGAAACATTATAGAAGCATTGAAACAAATGCATCATCATGCAGTCCCTGCATACTTAGATTTGTCTCAATTCCTGCAAATATTTCATGTGCAGGGTGCTGCATTCCAGAGATGCGTCCACAAACTAAATAGTAAGAACTTGCAAGGGGTACAGTGAGCTAAAATCTAGTCTTAGTTTACTGTTCACTAAATAATTGTTTCAGAATGAACATTTAATAGGTCACATTACACTTCAAATACAAAGGAATTCCTTTTAAGCACTAAGTTTAGTGATTGTAGTTTAGTCCTTCCACTTCTCTGCAGCTGACGATGAAAATTAAGGGTAAACAAACAACATATTACCTTCTTTTGACTGTTAGGTTTGCACTCACAGCTGAGGACTTATGTTTCTTGAGCTCGGTGTAGCTTCTCAGTGGGTGTGAATTACAATGGTCAATCAGCCTAGCAAAGGCAATGCATGAGCAGTCTGGAACTTCACTGTGGAAGAAGCTACAATCATGTACATGGATATTTCAATTCAATGCCTTTCAGCTGCAGTGAGCTTTCATCCATGTAAGCTTCACTATGGGATCATGGCCTAGGACAGGTCCAGTGATTAATTTAAAAAGTGCCACTCTCTTCTTTGCTTCTAGTTCAGTGACTACCAACTCATCTTTTCCCCTGTTGTTCCCTCTCAATTTCAGCCTTATGAACTTCTCCTTGTTTAAAACTTAAATTTACCTGTTCTCTGTTTGCATCTGTTTATTGTATAGAAGTACACCACAAAAAGCTGTCAGGTAAAAGTGTTTCTGTCCGTGCAGCAAAAAGGAAAAATATTCTCCACAGCTTTTTTTTTTTTGTTCACTAGTCAGGAGTTTCACTCTCAGGCAGAGGGTTGAGGCTAAAGGTATATTTTTTCATTTTCAAAGTATCAAACAGAAGCCTTCCTCCAAAAAAAGATAATTTGAAAGCAAAGCATTTTATGCCTAGCTATGATGGCCTGGTTTTATCTAGAGATCAAGAGCAGTTTCCTACTGACATTTTAAAAAAGAGTGTAATTTTTCTTTCACAAAGAAAGAAACACAAATATATCATTTCTTGTAGGCAATGCTGGGACGGGGGAATGGAGAGGCCTCAAGAAAGAAAGAGGATGAGGAAGTTCAGAGCAGGCACAGAATGATCCCCATTGGAAGAAAGATTTACGAGTTCTACAATGCTCCCATCGTGAAATTTTGGTTTTACACCGTAAGAAATCTTTCCTGTCATATTAATAATGTTGTAGTAATTACAAATACTGAAATTGGACTAAGGTCATCTTTTGTGTTTCATTGATGTCTACATTTATATGTATCGAAGGGTGTACACATAAATAGTTCAATAAAAATAATTGGTGGAAGTCTGCAAAACCTTTGCAAAACTTTCAATGACTTTTAAAGATTACTATTTCGTTCAGGAAGTTAATGGCTAACATTTGAATGATTGTGTATGTTTTTCTTTAAATAAAATGGTAAGGGACAGTTTGATATAGTGTCCCCAAGGAATTCTCTATAGGAGGATTCAAAACAGGATCGCTTCCAGTTGTAAGTTCAGTGGGAAGCTGGTCTGAGGCAAAATATGAATTCTCTAATAACTGATGAAAAAAAGACAAAGCACTTCTTTCCTTGGAACATTCTTATTTTTTTCTGTTTTGACTGGTCTGCAGAGTGTCTCTCAGAGAAAATATAAGTACCCACAGGATATCAAAGACATGATTGACAGCCAATGTACATTTTTCAGGAACAAATTAGGTTAAATTAGTATATTCCCCATGTGTTAGAAAGAAATGGACCTTCCAAAAGGAGCAGAAAAAAAAATATGCCATGTATTTCAATTACAGTAAAACAGTACCAAAAACTTCCCAGGGTTTTCTCACAGCTAAATTAATGACTGGTATATTAAAGTTACTATGTGAATAAAAACCTTTTGAAAATTAGTCCTCAAGAGTAGATATTAATTATTCATTATCAAGCTGGAAGTAGGGATTAGAAAGGATGCCATTAAGCTCTCTTCTGTATCAAGTGCTTATATTTTTATTCAAAACTTGGATGATGGACTAGAGATTAGATATTATTTTATTTGTTATTTAGTTATTATTAGTTATTTAGCAAATTGCACTAGAATGTAGAAGGATAAGACTGAAAAGATCACAGAAAATAATCTCAGTCTTCTTGGCTGGAATATTCCATTTCAGTTCAGTTTCTGGATTATGTGACAAGTGTGGACTGGTTTGAAAGACCCCCAAAAATAAGAATGTTTTAACAGGTTTTTAGAGTTTGACTTAAGGGGAGAGATTAAGGAAGTGAGAATGTTTTCTCAGTTAAAAAAAAAAAAAAAAAAAAAAAAAAAAAAAAAAAAAAAAAAAAAAAAAAAAGGTATGCAGAAGGAACATAAAAGTTTTCAAATATGTGTAAGTACCTCCAAATCCTTGCTGAATAGGACAAAAAATAGCACAGAGACAGTTCTGGGTAAGAACATAGGAAATAGTTTATAACCACTCCAAGAAGTACTGTCATGAACTGTGTGAGGACATGCTAGGTTTTCCATTATTAGTGATTTCTAAACATTCTTATGAAGACATACATCCATTATGGTACATTGGAATTAATACTGCCTTAGCCCAATGGAACTGGCTGGATGGTTTCAGGTATTTTTTTCTCACTCATATTTTCCATCACTCTGCTGAAAGCACAGCAAGTCACAAAGAACGGATTCTTCTGCAAGTGACTTCTTGTAAGAAAAATTGCCATGCAGACATTGAGAGCAACTCACATCAATCAAGTCTTAACTATGGCGGAGGCTGTGGACGAGCAGATAGTTTAACATCTTGGAGTAACTTATTGCCCAGCTCAGTGGCCACTGAGCATTAATCAAGTCCATAAGTCCAGAAACTACTCATAAGCAGCCTAGTCTCATTATCAATTGCAGCATGTATTATGCACAAACAGAATGGTCTTTATAATGCAAATGGAAAGAAGCATCCTGGCTTTCCCTGTTAGTTCAATTTTTAAATGGGAGAGAGAAATCAATATTGCATTTCCATTTAGCCTTGTTCCTACAGTTTTATGTCCTGAGGCAGGTCTCAATCAAGGTCATTTATTAAAACAGGATCTTGGATACACTGAGCCTGGAGAGCAAGTTAAGATGAATTCTGGCTGCCATGCTTGACCTGTTGTGTATATTGAGAACTCCTGGAGACTAAAAGCAAAACAAGTTTCAGAGAAGGGTTAAAATTGCACAACCTATCACAATTTTGCAAATACACAGGCACAAATACTATTCATGGATTTCAAAAGAAATCTTTCAAATTTTAGATTCCACAGTCCATGAAATTGACTGTGGAATGCAAAAGAAATGCATGTAAAAGGTCCTACAGCTATTGTATACTACTTAAAAAAACTTGAATATTCTGCACTTACCTATCTCTATTACTATGTAGCTGTATTCACCTTCACTCTTCAAATACACAAGAATGAGTTAAATGAGATATTTGAGTAAGTAACATTTGGCTTAGCAGACACTAGACAACTTTTTCTCAAAAAAATCTTGAAACAAACCAAAAAAAAAAAGAAAAAGAAGAAAAGAAAAAAAAACCACAAAAACAAAACCAAAGACACCACCTAAAAACCAACACAAACAGACCAACAAACAACTTTCTCTGTAGACTTGCAGCAATTCCAAAATTCAGCTACTCTGTTCTGTTTTGTTACATTGGAAACCGTGATGCAAATGTTTCATCCCACAGATTGCTTGGGCAGAAGAGGATGATCTTCTCCTACTGTTGCCTACTCCCACTGTCCTAATATCAAAAGTGGAAAACTCTTGCAACACTGTTAAAATAGTAAAATAATAAGTAGACCTTTATTGGAAACTTCCAGGTATCCTGGTGGTGATGTGCTCACATGGCATCAGATTTCTACAGTTTTTACAAGTTTAACAAATTAGCATAAGTAACAAATATTGCCCAATTAGAAGAGCAGTTTGTTAGGTTATTTTCCCTGGGTACTGTCCCACTGGAGTTGGCCAAGGCTTCTTTGCCCCGTTTCATATTGTGGCTCCTCAGATTCTGATTGGAAAACAGAAGCCTGCTCCTTGTCAGGCTTCTTCTGAAGAATAAGACTAAACAGTATTTCAGGAATGTTAGAAGGTTGACTGACTACTCTAAAATCTAAGAGAAAGAGTAGCAAAAATACTGGGAATTATATAACTATTTAATAGTAGTCTTAAAAGCTACAAATATATGAAAAATACATAAAAACCAAAAATTTTAGGCATCTCTACAACTGACATTAACTGAGATATTAGCAGGAAGTAAGAGGCCATGTTTCTACCTCTTCTGAGGAGGAAAGCTGCAGAGGAATTGAGCCTTGAGTAAAAGTCACTTTCTAAACATCAAAAGAGCTTTGCCCTAAGTTTTGCATTTTGGGACCACTTCAGTTTATTATCATTTAATTATTGCAATCAATCAGAAAAGAGGAAGGTGATCTCCTTGAGGCAATAACCTGTTGGTACAATTTCCAGGTTTGTCCTCTACCACAATGAGTTTTCCAGTATTTTCTGTAGAATGGGACTGTATCCATAGAAGGACCAGGTGCAATCCATTCTTGAAACTTATTAGTAGGCAGTTCTTTCCATAGTTTCTTCCAGTACTGCCCTCAAAGGTGACAATGGCAGCTCCTAGCTCTTTGTCAAGTCAGGTAAAAGCAAGAAAAAACTGGTTCTAGCTACCTCTGTTGTAGCACTTTTAAAGAACCTTGAGTACTAGCATGAACGGCTAAACTGAAGTTTGACCTCAGTGTTGGATCAGTGTAGCCTCCTGGAAAGTGAGAGCAAATTAGCAGTGTGGGGAGGGAGAAAAAGGGTGTCATTCACTATCTTATTTCTTGGGTTAAAGTGGGGCTTATTTCTTGGGTTAAAGTGGAGACATTTCAGTATAATTTTACTCACAAATGAAGATTCTTTTGTCAAGCAAAATAATTTTGCAGTTTTGAGTAAGTTTGAATTGACATAAAGAAACCCACCAAAACAAAGAAAACACCCCAGCATTTCAAAAGAAAACCAGGAATAAGCGAAACCCCCCAGTTACAGTTAGCTTCTTGTAGTTTCTGTCACTTTTGTAACCTCAGTGTCCTTATTCTTTTGCTCTTCTGACTGCAAATGCTCACCAAAGGCTTGCTCACCAAACGCTTGCTGAAGCAGATCGAAATAGATTTCCTGATATTTAGTAATCAATAAGGTCCAAGAGGAGTTTTAAGTAATAGTACCACCTGGCTTTTTGCTCTATATTAGAAGGTCCTATTTCCACTAGGGAGGTGTATATCAGCTGTGCGTGCCCAGACAGAGGTTCTCCTGACTCTAGTGTCATCCAGAGCAGCCTGCAGACATGTGCATTGCAATCCATCATCCCTCACAAACTGAAAGACAGATGAGATCGTTTCCTCCTCTGTTTTATGCAGGCCAGAACTAGTGCTTCACCTGTCTGGTTCCTCTATACTGATAGTTATGGCCAACAGAAAAAAATCTCTTGAATGTCCTCAGCCAGCAACTGGAATAAAATCCAAAATCCTATAGCTTTTACAAAGAGTGGAACTGGTGCTCTCTAACCAATACAACAGGACTATAAACTCTATTCTGTGATGTGCAGAACATAGAAATAAACCAACCTAAATGTCTCAAGGCCCACTGTGGTTGTTTCAATTTACATCCCATGTAGTGAATAACAGTGAATAACAGACATTTGAGAGATGAAAACTGAATTCAAATATAGATGTTTTTATTATAGCTTTCTGTCACAATGACTAAATGTTCATGCACAGAACTGAGTCATTTTTTCTCTGACTTATATTTAGCCTTAGGATGCATTTTCTTATAGGACTGCTGTTTGAAAGGCAAAGTAGACGGGCAGTTCCACAAACCAGAGTGGAATCCTTGCTATAGCCCATGGTCCAGCATGACTGGAGCTTTTCTGAACTTTATGAACTTGATGATGCAATTTGCCTGACCAGGCTTTTTAAATTTGATTACATTTTATTCCATTCAGCATGCAGAAAAACAAAGAAAAATAAACTAAAAACAGAACTCACACTTTCCTCTGGATCAAAAATTAACCAGGAAGGTGAATATATTAGGAAGGAAAAAAAAACATTCACACTTAAAAATTTGCAAAAAATATAAGGCAAATGAATAGATGGTTATGTCCAGCTCCTTGCTGCAGCAGTGTTTTGGGGAGGAAACATGTTATAGGTTAAGTCAGTACTACACTGGGTAAGAAGACCTCTAATAATGCCTAAAATCTGGACTCAGAATGCCAGACTCAGCCCATATGAGGTGAATGGGGGGGGGGGGGGGGCGGAACACAAAGGAAGAGTGTTAGAGGACTAAATGCTTTTAGAAGCCAATGATTAAGAAATCTTCACATAGCTTACTTAATTGGGTAGTTGACACAGTGGTATTAGAATTGCCATCACTGTGGGTTGATCCAAGAGAACTGCATTAATAAAGTTTTCTTGAGGAGATAGATGTAATTGGACATACATGCATGTATTTTGCAGATTCCATAGAGTATGTGATTTAATGTGAGCTTTATCAGACATCCCAGGACAGTTTTATTGTTCTTTTGTCTGTGAAAACCTGGTAGAATCAGAAATATCAAGTCATATACAAGAGACTAGACTCAGTTGTATAGATAGTGATAATTGATACTAATTTTTTTTCTTTACAGCTGGCCTACATAGGCTACTTGATGCTGTTCAACTACATTGTGTTGGTGAAGATGGATCGCTGGCCATCTATTCAGGAGTGGATTGTCATATCATATATTTTCACCCTGGGAATAGAGAAGATGAGAGAGGTAAAGTCTCCCCAACCAAAAAAGAATAAAAAAAAGGAATAAGCATGGGTTTTGAGATTTTTTTTTTCATTTTAATGTCTGTTTTTATTATTTTTCTCAAGGTACATTTTTATGAATGATCTTATTATAAAATTGCCTCTTTTTTCAGAAAGGTAGATAAATTCTTACTAAAAAGCAGGAAAAAATATCCATCTTCTCTAATTTTAACACCAGCAGTTTCTTTTATTTCTTCTTTTTCTTTCTCTCTCTTTCTTTCTCTCTCTCTTTCTTTCTATCTTTCTCTCTTCATTTCTTTCCTTCTTTCCTTCTGTCCTTTTTTCCTTCTTTCTTTCTTTCCTTCTTTCCTTTTTCTTCTCCCACAAAATTTCTGTGTTCAAATTTCTCTGTGATGCTTATTTAATAACATTCACAAGTACAAGGTGATTTTATGACAAATCTTAAAGGTCAGCTAAATTCCTTAAAATGTGACTCTTGAAATTTTTTATTAATTTGTCAAGCAATATTCACAAAGCAGACACATAGAGCAGAGACAGAGCATTTAAGGTGGCACTCAGTGTATAAAATGAGTGAAGTGGTTCTGTTAACACTGCCCCACATGTCTCTCCCACCTAATGCTGTCCTCTTTCACTTAGTCAAAGGTGCATTTGTTCCACAGTGACACCAGAGGCCCAATTCAGCCCTAATGTGACTGAATGTGAGTCCCATTGACCTCAGCTGAAATAGCACATTTGTACCCCTGGGCTGAATCTGTTACCAGTCGTGTTTGTACACTCTGAAGTCAGTGTTCCAGAGGACTAGATTAAAAATGGACTTTTAACACTTAGGCTTCAAAGACAGGTTTCTGACACTGTATGGTAAATGCTACGTTGTAAATAAAAAGAACAGTGGAAAAAACACTACTTCAGTGGCCTGTGAATACATGTCACTAAGCAGAAGAGAAAGATAAGCAGTGGCAGTAGCCACACAAGGACTCTGCAACACTGATGGAGGCAATGCACTGCTGGCTCAGCAGTTGGGATGCTGCAGACAGGAGTTGTATGAGCTGGTTTTTGTCTAATCATTCACCCCAAACTGTCCTTTGCACAAAAGTTTACCAAGAATTTTTGTCACAATTGATTTCTAAGCAGATGTTGGAATTGTTCACAGATCAGCCTAAAATTAATTCCAAAAACAAATTACAAGAATTACATTCATCTTTTTTGAGGAACTGTGTGAGTTTGCTCAAGTGTTCTTGGGCTAAATATAGAAAATTAAAATCAACAGCTTGCTAACTCACTAAAAGGTAGGACTTACTCATGGAGGTCCCTTGAATAATACTTTTAAGAGAAGTTTGGGAAAACCATCAAGTTTCACTAGTTATCTTGCTAGGAGAATGACAATAAATTCATAAGGTAAGATTATTTATTTTTGTGACTTATTGTAGGCTGTGGAACTTAATTTCCAAAAACAGGCCCAAGTAGTATCTATATCTCTCTGTATTAAATTTCTGATGCAGAGATTTAGAATTATAAAATATTTCTTGGTCATTTGATACACATTTTAATATAACTTTTGTTAAATCTTCAGCTTCTTTATATGTGAATTTTCTGATTAAAAATATCTTTCTGTATTTTATCCTCTGTTCCAAGATTCTAAGTAGGGTTAATACCTCTGAAGAACAGAAATACATACACATATTTCTTCTGATTTTGTGAGAATTTTAGACTGAGTGATCACTTTGTCCTTTAAAGTATCTAGCACGTAGACACATTTTAAGAATGGTTGAAATTCAAGATTTTGGGGGGGAAAAAACTGAGAGTGTCTGAGATATTTGGATGATAAGCATCTATCAGCTTTGCTTTTAGCCTGTGTATGATGTCTGTTTACTAGAGATTTCTTCAACCTTAAGACTGCTCAGTTCCTCTCTATCTCCTCTATCCTTCAGATCCTGATGTCAGAGCCCGGGAAACTGCCGCAAAAGGTGAAAGTTTGGCTCCAGGAGTACTGGAATGTTACTGACCTCATCGCTATCCTCCTGTTCTCTGTTGGGATGGTTCTCCGTCTGCAAGACCTGCCTCTCCGGAGCGACGGGCGCGTGATCTACTGCGTCAACATCATTTACTGGTACATCCGGCTGCTGGACATCTTCGGCGTGAACAAGTACCTGGGGCCCTACGTCATGATGATTGGGAAAATGGTAAGAGGAGCTGGCAAACCTCCTCTGTTTGACAGCATGTGCTTGGCTCAGTGTCCTTAGCCAATGACATTGCTTCATATTTACTTTTTTTTTTTTTTACACATTATTGTTTTCGTGTAGGCTAGAAATCAGTGCTTTTTTGAATCAAAACCTCCAGGATCAAGGATTATATTTTTCCTGTTCTGTTAGATGGTGTATCATTTGTCTTTCTCTGAGATCACTCTTCAACAGCAAAGCCACCCTACACCCCTCTGTGCCTCGCTTGCAGAAAGTGCAAAGGAGATTTGGTGATTATAAAGGAAGGTGATTTGATAAGGTAAAAAAAATATATATTCAGGTGTGTAATAGCCGGAGACTCTCAGTGTGTTGTAATAGTCATGTTATGTTCAAAACTATAATGGTTACAGTTAAGACTGACCCTTCTATAGTTTGATCTACATCCACATGCTCCTCCATAATTTAAGCTCAGATGTGTCCTTGTGAGATGAGAAATCCATTTGCTAAGTGCAACCTCTTTGCCCTGAGTACACAAATTGTACACTCTGTAGCAGAAATATTAACAGTTTGTGTAACAGTAAATTAATGCACGAGGAAATCAAGAGTCATCTGCTTCCACATGCTTGACTTCTGATTATTCAATTTTTAATTTTCATCTTTCAATTGAAATGTTGCAATTAAGCAGCATTTTCCTTGTTTTACTTAAAGAAAATTGCTGGATTTATAGACACACGTGCAGCCCCTTGAAGCTGGCTGTAAGTAAAAAAAGTAAACTGAATATTAACTCCTGTAGATGAAATACTACTGCTGTCTGTTAGCTATGTGACAATAATTAGCAAGTCCAAACAGCCTGTCTGTTGTATTTGTCTTATGATGGTCCTTAAATAAAAGCTTCATCCATCCTGTCCGTCATAAGAAGAGGAGATACGTATGAGTGCATAGACTACAATATCTCCTTGATATTACATTAGTCACAACAGGCTCAGTGAGCAGGTGTAAAACTAAAATGCAAAATATACATCCAGTTACCCAACAGGGAACCATTGTCTTATCTCCTCAGTTTATGAGGTTTGTACTGCAAGTCCACAGTGGTGGGTTTGACAAAGAAAGAACAGCTTAGGGGGGAAAAAATGAGGGAGGGAGATTGAGGGAAAACATGAAAGTGATAGTTGAGTTCTTATGTCCTGGAGAAGGGATTTGAAGTGCCCTTCCTTCAAGAAAGCCTGTAGGAGGTTGACATGGGATTTTGCAGAGCTCCTGAGTGAAATACTCAACAGTTCTTGCTGGAAGTTACTGTAAAAGGGCAGCAGGACCAGAGAAAGAAATACAGATCAAAGGGAAAACACTGCCTTAGCAGGTTTTTTTCTGTTGCACTTGGACTCTCTTTCTGCCAGTGGATCTGGTGGTCATTGGGATTTACGAAATACACAATGTACAAAACTTCTGAAAAACAACTACCCTTCTGCTCTGCTTTTTGCAGCTACATGCACTAAAAGTTTCAGAACTGTGGTGCTAACACAGGCACTGTGAGCAACAATTAAATAATAGAGGGGCCATGTATAATAAACTTCTAGCAGTCAGTGTTACAGGTGGCTTATAGGAGCCCAACTCCATCAGCAGCATAAAGAGTGATTTATTTTTCTTCTAGGTCACACAGAAAGGAACTGATTGAAATTAATAACATTTTCATTCATTTGTCACTTTCACTTGTGTACGAGAAATCAAACCTCACTCCACTTTATGTGGAAAACAAATACAAGAAAATCACTAGTTTCTGTGGGCTCGGTACCTGCATTAAAGGGTGTTGAATTTAGCCACCAAATTGTTCAGAAGCTCTGGGCAGCTGTGAAAGGAGGCAAAAAGGCAAATTCTATTTTGTGCCTTCCTTTTGCTTGGTTTTCATCATCTGTCCAACTTTCCTTGCACTTTCAGCCACTCTGACTCATCCATTTTGCCCACATGTGCAATGCTCAGCCGGTTCGAGCTACAGAGATCAGACTCTCACATCTATTTTCTGACCAGCTTACTCTCTTGTGCAACTCATGACCAACTCATGCACTCCCTGGGAGCTGCACCTGCTTACTCCAGGCTGCTCCATGGGCTCTCGTGTATTCTTGTTTAAATCATGTGTCTCTCTACCTCCTTGCATTCTGTCTTCCACATGGTGTTGGAATTTCTGTTCACCACTATGAAAAACATCAAGTTGGCTATACATATTTCTACAAAGTACATCACAACTACTGAGGTCCTCAACAGACTGTTTTTAATGCCAGGGACCTTTTTCTTGGGTTTCTATTGTAAGTTTTAGACTTAGGAGGAAAAGGATGGCTTTTTCTATCTTTCCAGTACTGAGGGCCTTTCTATCATCTACCTCTATACTGCAGTCAACAAAATAGGTGTAAGTTTTACCTCTGGCCACTCTGAACAAATATGCAAGTGAAATTAAGCAAGGAGCAGGAATGGGCTTGAGTGGTTTAAATGCAATAGGTTAAGCAAAGATGAAGATACAAGGAGGAAGCTGAATGGCCAAGCTTATTATTTCAATAACACAATATGCTTGTGTTTTTCTGATTTCTCCACAGTGATAGATTTAATTTCCTTTAGGAAATTTCACGAATGAAATTAAATGACTGTGGCATGTCAAGAGAGTCAGAGGTATATCAATTCCTTTAATGTGTGGAAATATCTGAATTTTCTTAGCCTTTCTGCAAATACAGAAATCAAAATACAGCCAACTTCTTCATGAAATTGTACCCCCAAAAAACTGTTTTATCACTTTTTTAATGTGATTAATGAGTTCTTCAGAATGATTGAAATAGCCATTGCCTTGCTAAAACAGCAGTTATCATTTGACACCACAGGCCAAAGGACCTGATATAATGCTCATTAAAGTCAGTGGAAACTGGTCCATATATTTTCTTTAATTTAGACAAGTTACTGAGAGTTTTGAAGACACCCAACTGAAGGAGGAGAAAACTAATGTGCATCTTGAATAGAGAACAGCACTAAAAATTTTATGTCTTGCAACATGAGTTTTGCAAACAAAACTTGTGTGATTCCTGATCAAAAACAATTGAAGCATTAAAGACATCGTCTTAAATTGCCTCAAAATACTCAGCTTGTTTATTTGTTTGCATGACACTTTAAAATAGTTATTACATTACATCATATCAGGTTATATATTGCCATCTGGAACAAAGTTTGATCAGACAAAAAAAGGAGGAATGAGGTTTCACTTCTAGGTTTTTTCCCTAAAAGCAGCGAGAAGTAAACATTATTATTCAGCTTTCCCATTTCAGGATGCTTTCTGAAGTAGAATGATCTGGAATTCCTCTTCTTGAGGGAATATTTTTTTGAGAGAGATTAATGCCCTGAATTAAATAGGAATTATGATGATTGACTTCACTGGGTTTTAATTATTTAAAGCATTTCCTTTCCTCTCTCATGTCCCCAAGGTTTTTTTCTTTCTTTCTTGCCTTTTTAATGAACCTCAAGGCTTTTTTTTTCCCTGCTTTTTTTTCACTAGTCCTCAGTTCCTTCTTCTCATTTTCCTGATCCTTTCTCATCTGGCCGCAGCTCAGCAGGTGCCCTTTCTCCTACAGCCTCTCTCACTAAACATGAGTATACCTTTTTCTCTTTGCTACCCTGTAACACTCTCTTCTCTGGTGCATACTTTCCCAGTGTTACTTTGACCTCAGGTTGCTTTAAAATTGAAGAACCCCTGCAGCAGTGCCAGATGCATCTGCTGCAAGTAGGTCCCTCTTCCAGCATTTCCTGTCATGAGCAGCCCTGCCCTTGGGCTGCCACAGGTGCCCCGTGGAGCCATAAGGCCACCAGCTGAGATGCAGGTTGTTTCACACCTCTCTTGCAAGGAAGGCTGAATTCAGTTGAGCCAGAAAATGCAGAGACTGGAGGGAATAACACTCGTAACGTTTAGAAGATTCTTCACTTGGTTTTTGGCTAGGGACAAAAGTTATGTCCAGAACTGTGAAAAACGTCTGAGTTGTAGCAATTCTAAGGATCTGGCAAGTTTGTAAGTTTTAAAGGGATCTCACCAGGGACTTTACACGACTCCCAATTTTTTTCACATTCACTTTGGGTTATCTCTGCTGTACCTGCCTGATGCCCATTGTTCTGCTCCCTTGAGGGCCTTTTCTAGAACAGTGATGCTTCTAATCTTCAGATCTATTCAGCGTCTTGTAGGATTGCTGTCTCACGTTTTTCAGAAACATTTTGAATGGGTGGGTACAGTTTGCAAGCACTAGTTAGTCCTGGGCATGTGCTAATGAGGCCCTCAACAGTGGAGAAGAACAAAGTTCGCTGTCTGTTATCTGATTGGGTTTTATTTAATACGGCATTTGTCAGACTCCCCCACCAAGCGGATTTTTAGACCAGCTAGTACCACAGCTTTCCTTTCTCGCGCGTTACCATCATGGTGTCCCTTATGCTGCAGTAACAGGCTGTTCTGCCACTCGTATGTTAGTTGCAGCTCCCTTTGCTCCAAGATAATGACTACCAGTGAATAAAATTATCCATGTCAGTCCTTTTGCTTATGTACAGTTGCCACTTGGTGCCTGTAAACGATAGATCATCTCATGACCCTTCCCAGACCAGGCTGCTGATTCCAGTGAACCTGTGTATCCTTGTTGATGCAGCTGATGTGACCAGACAGTACTTTGTGTTTTCAAGCCTCTTCATAACATTTGAATTGTTCTTAAAAGTGACACTGGGTAAAACCAAGGGCACAATAATACCACTTCACTTCTTTGAAAAATAAAATTTTATGTGTAAATGAGAACAGTTTTCAAAATCCAGTTTGAAAGTTCTGTTTCTAAGATTCACAGACTTTTTCTTTTTTTGCAGCACATAATAATAGCAATATGGACAAATAAGTTTCTCTAATTCTTGCCCTTTCTCTCTCTCTTTCTCTCCTTTTTCCTGTCATTACATTCAGATGATAGACATGATGTACTTTGTCATCATCATGTTGGTGGTTCTGATGAGCTTTGGTGTGGCAAGACAGGCAATTCTCTTCCCCAATGAGGAGCCTTCATGGAAGCTGGCGAAAAACATTTTTTACATGCCTTACTGGATGATCTATGGGGAAGTGTTTGCAGACCAGATAGACCGTAAGCAAGTTTATGATTCTCATACTCCAAAGTCAGGTATCCAGCTTTGATCAGATGATGTCCAATTAGATCATGTGTGTTTGCTCAATAAATGGCTCTGGATACAGGAACTTCTTCAACACAGAGAATGGTTGCATAAGTTTTTTTCAGCTAATATTGGGGTGTCAGTTTCAGAACATGCTTCTCTCATCACTTGACAATCATTTAACTGAAAATCTGTAATGCTAAATTATCTTGCATACAGGGAAGGTTATAAATGTGTTCTTTTTACTAGATTGGTGGCAAGAATCCCCTTCCAAGTATCCAATATGAATTTAGGGGTATACCTGGGACACAAAAAGTTACTTCTTTTTTTCTCATCCCTTGGTTTATTTTCTAACTTCATATTAAGCATCACATCTCATAATTGAGGGTTAGACCTTTTAGTTCCTGTATTTCATGGGGATCTAATCCAATGAGTTTTCTTTTCTCTGTTACCTTCTCAGTGCCACACTTAAGCTAAAACCTGTGATGCAATTCTTTGGGTCTAATAATTAGATCCATTTTTAGAATATTGCTGCATTTATTTTTAGAAGGCAAGACTGTGCTCACACCATTGCAAACAGGAAAAGAGCCAGTATGAAATATATTATGTCCTCAGGATTCGTTGGGTAGGTGATCAGGAAAATGCTGGTTTTCTGTTTAGAATAAATCTTGTGGTGCCATGGTTTGATTAATTTCTTTGCTCTACAACCAAATGAGAGAGCTGGTCATGGAAACAATGCAGTAGATGACCGAACTAAGAATCATAAACAACGTCATCTTTTGCAACTGCTGTCATATAACTGATGTCATTCCTACTGAACTATGTGTAGGTCTTGGCAGCATTTGGAAGTCAGTGCCTTTTCCAATGGCAGATGGCTTCCATTAAAGCTCTGTTTAGGATATTTCATTTTATTCTATGTACCATCTTAGGAAAAGGCAGTATGTTCAAAATCTGATTGCTGTTTGTTCTGTATTGACAGCGTTTGAATTTTAAAAAATAGTTTATTTTTCCTGAGCTGATTAAAAGTAGTAAAGGTATCTATATCACAAATAATGCCCCCAACTGAATATAGTTTCAGATGGATAGATGTATACATATCCCATGGTAGATATTTCACCAGTTTCATGTTAACTTCTTCTTCCTGGCTAGCACAGAATCCTTACTGTGGATACAGATGAAACCTCCTTTTTATCTTTGCTTCCCTAATTGGTTTTCAGAGGCAGCATGGCATGCAAGGAAGTAAACAAATACACATAATCACAAAATTTGTGACTATGTTTCACTTTTTACCCAAGTCCCTTGTTTTTATCCTTTCCCTTTTATTTTTAAAAATACAACAGTTACAAAAGCATAATAGTTGAGGATATAAAACTTTGTCTTGCTCTGAAACCATATTTAGATGGCTAAAGGTTTGTACCATTAAATTATAACTTCCTTCTACAACAGTCTGTCCCTCTACAAGTGGTCATTTATTGATTTTGTGCTAATGAACAACCATTGTGCAACAAACATGGCAATTGGCTGAATAAAGTGTTTTGTTTTCTTTAAATGAAGGTCTGATTACAGTTTAGAATCCATAAACCTAAGCAACTGAAGGGTGTTTAAGTATGAAAACAGGGGGGCAGGCTGCACACCCTTGCATGAGGATTTGTGTTATTTAGATGCACAACATTTAAATCATGCAAAAATATGCAAAGTAATTATTTCTAAAGCTTAAGGGAAGCAAAATTCCTGGTGAATTAAACTCCAGCTTTAAATATAGACATATGGTTTTTCTGCCTGTGTCAAGAAAACTTGGAGCTGCAGCAAAAGTGACGTCAAAATGAAAAGCAGCACCTACTTCCTCCTTCCTGAGAGGCAGGTGATGCAGGGAATTAGAATCTGCCATTCTTCCAGCACAAAGTATGTACTGTATTGCATGTCTGATGCTCAGTTGTCTCAAAAATGTTATCTGTGGAATAGACTGGGAGCACAAGCAATAGTTGGTGATGATGTTACACACAATTGCAATGAGCTGAGGGACACCCAGAAGGTTTTATTAGTATACTCACATTTTTTCACTATTTAAACATTTGCCATTATTTGTATTTTCCACGTTGTTTTAAGGTAAATAAGCCACTGTGCTCATGTTAAAGTGCTACAGTGTTTGTACTTTCTCAAATAAGATAAGCATGTTCTAAAGTTGTTCAGCTACATCTAAACTGCAATTTAGCTTTATGGCTTAGATCACGTTCTTTTTTAATCAGTATTATTTTAACAAAAAAAAAATGGTTACATTGTGATTTAATTTATATTTGGGTGTTTAATATTGCTACATCACTAGCAGGCTTGAGTTTCAGCAAGTGTGCCGATCATGAAAAGGCATGTTGATTTGAGCCACACTCCTGGAAGTCATTCTGGGATCTGAGAAATGTACAAAAAAAAGTAGGCTTCTCTAACTTTCCTAATTTCCCTTTTTTTAAGAAAAAGTATTTTTATCTATTTAATTAATTATTTTTATTTTATTAGTGAGGCATGCCATTAAGGCTGACCAGATACAATATCTGGACCCATCTCATTAGCTGGCAGCCTTTTCATCCAGTCAATCTATTCTGATTTTCATTTCAACACACTGCTAATTGCCTTGCTCAAAACCAGTGCATATTTAAATTTTTACCCTTAATTTCTGTATTCATATCAATTGTAACAAATAACACTGAATGGCCATTGCTGGCAATTGAGACATCTTGAGTTCCTGGTGCTCTTTCAGTCCCAGCAACCAATTAAGTCCACAGCCCAGCTCCATATGGGTTTGGGGAATGGGGAACTAGAAAACACAGACTTTACTATCACAGTGCAATCATAATGGTCTTCCTATAGGCGTTTGAGCAGGAAATGAGTAGAATATTATCTATAAACAAAGGAGGTGCAATTACGATTAATTAGACCATATTGTTCCCAACTATATCCAGCTGTTCATGTAATTCTTCTTAGCTGATCTGGCATGCACAGAAGGTTACACATGCCATGTTGTCTATTCAGAATGTTTTAGCAATTACATGAAACAGTCTTTGGAAATATGTAAAGATCAAGGAATAGTCAAGCTGCTTCAAGAAAAAGTCTAACCAGCCAAAATATCAGTCCAAGGGAAACATTAATAATGACTGAAACCGCCTTGAGTTACTGAGTTTTGACTTGGGCCTAGAAAACCCCAGTTAGCAACTATTGGGCATCAGAAAAAGGCTTAGACCAGAGAATTGAAAGCAGGTAGTAAGCTAATCAAATTCATGAATTATTTAAAGATCGGGAAATGAAAAATTCATATATTTTAGTAAAGGAATAATAATAAGAGCTTAATAAATTGAAAAAATATTAGACTGATATCAATGATATAGCTGTGTAAAGATATATTATTATCCACTGATAGCAGTGTCTCACTTTAAGGCTGTCTTTCCTAATCCATCTGAGCCTTGTGCTGCCCAATGGGATCCATAGGGCAACAGCCAGCCATGTAATTGCTTTAGTGAATGCCTGTCCAGAAGTGGATGTCCCACAAACACTGTAAAATCTCTTCCTCAGTTCACCACACATTGGCAC
Organism: Prinia subflava; assembly: GCF_021018805.1. Lineage (NCBI taxonomy): Eukaryota > Metazoa > Chordata > Aves > Passeriformes > Cisticolidae > Prinia > Prinia subflava. Next base: position 33,604,669 of record NC_086283.1, on the reverse strand, counting down.
TTGTGCTGGCAGCTTTAGCCAGGAAAATTCATTAACACAGTTCTCACCTGTAAAAAACTTTATTTGCCTCTTACTAAACGATCTGCTCCTCCAGAATACTATGGATACAGAATGATATAAGAAATACTGAAGAGGAAAGGTAGTTTGTTGGTAAAAACCATGTAGATAGAAGTAATAAATACCAGCTTGAGAAATGGCAGTCATCTGTAGAAAATGAACATCAGAGCTCACATTTTCCTGTATTCAGAAGGCTTAAGCAACTGAACTTGCTGTTAGTCAACATGGCTTTTGGGAAGTTTTTCAGATTTTCCTGGTATCTCAGGTCGGATTTCCATCTGGATTTCCTTACCAGCTGACCAGCTGACAGTACTTCACATGCCATCTGGAATCTGAAGATCAGTCTGAGTTGTGTTTGTTTCTTGTGTCTATTTCTGTATTGGAAAAACCTACCTAGTTTAAGAGAAAAAGATGAAACCTCCTTCTCTTTGGAGGAATATCAAGTAACCAGAATGCAATCATTTCAGAAGATGAGAAGCCATTATACACAGGTTTTAACTATTCAATGAACTTCAGAGGAAACTATAATTAGTACAAAAAACTTTTAAAAAATCCTTTAGTTTTTTTAATCTGTTAGATTATTTTAAGTTTTATAATTCTTGAAAATTTCTTAGTAAAAATGAAAATTATATACTAAACTCTTTATGACCTTACAGGTTGCATGCTTTTCATGACTCGATAGGAACTTCCTATGAGACCTGTCATTTGCATGGACCATTCTGGAATTAGAACAAACAGAGCAGCTGTGTACAAAACAGAATAAATCATACCTGTTATGATACAATGTAATAATTTTAACGTTGTTAAACAAAGGTAGTGGATAAGATTTTTGCACAGACTACAAACAATTTTGAAAGTCTCTCTGGGCTGGATTGGAACAGTATTCCCATATCTAGCTTTCCTGATGTTGTAATTTGGATTCTATTTGGTTGGCTGTTTTTAATAGGGGAAGGAGGAGAGTAGGAGGAGGAAGAAAGCAGTAGAGTGAACAAGAAAAATGCGGGAATTTACTATAAATTATTATTAAAATACCAGCAGAATGAAGAGACCCTTCAAAGTCACATTTAATGTGGCCTGGGGCAAGAAGGCCTGGGGCTGTAGTTAAGAACACTTTCTTGAAGTAATGAGACACAGTTCAACTCCCTGGATATTTCTGCTAATGAAAAGAGTAATTCTGTGAAATTCTGGGTTCACAGATTTTAGTATTTTCTCCACCAGTGAAGAAGAGAACAAGTTTAGGAAAGGCACTTAGTATTTTGGGGTTTTTTGGGGGGAGATTTTCGGTATTTACCAGCCTGGTAAACTGGTAAGGTTGCTTAGACGTTTGATTCAGAAATTATAAAATACTTTCACATCCTTTGGGTTCATTGTGGGTCAAAATTGGAAGGTTCCTATATACTCATAAATAGGACAATGAAAGTACATTAAAAATATTTAGACTTGAATTAAAAAAAAAAAGGGGGGTGTTATTTGGTTGCATTTATTTGCTTCCACTTTATTTAGGACTGTGAACATGGGAAAACATTCCTCTATTTCTTGTGATTTCAAACAAATCAGCTTGTATTGTAAAAGTGGTATCCATTTTTATAGGAGAAGTTTTCATCAAAGGCAAAAGCTATTCCATGGCAGAGCTGTTCAATTATGCACTTTTGTCTCTTCATTATTTATTTCCCACACCTACTTTGGAAGGATGCAGCTAGGGGAACAGTCATGATGCAGAAACTCACAAGCATCCTTTGCCAAGCCCTCCAACCAACACACAGTAAAAGTGAGCAGTGCCCATGTCATGACAGTAATTACAGCAGAGAAACTAATTCTTCCTGAGCTCTGCCTCCACATTAGGCCTGAAACGTCATAGAGGCTTGAATTACTGTTGGGTTTTTTGCAACTATTTCCTGGACAGGAAAGAGGAAGGGTTAGGTATGTAGCAGGAAAGGCCCATCAGGAAACTGTAAGTGGGACTCGGGAAGGAAAAATAAGCATGGAAAGAGATAGTGAAAAAGGAAACAAGGGATGCAAAAAGTATGTACATCTACAGGTGTCAGGATGCAACATTTGAAAGCTGAGTGGATTCATATAATTGAAATTAAAACTCCAACCATTTACTGTTTTCTAAAGCCTAAGCTCTGGACTGAATTGTAACAGTGTCTGAACTGCATCCAATGGCCTGTAGGTATCGGAGTTCCTGGCTTTTTCAGTTACCTGAGATTGGCATGTTGTTATGCTAACAGAATTTGCTTCAGTAAAGCATTTTGCTAGATTTAAGTATTCTGTGGTTTGTGTTAGAGCAAGGCTATAATGTAAAACAGATGAGTCAAGTTTGCATACATGTTAATATTAACATGCTTTGAAATATATTACAAGATATTACTATTTGTATTACAAAAATTACTTAATTTCTCCAAAAATTATTAAAATGTTCTAATGATGTTACACATGAGGAGCAGCACAGATTCCTCAGGGCTGAGGTAGAGCACACACCTTTATTTAACAGTGGGGGAAAAAATCTTTGAAAATAACTGTTACAGTTTAAAGATAAAACATGTTCAATGATGTGCTATGGAACACAGATTTCTGCATTTTTGGACACACATCATACTTTTGCTTATGCAGCTGAAGATGTGACAATTAAGAGGTGGCTCAGCTCTCCAAAATAAGGCAAGAAATGGGTATTCCTGTGTTATTTAAAAACTGTACCCACAACAGAACATGCAAAAGAGAAAAACTTCTGCAAGGCTTCAGGACAAGCTGAACCACAACAGGTATATAGCATAGACTGTGGGAACATGTCTGCATAGGAAATCTAATTTGGCCATCACTGAGAGGCATAAACCAGTAGAGATTACCCAGTTGTAAGCAAGTAGAGCTGGAAAAATATTTTTTGTCTTCTTAACCTTTTTTTCCCAGATTAAATTTTGTGTGTTTAAAAAAAAATATAGAGCTGGAACCAGGGCTTGAGCAGAGTTTTTGATCTCATTTATCTAAGGTTTGAAAAAAGCTTTTCAAAATTTTTCTCATGACTTGAAAAGATATTGTTTGTTCTGTTTTCAGCACAAAAAATAACAACAGGTTTCATCAACTGATACTGTGATTGTTCCATCTCTGGTAAAATCATGATGAGTTTTGGTACTTTGTTGTATTGGACTTTGTTCATCTGACTCAATATATGAGCAAGTTGATGTTTCCACACAAACAGATGTAAGTTTCACATTGAGTGCTGATAGCAAGAGGTACTGAGCGGTGCTTCACCCAGTTTCTGCTGGGTGAAGGCCAAAAGCAGAGAGCCCTGCACTCACAGCAACTCCCTGTGGGTATTTTGAACGTCTAAATGGAACCACTGCATGGAGCAGTGTGGAAATAGTAGTGCCTTAAAATGATCTGCAAAGTGATGCTTACTGAGAAATGAAGAATTGCATAATCTCAGTCTGCTGCACTAATAAAATTTGTTTTTATAAATAGGAAGGACTGGTAACGCCATGTGTCCAAATATAATGGAGCTTCTGGTAAAAAGCAGTGTTGCTTGTATTTGACTTTGTAATTTCTTTTTTGGTGAGTTGAATATTTGTGGAGACATCATGTAGTCTTGTATCCCATATGGCTACAATATTTCTGTGTGTAATGGGCTAGGATCTATGTGTGGTGTCCAAAACAAAGTACCAAAATTACACCTAATGTAGTATGATTGCCAGTACAGACATCCACAAGTGAATGTCAAGCTCAGTGAACCAATTTCAGAAGAGCTTTTTTGAGAAGATGCAATGGTTGGTACTGGAAATATGGATTTGTTGCTATACAATGAAATTTTACATATGGCATCAGCAAACTTCATTTTCCATTAAGTCAGTACAAAAGTCCCTAGTCCCTAGTGATATCACCAGGAACTGAGCCAGTGCTGAGCACTTTGAAAATTCCTCACTTTAACTTCTTTTTGATGAAGATGAGGGGAAGCTAGCTGTAGTGCTGTGCAAAATTTACTAAGATGGTTTGTATATGTAAGCTGCTGCTTCCATTATTTTCTTGAAGAGCTGATTATGGAGATGCATAGAACCACAAGGACTGAAGCTAGAGAGACATAAACTGAACCCATGCTTGCAAAGGCAAATTACCCATCACTGAACATGAAGGCATATTAAAACACAAGCAGGGAAAACTATTTCACCATGTTTTCTTTCCCCTTGCTTCATTCTACAACATTAATACCGAGAACATTTTGATTCCAATGTATTTATGGAAGAAACAGGTGGCATCTCTGCTGCATACATGTCCCTGTACCTAGTCCAGTAAAGACTTGACAATCTCTCCCACTGTTTCTAGGCATGCAGTCAAGAGCCCTTAATAGCAGAAAATCATTATAAGTGTATCCTAGAGGGGCTTGAGACAGTGCAGTGCACAGCAATAAATGTCTACTCTTTATTTTACTTTTATAGACTTCCTTTTCCTTATTTCTCAAATCCCTCTCAATCAATAAAAAAAGACAAGGTTTTCACCATTAAGAAATAATATGCAAGCTTTTTTGTAGGATTAAACAATTCAATAATTTCATTTTCACAGCCACTAATTACTACCAGACTACCATATTATGTATGGAAACAGGCAGCTTAACTCACACCAGGCATGTGACCTGAGAGAAATATCTTGATACCCAGGGCACATAACAGACAATAACAAGAACTGCAGCCTGTAAAATCATTGATACCAAGCATAAACTCCTGAGGAGAGAATGTCAATCCCATTGTTATTTGGAAGATGTTGCCTTGGTAGGCAGGCGATTATAAATATTTCAATATTTCTGCAAAAACTACTGAAAAAATAAGATTCATTCCCATTTTGCAATTTTTTGTTTTTAAATTTTGTTCCCAGCACCTTGTGGTCAAAATGAAACCAGAGAAGACGGCAAGATAATCCAGCTACCTCCCTGCAAGACAGGAGCATGGATCGTTCCTGCCATCATGGCCTGCTACCTCTTGGTAGCAAACATCCTTCTGGTGAATCTTCTCATTGCGGTTTTCAAGTGAGTGACACATTGCAAAGTATTGTTCACAGCCCACGAAGACTGCTGAGATTTGGCTGAGAGACATTTTCCGATGATGTAAGGGGGAGAGGGAAAGAGGCTTGTCTCCAGGAAACAAGGGAAATGCCAAGTTTTTCACATTGTGCTCATTTCCAAGGACAGACACCTAATGGGAGCCAGGGCAAAGAAGCCAAATAAGGTTCAGTTATGGCATCATTCATCCACAATAGGGAAAACAAGAGTAAAAATACTTCCCCATCTCAATGGGTTATTGTAAGACTCAAGGGCTGTACAGCACAGACATTTACAGGTGTAAGGTACTTCACAAAGGCTGATTATCACTGTGCTTTGCCCCGGCACTAACTTACTCTTCTGTTCTCCTTCCTGTGTTTGTGACAAGGAAACATTTGCAAGTGTTACTGAAATGTATCTAGTTATGATGCTGTCATATCATCTTTGGCAAAGTACCCTAAACCATTTTCAGTCTGATGTTATTTTCTTCTCCTTGCCTTCTAGCAACACGTTTTTCGAAGTCAAATCTATATCAAACCAAGTTTGGAAGTTTCAAAGGTACCAGCTCATCATGACATTCCATGAAAGACCTGTTCTTCCACCGCCTCTGATCATTTTCAGCCACATGACAATGATATTTCAACATCTCTGCTGCAGATGGAGGAAGCACGAAAGTGACCCAGACGAGAGAGACTATGGATTGAGTAAGACTCAGAAAACGCACAGAGGGGACTTTCCAATGCCTTTCATAATGTCTAGGGCATGACATGCATGAAGTCAAAGTCCAGCACCTTGATAGCCTTCCCATCCAAGTGACAGCTTTTACCTGCAAAAACGTTATCTGAATAAGTTAGTTTTACCTGATTTGCCCAACCCTTCATTCTCCTTGCAATGTTAAGGAGGCTGGGTTTTTCTGGAACTTTTTTGGGTTGTTGCCCTGTTTGCTCCTTCAAAGCAAAGAGGTTTGTTTTGCTCTTATGATAGGTCATTGCTGGAATCCTTCTCATTCCATCACACTTTCAGCTTTATTTTTGAAAATACAGAGCAAACAGCACATACTTCCCCTGAGCACACTTTTTGCCTAGATTAGCTTAGAGATGGTCAAAGGCAATTTGATGTACACAGTCTCTCCTTGACTCTAACTAAACTGGAGTAGTTCCTCAACACACTTTAAATGAAGTCCCCAACCATGAGGGAAAACCTGTCAGATTATTTTGATAACACTTTCCTCTTCTCTATCTTATTCTTCAAGGCAGAATATCTCCACTTTGCCCAATGTACATGCCAGAGGCAGGGAGCTAAGGGATGTGTATCTCTTCCCAGCATTAGCCCATGCCACAGCCCACTTCTCTGTGAGGAGGGAGCAGGAGTCACGTGTGGCACTGGAGATACAACCAGACAGCTCTCCTCCTACTCCCATCACACTGCTGTCTGCAGATGTCTGTCCTTGCCACATCAGACAGACCCCTGTACTCTCAGACTCTTTCTTAGTAGGCTGCTAATCTCATTATATATCTGTTAGGTTACAGGTGGGCTTTGGCTTTCACCATCTGTTCAGGACCTGACCCTAGCAGCTGTTTTTACATCTCATGTAATCAAAATATATTCGCATTTGCTCAGCATTAGCCAGCTAAAGTGCTTCCCCTGAATCATCTCTAACTAAAGTCACTAATTCAGTAATTAACAAAATCTGTCTGCTTTCATATCAAAATGCCACTTGCTTATGAAAGTTTAGTCCATGAGTTTCACAAATAAGAATGTAGTTAGTTTCACATGCTAGTATTTGCCAAATTCATATTTTTCAATTTTTTTCCACAGAACTTTTCATAACTGAGGATGAATTGAAAAAGGTCCATGACTTCGAAGAGCAATGCATAGAAGAGTATTTCAGAGAAAAGGATGACAGATTCAACTCCTCCAATGATGAAAGAATCCGTGTCACTTCAGAAAGGTACTATTTTTTGTTCTCATGAGTTGATCTGGAAATGTGTTTCTGTCACCAGTCTCACTCTTTTTTTTTTTTTTTTCTTGAAAAATGAAATGAAATAGTTTTGGTTAGTCTTATTTAAAAAGTAAAGTGATAAAATGTTATTTTTTCTTTCTCTATCTCTCTTTTTCTTTTTTTTTTTTTTTTTTTTTTCTAAATCAAATGTGTTCAAGGCCAATCTGGATGGGGCTCTGAGGAACCTAGTCTAGGGGAAGGTGTTCCTGCCCATGGCAGGACGATTGTAACTGAATGATCTTTAAGGTCCCTTCCAACCGACATCATTGTATGATAAGTTTTGTAAAAGGGATCTTTTATCCAATTGTATTAAAGTATAACTGATGCAGTAAGAGGCAACAATTATACTTGAATTTCAGGTCTTAAAGCAGAATTTCAGAGCACAAGTAGTAAGAACAAAACGGGAGAGCAAATTAGACTTCCTCAATGAAAACCATGACTTTGGTGTTTATCTGTGAGCCATTCAGATAAGAAACAAGCCTTGTTTCAGGATAGCCTGGCTAGGTAAATTCGTTTCATTTGGACCAATAGCAACGTGGATTTTAAGTGGAACAAGACATTTCACCTACAGCAATGCAAAGAGGAAAAAAGCAATACAGTAACTTAGTGAAAGTTGCTAGTCTTCAAATCCACCAGTCCTAAAAATTTCTAGGTCTGTTGAACTGCTGTGGTGCTCATATGCTTTCATGGAACACTGCTGAGCTCAGCTTTAGAGGAAAAGAGTGTGGGTTTGATTCATAGCACTTTTGCCAATAAATATTTTAGGGTAATATCCTGTTAGATATTCATAAAATAAATGAACTAGTGAATACTCCACTCCTGGAAAACTCCATTTTAATTTGAATAACAGAAGAGAGGTGAGTTGTCATTTTTGTCAGTTACACAGATGTAACACTGTTCTCCTTCTACATAATCTTCCAGCACTGCCCCCAGTTCAGCTATGTCTAAACTATGTTTTCTGTAGGCAAGGAAACATGCTGTTAATTTGGTTTTGAAATAAATCTATCCCAAAGCAGGAATATAATATATCATTTAACCATCTGCACTACTGAAAATAAAAGCACTCCTAAAACATACACTTTAGAAAAGGATATTAAAAGGGAAGTTGGTAAGGCATGGAATGGCTACCTTGTAAAGGATGGCCAAGTAATCCAGTGTTACTGGATCTGGAAGAGACAAATGAGGGATGAAATTATAGAAGTCTATATAACTGTGAGTGTAAGGGAAGGGTGAGCAGAAATCAATGGTTTGCTGCCACACTCAGAACAATGTGTGGGGAGTAACAGATAATTTAGCAGAATCCCGGGTTGAAAAGAAACAGAAAATAGGTGATTTTTTTTTATGCAGTGAGTAGTGTAACAGAACAAATTTTTGAAAGATGGTGAGATCTAAAATAAGCTGATATGTCAGCTCAAAGGCTACATGCATTCAAACAAGACTAGACAAGCCTATGAAAGAGAAATCCAGCAAAGACTGCTAAATGCATAGAGATCATATTGAGCACGTAAAGTTCCTGAGCAAAAAATATTAAAGACTGGAGAATATGCAGGAGGAAGAATTACATATGCTTCAAAGTAAGACAGTAGATTACTGGTCTGTGGTCTAACTGAGTACCTTTTTTTTTCTTGTGTTCTGATAGTCCAGTGGCCACAGAACTGAACTGAAAAATCATAGATGCAGGCTCAAATCTCTAAGTATATCTTTTCTTTTGGTGGCCCAGAAAGGAAAATGGATATTTGAATACCTGTAAATAAGAAGTAATCTAGCTAGGTTGTCCCCTATGTCATGCAAGTGCTGTAGGTCCTTGAAAATTAAAACATAACAGTCTGCCTTTTCATGCTGGCCCTATTTTATAGGAAAAGAGAACTTATCTCTAATTTAAAAGAAAAGCTTAAAGGACCTTGTTCCAGAATGAAGTTCACGAATATGAATCCTAAATGGAGACAAACACCTGAGCCTCACAGAGAAATAGCTCTTTAAAAATCCATTTACCTTACCCAATAGTTTAATATGGAGACTAGTGTGCCCCAGCTCTGTAAAAGAGATCCAGGCAGTGACCCCATGGGGTACAGAGGTCACTCCCAGGCCCAAGCACACTAATAGGACTTCCAGCAGTGACTGAATGCAGTTCTTATTTCATAATAGGTCTGAGGAATATTTAAAAGATGCTTGAAGAATCAGGGCCATCTGAGTATCATACATTTTTAGAAACAGAATGCCTGGAGCTTTTACTTCACTTGCAGTGATGGCCAAGTCCTCTTAAGTCTAATATGCTTGTCTTGGTTCCAGCCAGGAGAGGGTTAATTTTTGCAGTAGCCAGGAGGGGGTGGGAGGACCCTGAGGTTGTTTGATACCACATTATGTTATTGCCAGGGGCAGGGGAAAGGGATTCTTGCTTCTGAGGAGGAGGGATTCCCTCTGGTCAAGAAAACATGATAGATGAAATAGTCTGGTGTTGTTTATTGTCAGGGTCTTTTCACTGTAAATAACTTCTTCTTCTTCTTCTTCTTCTTCTTCTTCTTCTTCTTCTTCTTCTTCTTCTTCTTCTTCTTCTTCTTCTTCTTCTTCTTCTCCTTCTTCTTCTTCTTCTTCTTCTTCTTCTTCTTCTTCTTCTTCTTCTTCTTCTTCTCCTTCTTCTCCTTCTTCTTCTTCTTCTTCTTCTTCTTCTTCTTCTTCTTCTTCTTCTTCTTCTTCTTCTTCTTCTCCATCTTCTCCAACTTCTCCATCTTCTTCTTCTCCTTCCACCTTTTGTTGTAATTTTGTTGCTGTTACCGTTCATTTTATTTTATTGACATTTCCAGTAAGTTGTTCTTGTCTCAAACTTCGCCTTTTGTGCCTCCAATTGGAGCAGGGGAGGGGAATGGCAGTATGGTTTCTAAATTGGAGAATACCATTCCTAAGCCATGACAACACGAAAATTATTTTTTGTAACCTGTGGAACATTCAAATATATAAAATCCAAATTTGCACTTTAGAGTTTCTTTATAGAGTTATCACTGCACAAGTAACAAGATGCAGAGCAAAAAAGCAGAGAAGATGCAAGACGACAGTTTCTTTTCCAATGCCCACTCATAGCATGTAGTAGTAGACCAAATATAATACCCATGTTAAAGCCAAGAGACACCAGTTTAGTCATGTGTCCAATTAAGTTGGCTTTGTGTGGTGTAAAATTGAACCAGAAAATCCTGCAAATGAGAGTGAAATTTTTCCTAAAGACTTTCCCTTTGCAAGAAGCTAAGCATGCTGTTAGGCTCAAGAAAAAAGTGTTGGGACAAGCCCTGTGTGACATAACTGGACCTGGACCAGTCACTGCCTTCCCTCACCTTTGTGCATATGTGATAATGCTCCACTCCGCTTGAGCAGCTCCTACTTGCAGCTGGGTTCATCAAAGTGCTTCAGGTCCTGCTAGGAGGAGAACAGCTGCATACCCTGCATACAAAGCCTAGTGAACCTGGAAGCAGGAGTAGAGGGCTAGCACTGGAAGGGAAATGTAAGATGGGAACAGAGTCTTGCTTCGAGCCTCTGGGTCACAGAGACAGGTTAGGGGTCAGGAAATCAAAACAAGAAGAGACCTTGTTTATTGACCTTGATGCATTGACCTGCTAGTCAATGAATTATTTCAGCTATGCAGTCAAGTGGCTGTGCTGGGGCAGTACCACAATGTCTTGTCTGACTCACCTGCAACAACCATCAGTTTATACTCTCAGCTTGGAATAGTCCACCCTGGCATCCTGTGTGCCTGCCTCAGTTCAGGAATCTCCATACTTCTCTGTAACAAGGGACACCACAGATGTGTTCATATTTGATGTCACCAGACAGAATCCCTCCTTTACCTGATCATTTCATATTCAGAAATTAAAAGTGTAGAACACCTGATGTTTGTCTTTCCTTGACCTCAAGTACTAAGCAATTCAGAGTAGCTCTTGCTGGAAGAGTGGGAACTACAAAGTTTTTTAAAGAAACCCTGCTCCTTCTATCTTGTGACTCTGATGGGAAAAGAACTTCACTGTGTATTTAAACTCCTTCACAGAAAGGGGTTTAAATGAAGGTTCTTTCTTAACACCACATTTTGGCAACAGTTTAAATTTAAGGAATCACTTTGTTGGGCAAGTTCTAATGATGGCAAATCAGATAGATTTATATATTTATATAAAAATGAATTCTTTATTAAACAGACAAAAGATAACATGAAAAATTTTAATCAGAATTACTTATTCCACAGTATATAACTAAAATAACTACTAGTAGATTACAGCATGAAACAGTGCACTATATCAAGGTACCTATATTAAAGCTAGCAAAAGAAACAGTATTGATTAGGAGTCGAATGCAACTTACCACCAAAATGGTGACAATGGACACAAAATACCTTCACTTAACCCCTGGGGAATAACCAAAAAGTAGGTTCCTACTAGCAGGAGAAACTCCTTCCATTTCCAGGAAAATGTATACAAGATTTCTACTTTGTGAAGGTTTTATGTGGCTTTTATAGTGGTAAAGTGAGTGGCTGTCAGTCAGAAATTCAGCCTATCTTGCCAGATCTCACTTCAAGACTAAGATTTTATTGGCAGCTGGGAGATACCAGACCAGTGACCATGGCACCAAAGTCACTCAGTGATTATACAAGATTATAACCCATGAAATGCAAGACAGCTTGTCTTGTTTGAGTTATCTAATTGGCTAACAAACAACAGATAAGCTCTTGTGGGGGGTGAGATGTTCTGCTGCAGTAGCCCACTAGCTGGGATCTCACACCAGCACATGGAAGTAGCATCAGATTGCTGATACATATCAGATGAATTTATGGACTAAGTGAAAAAATATAAAGCAGTACAAGGCTGCAAGGTGTTTCTCTTGAATGCATTTATCAAAGCATGAATGGTGAATCTCCTGGAGACCTGAGGAAAGCTAAGTTGGACAAATTCACTTCACTGCAGTGGAAGAGTCTTCCTTTCTAATCACTGTATTGTATCTTGACCACGAAGACATGTGTAATATGATAAAAAAAGACTGCTCTATTTTTCGTGATCTGGCATGAAGCCACTGAAACAATCACTTTAGTAAACATTTATTCCATGTGAACAGGTCTCATCTATTTCATACCAGCGAAACCTCATGCTGATTTCAAAAGGAGCAGGGTCACATCATAACAGTATTTGAAAAGCAGATAAGCTGATTACTGCGGATATTATTTTGTCATCTTTGATACTCTGTGGTATCCATTAGTACAGCACTTTATAATCTGCAGTGCCATTACACGTCCAGCATCCGTGTGGGTGATGACATAGCAATTATCTTGATTTCAGAGCTGTCAGGCTGAAGTGCATAGAAATAGATATGTGTTGGTAAAAAAGGACTGACCCTACTAGGCCCTACTACCCACATATGGAATAGACAGCAGGAAAGATCTATGAATCTGGTGGCACCTCTCTGTGGTCATAAAGAGTTAAGTGGTCTTCACAAGCTGAATGGCATCTCTGTAAGTGAATTTCATGTCAACAGTCTTTGTGGCTGTTGAAAAGGATTTTGAAGTATGAATGGTGTCTTAGAAATGGACCTAGGTCAACAAAGATACTTCTGATCCTAATTCTATCATTCAAATAAGAGATCTACTTCTGAAAATAGTGCCTTATTCCCATTAAAGAATTATTTTAAATAAATTATTGATGAACTAATGTGCAAAGGTTAAAAATAAATAAACCAAAATAAATGCCAACAAAAGTCATCATCTCCCAAACCATAATTTGAAAGTCTTACTGAAAGTAATATAAAATCTTTGCCAGGTTCTGAGTTCTGACTCATTACTGAATATTGTCCTGGTAAAGTCCACGTTTGTTTCACTATTAGAAATTTTTGAGCTTTGGCGACACACCTTGATGCATGTTTTACATGTAGTCTCCCCTTTTTCTCTTCCCATTCTGTTAGCATGGTTTGGCACTTTCTAATACATTGAATGTCTTGCTGCAAGGAAAAGCACAGGTGCAAAGAAAGCATCATAGATGGATATTGTGAGATCTGCTAAAAGGTTTATTCTTGCTCCTGAGTACACATGGAGAAAAAGAAATCCAAAGCAAACCTTGTGCATTCTTATTTTGAAATTGTGTTTTAATTCAAAACTACTCCTAAAGAAAATACAGGTCAGGCTGTCTGTTCACTGAGTGTAAGAATATTTTCCCAAGAATATGGGAAAATAGAAAAATTCACTAATTAAAATATTTTAAGGACCATATTATGGCTGTATTTCTCTAGACTATATCCTCCTATATCCACAGTATTTGGCTGATATGATTTTATCAGGTTTCTTATAGGTTCACACCCAGAACATGGCGATGTTCTGTATGATGAATGATTACAGAACTGAACATCAAATTAATACAAGATAATATTGCAAATAGAACAAATATTTGTTAAACATTCTGGAGTAACCAAATGTAATATAGATAACTAAGGATGACTAAGCTGATATCCTTGGGATTCAAGGAGACCATCATCTTTAAAGCTTTTCTTCTGTGAATAAAATTCTATAGTCAGGGCTCATGAAGTATGTAAAACACATGTATGTATTTTTCAGTTATCTATTTATCCTATCTCTGGTTAACCCTGGTTTCCAAACCCAGACTGCTCTGTGCTTGTTATATTTCTCTATATACTTTCCACTACTATCAATGCAATCACTTTTGTCATCACTTCCGTAGCAACCAACAGACCACGTAACCCAAAAGTCTCTGTTCGCCTAGTCTACGCTCTGTGCCACTGACAGTAGCTGCTAGATCACACTCAGGGAAGGCAGAACAAATACATGAACACCTACCAGCAAGGTATTATTCTAGGTTCTCCTTGGGATGCATTAGTTGTGTTCAGTAGCATTGCATTGCCCTCATGTGAATGCAAGACACAAAACTTACCTCACTGTGATGGTTCCACTCACAGACCAACTGGCTGTGTTTGTATTAAAAATTATTTCACTTGTGTACAGCTGTCAAAGCAGGAAAGAAAAAACAAAGCAAACCGAAACAATGGCAAAAACAACAGCATTAAAACAGCAAGACCACAACCAGATTATCTAGTTAGCTGTAAAGAATGTTATAAATTCACTTGGATTCTTGATAACTATTGCTGGGGTGAAAGGTTTTTTCTGGGATGTAATCTGAGCTGTAATTGTCCAGTAAAATCCAGTAAAATTTTCCTTATGTCTGACAGCCCTAAAATTGCAATGTTTTATCTGTTCATCATCTTGGAGCAGTTATTATAGAATGGGAATGTGGGGTGAAGGACTCAATTATTGCCTAATAAATATTTCATAAGTATAATTGCTTTTATAAAATAGCAGTTCATATAAGTAATCACATGAGTGAAAATTTAACTGCTTCTCATGTAAACTGCTCTCATTGTGGAATTACATCCTGTACTTGCAATAACATTAATGTGTTGTGTTAGAGAAGCTGGTAGAACTAGAAACAGACTGGTACCTAAATGATAATGAGTAGAATGAGATTCCTTGAAGCTACCAGTTCATTTCTTAGCAGTGATTACTTGTTTGTCTATTGAAGACTGATGCTAGCAATACAGTGGCTGCTGCACTTTTAATTTGTTGTGCTTGTGCCTTCAAAACTCACAGACTCACAGGAAAAGCCTGTATTTCCCAGGAATGTGAGACTTGCTGTAGGGAGCTGAGTCACACTCTTCCCTCTCCTCTCCTCTCCTCTCCTCTCCTCTCCTCTCCTCTCCTCTCCGAACCTCTCCGAACCTCTCCGAACCTCTCCGAACCTCTCTGAACCTCTCCTCTCCGAACCTCTCTGAACCTCTCCGAACCTCTCCTCTCTGAACCTCTCCTCTCCTCTCTGAACCTCTCCTCTCTGAACCTCTCCTCTCCTCTCTGAACCTCTCCTCTCTGAACCTCTCCTCTCCTCTCTGAACCTCTCCAAACCTCTCCGACCTCTCCGAACCTCTCTTCTCCGAAACTCAACTCTCCTCTCCTCTCCTCTCCAAACCTCTCCGAACCTCTCTTCTCCTCTCCTCTCCTCTCCTCTCCTCTCCTCTCCTCTCCTCTCCTCTCCTCTCCTCTCCTCTCCTCTCCTCTCCTCTCCTCTCCTCTCCTCTCCTCTCCTCTCCTCTCCTCTCCTCTCCGAACCTCTCCTCTCCGAACCTCTCCTCTCCTCTCCGAACCTCTCCTCTCCTCTCCTCTCCTCTCCTCTCCTCTCCGAACCTCTCCTCTCCTCTCCGAACCTCTCCTCTCTGAACCTTTCCTCTCCGAACCTCTCTGAAACTTTCCTCTCCAAACCGAACCTCTCCAAACCGAACCTCTCTGAACCTCTCTGAACCTCTCCTCTCCAAACCTCTCCCCTCCTCTCACCATTTTCTGCTGCTCATCAAGACAGGGTAGTTAGATTTCAGTATTTTACCAGCAAAACTTCTGAACATTAGGTAACAAGACATTATTGCTGTCCAATATTCTATTCCTTGGTAAAAATCTTCCCTTCTGTGCAAATAAGAGTGGTTATGATGTTGTTAGTTCCAAGTCACTTGTCCTGCTAAAAAAATAACTAGCAGTAGTAGAAGATAATATTTACCTCATCAGAAATCCTGACAATGGTTTGTGTGCCTGTTAACTATGACAGTGTGCTTAGTAATATTTGAGCATGAATTGCACTCTCTGGAAGAGAGTAAGAGACCTGTGACCGAAAAGAGTGTGGAAATTGTGCCATTTGCTGTCTTTTGCCTCTCTGATCATTTTTCAATGTCTACAGCAGTGGGGAAAACCAGAATTATAACTGATCAAAGATAAGTACATAAACTTGCTGCTTTTAGTACTTCTTCAGCAGAAAGTGGAAGTCCCAGCCTAGGGATTACAAACAGAGAACATAATTATAGAAGTTTATTATGTTTTTTCTTATGTACAGGCAATTTTATAATGTAAAATTTTCAGACTCTATAAATCCTTTAGAAGACACATTTTAGAATTCAGAAAATTGAAGTGGTTAGAAGCCACTGGCATAAATCTGCACACAATTCCCTAAAAATTAAAAATATTTTAAAATGTGATAGATCAATGGTCTAGAAGAGACATAGTAAAGTTTAAATTGTTAGATTAAAAAATACTGAATCTTTCATTCTTTTATTACCTCTTAATATTTTAATCTACTTTTTTATTTATATATTATGATAGCAGCTGAAAACATCATTTCAATCCTTAAACTTTCAACGCAGACTACTCAAAGCACAACCACAGTAATGGAGAAATCTTGTTGCGTCTACTGTTGTTGCAGACTGTATTTAGTTTGATCAGTGTTTCTCCTCCTTGCAGTTTGCATGAACATTTATCTCAATATTATATATATTCCACAAAATAGCTGATCTATTTTTTCTACAAATCTGAGCTAAAAATCAATCAGAGAACAAAGAAACTATCTCCTTAGATCCACATAGGACTAGGTAGTGCAAATCAGGGGCAAACATCAGGAAAACAAATATAAAAGTGCCTCTCTTCTGTGGCACATTGCCTGCTTTCTTTACTTCACTTAGCTCTGCATTTAACTGTGATGATCCTGCTTGTGGCACAACTGGGGACAGCATCATATGGCATGAGCTATAGGTATTATTCATTCATAATAACCTAATTAGAAGCTTTGAAAGCAAAGAGGGAGTAATTCATGGTAACATTTATGTAATAAGTCTCCTGTCACTGGCATGACACACACCCAAACACCCCTCTGTATTACACAGCTAATGCCCCTGGTTTAACCCACTGGAGCAGTTTCATGAGTG